>NC_056734.1:618520420-619120420 GCF_019279795.1 Protopterus annectens | reverse complement strand
ATGTCAGAAGTCCCCAACAAATCAAAAATGAATCCAACAAGGAAACACAAATACACCACAAAAAAGAAAGAGAGAGAAAAACAGAGGGGATAGGAGGGAGGGAAACCCCGACTGCAACAGTGAAGACACTCGAACATCTACATTTATGGTAGGTGTACACAACTGTACTATGTTCTTCGTGTTTCACTGTTGCAGTCATAACTGTAGGGTGGAATCCCAAAGCAGTGTAAAAGGGGAGGAGGCTTTAGATAGAAGAAGGGGAGGCAAGGATACCCTGCAAGACAGCAGAGGCAAAGCCTGCCCTGGACTTAGAAAACAAGGGGAGATTGTAGTGCTTGGAAAAAGTATGCACAGAACTCCAAGTGGCAGCTTCCAAGATATCCTTGGTAGGGACTCCTCTGAGGAAAGCTGTAGAAGTGGCAGCTGCTCTAGTAGAATGACTTCTAATGGTGCCTGGAAACTGTTTCCCATGATGAGTGTAACAAAATCTGATTCCATAAGCAATCCATTTGGAAATAGTTTGTTTAGAAATAGGTTTTCCAAGAGAACTGGAGGCAAAAGAAACAAACAATTGATTAGACTTTCTGAAATCTTTAGTCTTGTCCAGGTAAAATCGTAACTGTCTGTGCACATCCAATGAATGCAAAATCCTTTCCCCTTTATTTTGAGGATTTGGAAAGAAAGTAGGAAGGTGAATTGTCTGATTTAAAGCCACTTTCGAAATCACCTTAGGCATGAAAGTAGGATTGGTCCTCAAGGATACTCTGTCCTGATGGAAAATAAGGTATGGTTCCACAGCCATGAGAGCTTGCAACTCTGAGACCCTTCTGGCAGAGGTCAATGCTAACAAAAGAACAGTCTTCCAGGATAGAAACTTAATATCTGAAGATGCAGCAGGCACAAAAGGAGGCAAAGTAAGCTTTTCTAAAACATAATTAAGATCCCAGGCAGGGACAGGAGGGGTCCTAGGAGGCCGCAAATTTTAGCCCCTCTCAAGAACTGTTTCACCAAAGGATGAGAAAAAACAGGAGGATCAGAACTGAAATGCGCAGAGATAGCAGAAGCATGAATCTTAATGGAAGAAAAGGAAAGTCCTTTAGATAAAAGTTCCGAAAGGTAAAGCAAAATAGAAGAAAGATCAGGAACCTGAGGATCCGAGCCTCGGTCCTGCATCCAAATACAAAACCTCTTCCATTTAGAGGCATAGGACTTCCTAATGCTAGGCCGTCT
Source organism: Protopterus annectens (assembly GCF_019279795.1). NCBI lineage: Eukaryota > Metazoa > Chordata > Ceratodontiformes > Protopteridae > Protopterus > Protopterus annectens. Next base: position 619,119,190 of record NC_056734.1, on the reverse strand, counting down.
AGCTTCCAAAAGAACATCCAAAACTTGTTTAGGAAGACTAGAGGAAATCAAATTCCTTTGAAGAGCCAAGCTGCCAGGCAAAGGGTCTTGAGATTGGAATGTAGTAACTGACCCTGATGCTGGGACAAAAGCGAAGGATTCAGTGGGAGAATCCAAGGAGGCCCCGAGAACAGGAGCTTTAAAGTTGGATACCAAAACTGTCGAGGCCAATTTGGAGCAATCAAGATGAGGAACTTGGGCTTGTCCTGCTTTATCTTCAGTAATACCCGAGGTAGTAGAGGAAGAGGAGGGAAGGCATATGCTAAAAGGCTTCTCCAGCTGAAGGACAGGGCATCCACTCTCCAAGCTGTTTTGTGGAAGGACCTGGTGCAAAAGCGAGGCAGCTGATGATTGAGATGGGATGCAAACAGATCTATCTGGGGACATCCCCAAACTGCAGTAATCCTGTTGAATAAGTTGGTGTCTAGCATCCATTCGTGAGGATCTGAAATGTTTCTGCTCAGACTGCCTGCCAAGAGATTCTGTTTCCCTGGAATGAATTGAGCCTGGAGATGCAGATTCAAATTTAGAGCTGTGTCCCATAAAACCATAGCTAGTCTGCAGAGGGGGTATGAATGAGAACCCCCCTGCTTGTTGATGTACCACATGACCGTGGTGTTGTCTGTGCGAATTAGCAGAGGACCTGGTAGTAAAAGGTTCTTGAAGGCTAGAAGGGCATTTTGAACTGCCAACATTTCCTTCAGATTGATGTGCCAGTGAAGATGGTCCTTTGTCCAGGTTCCCTGCTGGCAATTGTCTAGAAAGTGTGCTCCCCAAGCATAATCCGAGGCGTCCGTGGTTAGGATTTGAGTAGGTTGAGGAAGACTAAAAGGTTTTCCTTCGTTTAAAGTGCATGCCCTGGACCACCAGGGGAACTCCTTCTGAAGGCAGGGGATCAGAGGAATCAGAATATCCAGATCGTGGTAATGCTGTGACCATACACTTTTCAGGTACCATTGAAGCTTTCTCATGTGAAGCCTTGCGTTTGAAATCAACAGAATGCAGGAAGCCATGTAGCCCAGAGCCTGCAGGAATTTCCTTGCAGTGAGCTGAGATAGAGTTGCCAAGGTGTTGAAAGTAGAAGCCAGCTGAGTTTGTTTTTCTGGAGTGAGGAAGGCCCTTTGTAAGGTTGTATTTAAGAGGGCTCCCAAGAATACCATTTGTTGAGAAGGGATCAAATGTGACTTTTTTATGTTCACTGAGAATCCCAGTAGGAGGAGAAGACGTTGAACAAAGTCCAGATGTTGAAGCAGAAGATCTTTGCTGTCTGCCTGAATAAGGCAGTCGTCCAAATAGGGGTAAACCTGGATCCCCTGAAGTCTGCAGTAAGCCACTACTGGTGCCAGGCACTTGGTGAAGACTCTGGGCGCAGTACATAAACCAAAGGGCAGAACAAAGAATTGAAAGTGCCTCGAGCCTGCCTTGAACCTGAGAAATTTCCTGCGTTCCTGCCTGATGGGAATATGTAAATAGGCTTCCTTTAAGTCCAATGTCACCATCCAGGCGTCCAGAGAGAGCATTGGAATTAGCTGCTGCACAGTAAGCATCTTGAATTTTGGAATTTCCAAAAAGGTGTTTAACACAGAAAGGTCCAGAATAGGTCTCCATGAGTTTTGTTTTCTGGGAACCAGAAACAGTCTTGAATAAAACCCTTTTCCCATTTCCGAGAGTGGAACAGGCTCTATGGCTCTCATGGCCAGAAGAGCATCCACTTGAGATAAGGCCTCTGACCATTGATGTTTTGGCAGATCTGGCCAACCGTGAGCCCTTGGCAAAGTGTGAAAGTGGAATATGTAACCTTTTAAAATCACGTCCAATACCCATCTGTCCTGGGTAATATGAGTCCAATTTCTGTAAAAAAGAGACAGTTTTCCTCCGAGAGGGGCATCCAGGTGAAGGGGTCCTGAAGCCCAACCGAGAGAGTCATTGAGTTTGCTTTCTTTGAGATTGGGATCTGTCTTCTCCCCTTCTAGGTGAAGAAGCAGTCCATTGTCTAGATCTGTAAGAGGCCTGGCCTTGACCACGACCTCTGGAGCCCCTTTGAGGCCTGTCAGACGTGGGAAAGGACCAATTTTTAGAGGGCCAATTCCTGGAAAATCTAGGAGGCTGAACTTGCAAGAAATCTTTTACAGTCTGCATAGACTTTGCCTTTTCTTCCATCTTTTTAATAACTTCCTCAGCCTTGGATCCAAAAAGAACATCATGTTGAACAGGGGCATCTAATAACTTAGCCTTAACCTGTTCAGGTAAACTTTGTTCACGAAGCCAGGCATGTCTCCTAATAACAGTACCAGAGGCAGTAGCCCTGCAAGAAGCATCAAAACCACAATGTAAGCTATGCTTGTTCACCTGTTCAGTAGCATGCAAAACATCCTGAAGTTCCTTATCCTCTGCACAAGCAGGAAGGGAAGCAAGCTTTTGCTTTAAAACAGACAAAAGAAATTGCTGATATTTAAACATATGAAACTGGCAATTTAAAGCCCTTACAGACAGGGTAGCAGAAGTATATACCTTTTTTCCCCACCTGTCTAAAGCCCGAGAATCCTTCTCAGAGGGAATAGGATTTTTAGAAGTAGCAACCTTAGCAGCCTTAGAGCCCTGAGAAATAGTTTCAGGATCCGCAGAAGGGTTTTTAAATAAAAATAAATGAGAGTCAGGAACCCTATAAAATCTATCAGGCTTAGAAGGGGCAGGAGGCATGGAATCAGGATTCAAATTAGCCTCAGAAAAAGCATCATCAACAATGTCCAAAACAGGAGGGATAGCTAAAGGCCTTTGCTGAGGAAGAAGAAGAAATTCTCTAAGCCTCTTCTTGGAAGCAGAATACTCCTGTCCTTCCCAATGAAAATGTTCCCTCATCTCATGCAAGGTTTCCCCAAAGAAAAATCCTCAGGCGGAGAGGCCGAGGGTAAAGAGTCCTCAGCATCCGAATCCTCATAAGGGGAAAGGAATAGTCCTGATCTGAGGAAGAAACAGAAGATACAGAAGCCTGGTCAGAGGAATCCAGAGTAACATCCTGTCGAGGCCTTTTCTCAGGAGGGGGTGAGAACCCCTAATCATTGTAAGCAAATCTTCAGCCATCCTCAATAATTGCTTTTGTGTCCTGGGAGTGGATTCAGAAGCAGCTTGAGCTGGAACTTTAGACTTAACAGGAGTCTTTGTCTTTGCCTTTGCTTTTGAAATAGTGATGTGAGTAGGCCTGAAAACCCCCTCAGAAGCCGGTACCTGCACACCGGTTCCGGACCCATCTGAAGGAGCGACGCCCGAAGGTCCTGCAGCAGTTAAAATAATGGGCCTTGATGGCTCCCCATGGGAGTCCGTATCGGCCATCGGTTCAGAAGTGGCGGACGACAGGGGCTGCAAAAGCGCCTCACTGACGACAGCCGAACCGGACGCTGGCTCCAGCTGCAACGAGTCCTGTTTGGACCTCGGAGGCCTGTCTTTGTCTTTGCGCTTCTTTTGAACTCCGGTAGTGTCCGGCGACATTCTATAATTGAAGCGTCTGCCAAAATAATTTAAAGCCCAATCGTACCTGCGCTTGATAGTACGAGAGTTGAACCTGGCACAGAACCGACAACAAGAAACGCCGTGGTCAGGGCCTAAGCAAGGTAGACAGTAAGAGTGGAAATCTTTATGAGGTATTTGTTTCCCACACGCTATACAATTATTAACTTTTTCTGACATCGGAGGAACAAGAAAAAGATTCCCCAACGGGGTACTTAGCTTTGAGAAGAGAAGTAAGAACTTCGGACCGACAACAACCAAATACGCTGTTCGAAAATCGCCAACCAACGACTTGCGAGCTGCTTTCCACCGCACGGCAAGAAAGACTGGAGAAGATGGCGTCGGCTGAGGGCTATGTACCAAAGCGTACTGACGTCAGGGTACTAGCTTATACAGCCGACGCCGGACCCAGACTTTGGGATTCTGGCCGACCTCGGGCTGCCTGCCGGCAGGAACACCCTACAGTTATGACTGCAAAAGTGAAACACGAAGAACATCCACAGGTTCTGTAGTCAAAGAAGAGTCTCGTGGCATATCGGACTCTGAACGGGTCTCGGTAGCGGCCTGCGAATCCAAGGATGTGGGCATCAGGGGCTGCAAAAGTGCCCGAGTACCAGCAAACTGGCAACTAGCTTAACGGAAGCGTCGTTGGCAGTTTTGGACCTGTGCGGTCTCGGTCTTTATCCTTACGTTTTTCCGAAGATTGGTAGTCGGATGGCTTACCGAAGCCATTTTGGAATACGGAGATCGAGAGCGAAAGTATTTAGCTACAATAAGGGCCCGACGATGAATAGTTCGGGCGTTGAACAAAGCACAAAACTGGCAATGAGGGATGTCATGGTCTGAGCCTAAACACGTCATGCAGCAAGAATGGAAATCTCTGTGTGGTATTGGCTTTCCACAGGCAACACAATTGTTAACATTTTCTGACATCGGTTAGAGCAAGGAAAAAGGATCCCCAATGGGGTACTTAGCTTTTAAAGACTTCAACTTCAATTTCAGAAACGAAAAACTCAGGTAGAGTCCGACCGGCACTTGTGCAAACTGCTTCTGCCTCCTCGGCAAGAAAGACTGATGTAATGAAGTTGGCTGCCTGTTTTTATACCACTGACAACTTGACGTCAGCCCTTTAGCGACAGCAACCTACGCAGAAATACTAAGCCTCTGGTATTCAGGCTGTCTGAGGGCTACCCCTGGCAGGATAACCCAAGTGTGATGACTGCACCGTGAAATACGAAGAACATCAGTATGATTCACAGGAGACACTCCATGTGCAGTTAACCATCGACAAGATCCCTATACAAATATAGCTAGCTAGCTTCCGGCCCCCAAATCTGACTCAAGATCCCCAATCTGCTTATCTGGACATCATCGAATCTATCAAGATTCAACCCTTTACCCTGATGCCGAGTGACTAACTACCAAAACATAGACATGCCAAAACACAAATGCTCAGAGAGTCTTTGATTTTGTCAATGCAAATGCTTTGGAACAAGCTAGTTGATACCCCCACAAGAGGTGAAAATATCTTGGACTTGGCATTAACCAACATAAGTAACCACTGCAGCATCCCTGCAGTATCAACCTCCCTGGTAAGATCTGACCATATAGCGGTCACTTTCGAAGTCACCATCTCCCCCGACCCCCCTCTAACTAGGGTCAAACAAAACAACTTCTCCACAGCCAAATACAGGCTCCTGAGGGATGGTATCAACAGCTTCACAGCCCCTTCCCCCTCTCTAGGAACTGGCACCAGTATCCAAAACTATACCAATGCACTATACAAGCATTTATACAGATGAATGGAATCAGGAATACCAGACCGGTCTAAATCCTCCTCCTCAAGGAAGAGTAAACCTATCTGATGGACATCTGCAATAAACTCTAGAACAAAAGGAAAAAACTGTTGTCCAGGACCAAGAGCCCAACTGGAAGCACTCTCCCCTTAGCCTGAACAAGCAAATAAGAACACTAGTGAAATCCTCCAAAGCAAACATGTCTAAAATTAGCCACATCTACTAGAGACAATCATAAGGCCTTCACATATGTCCGCATTTTCAAAGGAAGCGCCCAGATCTGTTAAAAACTGATGGGCAAGGACACCACATATACAAATGCCATAAATATAGCAAATTTGCTGGCTGACAGACCACATATACAAATGCCATAAATATAGCAAATTTGCTGACTGACAGATTCAGCGAAAACTTCACCCCTCTGCCCCCCCCCATCAATAAATCAGGAAATTCACAGTACCTTGTCCCCTTCACCTTCTATCCAGGGAACAGGTCATCACTGCTTTCTCAAAGGCAAAAAATGGGTCCACCATGGGACCCGATAACATCCCAGTCTGCATCCTACATGAACTCAGGCAGGAACCTGCAGCACCATTAGGCGCCCTATTCAACCACAGCCTAAGTACCAGTTTTGTCCCAGCTGAGTGGATGACAGCCACTGTCATCCCTTTGCACAAAGGTGGAGTGTCCACTGATCTGGGAATTTATAAGCCCATCAGCCTCACTAGCCTGATTTGCACGGCTATGGAATGGATCATCATGGACCTCATTAACAAGGACATTGGCAGCCTCCAAATACTCAATCCCACACAGTTTGGCTTCGTGAAGGGGAGGTCATGTTTGTTAAATCTAGCTGACTTCTTTGATACAGTCACCAAAGCCATAGATGAGGGGAAGATGGTGCACACCGCCTACCTTGACCTGACCAAAGCCTTTGACACTATTCCCCACTCAGGCATAATGGATAAACTCTCTCAACTAGGCATAAATCTGTATGTTACCAGATGGGTAGCAAACTGGCTCACTGATGGAACCCACTTAGTCAAACTAGGGGAAGCCACCTCAAGCAGTAGACCTGTAACGAGCAGTGTACCCCAGGGTTTGGACTTGTGGCATCTGTTATTTGGGATACAATTTTCTGAGGTGCAGGCCAAAACCAGTAGGGTATGGCTGACCAAGTTTGCAGAGGACTGCAAGCTGGGCACCGTCATCAATTCCCCTAGTGATGTGGACATCCTCCAAGAGGGTCTCACCCAAACAAAGGATTGGTGCCAGACACATGGCCTCAAGCTGAATACCAAAAAATGCATCATCATCCCTTCTGGGGAGAGTGAAGTCCCTACAAATGATCACATTAATAACAAAGTCCTAAGCACGCAATCAGTTGTGAAGGATTTGGGCACCCAGGTTGATAGCAACCTGATTTTTGCCCACCATGTTGCTTCCATTGTACAGAAAGCTTTCTACATGGCCCACCTCATAAGTAAGGGCATCTCATCCAGGAACAAAAAGGTCATAACATCCCAGTATTCTTTCCATCTAAGGCCCATTACAGAGTAAAGCGCCCCGTTCGGCATGTACCTTGCAAAGCGCATGCAGCAGCAGGAGGGACCATAGAGGTTTCTCACCAGGAGAATTCAGGGCCTCAAAAAATACACAGATGGGCTCAGTTTCATACAGACTCCTCAGAGAAGACCTCTGTTTGGCATTCAAGACGATCTCAGACCCCACCTTGATGGAACTGCTGCATATCCGCAAATCAAGCTCACTCGAGGAACCTTCATGCACGGCCCCAACCTGGTATGTGACATCAATAGGACTGGTTGGCGGAACAGATTTGTATTACAGAGCCTCCCCATCTGTGGACTCCCTCTCCACATCAAGCAGAGTACCTCTTTACCCCTTTTTAAGTGCAACCTGGATAACTGTATGGGAAACAGAATATACATCCCTGGGATTCTACTCGTGTTCCTGCTGGACAGAGGCATCGGGTGATGACTTGTCTAAACATGGGCTAAACTCTTGGCTAGGCTTACAAAGGCCTCAGGGTGAATAGCCTAGTAACGTCCTATGATAATATGCGATTTTCTAATAGCAGGCTTTCTTGCCTCCATTAGTACCTGCTGAATGTCCTCATTAAACAGTTGCCTAAAAGGAATTAAGACCCTTTCATCCAGGCAGTCAACTGAAGTCGACTGATGTTGGGATATACCAACACACCTCTTGGAACCAGAACGGATACCAATAAACAGGGTAACAAAACACTCCAATTTATTAACAAGCCAGAAACTGAGTTAAGCGCTTTCATCCACCACACTATAGGACTTTACCAAAACTGATGTACACAGCCAAAAGGTTGCTTCTACACTTTTAATTGAATAATTTAACTAATTATGAATAAATTGCCGATTGCCATCCTTTAGTTAATTAATAATTAAATTATTCAATTAAAATTACCTATTGCTATTAAAACAAACAGGTTGATTTAAAAACAGTAGTATAGTAAGTAAAAATACATATACAGTTCTAAGCAATGTTAATTGCACTTTAACAATTCATAACACAGTTGCCCTATCTTTTAATATTGGTACAAGTGAAACATGGTCATTTAACCCTGGAGGTTTAGTGGCATTTACAAATAACTGCCATCTAAATTCACTTCTGTAAATGTCATTTGACCAAGCTAACTTAGTTGTGGCAGCATGAGAGAAGAAATATATTTTCAATTCAGGTTTTGGAGATGGGTGGTTTCTTTACTTGTGTTACCTGGATAACATTTTTGTTTTTGACTTGGTTTTGATGTTGGGATATATCAAACACCCCTGTTCTTGTGTGAGAATATCTAGTCTGTGAGGAAGCTTGTGGTAAATGACCTAGGCCATTTCCAAAAAAAAAATGAAACACAGCTGCCTGGGAGTCATCACAATAATCCTGCGGGATTCCTTCTGAATCTTCATAAGTACCCCAGATATCAGTGGAAAGGGTGGACAATCATACAGGAACATTTGTGTCCAAGGAAAAGAAAAGGTATCCATCTCCCAAGCCTTCTTGCATGGAGTCCTGGAACAGAATTTTGCCAGTTGATTATTCAGAGAAGTCAACCTGAACAACTCCCCACAAACTGATGAAATCTTAGAATACCCCCCTGATCTAGTTTCCCTTCATGATGGTCTGCTCTGGTCCTGCTCAACTTGTCTGCCACACAATTCTGCTCTGATAGAATGTAGGATACTAGCAGACTTGAGACAGTTTGGAACATAGCTTCACAGCACAAACATGTCTAGTCTGCAAAGGGGGTACAACCTTGTACCGCCCTGCTTGATTTAACACATGACTGTGGTATTGCCTGCAACAACCTTAACAGGTCCCGGGGACCAAATATGATTCAAAGAAGTTCAGGGCAAGCACCTCTTTATGCCTTTGTGTCTGTCCCCGATGCTCCACACAAGCACCCTGCACTTTTACCCTCCTGAAACTGAAATCTGGATGAACACAGATGTGACATGTATCGTGTAAGTCTAGTGTTACTATGTTAAAACTTGAAAGAGAAAGAAAAAGTAACTGGTTGTAAAGTGACATCACTTTGAATTTGGGCACCATCACAAACAGATTTTGGAAAGAAATATCTAAAATTGGTCTCCAAGCATTTTCCTTCTTTTTTTTTTTTGCCACCAAGATTATTTCTGAACAAAACCCTTCCTTGCCTGGGAAAGAGGAAGTGGTTCTATCACTCCTTGGGAGTGGGAGTCAGGACAGCATATGAAGAAGAACTAGTAGAAACAAGAGAGTCTGATCTGGAGGATGAAGAATGACCCCCTGATAAGGAGGAATTTCATTCCATTGCCATCTGTAACCTTGATGAATGATCTTCAGAACCCATTTGTCTGAAACTATCTGTTGTCAAGGAGAAAAATGGAGATTCAGACTTTATGGGGGAAAAAAAAAGAAACCAGGATGAGAGGGGGTCACAAGTCTTTTGAGTTATCATTCAGACTTGTTGGACTGTCCTTGGTTTTGGCAGGTTTAAGGTTTCTTTTTTGAACCCCCTTGTCATGCCTCTTAAGCATACATTTACTCGTATTTTGTTCAGACCAGTTTATTCTGCCTTTTGCCAACATAGGATGAAAAGTTAGGAGGACGACTGAGAAATCTTAGAGATTCCCTGGATCAGCTTATCCCTTTCATCACATTTTTTGATTGCATCTGCAGCAGAGGAGCCAAAAGCTAAATCTCTATCCAAAGATAAATGTAAAATCTCATTTTTGTTCCTCATCTGAGAGGTTCTGAAAATGCAGCCATGCAAACAGTGACATACACAATGCGAGCAATGAGTAGTGACTTACGCAATACAAGAAACTAAATTACTTAAAGCATATTTTCCTCACAAGAAGAAACTGCCGACATAACATTCCTCATACTTTCAAAATTAGTCAGAACAAACTAACATACAAGCCCAAGAAGTCAAAATTCTGAAAAATCAAAGCTGCAGAAGTACACATTTTTCCCCACACTTAATAATGTTCGCACCTTTATCAGAAAAGGTAGGATTAGCATTAAATAAGTGCTTGGCAACAGTGGGATCAACTAAAGCTATAGCTTCTGAATTTGGTTTCGAGAATACTGTATAAAAATTAAGACGCGGGAACTTTAAACATCATAGCTGCCTACTTAGGGGCAGCTGGCAGACTATCAGGAAAACTGCAGACAATAACTCAGGCATCCCCTAAAGCAAACAGAACAGGAGAAATGGGTGCATGTTCAGGAAATTATTTTTGTAACAACGCATTGTATTTCCTGAGAGACACTTCCCCCACTGAAAACACTGGCACATTCTAGCAATGGTCTCACAGAAAGGGAAAATCCCACAGGAAGAAGAGTTATGTAGTTACCATAACTTGGCATCTGTGCTATCCAGTGTCATTATTCATCATAGATGGTTCTTGCATCCAACCTCGGATCAGTGCCAGGAACTTCTCAGGCAGATCCATAGATCAAGCTCCTCCTCTTCCCATAATACTTTGCTACCTTCTAACCCTCAGATTGAGTTTGCTAAATTAGGTGAAACATAGGAACCAATTGCAACAAAAGACCAAAAGCTTCTCACCAAATACAAGCCAAGCCATTCCAGCCTCCCCAGAAGGAATGGGGAAGGAAGGCAGAAATGTGATGAATAAATGGCACCAGATAGCTCAGATGCCAAGTTATGGTAAGTACATAACTCTTTATCTGATGCTATCTGTGTCATCATTCATCACAGATGGGTCAGAGTCACCAACTACTATGCATCCTGGGTGGCTTCAAGGAAGAATATACCGGAGCATGGAGGAACCAAAGAAAGCTTGGTTCTTAGACACAAGTCCGATTTGCAGTGCAAAACAAAAGTGTGAGGATTAGACCAAGTCGCAGCAACACAAATCTCATCAAGGGAAATTCTAGTCAAGAAGGCTGATGATGTAGAAACGGACCTAGTAGAATGGGCTTTAACTGGTCTGGATAATTCTAAATGCCTATTAGCATAAATGAAAGAAATACAACTAGCAATCCACCTGGAAATATTAACTTTGGAAACTGCCTGACCATTTCTGTTCTGAGAGGCCACAAATAGTTGATCCAATCTTCTAAATTCCTCAGTCCTTTTTAGATAAAAACATAATTGCCTGTGAACATCTAAACAATGCAAAATATATTCTTTCTTTATTAGAAAAATTAGCGAAGAAGACCGGTAGCTGAATCAATTGATTGAGAGTAGCTTCAGAGGCCACTTTAGGGAGAAAGGAAGGATTTACTCTAAGGGACACCCTGTCCTAATGACAGATCATGAACGGAGGCTTAATGCACAGCTCCTGAAGTTCTGAGACCCTCTTGGCAGAAATAATGGCCAATAAAAAGGCCGTCTTCCAGAAAAGGAATTTAATATCACATGAACCAGCTGGTTCAAAAAGGTTTGTGGGTCAGGGACTGCAGCACCAAGGTCAAATCCCATGGAGGGGTGGATCCTTAAGAGGTCTAAGAAGAAAAACTCCTTTCAGAAAGACTTTGCACAATCTGGAAGAAAGGTAGCCTCATCGTTGATATGGAAATTAGAGATAGCAGCCAACTGGAGTTTACTACTAGAAAAAACACCCCATCCTGTAAAAGAGAAGATAAGAAGAGCAAAACATCAGGAACAGGGGCTGAAAATGGATCCAGATTCCACTGTCTGGCCTAAATGGAAAACCTTTTCCATTTACTAGAATACACCTTCTTTATAGACGGCTATTGAGAAGCCAAAATAATGCTCCTCACCAGGGAAGGAAGCCTGGACTGTGAAAGGATTACTAGAACTGGAGAAACCATGTGGTTAGACAAAGGGTCTGGGGATTAGGAAGTGGAAGCCCCCATGGATGGGAAAGGAGATCCGGAATGGGATCCAGCATCAAAGGAAGATACTTCAGATGAGACCTTAGGAAGCAGAACCACGCCTGATGAGGCCAGAAAGGGTCAATGAAGATGGAAGGAGTCTTCAGGCGACAAGCTTCCTGCAGGACTTTGGGTATTAGGGGAACAGGAGGGTAAGCATAGAGGAGACCCAGAGGTCCGTCGTGAACAAGAGAGTGCCCCTAGGTAACTCCCCTGATGGGAGGATCAGGGCCTAGTAATTATGCATTTGTGGTTGACTGGGGAAGCAAAAAGGTTGCAGCATGGTTGACTCCAATGGTTGAAGATTTGCCTTGCCACTGACAGATTCAGGGATCACTCGTGAGGACAAAAGATGGACCTGCTGAGTCTGTCGGCTGACACGCTGGAACTCCCGGGTATGTGAGTTGCAAGGAGAGAGCACCTGGAAGACATAGCCCATTCCTAGACTCTCATGGCCTCTCTGCACATAGGATAAGACCATGTTCCCCCTTGCTTGCTGACATGACAACTGGCATGATGTCGATCTGAACTGCTATGGTCACCAGAGGGAGGCACTCCTGAAAGGTTTGCAACGTTAGAAGGACTGCTCTCAGCTCCAGAACATTTATGTGCATTTTGGTCTCTATGGGGGACAATGTGCCTTGAAACATCATGCCCTGAAAATGCCTCCATCACGAGGTGTCCATGGTCACTGTGGCCTTGGGCGGTGGGAGAGAAAATGGCCTGCCTAGAAATAGGTCTTGAGACTAAACCCACCGAGCAAGATGACTTCTGCACCCCTGAGTCATAGACATGGGCTGAGACAGAATGGACCACTGGACGTCCATGGTCCACTGGAGAACTCAGATGCGATACCTGGCTACAGGCACTAACTGAAAGGCAGCTGCCACAGAGCTTAGCTTTTTGAGGATCAAATGGACTGACAGGCGAACTACTTGCAGCAGAAAAGAAACCTGATCTCAAATCAGTTGGACCTTGTGGGGAGATAGTACTGCAGTCTCTGATACCATGTCCAACAGGACGCTGATGAACTTCAGGTTTGGCTCGGCACTAGATTGGACTTGAGAGATTCACTGTGATGCCTGGATGCTGGAAAAGACTAAGGACATACCTGGTCGCCAGTGTGAGTCAACGCCTTGTGGGAGCCGTGAGAAGCCAATCATCTAGGTACGGAAAAACCTGGAAACCTTGCAGCCGGAGATGAGCTGCCACCACTGCCATACATATGGTAAATAACCAGGGGGCCGTGGTGAGTCCAAAGGGTAGGGCTCCGAACTGGTAAATGATTGGCCCCTAATCGAAAGTGTAAATGTCTCCTGGAGCGTCTGCCAATCTTTATATATGACAGTACATGTCCTTGAGATCCACAGAGCACATCCAATCGTCCTTGTGCACGAGAGGCAAAAAGGACTGAACAGTGACCATCCGGAACTTGGACGTCTTGACAGAATGATTTACCTCACTGAAATCCAGAATAGAATGCATGTCCCAGTTTTTTTTTTTTTGACACCAAAAAGAAGCGAGAGTAAGTTCTGGACCCTCACTGTCCTGTTGGGATCTCTTGAATGGCTCTTTGTCAAAGAGATAGGCCAACTCCCTTTGGCAAGGTTTTAGGTCTGGGAGAAAATTTCCAAATTGGAGGGAGCTAGGAGAATAGAATGAAGTAACTCCTGGAAATAATTTTTAGCACCCATTGATTGGAGGCGACACTTGTCCAGGCTAGTGGGTGAAGGGAGAGATAACCCCCAACTGCCTATATGGCAGGACAGTCAGGCAGCACCTCAGGAGTGCTCGAAGGGCTTCCCAGAGAAGGGTTCTCAGCAGCCCTGGTTCTGTGGACCCCCTCTGCCCCTACGGCAGCATCTACCATTGAATCCCGTGCCTCAGTCTGTGGAACAGGATTCCTGTGGAGTGTCATGAAAGGAAGACTGGGTCCTCCGGAACCAAAAGCTTCTTACTTCTCTTCTGGGTCTTAGAAAAGGACCACTGGGAAGTAGAAAACCTGATCCGTACCGTGGAAAGTGTCTTACCTTCCTGCTCACTGTGAGTTAAAGAATCCTTAACAAATGGTCCAAACAATGTGGAACCATCAAAAGGGGCATTAGTGAATGATGCCTTAAAGGGTTCTGCAAACCTGCAAAGGAGGCATGCTGTTGGCTAGCAACGCCGGTGCCTTCCGCTCGAGTGGTGGCCTCCACAGTATTGGAGATCAACCTCATTGAAGCACTGACTAAATAAGTAAGAGTGGACTGCCTCGGAGAGACCAACTTGAGACTCTCTGGAGGCAACAACTCTTGAAAGAGAAGTGGTAAGTTCCAAAACCAAATCTCTCTGAAGCCAGGTAAAGTGGGCCAAATAATCAGTTGCGCTCAGGCCAAAGGTAGCAGAGGCATACACGCTTTCCACAACGGTCAATCACCTGGGACTCCCTGTTCGGGGATGGCTCAAGGAGCTTTGCTTAGCTAGCTCCTTCTTAGTAGCAGTGGTCACCACGACGGCATTGATGGGGACCCCTTTACTCCAAAAAAGACCTATCCTTGGGAGGACTGAGGAACTTGTCTGTTTTTTACGCACAGGTTCCACCATGTCCGCCTCCTTCTAAGCCCTGCTGGTGATAAGGTCCACAAGCTCGTCAGCAGGGGTGGGGGGCAGGTAGAGGATGGGCCTGTCCCAAAGGCCTTCAGGAAAACAGACTCCTCTGAAGATGGGGATGGGGAAGACCATCCGCCTCTCTGCTTGAGAACTTCCAGAATGTCCCCAAAGGACATCTCCTCAGGTGAAAGTCTGGAGGACCGGTCTCCCTCCTCAAAATCCATGTCCTCAGTGAGGGACTCTCTGGGAGAGTCCAAGTGCCTCCTCTTACATGTTCTCTTCCAAGGGGGTTCCTCCACGGTGGGCTCAGGGGAGGACTCGGAAGAGATGGGTACCCAAGCTAGGCAGTGCCTGTCAAGAAGGCACTCATGGAATGGCTGACCCTGGATAAATGGATGAGGCCTCAGCACCCAATCCCAAGGCAGGCTGGTGAGGACTCTGAGAAGAAGGAAAGGTAACTGCTGTACTGGAAAAGGTTCTCTCTACCACCTGGAAGGCAGAGGGGCTGGACAAAGCCCTCCCCCATCCCCAGCAGATGGGGCCACCTGGGAAGGGAGAAGGAACCCTGACACAGCACCGAAGCCCCCAGACGATACTGGCCCTGAGCTGTACAGTGTTGAAGCCCCACCAAGGGAAGGGAGCAGTCCAAAAAATCCGTACCCAAACCCAACCCCCAGGGAACTTGCACTGACCCCTCAGAGACGAGGAGCACTCTGGTCAGAGGGGTGCGGAACAGAGCCAGCCAGGGACCCAGACAGCTTCGTGATGTGGGGAGGAATACCCAACACCATCGCCTCTCACTGGAAATCTCCTTGTTCTGACATTCCAAAACCCACTGGAATGGAAGAGGAGAGTGAAGTACTGTCGATGGAGAGGGTCACCTACTCACAGGGGCAGGGGACAGCAGCAAGCCCAACTTGATTTGGGCCTCAAGGAAACTTATCATCCTATCCATGTCTGAGGGAAGGAGACTTCTGGAGGATCTGGACAAGGCTGACGAGTGGCCAGATCTTGCTGGGATCCGATCTTGGATCCTGCAGCCTTATGGCTCCAAGAAAGGTAGCCTTCAATGAGAATGGGATCCAACAGAGCATGCCGGACAGATCCGACAAACTGGTCGGATCCGGGGACGGTTCGTTCTTACTCTGATCTGAGAGTCTGATCCAAATCTCTTGGAATGGTGGACCTAGGACCCGAAGCAGAGGAGGCTGGGCTCGGATCTCGGGAGCTGCGATCTGACAGCATCGGCTTCTTTGGGTGAGAAGAAGAGGTCCCTCCCCAAGGGAGAAGGAGGTCTCTTCTTAGGCTCCTGAGAAGGCATGGAAGGGGAGTCCATAGGAAGAGGACCACCCTGAGCCAAGCCCTTCAGTAAAAGCTTGTTGTGGTGCTCTACAAAGGCCCTGGGGTTGAATGCGGCACAAATGTTGCATTTAACCTCCATGTGCACCAACCCTAAACAATATAGACACTCCTCGTGCAAGTCGGAACATTTCATCTTCTGACCACACCAGGAGCATCTTTTGAACCCAGAGGGTTTTTCAGCTATGCTAAAGAAAAAGACACACACACACACACACACACACACACAGAAGACAAAGACAGAGAGAAATATATATCTAAAAGTTTTCTTTTTTTTAGAAACTATGGAAGAAAGAAAGGGTGTGAACGCCAAATACTGGAAGGGAAGGGAAGCCTAACTAAACCCAAGTTCTGATTGGGAGGGGGTGGAAATTCAATAAACTACAAATAGAGCAGTCAAAGACAGAAAGGAGCCAAAAAATCTCAAGAAATAACACTTATCTGAAAAATATTGCTAGGCTGAGCCTTGACCACATCTGAAGTGTTTCAGCGGCAAATGAGATCTGAGGGTTAGAAGATAGCTAGGGATTATGTGAAGGGGAGGAGCTTCAGCTCTGGATCTGTCTGAGAAGTTGCTGGCTCAGATCCGAGGTCAGATCCAAGACCCATCTGTGATGAATAATGACGTGGATAGCATCAGATCAGAAACTGAGCTCTCCTCTGAGTCTAAACCAGAAATCTGAGAAGAAAATCCACCTGTCCAGATTCAGAATCTTGAATGTCTTCAGGAAAAGAGATATCCCTCTTTCTTTTACCAGAAAACACCTTACAAGAAGAATCAATAGCCTGAATTAAATCTTGAAAGCCAGACCCAGTAAACTACTCTACACCTCTTCGAATTTCCTTAGACAAGATACATATTTAGCTTTCTGTTTGAAAAGGAAAATGGGACCAACAATGTTATTAATGGAAACAGCAACAGCTTCCCCAGGGATGTGCACAGCATTCTGACACAACGGGTACGCTTTCACTGATCCCTCTCCCAGGACCAATAAGAGTGGCTCTCCCTTGCCACTGAAGGATTCCAAAAGTCACACAAAAGCCACAGAAGACATGGCTAACCCCTGGTCCATAGTGGCTATAGACACTACATCAGAGGGACCTGGGAAAAATAGGACTGGTCTGAGGTACAATAAGTGGGTGAGGCAGAGTTGCCCACCCGCGGGTGAGGCAAACTGCTAGCCTGCTGTGTTGGCAAAGGCTATTGCCTTAACTTTCGTATTCTGCGGCTGAAACAAGGACCGACTATAGCGATCATATAATCCATGGCCAAGCCAAATATGGCGCCTCTTTTCTGGGGAAGATTAGCAGTAAATGCCGGTAAAACTACAAGTCTTTTTAAAGTCACTTTTTTCCTAGAATAATACAGTTAAAAGCACTTTGAAATACTTTGATAGCCCCCAAAAAGTAAAACAATCAATTTATATACAGAAAAAAATGATTTTCAGTTACTTTACACAATTTTTAAACTGACAAGGGGGAAAAACTGTCCCATTTAAAAGTACATACAGTCTCAAGACATTCCATTAAAAACACAGAACTCTCAGCCTTAAAATTAGAAGAGTAGATTGATAAGAACACAAACAATACTTAGCAAATGGAAGGCTTCCCCCCAAAATGGAACTTACCTGGCAGCAAAGAAACAGCACCAAGTCGACTGTCGATCCTTGACAGCCTTGGAGAAGCATATGCTTTGGTGGCAGTAAAGTTCTGAAGGGCTTGGCACCCAATATTTGCAAGATCTGCCTGACAGTACGGGCGTGTGGAAAACTCCCAAAGCTTTAAAAGTTTACTGGCTGTTATCTCTGGCAGGATATAACCCCATACAGCTAAGGCTTCTGCAACAGTGATCAATATGATGAACACCGAGTTGATAAATCCTTGTCTTTTGACCATAATGTGACAAATTTCAGGAAATCCTTTTTAATATTACTAACTGCCAAAGGAATATCATCAACATCTAAAAAGACGTAGCACTGATCAGACCAGTTATATAGTAAAACACCCACCCATTTATGACGTATCTTGATAAAGATACAACCTACGTACCAAGGTTTCCTTAATAAAATAAAATAGTAAAAATCACAGGCCTGAAGTCCCTGAGCTATTAAGAGAGGGTGGCAGCTCTACCCCTTTACTCAGGGTCATAAAATTTTAGGGGAGGGATTTTTTCTTGCTTTATTTGCCATTAGAGACCAGGTTGTCCTGGACCTCCTGTCTCTCAGTAAGTATAATGGCCCCACTAATACTAGAACTAGGAGCTTACATTTTTGCCAACAGATATACAAAAAACATGGGGGAGAACAGGTTTTACAAGTTACTGCTTCCCAAATCTCTGGGATAAACTTACCCTACATGTTAAGCAATGTGACTTCCTATCCTCCTGTAAAACTTAACTGAGATGACTAGATAGGTTGTCCATAAATTTTACCCCAGGACTGACAGTTATGGCTGTCAAAGAAAAATGAGGTTCAGCTTGAGGGAGGATACTGCCAAGTTCTAAACTGTTTTAAGACTCAAGAGCTTTGAAAGATCTATGAATCACAGATTCACTTAAGGGTGGTGGGTGAAGAGATCCACTGGGGAAACAGTGGGTTAACTTTCTAATTCCTTGCTGAAAACTTATCATTCAAACTTACCAAATCAAGCTCTTATCTAGAGAGGGATTGTCCAAGACCACACATCAGAACAAGTCTTCGCCTCTATAAACCCATTGAAAGCATTTCAAATGGTTTGATCCATTTCAATTGAAAGTGGATTCACTGGGGAAAAAAAAATACCAAAACAACATGGGGGTGCAGTGGTTAGCATTGTCACCTCACAGCAAGAGGTTCTTTGGTTTGATTCTCGGCTGGGGTGCCTTCTTGTGTGGAGTCTGCATGTCCTCCCTGCATTTATGTGGATTTCTTCCAGGTCCTTCGGTTTCCTCCCACATTCCAAAAATATGCATCTAGAGCTTCTCTCCCTGGACCTCTGCTGAAAATGGGCTCTGCCCCAGTCAGACTTTCCTGGTAAACAAAAGTCAACTACAATAAAATTAATTAAATAAATGAATGGATTAAATAAACCTTTAGCAAACCTCAAAAGTTTTTTTTTCCTGCAGTAGGGAAAGCCTCCCTGAAACCTCATGTTGGGGGACATCTCCCCCAAACTTACATATACATATTCCAACACTAGAGAACAGAGAAAACAGAAGCTTTCAATTTTTTTTTTTTTTTATTTGGAACAAATTTTCTTCTTTAGAAAAAAAATTTTCAGTGGATTGCACCAATCACCTGGCTTCCAAACCATCTTAACCTCATTTCTATCTTGAAAAATGTAACCTTAGCTTTTAAGAATAAAAACCTGTAGATGTCCTTCTCTTCACTGTTGCAGTATTCTTCACAGTAAGGATTGCCTGCCAAGGATAGCCCAACGTTCAGCCAGCACAACAGAGCCTTCAGATCCTGTAGGCAGCATAGGTCACAAGTATGCTCCCCGCGTAGGCCATAAAAGTGGTGTATGTAAGAAAATACTCAGAACGGAATAGCAGCAGGAGGAACCAAAGATTCACAAGGACAAAGGGGAACATGCATATCCAGAAGAAAAAAGTGCAGAAGGAAAAGGCTGCAAGAGCCCCTCAGCCAGGAGGGTAACAAGACACATGGGCAAGAGCTACAAACAGAAGTGGGGGAGGAGGGAGGGACCAAATACTGAAACACTGAAGGAGAAAAAACACACTGTTAAGGTAAGGTTCTATACAACTGTACTACGATCTTCCATACCACTGCTGCAGTATTAATCACTGAAGAGAAAGTACAACAGCTAAGGAGGAGGCTTACAGGAGGTAGGCACAGATGAGCCCTCAACCAACCCATGTCGAATAACCTTGACAAAAGCTGCCCTGGAAGCAACATCAAATTTATAATGCTTAGTAAAAACATGAAAAGGGGACCAAGTAGCAGACTCAAGAAAGACATTCATGTCCAAACCATTGAAAAAGGCACTTGAAGAGGCAACCACCCTAGTAATGAGCCTTTATAAAGAAAGGCATTTGCAATGAAAAGAAACCAAAACTAAATGGCCTTAGAGATACAAGAGGAGAGGGTTTGAATGGAAACAGCTAAACACAAAGTCTTGTGATGAAAAGAAACAAGTTGCTCACACTTGCAAATAACCTTTGTTTTATCCAAATAATATCTGAGCTGTCTATGCAGGTCCAAAGTGTGAAGAACCTTCTCACTGCAGAGAAGGAAAAAAGGAAAAAAATTGAATAGACTGATTAAGGAACAACTCATTAACCACCTTGGGCATAAAACAAGGATCAATACAAAGACACCATGCCTCTGTGAATAAGCAAAAAATGAGGAATACCCATAAGAGCCTGAAGTTCAGACAGTCTACTGGCAGAACTGTCTTCAAAGTACAAAGGTGCAAGAAAGCTGAACTAGCAGGTTCAAAAGGAACCAGAGTAAATTTGAGTAAAAAACTGAGGTTCCAAGAAGATGGAATATGTCTTCTCGGAGGTCTGATATGAAGGGCACCTTTAAGAATCTATTTGATCTCAAACTGAGATACTAAAGGGGGGGGGGGTTCAAGGGCAGATGAGCACAAACTGCCGACAGCTGAGCTTTAACTGAAGAATTTGCCAAGACAACAAGGAGCTGATCATAAGAGAGTATCAATGGAATCCCTACTGAAAAGGGATCCTGATGGACACAGAGGCACCAAACAGAAAATTATTTCTATTCAGGCATATATGAGATTTTCTGGTAGTGGGTTTCTTGGACTCCTGCAAAGCAGAAGTGTCCTCAGAAAAGAGGTGCCTAAAAGGGATCAAAACTGTATCACTCACAGTGTCACTTGAAAAGTAGTGAAGTGAAGACGGGCAAGAAATCCTTTGGTTTTGTGCGAGATCATCACCTAGTAAGTTAATTTGTTGTGACTGCCCCTGGCCAGATAAAAATAGCGGGAACCAGTGCGGTCTGGGACAAAACAGAGTCACCAACAAGATATAGTAGTCCATGATAAGTACCATTGATCACTGAAATTGTTACACCCAGTGACTAGTGTCTTACATACACAGAGAGACACAAAGTCATAAAATACCAGGATCTGCAGGCAGAAACAAGGGCAATGTGGAAGGAGGATATCCGGACAATTCCAACAGTAGTTGTAGCAATAGGTCTTATAAAAAAGAATTTACAATCTTACTTAGATATTCTGTTACCCGTACATGTAACTCAGTATGAACTGCAGGAGGAGTCATTACTGGGCACATTGTGGGTGCGGTGAACAGCACTTCTGGCTAACATCAAAGATTGAAACGATATTAATTTCATGAACTTGAATCATATTTTGACTTAGGAATGGGTTCTGTTCCCATCATGGTATTAGAAACCCAAAAGAATTTGAGAAATTAAAAAGAGAGGAACCTGCTGAAAGGAAGCATGGGGATGGTGGAGGCCATAAACCCCAGAAACCTGAGAAATTCCCTGGCCATGACAAAGGAGAGATTGAAAGAAGGTTGTTGAAGAAAAAAAAAAAAACATTAGGAGCAGGAAGAGAAGTCAACAAGAGAATGGTCTGGATCTTGTATCAGAGAATAATAGGATGGTGTAAACACTGAATAGTTGAGATCGATGGTGAATACCAGACTTTGCAAAGGAAAAGTGGTAAAATGAATATCTTGCAGAAGACTGCCGGGGGAAGAAGCCTAAATAATAAAAAATGTGCTATTGCCCTCCAAAAATAAAAAAAAACAAAGTGTACTGCTGCCCTCCAAGACCTAAAGTTTTGCCAAGACTTGGGTTCCCACCTCCCGTGTCCTTCCACTGTAATGCCCTGGCACACTACCACTGAAAGAAAGCCAACTGGAACTAATTAAGTAATGCAAGACCTAATGTGTATGTAAATTCATCTACTGTATCACTTCCACTGTTTTTGTTTTATTAATGTATGCTTAGTGAAGTGCCCCTTCACATGTGTCAGCAGTCTATATTGGTCTATAATCCCCTTCTACCCCCCCCCCCCCGTTCTTCCCCTCATTCCCATACTCGCATCTGCTATACTCTAGTAGTTTTTACTATTTGGGCCACCAGGTGGCAGTGTTAACCTACTCCTTATTCTTAACCATCTCTCTCCCTAGTATCAGTCTGTATTAAACTTTCTGTAATTTCTCTGAATATTTAGCTCACAATTCTAAATTAAGTCATAGCTACATCCCTGTGCATACTTACCTGAAATGGCTCTCATGCTCCCTGTCCAGCTTCCATTTCACTGACAGTTCTTGGTAGCCAACTTCTTCTCCTCGGCTCTACCCATTTCGTTCGCCCTGCTGGTTCACTCCACTCCTCTACCCTGCCCCTAATTTCCACCCACCCCTAGTATCTCTAACTTGTACTGTACATAACCACACCCACCCCTAAATTATCCAATACACTCAATCACCAACCCAATATAATTTCTTACATCTGCCCCACCCACCTATTACTATTCACCTCCCCCACCCCTCCCCACAATATTCAACCCAACCTAGTCCCCTATCAATTCAATATCATGTGCCCTCAACATATTTCTAACTCCACTATGCTTTCAAAGTCTACTTCTCTCACAGCTCAAATACTACTACTTCTCACCTTATCCTATCTCTACTATCTCACCCAGCCCCTTACTTCTAACCATTCACCACCGTTTCATACTACTATCTCATTCCCCAAACTACCCACACACTCATCAACCCCATCAATAACTACCTGTTTTTCCCTACAAACTTGTATCTACCTTCAAGCACTCTACTCCCTCACTATTCAGGCATACTCCCACAAATCCCTTGAAAACTCAAATCTAATACTAAGCAGTCCAAGTACCTATTTTTCCAAATTCACCAGCTAATTACCATCCTTCTTTCCGATGACATACACCCGAACCCAGGCCCCCCCCTACCCCCCATCATCCAAATCCATTCTATTCACTTCACTAAACACGTAGGTATAACTAACAAAATCTCCATCCTCCATGCTTGGCTTCTCCACAATCAATCTGACATTCTGTCCATTTCTGAAACTTGGTTAAAATTAGAAGTTATGTACCTACCATAACGTTCCATGTTAGTTGTCTTCTCTTGCCTTCTTTCTTGCTGGATGGGTTCGGAGCCGATCCTCGGCTCCGACTCGGCACTTGCTAAGCTCGAGAGTCACTTTTACCAGCTCGAGGCAGCCCCATATCCCATGATGCAAGGCGGTAATTACCCAGATCTCGTTTGGTATCTAGAGGAAAAACTGCCTATCAAAAACAAACTTTCCACTAAGGAAAGAGGAACAACTAGCCTAAAAGGCTGTAAAGGGAAACCAGGTAATCAAGGCCAACTAACTGGTGTCCAAGGAAGAAGAATCTTCCAGAGAAAAGAGGAGATCAAGGTCTGTCCAGGCAAGGGGGACAGGAGGGAGGGATGCAAGAAAGAAGGCGAGAGAAGACAACTAACATGGAACGTTATGGTAGGTACATAACTTCTAAATGTTAAGTTGTCAATCTCGCCTTCATTCTTGCTGGATGGGACCGCGTCCCTAGCACCTCTATCCTGGGTGGCTCAATGGAATAGACTCTTGAGAACTGTGGAACCAAAGCTTGCCCTATCTCTTGAGGCCAAATCCAATTTGTAATGAAAGGTATGAGGAGTGGCCCAAGTAGCTGCTGCACAAATAGTATCTAAGGGCAGCCTAGCCTGAATAGCTGTAGAAGTGGCTAGGCCTCTTGTGGAATGTGCTTTAGGTTTTGAGCTGAGTTGTTTGCCCCCAAGTTGATAAATGTCAGAAATGGTGGAAGATAACCATCTGGATAAGGTCACTTTAGAAACAGGGAGACCTTTTTTTATTTTCAGCATAAGAAAGGAAGAGTTGATCGGATTTCCTAAATTGCTTCGTTCTGTCCAAGTAATATCTAAGTTGGCGGTGAACATCAAGATAATGCAATTTTTGTTCCGCCCTGTTAGAATAATTTGGAAAAAATACAGGAAGATCAATGGATTGGTTTAAATTTGTCCTAGAAGCAACCTTGGGCAAAAAGGATGGATTGGTTCTCAAGGATACCCTGTCCTTGTGGAAGACCAAATAGGGGGGATGAACAGATTAGGTTCATAGGTTCATACTAGGCTATCTGCCCGAGGGCATTTACAAGCCTAGCCCATAGTTTTGTGGCTTACGCCACCCCTTTAGTATGGGGAACTATACCCATTATTTTGCTGTGCCTCTGTTGAGCAGTGACACTGAGGTAATCCCTGGGGTATATCTGCGATCTCCCATCCATTGGTCAAGATTTCTCTTGAACAAGGCCAGCGAGGTGCTCTGCCTCACATATACCGGGATTTTATTCCACAGCATAGGGAGTCTTTGGGTGATGAATCTATCCCTCCAGCACGTCCTATTAATAGCCGTGTCGAGGTTTAAGTCTCCGCCCTTGTGGCTCTGACGGATCTAGATTTTTGAGGTGAAGCATATTCATCAAATCTGGGTTTGACATGGCCTTGTATGTTAGGCAAAGGTCACCTCTGAGCAAGCGGTGGCGACTGAATAGAGCTGGAGTTCTTTCAGTCGGGCAGCATAGGACAGATGTTTGAGACCCTTTATCCTTTTGGTGAGGAACTTTGTGGCCTCTCCAGCTGCTGCAAGTGTCGGGTCAGATACATTCGAATGGGGCATTGTACTCAATCATTGGTCTGATGAGTGATGAGTATAGGGAGACTATGACCTCCCTTGATCTAGATGAGAATCCCTTCATGATAAGGTGGGCAATGTAGAAGGTCTTCCTAACTACTTTAGCTACATGGGTGTCGAATGACAGACTACTATCAACCTGGGTCCCCAGGTCCCTGATAACTTCTTCTGTACTCAGTGGATTGCCACCTATTTGGTAGCTAGGGGTAACCTTGTTTTTCCCGAAGGGTATGACTATGCATTTTGTGGCATTTAACTTTAGGCCATGGCTCTGGCACCAGTTATCCGTTTCTGTGAGACCCTTCTGAAGGATATCTGTGTCAGATGTGTTTTCTACTATGGCCCAGTTTGCAGTCATCTGCAAACTTTGTCAGCCATAACCCTCCTGTGTTTGCTTGTACTTGGAAAAGTAGATGCCAAACAAGAGTGGGCCCAGGACTGAGCCCTGTGGTACACCACTTGTGACAGGCTTTGAGTCTGACATGGCGCCAGCAACTCTGACCCTGTGGGTTCTGTCACTCAGCCAGTTTGCAACCCATCTTGTGATGTATGGGTTAACATTTAAGCTGATGAGTTTTTCAATGATACCCGAGTGGGGTATTGTATCAAAGGCCTTCGCCAGATCGAGGTAGGCTGTATGGACTGCCTTTCCCTCATCAATGGCTTTGGTGACTGTTTCGAAAAAGTCAACCAAGTTTAGAAGGCATGATCTGCCTTTGACAAAGCCAAACTGGGATGGATCCAAAGTCTGCAAATTCCCTATGTCTTTATTTATGAGGTCCATTATGATCCTCTCCATGGCTTTGCAGATAAGGCTTGTCAAGCTAATGGGCGGTAATTTCCAGGGTCGGTGGAGGCACCGCCTTTGTGAAGTGGGACCACAGTTGCAGTGCGCCACTCCTGGATGTATCCAGAGGTAAGACTATGATTAAACAGCTGTCCTAGCTGTGGGTTTAATTCCTCGTTGAGTTCGTGGAGCACACAGCCGGGACACCATCAGGTCCCATGGATGCTGTGTTTTGCTTTGGAGAGCAGTTCTCACTTGGGCGTTGGAGATGTTTGGGGGCTGCAATCGCTTGGTATAGATATCTCTCCTTTTGGGGAGGGGAGAAGTTTGCACTGAACCTGTCAGCCAGTATGTTGGCAATGTCTGTAGGATCAGTAATCTTCACATCATTTTGAACTAGTTCTGAGCATATCTGGGAGTTTCCTCCCAGGTTTCTAACATAGCTAAAGAAGGCCTTATGATTGTCTTTTGAGTCTTTAGCTATTTTTCTCTCAAAATTTGCTTTGGATGATTTTATGAGAGCTCTTAGTTTTTTACTTATAGTGATCAAGGGTGTCTTACCTTTTAAGGATTTTGCTCTATCTTGTAGTAGCTTCCTCCTTTTGTTGTAGAGTTTGTTTATGGCTGGGGTCCACCAGAGTGGACGCTTGCCTTTGGTACAAAGAGTCTTTGTTTTGCTTGGGATTGCCTTATCCATGCAGTCCTGCAGGTGCTGGTAGAAGGCATTTGTAAGTGATTCAGCGGCTTGAGTACTGTTTTCCGTCGGCTCGGGGGCCTTAAAGGAGACCACACTAGTCTTTAGAAGTGTGAAGTCGGCTTTCGAGAAGTTCTTTACTGTGGTCTTTTTTATTTCAGGTGGGGGTGGGATGAGGACCTCCAGCGAGATTAGTTTGTGATCTGATCTCACCAGTGAGGGGTATACTTCTGGTGTTGAACATTGTGCTCCCATGTTCGTGATGATGAGATCAAGTATGTTTTCTCCTCTTGTGGGGATGGTGACTAGTTGTTCCATGGCATTTGAGTTTATGAATTCCAGGAACTTTTGGGCTAGGGTGTTTGGGCTTGAGTAGTGTTCCCAGTCTATATTAGGGTAATTGAAGTCACCTAGTATGATGGTGTTTGGTGATACATTTATCCCCTCTAGTGTTTTCAGGAAGGCCATGTGAGGTTCCTGAGTTTGTGAGGGTGGCCTGTAACATGCTACAATTTGCAGAGCAGTCTTGCCTATGGTTAATTGCACCTGGATGGTCTCCGATGCATCGTGCGTTGCCACCAGTCTTGAGGTGTGGGTGTCTTTGATGAATATGGATAGCCCCCCTCCTTTCTTGGTATTGTCCGGATTTTGGGGCCGGAACGCATGATAAGGGCATGAAGTTCCGACACTCTTCTAGCCGAGGTAATTCGACAAGAAAGAGGGTCTTCCAAGAAAGAAACTTTAATGAGCATGAAGCAGCCGGTTCAAAAGGGGGAAGTATCAAGGATGTCAGCACTAAATTCAGGTCCCACTGTGGTGGAGGATCCCTAACAGGGGGCTTTAGAAGGAACACCCCTTTAAGAAAAGCTTTACAAAGCTTGTGGGACATAATGTTGTGGTCTGCAAACCCGACATGAAAGTTGGAGATTGCTGCCAACTGAACTTTGACTGTGGAAAAGGAAAAACCTGAGTGAAAAATTTCCACTAGAAAATCCAAGACTGACTGAACTGGGGCAGTAAAAGGATCTATGTTCTTATCCTTCGCCCAGAGGGAGAAGCGTTTCCACTTATTAGAGTAAATCCTCCTGGTAGAGGACTTAAGAGAAGCTACTATAATGTCTCTAACGGGGTTAGAGATCATGGGAAGCCTGGCTAAGGAAGGAAGTGGAGCAACCAAGCTGTGAGGTTGAGGGAAGGAACGGACAGGTGCAGTTGACCCGATTGGTGGGTCAGAAGATCTGGCACTGGATCCAGATGCCAAGGCTGCACCAAGAGATGGCGATGAAGGAACGGGAACCAAATTTGTTGAGGCCAGTAAGGGGCAATGAGAATCATTTTGGCTCTCAAAACGGAAGCTTTCTGGAGTACCTGTGGAATCAATGGAAAGGGGGGAAAAGCATAAAGGAGTCCCTGGGGCCAATCTTGGGTAAGAGCGTCTCTGGGGGGATGGCCCGGAAGTGGGAAGAGAGAAAAGAAGTCTAGGCATTTGCTGTTTTGAGGAGTAGCAAAAAGATCGCAGCATGGGCGGCCCTACTTCTGAAAAATCTCTTCCACTATGGATTGCTTGAGACACCACTCGTGAGGCATGAGTATAGCTCTGCTCAATCTGTCCGCTATTATGTTGGTTTTCCCAGGGATATGCGTTGCTACCAGAAACCGATGAGAGGAGATCGCCCATTGCCAAAGTCTGAGAGCCTCTCAACACAAGGGATAGGACTTGGTTCCGCCCTGCTTGTTGATGTACCACACCACGGACATGTTGTCCGTGTGAACTGCAATAGTTCCTAAGGGAAGAAAGTCGTTGAGGGCTTGCAACGTTAAAAGCACTGCTCTCATCTCTAGGACATTTATGTGCAGGTGGTATTCGAACGGTTGCCACGTGCCATGAACCATCCTGCCCTGATAATGCCCCCCCCACCTGATCAGGGAGGCATCCGAAGTGATCGTGGCTACCAAGGCCGGGGGAACAAATGGTCTGCCCTGATGGACTAGAGGAGAGGAAATCCACCAGGATAGATGGTTCTTGCAGGTCTGTGTCACTAGGATCTTGTGACGCATGGGAAGCTGCTGGAAGGACCATTGTGTGAACAACATCCATTGTAGAAGACGCATGTAAAAACGGGCCAGAGGAAGGAGTGTGATGGCAGAAGCCATGAGGCCCAACACTTTCAAAACTAGCCTGGCTTGTACCTTTTTGCTGGCAAGGATGATGCAAACGTGGTTTTGGATATCTAGGATTCTCTGACTTGTTAGGTTTGCTGACATCCGAGTAGTGTCTAGATTTGCGCCTATAAAGATAATAGATTGGCAGGATGATAAGGAGGACTTTTCGAAGTTTACCGAAATTCCCAATCGACTGCAGAGATGTAGGGTGTAGTCTCTGGCTCGGATGAGTTGATGCCTGGCGGTGGCTGAGAGGAGCCAGTCGTCGAGACACGGAAACACCTGGAATCCTAGACGTCTCAGGTGAGCCGTGACCACTGCCATACATTTGGTGAACACTCTGGGGGCTGTAGTGAGACCAAAGGGCAGGACTCTAAATTGAAAATGACTGGTCCCCAGCCGAAAGTGGAGAAACCTTCTGTAGTGTCTGTGGATTTTTATGTGATAGTACGCATCCTGAAGGTCTATAGAGCACATCCAGTTGTCTTTGCCCAGAAAGGGCAAAATCGATTGAAGTGTGACCAACCGAAATCTCGTCTTTTTGACAGACTTGTTTAGTCTGCTGAGGTCTAATATTGGTCTCCAGTCTCCCATCTTTTTGGGGACCAAAAAAGAACCTTGAGTAGATTCCGGACTCTAATTGATCTTTTGGTACTGCCTGGATAGCTCTTTCCTTAGAAGATTTGACACCTCTAATCTTGCAATTTCCCTTAGACCGGGTGGTACGTCTGGAAGGGAACCTTTTTGAGGGAAGGGGCTTTCCTCGAAAGGAATTTTGTAACCCTCGGATATGATCGACTGTACCCATTTGTCTTGAGAAAGGGAAAGCCAGGCCTCTGGGTACAGCGACAATCTTCCCCCGACTGCCTCCAAGGGTGGGCAGTCGGGCAACACCTCAGGGATGCTGGAAGGGCTTGTCAGAGAGGCTCTCTGGAGCCCTGGTTCTGCGGACCCCCTCTGCCCCTAGGGCGGCATCTGTTATTATTACCCCCTCTGCCTCTGGGGGTAAACTGACCAAGTGCGTCAGGCGTGACTCCTTGTGATTTCCGGAACCACATTTTCCCACCCTTCTGACCTTTGGGGTAAGGTCTAGAAGGAGTGGAGAAACGGTCTCCTACGGCAGAAAGAGTCTTGCCGTCTTGCTCACACCTGGTCAACGTGTCCTGAGGGCCAAACAAAGTTGACCCATCAAAGGGAGAGTTTGTGAAGGATGCCTTAAAAGGGTCTGCAAAATTACAGAGCCGCATCCAGGACTGGCGTCTGAGAGCCACTCCTGTGCCTGCAGCTCTACTCGCTCCATCGGCTGCATAAGAAATGAGCCGCATGGAGGAGTTGGTTATGGAGTTAAGGATTCCCAGCTGAGAGGCAATCTTTTCCTGAGCCGCTGCTGCTGAAGGATCCTGTACTACTTCACCTAATTCTTTTAGGATGTCCCTTTGAAGTCTGGTGAAGTGACAAATAATTCAGCGAACGCATGGCAAAGGTCGCTGAGGAAAACATCCGCTTACCATACCTGTCCATAGTCCTGGACTCTTTGTTAGGAGGATGGACTGGTACGGAAGGATCTGCAAGTTCCTTCTTAGTGGCGGCCGCCACCACCATGGCATCAACCGGGACACCTTTAGTAAGAAACTGCTTTTCTGTGGGGGCCGTAATAAATTTTGAAGGTCTCCTAGGGACTGGTTCCACCGAATCAGGAGATGCCCATGCCTTTCGAGCTATAACCTCCATGAGAGGGTCGAAAGGCGGAGACACCCAGGAGGTGGAGGGTCGAGATCCAAATGCCTCCAGGTATACCGATTCATCCTCGGAGGGGTTAATGGAGGGCCAGTTCCCCCTCTGTTTTAGGAGCTCAAGGATGTCTGAAAAGGAGACATCCTCAGAGGGGGATCTTGGGGACCCCTCAGACTCATCTAAATCGGTATCCGAGGTTGTAGACTCAGGGGAGTCTAAATGCTTCCTCTTGCAAGTCCTCTTACGCGGGGTTCACCTGAAGGATCAGGAGAAACCTCGGAAGAGGAAGTTCTTCCCAATGGGGAGACCTGGGGCGAAGGATCTCTGGGTCCGGGAGCAAGAGAACGGGAAGAGGCATCTACAGGCACCGTAGAGGGAGCAGCTAAAGGAACCGACTGCTGGCTAAGCTCTGGGGCTAGCACACTCCTCATCACCTCGAAGGCTCCCCTCCCAGGGAGGGCTGAGAGATCCCGCTCCGAAGAAGCAGGGATTCCTGGTCCCACCGAAAGGGAAGGCTCCGAAGCAGATGTTGGGGCCGAGCTCACCAAGGCCGAAGCCCCGAGAGGGAGAACGGGGTCGGACAAGGGTCCGATGCCACTCGCCCCCTCGGAACCGACCAGGGAAGCCCGACGCCCGGATCCCTCCAAGGAAGGTCTCAAGGAGGAGATAGGAGTCGAGGACGACGGAGCCGAAAGGTGTGGCATCGGCTCCGAAGCAGCAGCAGTCACGGTACCGATAATCTCCGACTCAGAGCTCTGTAGGAGAGTCGAAGGAGGAATTTCAGGGGGATGTAGAATAGCTGACGTCTGATGAGATGGGCTATGGAGCATCTGGGCTAGTGCCTGTGACTTTAATAGCCTACTTACCACTCTCTCTAAATCGTGGTCTGAAAGCCTGGAAGACTTCGATGATCGGCTCCGATGGCTCCGCTCCGAAAGCAAGGGAGAGGCTGGAGCCGAGTGAATAGATTCCAAAGAAGGAGATCTAGACCTCTTTTTGGACGGAGCCATCAGAGCCGAAGAACGTTCAGCTCCAGGCGGAGCCGATAACTTGTCGGCTCAGAGAGGAGACAAAGATATCTCGGCTCCAGCCGGAGTGGAGACCTGCTTCGATGCAGGGGTGTCAGAGCCGGACGGAGCCGACACCAGTGCCAAAGCCAAGGTATCGGTGCCGATGATGATCGGCGCCGACATAGGGGCCTCCAACAAGGAAGGATCGGCTCTGGACGGAGCCGATGTTGACTCCAGTGGAGTCGGAACCAAGACCACAGACTTGGACACCGAAGCCTGGGTCTTGGGAGATTTAGAGGACTTCCCGGAGCCGAGTTTAGCCGGGGAGCTCTCTGGTTTAAGTAGACCCCTAAGGATCAACTTATTCCTACATTCCTGCAGGACTCTCTAGCTAAAAGAATGGCATATAGCACAGGAGTCCTGCAGGTGTAGGGGTCCCATGCAATAAATACAAGAAGTGTGATCGTCTGTCAGAGACATCTTCTGACAGCACGAGTCACACTTCTTGAAACCCGAGACCCTGGTATCTTTAGACATATCTCGGTGTTTAAACACTCACACACACCAATCAGTCCAACCAAGACACTAACACTAAAAAATGTTAAACACAACTAACAAAAATTAGTTATTAATTATAGAGAAACAACACACACACACACACACACACACACACACACACACACACACACACACACAAGGGAAATCCTGACAGGAACTGTGAGGGTGGGAAAGGCCTAAGGCCCGAAAAACTAAACTAAGGGAACTAGGTGAAAAAGGTGTATGGAGCTAAGTGAATACACTGAGGTTGTAGAAAGAAGACTAAAAGGACCACAATTTGTTTTTTAAAAGTCTTAAACCTGACCAAAAGCTAGAAAAATATCACTTACCAGGAGCTGGTAAAAAGGATGACCTCATTAGCGAAGCGGCAAACGAGATCTGGGTAATTACCACCTTGCATCATGGGATATGGGGCTGCCTCGAGCTGGTAAAAGTGACTCTCGAGCTTAGCAAGTGCCGAGTCGGAGCCGAGGATCGGCTCCGAACCCATCCAGCAAGAATGAAGGCGAGATTGACAACTTAACATCCCCATATAACAGGACTCTGAAATAACACCCCCAACTACTCTATTAGAAAACATAGAACCAATAAAAAAGGTGGAGGAGTAGCTCTCCTCTACTAATCCTCTCCTTCAGTTGCTCCTTACATGAAACTTATTCCCCAATTTAATAACACTGAACTAATTTTAGATTTACTTCAAATTAATAGACTCAAACACATATGTATAACCTCCCTTTATATTCCCCCTAGAGACAATATCCCAGTACTCGAAGATATTCTCTCCTGGCTTTCCGCTAACATTAGCAATGAGACCATAATTCTAGGAGACATGAAAATTAACTGGTCCTCCATTCAGTCCCAACAAACTGCCAAAATATTAACCTCTATAATTTCTCTCCACTTATTAACTCCATAACTAGACCTTCCAAAGCCCACTCCTTTGGGAGTACTAGACTGGATTTTAGTTTCTCACTCATAATTTCTCAGACAGTGTCATACTCCCTGACTCCCTTAGCGATCACCTCCCCACTTTTGCTCGCCGCCTTCCTTCCCCCTTACAACTATCTCACAACTATATCTCTACTCACTCCCTAAAAGATTTCAATGCAACTACCTTCTCAAACTCACTTAAATCCATAAACTGGAGCACTCTTAAAAACTCTCCCTTTGGAAAATGCCATTACACACTTCAACACAACATTCTTAAACCTCTTGGATACCATTGCCCCTTTAAAAACAAAAGGAATAAAAAGCAAAACTGCCTCTTGTTTAACCAAAGATACACTAGCTGCCATGTGCCTTAGAGACAAACTTGGATACATCATCAGAAAACAAACACCCACCACCCTTAAAAAATACAAAACACTTTGCAACAAAATCAAAAAGCTTATTACTAGCAGACCGCAAGCTTATTTCTCTGTATTACAAAGTAATCACAATCCTAATCCTAAAAAATTATGGAATGGTATCTCCACCCTCCTCAATCCAGGCAATAAACAAAACCCTTGTCCAGATCCAAATGCCCTTGGACATAGACCTGGCCATCCAATTTAATTCTTTCTTCACTGATCCAATAACCAAACTTACCTCAATCCTTTACTAACAACTCTGCACCCTCTAATTCTACACCCTCTCCACTATCTTCCTCTACCTCCCAATTTCCCGCTTTCTCTATAAAACCCATTCCCATATCTACTATAAAAAAACTACTCCAGAAATTGAAGCCAAGCTCCAATGCCCCTGGCAACATTCCTTCCTACTTTGTAAACATAGCTGCCAAAGCCATTGCCTTCCCCCATCTGTATCCTAATCAATTGCTCTATCCAAAAAGGCTATGTACCCCAACTTTGGAAAAAGGTCTTCAATACATCCTTACACAAAGGGGGCAACAATAACAATATCCCAAACTTCCGACCTATCTCCACCCTATCCCCATCTCCAAGCTTCTCGAAAAATGTATCCAACTACAACTTCTACCCTATCTCATAGTAGATGATTGTCTAACTCCCACACAGCATGGATTCAGACCTGGCCACAGAAGCCCGCTACTCTGGCTGTACCATTGCTACCTTCCTACTTGACCTCCCGAAGGCCTTCGATACCATCTCTCACAATCTTCTCCTAGCGAAACACTCTAAACTAAACCTATCCCTCTCCTCACACAACTGGTTCACCAATTACCTCGATAATAACAACAAGCAGCTGAATGGAAAAAAGCCACTTCCTCATTCCTCAGCACCCCCACAGGCGTACCACAGGGTTCCATACTACGTCCCCTTCTGTTCAATATTTTCATAAACTATTTCTACCACTCAGTCCCTAATGCTAAACTTATCAAATACACAGATGATTCAACTATAACCTGTTCTGCCACTACTATCCCCTCTCAAAAATCTAACCCAAGAAGCCTTCACCACCACCGAACAGTGGATGTTAAAACAATCACCTAGCACTCAATGCCTCAAAAACTAAACTTACGTTACTTACCCCTTTCTAAAAGGACTACTATAGATAAAAAAACATTCTCCTTCACCGGCAAGAACACCACATCTCTTGAATTAGTATCAGAGGCCAAACTATTAGGTGCAGTCATCAATAACCAGCTTAAATTCAACTCCCACCTGCAACTAAACATAAAAAAAGCATCAGAAACTTGGTATACTCTACCATCATAACCGCTACCTCACTCCCTCTACAAAGTCCATTCTCTCTACCACATACGTCATCCCTTCTCTCCTATATGGGGCCCCACTCCTTACAAACCTACAATCTTCTCAAGACAAAAACTCTCTTCCTGCTATAATAAAGTTGCCAGGTTTGCCTCAAGCCACAAATCTTCTACCCATCACTGTATCGCCCTTCACAAACTAAATTGGTTAGAGCTGCCCAGTTATCTCACCTACATTCAACTCATCCATGCTCACAAACTCATCTTCAACCTCTCCATCGGGCCCTCCCTTTCCTCCTCCTTTAAAATGCACCATCCTGAAAGACTCTTAAGATCTAACAATCAGAATCTGACAGAATTGCATAAACCTACCAGTCCTCCAGGCAAAAATATGCTATCCTTTGCCATGCCAATTGAACTCCCTACCACCATTCATCTGTACCATCACTAGCCACCCTGCCTTCAAAATCCCACTGCACTAACATCTAACATTTCTTTGGGAATGCACCTGCTCGCACCCCACATCATTTCCTTCTCCCAATTCCTCCCTCCTCCCTCCCTCTCTCCCCTTCTACCTCATACTCACCTCATTACTTCATTCTTTTCTCCTTACTTTTTCCTCTCCCCTCATTCCTCCCTTACCTCTCAACCCTATCACCCTCAGACATCCTATGTATTTCAATGTCCTACTGTTATTTCTATAGCATAAACAAATATCTGTAAATAATTTCTTATGTTTTACAGCTTTTACATGTTCAATGTCATGACTTGTATCTTTGAATGCTGTATTCTTATTTCTACTTATTACTATGTAACATAATACTTTGATTATGACTATAGTTTTATGGAGCTTTTCTCCCCAGGACTCCATTAAAAACGAGTTCTTCTTGGCCCAATGGACCATCCTCCTGGTAAACCAACTGAATTTAAATAAATAAAATAAAAATAAATAAATAAGCGGGTCATCTACATAGTGGATATCTGTAACCCTTGAAGCTTGTAAAAAGCAATGACAGGAGTGAGGCATTTGGTAAATATCCTGGGGTCAGTAGACAGGCCAAGGGGCAAAGCACAGAACTGAAAATGAGAGGAAGAGGGAGAGAAATACAAGAATTTCCTGAACACAGGGTGAATGGGAACATGAAGATAGGCATCCTTGAGATCAAGAGAGACCAAGTAGGTCTGTGAAAACAAGGTCAAAAGACTCAACATCCGGAAAGAAGAGACCATGAGGAAAGTGACAAGTAGAAAAAGATCCAGAATTGGTCTCCAAGTCCCCTTCTTCCAGGGAACCAAAAACATCTTGGAGTAAAAACCTTTCCCACTTGGGGGGTGGAGGTGGGGGGTGGAACAGGCCAAATGGTGGCTTGATCCCAAAGGACTGCAAAACCACTAGAAAATGAGAAAGCTGGTCTGGTGGAGGGGTACAGAAAGTCTGAAGGGGGGGGGGGGGGGGTCCATACCATGAAATACCACTGGCAAGTGAGAACCTCAGATTCTTGAATGCTAATGCTGTCCATCTGTTGTCAATTTGGGAGGGAAATAGAAAGGCGAAGGGACAAAGGCAAATTTAGACAAGTAATTCCTCAAACTTAGGAAAAGGGTAGACAAAATACGCTTAAGTTCTGGCATGGCACTACCCTTATCCTGAAGGGACTTTAACACGTCATACGCAGCTGTCCCAAAAAGATTATTATCCAGAGGTGCATCCAAGAGTGTGGCTTTAATATAGTCCCACAGAGCCTGAAGGGAAAGCCAACGCCTCGTCAAAAAATCAAAGGGAACAGTCATAAAAAGAGACATCAGCAGCATCGTACTGGTTCAGAGGCAAGTACTAGGCTAACGGCCCTTGTGGACCATTTTAAGCTTAGCCAATTTCCTTTAGCGAGAATCAGACCCTTACTTCTCATCTATGAGGTAAGCTTCTTAACCATTATGCCAACTCCCATCTATACAAGCACTTTTTATGGAGTGACAAGCAACCTGGGTAGTGGACTCAAGCAGGGAAAGAGCTGAAGCTTTCCCTTCAGAAGCAGGAAGATCAGACACAGTCTTAGCTACTTGAGAAAGGAGTGCCAATATATACCTGATCATATGGGTTTGGTAAATAACAGCCCAAAATGACAACGTGACAACAGTATACACTTTTTACCCAATCTTTCCATACCTCTAGCTGTCCTTATCTGACAGAAGGAGATTACAGAAATTGAACCCTCAGAAAGATCAGCAGAAGGGTACAAAAACTTGCAGTGCTCGGGCACCAACATATCAGATTTCTTAGGGGCTGGGGCTGACAGCCTGGAGTTGCACAGGCAGCAGTCGCAAAGGAGTCCAAAAAAGCTGATGAAACAGAAGGCACTGCAGATGGCTAAGGTGACCATTTGTAAAAGCTCATAGTACCTTTTTTGTATGTCACAGACCTTTGAACAATAACTTAAAATACTCCATCACATGAGCAACAGTACTCCCAAAGGATTCTTCTTCCAAGGGGGAATTCGCGCTCAAAGAATCTTCTTCCTCCGAGTCACAGTCTAGAGGTGAAGAGATTTGAGAGAAGTCAGCTAGGGATTCTTCTCCAGAATCTCGGTCCTCATCTGAGGAATCTGATTCTCTTGTCCTCTTAACAGGAGTGGAAGACCATGGAAGAGCAGGGACTGAAAACCTCTGAGGAGGCTTCAGGGCCATCAAAGCACTGATCGAGCCTCTGGTAAAATCCTACCATTCATGTTTGGGATCTTTACCCCTATTACTAATGTGTTTAAAACAGGGATGCCCACCTTAATGACCTTCAGCTGTTCGGTCCCTTGGAAAGATTCAATAAGCATACTGGAATCTCCTCCCAGAATAATATTTGAAGAATCCTCTTCAGAAATAATCAGCTGTGGCTCCCCTTCAACGTCTGGAGCAGATGTCTGAAAAGCCTCTAAGGACATGTGAGAACCATGGCGGCCTTCAACAACCTAGTGGCAAAGGAATCCTCTGCAGGCTCAGGACAGTCTTCAGGGTTTTCACTAGCTTCTAGAGAGATGTTCAGTGGAGACTGGACAGCAAAAGGATCAAGTACACTTCTTGACTTTCTTCTTAGAAGACAGATTTCCCTCAGGGGACAGCCCCTATGGGGAAATCTGCCTCCACACTGACATTTTCCCCTTCTTGGATGACATGAACACAAGTATGCAACACAATGGAAAAAACAGATGAAAAGGAATGGGGTACTTATATGAAAATGGCTTGGTAACCAGCAAAGCAGAAGGGAGCTCAGACCTATAGCAAATTAGTTCTGGATATTTGCTTCTGTATGTCACTTATGCCATACACCCTACACGGGGAGCATACATGCGACATACAGTGCCTATAAGATCTAAAGGCTTTGGTTCACTGGCGGACATTGGGCTATCCTTGGAGATCCCTTAAGTGAAGTATACTGCAACAGTGATATGGAAGAACATCTGCTACTCGCACTGCTTGCAGCACACTCAGTAATATCCTGCTGTATATTTTTTATTCAGTTTCTGACACAATGGACCCGCTTTTCGAAAATGTCTTCATTTTTTTTGCTTGCTCTGCCATCTTACGAAAACCACATCACAAACACAGTAAACCACACTGGATGAAGAAAAGTGAAAGGAAAAAGAGCCCACATAGCAGCTTTCAACCAGAAAAACACGTTTTATAACTGTGAAAGGCCCTCAAAAATGGCACCTTCAAATGCCTATCCATATTTAGAAAGTTATAATAAGCTGCAACTTTCAAAACATATAAAGCCGGCCTGGCTCTGTAGCAGAGAGAGAGAGAGAGAGATAGAAGACCAAACTATAACCAGAGTTTAAATTACCGGTTCTAGCACAGGAAGCACTGGGGAAGTGGAAATTAGCAGCCAATGCCAGTTCACTCAACCCATGGGAAATGAGACACTGTGACCCACAGCACCAATGACCACTACAGGAATGCTAAGGATTGAGAGTAGAAGCTACTAGGTCAGTATGTCTCACATGACATGCAAACCGGGTACGTATTATAGGAACGTGAGTAGGCAAAAGATGGAGCCTTCCAAAGCAGTGGGTCACTGTGAAGCCACAGGCCACTGGAAGGAAAGATGGGTGGGACCCACATGATTTATAGGTTGGCACAATCCCAAACACCCAACTTTCACCTCTTGAGGGCAGGCAACAGGTTCATCAGCTTTTACTTTTAATGGGAATGAACATAATGTATGGCTCGCATCTTGTCAAGAGGAATGAATTAATGAACCTGGCTCTTACCCCATCACATATGAACACATGGGCTGAGAAGGTGTTCAAACAGGGGCCATCAGGCAGATCATGGGATTAAGGTTATTAGTACAGCACTCAATCGCCTAATAACTTAAAAATATAGCATTACTAATCAGATCTATTCACATACCCTCCTCAACCCTCAGTCGGAACACAGTGACTGGCTACATATACTTGTTTTTACTTTACCTGTTGAAACATCGTTAAAACAGAAGTTATATAGTGACCACAATGACAGAGCTAAAGTACTCTGCCCATGCACTTCAACAACCTTTTAAAGGTTAAATGCCACAGGCACGAATCAGCTCAGCACAGTAAGCTTTTCCAGACTAAAACTCTTTCCCTTACCCACAATGCACCACAGTCCTCTTTTCCAGATTCAAATGTGCCATCTTCAACAGTGTATCACAAACAACAACAAAGGCATAAATGAAGACACAACCCCAAGGATACCTCGTGTAAAACTCATCCACTCTGGTCAGTGGAAGGAGGAGAGGAGTGTTGAAGTGGATGAACCAAGGACCATGCAAATCTATAGTAATGTTAAGTACATAACTTTTGTATCCAACACTGTGCAGTCTTTCCACTTCAATAACTTTTTAGGAGAGTCACAAACTTGACACCCTGGGTGGAGTCATGAAAGGATCCCTCATAATACTGTGGCCACAAAGGAAGAGACATACTGAGATCATATCCACTCTACAGATCGGCCCAGCCACACATACATCAAACTCACATTCCTAAAAAATTGCCTGCTGGGTAGCCACTGCTACAGTGGATTATGTTGTACGCACTACTGGCAAACTTTTACTTAACTCTGAATAAAAGAATTTGACGTAGTTTGAAAGCTACCTAAATAGGGTGAATTCTGACATTGCAGAATCCAATTTGTTAATGGCATAAGATAAACAATCAAGAATCTTTACAAAAGGACAGTTGTGTACACTTGCCATAAATGTAGATGTTAGAGTGTATTCACTGTTGCAGTCATCACCTGTGGGGTTATCCCT
This sequence comes from Protopterus annectens, assembly GCF_019279795.1. Lineage (NCBI taxonomy): Eukaryota > Metazoa > Chordata > Ceratodontiformes > Protopteridae > Protopterus > Protopterus annectens. The sequence continues at coordinate 619,079,913 of NC_056734.1, read as the reverse complement.
GCTGTGGTAGCCTTCGGCCGGCCTGAATACCAGAGTCAATGTTTTTCTGTGTTGGCTGCCATCGCCTGTAGTCGGACGTCAGGTCGTCAGTGCTATAAAGCAAGGCAGCCGACATCATTACATCAGTTATTCTTGCCCTAACCAATCAAAAGCACAAGGAAATAAGGTAAAGTGGTCCTGGTGGCTAAAAGCCACCGTGGGAAGCTTATGCCCCCCCCCCTAGGGAAACAGGATACAAGGGGGATGGAGGGAGTGAAACCAGGACTGCAACAGTGAATACACTCTAACATCTACATTTGTGGTAAGTGTACACAACTGTACTACATTCTTCGTGTTTCACTGTTGCAGTCATCACCTGTGGGAGGATTCCCAAAGCTGAGGAGAGGGGTGGAAGGATAGGTTACAGCCCTAGGCATGGGTCAGCAAGCCCTGCAGAACTGCAGAGGCAAACCGAGCCCTAGACTTAGAAAAAAAGAGGTAGGTGGTAATGCTTTGTGAAGGTATGGACAAAGGTCCAGGTGGCAGCTTCCAAGATGTCCCTGGTGAGGACTCCTCTGAGAAAGGCTGTGGAAGTGGAGTCTGCCCTAGTGGAATGGGTACGAATCGACTTTGGGGGGGCGGGGATTTCCCATGTAGTTTGTAGCAGAAATGGATATTGTGTGATATCCATTTGGAAATAGTTTGCTTGGAAATTGGCTTCCCCTCTGCCTCTGGGGCAAAGCTGACAAGAAGCTGGTCTGTTTTTCTGAAGGGCTTAGTGTGGTCCAGGTAGTATCCAAGTTGTTTATGTACATCTAGTGAGTGCAGCATTCTTCACCCCTTGTTTTGAGGGTTGAGAAAGAAGGTGGGTAGATATATGGCCTGGTTGAGGGTCCAGGTAATATCAGAGTTGCTTATGCACATCTAGTGAGTACAGAATTCATTCCCCCTTGTTTTGAGGGTTGGGAAAGAAGGTGGGTAGATGTATGCCCTGGTTGAGGGTCACATCAGATACCATCTTGGGCATAAAGGAGGGTTAGTCATCAGGGAGACCCTGTCTGCATGGAAAATGATGAAGGCTCAAAGCCATGAGTGCCTGAAGTTCTGAAACCCTTCTGGCTGATGTGATAACTAGTAGGAAAGCAGTCTTCCAGGAGAGGCATTTCAATTCTGCTGAAGCAGCAGGTTCGAATGGAGGCAAGGCTAGTTTTTCCAAAACATAATTCAGGTCCCAGGCTGGCATGGGAGGCCTTCTGGGAGGTCTGATATTAGAAGCCCCTCTGAGGAACTGCTTAAATCAAAGGATGTGAGAAGAGGGGTAGGTCTGAGTCGAAATGAGCTGAAATGGCCGAGGCATGGATTTTAATAGAAGAGAAGAAGGAGAGGCCACTATTGAGTAACTCGGCTAGGTAGTCCAAGGAAAAGAGGGATGGAAGGATGTGGGGTACTGGCCCCTCTGGACTGGCTCCAGGAGCAGAATCTTTTCCAGAGTAAGATTTTTCTGGTGCTGGGCCTTCTGGCCTCTGTGATAGTGTCTAGGACCCGTTTGCTTTTGCTTAAAAGGGACCCCTTGTTTGCTTTTGAAGTATTAGCCATGCTGACAGATTGAGAGTCTGCATGTTTGGGTGAAGCATTTCCCCTCCCACCTGGGTCAAGAGGTATGAGATCAGGGGAAGCTGCCTGGGGGCTGTAATGTTAGGCTGAGCAGTAAGGGGTACCAATGCTGTCTGGTCCAATCTGGAGCAATAAGGATGGTCTTTGGTCTCTCTTCCCTTATTTTGATCAGTACCTTGGGATAAGAAGCAGAGGAGAGAAGGTGTACGCAAAGAGGGAGTTCCAGGGGAAGGTCAAGGCATCCACCTTCCATGCTAGGTGATGTTATTCCCTGGTGGGGGTTGAGGTGCGAAGCAAAGAGATCCACCTCGGGAGTCCCCCACTCCTGAGTGATTTGCAGAAAGATTTTTCTGTGGAGCTGCCATTCATGGGGGTCCAGTAAGTTTCTGCTTAGGTAGTCTGTCAGGGTTCTGCTGACCACTGGTAGGTATTAAGCAATTAGGTGTAGAACCCATTGAGGTGGCTGTCAGCCAGAGGTTCACGGCTAGCCTGCATAAAAGGTAAGATTGGGTCCCTCTGTTTTGATAAAGGAGAACCCCTGGCCTGAGATGGGGTTTGAAGGATGTCAAGAGCCTTTTGTACTGCCATAATTTCTTTCTGAATGATGTGTAAGGTAAGGTGCTGGGCATCTCAAAGATGTTGGGTGCACCTACCTGCTAGGTGAGCGCCCCAAGCAATTTCTGAGGCATCAGTGGTGATGGTCTAGCCGGAAGGGCAGAGGATGAAGGGAAGACTTTTGGTCTTGGCACATGCCCCTGCCCACCAGAGAAACTCGGCCCTTATACATGTGATCATAGGGAGAGAGGCCTCTACAGGCTGAGTGCGCTGACACCAAAGGTTCTTTAGGTACCACTGAAGCTTCCTCATTTAAAGCTTGACCAGAGGAATTAGGATGCACGATGCCATGTACCCCAGGGCTTGCATGGACTTTCTCACAGTGAGGCGACTTCTTGAAGCCAGCTGGGTAAATTAGAGAGGCAGGAAGCTTTCATTTCTGGGGACAGGAAGGCCATTTGAGATGCTGTGTCCAGCAGTGCTCCCAAGAAAATGATCTTCCTGGAGGGTGTTTGTTTTGATTTTTTCTCATTGATGGTGAACCCTAGGGAAGTTTGGAGGGTTTTGACAAAGAAGTTCCTGGAGCAGCTTTTCTTTGTACTCTGCCTGAATGAGGCAGTCATCCAGGTAAGGGTAAATCTGTACATCTCTCTGTCTGCAAAATGTTACGGCTGCGGCTAAGCATTTGGTGAATACTCTGGGTGCAGTAGATAAGCCAAAGGGTAGCGCAGAGAACTGAAAGTGTTGTCAGCCTGCTCTGAAGTGCAGGAATTTCCTGCAGGATTCCCTTATGGGGATGTGGAGGTAGGCATCTTTTAGGTCCAGGGTCACTAGCCAGGCAGTTTTTGTCAGCATACACAGCAGCTGCTGCAAAGTTAGTATTCTGAATCTGGAGACCATCAGGGAGATGTTCAGAATGGATAGATCCAGGATGGAGCGCCAAGTGCCCTCTTTTCTGGGAACAAGGAATAGCATGGAATAAAAGCCTTTGCCTGTTTGATCTGAGAGGACAGGTTCTACTGCCTCCTGGGATATGAGAGTTTGGACCTGTTTCATTGCCTCTGCCACTGATCTGGAGGCAAGTCTGGGTACCCTCTTGGAATTGGGAGTTCGCTGAAAGAGAATTTGTATCCCTGAAAAATTATCTTTAAAGACGCACTGGTCCTTTGTTACAGAAGCCAATTTTCTTTGCAGAGGGAGAGCCTTCCTCCTGGCTTTTGGCGAGTGAAAGGAAGGCAGAGGGGGGAGAGGGAGTCATTGGGGTCTTTGCCATAGATGGGTGGCTTAGAACTCCCTGCCCTTGGGGCGAAGTGGTCCACTGTTTGCTTCTCTGCTGGCCGTGGGATAGGAGCCTGGATGGTCTGTCCCTGCGGGGCTTACCTTGGCCCTGTCTGCTAAGTGCAGGGAAGGACCAGTGCTTAGAGGGAAGTTCCTGCTGAACCTGGGAGGTTGAACCTGAAAGAAATATTTTACTGTTAGCATATATTTTGCTTAGTCTTCCATCTTTTTAGCAATCTCTTCTGCTTTTACTCCAAACAAGTGGCCCTTATCCAGAGGTGCATCAATTAGTTTAGACTTGACATGATCAGGGAAAGGTTGTTCCTTCAACCATGTACATCTCCTAATGACAGATCCCGACACTGCTGCTCTGCTAGAGGCTTCTAGGGCATCATATCCACAGTGCAATGAGTGTTTGGCCATTTGACAAGTAGAGTGCAGTAAATCTGCTAACTCTTTTGAATTGGCACGGTCAGGAAAGGTTGAAATATTTTGTTTTAATAGTTCACAGGTGTGTTGTTGATATTTTAACATATGGAACTGACAGCTGAGTGCTCTTATAGCTAAGGTTGCAGAGGTATATACTTTTTTACCCCGTCCGTCCAGAGCTCTGGAATCCTTGTCAGAAGGAATAGGATTTTTGGCAAAAACTAGTCTTGGCTCCTTTGGGTCCCTGTGTAATGACCTCCGGGTCTGCAGCAGGATTTTTGTACATTTATTTGTGAGAATCCGGTACCCCGTAATACCAGTTAGGTTTACTGAGAGCAAGTGGGAGGGCATTAGGGGCTAAGCAGGAATCATGGAAATCATCATCCACTACTTCTAAAATAAGGGGGGGGGGGTGACCAGGGGTCTGTACTGGGGCAGGGTCCAGAAACTCTCCAAGTCTTTTTTTTCAGACTGGGGGAAATCCTGGGATTCCCATTGGAAATATTCCCTGAGGGTGTCAAGGAAAAGTCTTCTGCAGGGGAGGAAGAAGGGATGGATTCTGCTGCATCTGAATCCTCATAAGCAGTCAGAGGTGGTTGTTCCTCTTCAAAATCTGACTAGTCAGATTCCTCAGAATCCTGTTCTATCATAATTTCTGGAGAAGGGTGTCTTTTCTTTTTAGAAGTTGTGGCCTGACTACCCCTGATAAGGGAGAAGCAGATTTTCTAGGAGTGGCCTGGTTTCTAGGCCTAAGAGTATCAGTCAGTCTGAGACCAACTGTAGTCAGATGAGAATTCGTCAGTTTTTGTCCAGATTCGGTAGTGCGAAAGGCCTCCTCATAGGCCGGGGCCTGCGTTGTGGCTCCGGACCCAACCGAGGCAGAGACAGCCAAAGGCTCGGAAAACAAAGAAGAATTCAGCAGCATACCGGACTCCGAAAGGGTCTCGGTAGAGGCCTGCATAGATATCGAATCGAGCATCAGGGGCTGCGAAAGCGCCTCACTGAATTCCAGAGAACGGACGACCTGCTTACCGGTAGAGTCGTCGGAAGGCTTAGCCTTCTGTGCTCTATCTTTATCTCTGCGTTTTTTCGGAATGTCCACGGATTGTTGGCTGATGGATGCCATTTCAGAATGGGAAGACAGAACATGAAAATACCCATCTACAATAACAGCTCTACGGCAAATTGTTCTCTCATTAAAGAGGTCACATAACCGGCAAAGGGGATGTTGTGGTCTGGGCCTAAACAAGTGACACAGTAAGAATGAAAGTCTCGTTGTGGGATCTGCTTTCCACAGGTGAGACAATTGTAAACTTTTTTCGGACATCGGTTAGTGCAAGAAAAAAGGGTCCCCAATGGGGTACTTGGCTTTTCAAACTCTGGTAGCGACTGACCGGCACTCCTGCGAACTGCTTCTGCTACAGGCTCCACAGCAAGAAAGACTGATGTAATGACATCGGCTGCCGTGCTTTATAGCACTGACGACCTGACGTCACTACAGGCAACTGTAGCCGATGCAGAAAAATATTGACTCTGGTATTTGGGCTGGCCGAGAGCTACCACAGCAGGGATAACCCCACAGGTGATGACTGCAACAGTGAAACATGAAGAATATCTGAAGTTTCTCTTAAGCAAATAAAAAACCCTAAGTTGCATGTATACATCTAGGCAATACAAATTATATTACCCCTCATTCAAACAGTTCAAAAAGAATGCTAGCAGATTAATGACTTTGTTTAAAACTAATTCACTGGCGACCTTTAGGATAAAAGTACAAAACCTCTTTCTCCTTCTAAGAAACAAGGTAAGAGAGACAGTAAGCAACACCTAAAGCTCCATCAGTTTTCATAATGATATACCACTACACAAAATAGTTTCCTTCAAGACATAACATTTTAGCTTAACCTTGGGTTGTACTTAATGCAACATCAAAATGTCTGCTATAAAATTCCAAATCCAAGGGGGCAAAGGATCCTTGCAAAAGCCCTGATCTGAAAAGCTTGCCTGAAGAAAAAAGAAGCCAGTGAAAGGCTCCAAAACCCTTGGCAAAAAAAATATATATATATAATAAATAAATCATGCACCAATATGAACTTTACCTCTACAAGCAAATACACCACATAGGTTCCATCAGAAGAAAGGGGGATGGTGGGTGGGTAACCTGGACTGCAACAGTGAATACACTCTAACATCTACATTTATGGTAAGTGTACACAACTGTACTATATTCTTTGTGTGTCACTGTTGCAGCCATTACATTTGGGTAGAGTCCCAAAGCTATGGTTGGGAGGCTGGAGCTAAACAGCGTTTGGAGCAGCTATGAGGCTCTGCAGAACTGCAGTGGCAAAGCCTGCCCTGGATTTAGAGTAGAGTGGCATGATAGGTGCTTTGTCAAGGTGTGCACTGAACTCCAAGTAGTAGCCTCTAAAATGTCCTTGGTTGGTACTCCCCTGAAAAAGGCTGCTGAAGTGGCTGCAGCTCTGGTTGAATGTGGCCTAATGCCCTTGGGCACTGGCTTGCCATGGTGTAAGTAGCAGAAACGAATGCAGTGGCCTATCCACTTTGAAATAGTCTGCCTTGAGATAGCCTTTCCTTGTGATCCTGCAGCATATGCCACCAGTAATTACTCTGTCTTTCTGAAAACTATGGTTCTGTCCAAGTAGAATCTAAGCTGTCTGTGTACGTCCAAAGAATGCAGGATTCTCTCCCCCTTGTTCTGTGGATTTGGTTAAAAAGTTGGCAGATGAATAGTATGGTTAAGAGCCACACTGGACATCACCTTAGGCATAAATGTTGGGTTTGTCCTCAGAGACCCTGTCTGGATAAAAAATGATAAAACGTTCCACAGCCATGAGTGCCTATAGCTCTGAAACTCGTCTTGCAGAAGTTATTGCTAGGAGCAGAGCTGTTTTCCAAGATAAAAACTTTATATCAGCAGGATTCAGGCTGGCTCAAAAGGAGGCAGGGTGAGTTTTTCCAAGACATAGTTGAGGTCCCATGCAGGCATTGGTGATCTCCTTGGAGGCCTTAAATTTTTGGCTCCTCTGAGTACTGCTTTAATAAGGGATGAGAAAAGATTGGTGGCTCTGTATTGTAATGAGCCGAAATGGCAGAAGCATGAATTTTAATAGATGAAAAAGATAGGCCTTTGTCCAGCATCTCGGTTAAATATTGCAAAATCTGAGGAATATTTGGCACAGCTGTATCAGTTCCTTTTGCTTGGTTCCAAGCACAGAATCTCTTCCATTTTCCAGCATAAGATTTTCTAGTACTAGGCCTTCTGGCTGCCAAAATGACATCCATCACAGCTTTACTGAGAGGTGTGTTTTGTATGACTACATTATCCGCCATGCTGCCAGGTTTAAAGTCCTGAGTTGGCTGTGCAAGATCTGATTGTTTTGCTGGGACAGTAGACGAGGTATTGGAAGGTAAGGCCCAAGCTGGGCATTGAGACAAGTTCCTTAGTACTAGATACCAGTACTGGCAGGGCCAGTCTGGGGCAATCAGTATCATCTTTGGCTTCTCCTGTCTGACCTTTAGGACTACCTTGGGGAGGAGAGGCAGTGGGGGAAAGGCATATACTGATAGGGCGTCCACTTTCCATGCTTGTCTGTGATAAATCCTTGTGCAGAATCTTTTTAGTTGGTAGTTGTGAGGGGAGGCGAATAGATATATGTCCGGGCATCCTTATTTCCTTGTTACCGTGCTGAAGACTTGTGGATCCAGCTGCCACTCGTGGGGATCCATGAAGTTTCTGCTTAGTTCGTCTGCCAGAGTATTTTTCCTTCCTGGCAGGAATTGTGCCTGCAGATGTACTTGGTAAGTCAATGCTGTGTCCCACAAAGTCATGGCTGATCTGCAAATGGGGTAAGAATGTGTGCCCCCTGCTTGTTTATATACCACATGACCGTAGTGTTGTCTCTCTTTATCAGTAGTTGTCCCAGATGAAGTAGGTCCTTGAAGGCTGTCAGAGCATTTTGAACAGCTAGCATCTCTTTTTGATTGATAATGTAGATGCATTTGGTTTAAGGTCCATGCGCCTTGAATGCATCTTCCTGCCATGTGGGCCCTCCAGGCATAATCTAATGCATCTGTTGTTAGTGTCTGCCTGGCTGGGGGTAATGTGAATGGCTGTCCCTTGTTTTGATGACAAGCCTTTGCCCACCATCGAAACTCTTGTTGCAGACAGGGAATGAGAGTAATCATAGTTTCCAGGCTGAGGCAATGTTGATTCCAAACACTTTTTAGGTACCACTGAAGTTTCCTCATATGCAGTCTTGCATATGGAATTAGTAGGATGCAGGATGCCATGAAGCCCAAAGCCTGCAGAAATTTTCTTGCAGATAACCGGGCCTTTGTTTCCAACATTTTGAAACAGGCAGTCAGTTGTCTTTGCTTGTCTGGCGTGAGATAAGCCATCTGGGCAGTTGTATTTAAGCTTGGACCCAGGAATATTATCTCTTGAGAGGGCACTAGTTTTGATTTTTTTTCGCTGACTGTGTACCCTGGGCATGCTAGAAGTACTTTCAGAAACGCCAGATGTTGTAGAAAATGTCCTTGTTCTCTGCTTGAATTAGACAGTTGTCCAAGTAAGGATATACTTGTATTCCTCTTTGTCTGCAGAATGCAATTACTGGTGTCAGGCACTTTGTAAAGACCCTGGGTGCAGTAGATAAGCCAAAGGGCAGTGCAGAGAATTGGTAATGCATTGAGCCAGCCTTGAATCTGAGGTATCTTCTGCATATTTGTCTGACTAGGACATGCAAGTATGCCTCTTTTAGGTCTAAAGTCACAAGCCAAGCGTTCTTGCCCAGCATGGGCAGAAGCTGCTGCAAAGTCAACATCTTGAATTTTGGTATATCCAGGAATGAGTTCAGAATAGATACGTCCAGTATTGGCCTCCAGGCCTTGTCCTTTCTGGGTACCAAGAACAGTCTTGAGTAAAATCCTTGTCTCTGCTCTTGCTCTGGTACTTGTTGAATGGCCCTCATGTCCATGAGGGATGAGACTTGTTTTTGTGCCTCTGCCCATTGATTTTTTGGCAGATCTGGCCAGCCGTTTGCCTTTGGCAGGGTATGGAAGTGGAACTTGTAGCCTTGTGACACGATATTTAGAACTCACTTGTCCTGGGTTATGATGTGCCAATTTTGAGAAAAAAAGTGCTAATTTTCCCCCTAATGGTGCTGTCAAAAGATAAGTGCTTGGTGCAGGCAGGGGGAAATCATTGGGACTGTTTCCTGTATGGTTATGATTGGTCTTCTCCAACCTTGGAGGTAGAAGCACCCCATTGCTTTGACCTGTATGAACCTTGCGCCTGGGATCTGCCTCTAGGTCGTCTGGGTCTGCCCCTTTGAGGTCTGTCTGACATAGGAAAGGACCAATTAATTGTTGGCCAGTTTCTACTAAACCTAGGTGGCTGTAGTTGTAAAAAAAAATCTTTGACAGTTTGCATAGATTTAGCCTTGTCCTCCATTTTCTTTAACACCTCTTCTGCCTTAACACCAAACAAAGTATCATGCTTTAAAGGTGCATCTAAAAATTTAACTTTGACATGATCAGGCAGATTTTGTTCCTTTAACCAAGCATGCCTCCTAATTACATAACCCGTAACTGCGGCCCTGCAGGAGGCCTCCAAAGAATCAACACCACATTGCAAAGTATGCTTTCCAACTTGTTCAGCTGCATGCAATAAATCCTGCATTTCCTTGTTTTCTGCACATTCAGAGTTTAACATTTTCTGTTTAAGCAATGCCATGACATGTTGCTGATATTTGAGCATATGAAACTGACAGTTTAAGGCCCTTACAGCCAAGGTAGCAGATGTGTAAACCTGGTTTCCCCATCTATCCAGTGCCCCAGAATCTCTGTCAGAGGGGGGTAGGGTTTTTTGCAGCGGAAGTCTTAACTCCTTTGGGACACTGTGAAATAGTTTCTGGGTCTGCAGCAGGGTTTTTAAAAAGGAATTTATGAGAGTCAGGAACCCTGCAATATCTGTCAGGCTTAACTGGAGCTGGAGGTAAGGAGTCAGGTGTAAGACTAGACTCTGAAAACACATCATCTACAACGTCTAACACAGGTGGAATGGCTAGTGGCCTGTATTGGGGTAGTAGAAGGAAATCTCTGAGCCTATTTTTTAGATTCTGAAAAAATCTTGGCTCTCCCAGTGGAAATGCTCCCTCATGGTATGCAAGGTTTCCCCAAATGAATAGTCCTCTGGGAGGAGAAGCTGAAGGTATAGATTCTTCAGCATCAGAATCCTCATAGAGGGGAAGAGAATATTCCTGATCAGAAGAGGAATCAGAAGAAATGGAAACCTGATCTGAAGATTCAGTCAGTCTCTTGCCTAGACCTCTTATCAGGAGGGGGATGGGAACCCCTGATCAAGGTAATAGTCTTCAGCCATTATGAGCATCTGTTTTTTGGGCATAGAGGCCTGACCACGTGGCTCTTGAGTTTGTTTCTTTGCTTTAGTCTTTGCCTTTGAAGCTGAAGTCGGTTTAATGTAAAGATGTTTAGGTCCGAATACACCCTGAGAAGGTGCCTGCTCAGCGGCTCCTGACCCATCTGAAGGAATAGTATCTGAGGCTCCAATACCTTGAGTTTCCAGCGGCATGGCCGACTCCACAAGGGAGTCGGTAACGGCCTGCGACTCTAAAGTAGCAGGCATCAGGGGCTGCGAAAACACCTCACTGAGAACCGGCGACTGGCTTAGGAGAAGCTTCGTCGTCGGTTTTGGGCCTCGGTTGTCTCTCTCTCTCCTTTTCTTTGCGTTTTTTTGTGAACTCCGGTAGTCGGATGGCTAGACACAATTATTTACTTTTCTGACATCGGTCTGGAGCAAGAAAAAAGTTTCCCCAATGGAGTACTTAGCTTTATTGAGAACTTCGGATCTGAAACTCGAACACAAAAATCTCAGGAGTCGGCCAACCGGCACTTGCGAACTGCTTCTGCTTCGGGCACCACGCGGCAAGAAAGACTAAAGAAAATGGTGTCGGCCGCATCTTTTATACCCCTGACGACCTGATGTCAGGGAAAGGGCAACAGCAGCCGACGCAGGACCCAGGACTTTGGAATTCAGGCCGACTGAGGGCAACCTCCCAGCAGGATTACACAAATGTAATGACTGCAACAGTGAAACACATAGAACATCCAGTTCCTCTTTACTTGTCCATGTACAACATCACAGCCATATTTTCATGTGTACAGCAAATGCAAGATGAGGGAACAACCTCTGAAATCTTTGCAGGGTCAGGATGACTGCCCTCACCTCCAGAAAGAGACAATTCTGACCCTCAACCCAAGGGCAAAATATCTGTAGTAACAGCCACTGCTGGGAGCGGGACAAAAAAGTACTGCCCAGAGAAAGACTAAAGATGTACAACAAACCAGTGGAGATGATCCTTATAAGCTATGGCTACTATTACCTGGTTCATGAGAAAACCTGTACGCTGACGAATTTGAGACAGAGTCCAGACCAATACCCTCATATGGTATCTAGCAGGTGGAATAAGAAAAATGATGGCTGTCATTAGGTTTAATGATTTTTACACAAATGGCTATAAAGACAAGTCCAAATGAAAAATTCTGATGTTTGTCCATTATACAGAAGGAATTCATTTGGATAAAGGATGGTCTTGCAAAGGAAGGTGTCCAATGCATACCTAATAAATGTGAGGACCTACAACAGCTGCAGAGATGTGGCAGTTGTTGGTGTTTATGTCTAAGGACTGACAAAACTGCAGCAAAGACTCTCCTGTGGACTCAAAATCCTGCATGACTGGTGCAGCTATTAGCCAGTTAATAGACAGAGAAACATCTAAATTCCTCAGAGTCTCTGGTTCACTGAAACATCTTGGGAGTAGAAACCAAATGATAGTACTCAAATCTGAAAGTTAACATCCCCAGCCTGGAAGTTTTGGAACCTCCCTGACTCCCTGTTGTCTTTATGTAAAAGTAAGCATCTAGTCTTCTCTTGAAAAATCACAGAAAAAACAAATGTATGGAGACCACCAGGATATTTTGCTTTGGAACAAGCATACTATTGACCTAGGAGGTTGAGAACCAGAGTGACATTTTGTTTGGGGGGGGGGGGGGGTGAATAAGAACTTATGAGTAGTACCTGAATTTATTTATTTATTTATCATTTGTTGACCGGGAAAGTCCGACTAGGTTCCACAGAGCCTGTTTTCAGTGGAGGCCCGGGGAGAAATGCTCCAGATGCATGTCTTTGGAATGTGGGATGAAACCGGAATACCCAGAGGAAACCCACGCGAACACAGGGAGAACATGCAAACTCCACACAGAAGGCACCCCAGCCGAGAATCGAACTGGTTAACCTCTTGCTGTGAGGCGACAACGTTAACCGCTGCACCACTGCGCCGCCCGAATCATGTCTGGACTGGTGGGACGCCCTGGATGGTCATTTTTTTGTAGGGAAAGTTTGCATCACTGTACTTGTTGAACATTTCTCCAAGGGTGGAAAGTGGAGTAAAGATGTGGACTGCAGCCTGGAAAAGGTGTAGGAAGAGAATCTGTAACCTCTGGATACAGCAGTGTGAATCTGTTGTGTGTGATGACAATCCATGAACAGTTAACCCTAGCAGCTATGTCGTCAAGGATTCTGCTGCAGCAGCTGCGTCTCAGAAAATCCATGGTATCCTCGGTGGCTCAGTTGGCAAGCATTTTCATACCTGCCTTTTCCAATCTGGTTTCTCCCACACTGCCGACTTTTTAGCTGCTGCTGATTTTACTTATACCACTACTGATGTGGGCTTTTCTTCTTTGTGCAAAGAGATACTGGGAAATATGAAAATGAATACTAATTGCCATGATGGTTTTATCTTAATGCTCACTATTCTCCTATTTTCTTTCACCTTAGGACCAAAAAGGTCACTGCCACTGGCAAACGGCACCATGAAATTTTCAGTGTAAGCAGTAAGGTGTAATTAGACATGATAGTATAGAGCAACTCTGGCAGCTGCACCCCTTACTGCATCAGTGCACCAGGTACACAGAGAAATTAGAAATAAGGGAAATCACTGATGTCGCTTAAGAAGCAATATAGCATTTAGACTCAATCTTCAGACAGCCTTTTCAGAACACAGTTCATTTCATTACTCATCTCACAAAAGAAAAGAAGCAATCTTACAATGGACATAAAGCACGTGAGATGTAGTTAAGTGCACTGATGGTGAACGTACGGGGTACAACCACCCACTTTCCAAAGAGGTCCAATGCCCTGGATGCCTTGTTTGGCAGATGAGATGCTAGGATCTATAATGTGAAAGTCTTCTTTAAATGCACTGAAGTCAGTCAAGGGGCATGTATCAAACAATTCTAATCCTTAAAGCAACTAGCAAATTTTGTTTCCAACTCCTAGGCTAGGGATGGGAAAAACAATATCCAGTTCCTACCACATTTCCCTGATAACAAGAAGGACGCATCTTGTTGTCAAGGGAAACAGCCAAAAGACCGAGGGTGTAGAATGGAATGCTTCCTGCAGGATTCTTTCCAGTGATGGGGATTGTCTTGATAGCTAAAATGTTACCAAAAACATGGAGATCTGTGAGCAAAGTTAGGGGACCCCCTGCATACCAGTCAGATGTGATTGGCAGGGAGAGCTTGTGCTCACTCTCGCAAGTATATTTCACCCCTTACTCAACAGGAAGAGGGCCATGCAGAGACACAGGAATAGCCAGTCCACCTGGGAGAATTTCACCGTCAGCTATCCAACAACCTAGCTCTAAAGCAGGATATCTAAAAGGTCTGCATGTGTAGACTAAGCTACATTTCAGGCACTGTAGCAAGCTCCCAGAAGGGCTCATGCCCACAAATCTGAAACACTGGTTCCAGAATCAACATCAATAATCCCCTCAGAACCAAGGACATTGACACCAACAAGTCAAAATTGGTACCAACAATAATGTGTTGATCATGAGAGCCAAGTGGGGATGCCACTGATGGACCATGGAGCTAAGAAAGCCCTCAACACAAATATGGACTCCAAACTCAACACGTAGGGCTTAAAAGTCAATAAAGTCTAAGATCAGAAGGGCATCAAAAGTTTAGCACAAAAGCAGATCTCGACCCCCGACCCAGATTTTTTCCACCCTAAACAAAGTCTAGCAACAAGAGACTCTGTACTGAAACTATTTATTGATGGTATACTTAGTGCAAAAATCAATGCAACAGACTGCAGACCCAAAACGGATAACCACACTGGACACCGACATTTGCCTAGGCTGACTCTAGCACCTGAAGGGTCCTCACTGGCCTCATCAACCTCACTGGAGAAAAAAAGATCAAGGCAGCAGCTCAAAAACAAGGCAAGGTAACAGAGTTCCTCTTTAATCTCGAAACAGATCCATTTCAACTTGCACCTGCAACAAGGCCTTCATCTTTTTTTAAATATGGTATTTTAGCTCATATCTTGAATACAGGCAAAGCAATTCTCATGCATGCTGTGTTAATCATCCACTGGTGGTCTGTGGTGTCCTTTAAACAGTTCTAGCTTTCCTTTAATACAAACCACTTAAACCTATTTATCTGCCTTAACATTTATCCTCAGCACTCCAACAATTCATTCCGTAACCAAATAACTTCATCATCACATATTTCTGTCAGATGCTTTCCAATATCTTTTGTCATTCTCAGTTTAAATTATCACGCTTTACTAAATATTCTTCAGTTCTAAATATTGTAACTTTATCAGAACAGTGTTTACATACAACAGAACCTTGAAGAGATCATGTTGCATAATATGTAACACTTCCTTTCCAACACTGTAACAGAAAAAAACACAGTATAACTCCATTTTGTGTTTCTCCTGCCATCCAGTCCTCATCTCCCAGCCTTCTAGATATTTTGCCAGTTACTCTAGGCTCATTCATGGATCTGGTGTTACTCTGACTGCCTCCTAAGACGTTCTCCGCCCATCTTCAGTCTTCCACTATCATTTCCTCCTCTACTTGGGGGTTCTGCATTCTTTCCCCACAACAGCCATTCTGTCACTTTGCTCACCTTTCCTTTCCTTAGTCTGCACTTGATTTAACAAGATCCTCTGTCCTCTTAACATTTCCAATACCCTAACCTGACTAGAAACATTCTACACATTTTCACTGGTGTGCAAAAATATTAATGCAAGCACTTCCCAGGGAATATTCTAAATGTGTAGGCCCCAGATACACATCTCAGTTTAGAACAAATATTTGCCCATATTCTGCATTTGTTCAATTGGCTCCTATTGTCTCCTACTCATGTTTACTTCATTCCCCCCACCAGCCTCCTCTCACTTCTTTCACCGTTTCCCCGATCCTCAGCAGTCCCACTGTTTACTTCTTTTCTAACCTTTGTTGGTTTATTTCTCCCATTTCTGGTTCTTTCAGTCCATCTTTTATCTGCTTTTCCCTTTTTCTTCCATCTTGCTGCCATTCCTTGATATTCCATTTCCAAACAAACCTCAAATTGGTATTCTTCCTTCAGCTCAACCCACCACTTCACTCTTCTTCCTATCAGTACTGGGGACCAATACTTCGCCATGCCCTGTCTTCTGCTCCATCTCCAGGAGGCTCTCTCACCTTCCTCTTCTTTTTTAGTTCTTCTTGTTGGTGTTATTGTCTCTCATTACATACCACCCATTCTGTTTTTTTTTTTTTTTTTTTGCAAATTCTGTGCTGAATATATTTTTTGTGTCTCTTATGTCCACTTGGGCTGCAATTTCCAAACTTTCCATAGGAGGTTACTAGGCTAGCGGCCCTAGAGCGCTTACAAGCCTAGCTAGGTTAATAAATTAGTACTCAGCTAAATGACCTTGTGGGCCACTTTAAGTCTAGCCAAAATTTCCCCATGTGAGAATCAAACCCTGCACTTTGTGTCTGTAAGACAAACACCTTGATCATTAGGTCAACCACTCAACCCATAAAGTTTCTATTCCATCTTTCCTTCTTCTCCATTCATTATCTCCTAAATATCAGCCTATAATCATCATCTTCCATTCAATAGTCTCAGTGTGTCGGCATTAAAGTCCAACATCCCCCGCACATCTCCATTAGCACATCCCAAACTATGATTAGCATATTTCAATTCACAGGTTTTAAAAATGGCACTATGGAGGGCTTTTTTTTTTTAATTCTAGCTTCAGAAATAATCCAAATTTATGCCCCAGGTATATAAACTGAGGCAGTAAAAACAACTTCAGGACTTCTATTTGTTGGTCTATATCCAATTTTATTATTTTCCATCAACCCTTCCCATATGTCTTTGGGTAAGAGCATTGCATCGTTTCCTCTGCATTCCCTCTCTGCCAGATATCAAAGTATTTAATTTCTTCATGCCACATTGCACTTCATCCCTTCTTCTGGTCATTTCCCACAACTGCCCGGGTCTTTGCTTGATTAACTTTATATAATCAGATACTATCTTTCCAGGATATCCCACAGTACTCTCATGTCTTTGTCTGGGCATATCATGGATATCATTACATCATCAGCATGTAATGTAAATTTTTCTCCTTTCCCTTACACTCATCTCTTTTTTGTGATCTGTTCGGCAAATGGCTCAATATAAACTACAATAAGGAATGGGGGGGGGCTGTCTGGACCCTCTCCTGATTGTTAGCAACTCTGCGAGTCTAGCTCCAATTTTTACCCTAGTTGTTGCTCCTTTGTAAATTATCCCGATTATACTTATCCATGTTTCTGACAATCCTCTTTTTTCCCCAAATCACTAATAGGCATGCCTATTCAATTCTACAAAAGTCTTTTTCAAAATCACGAAAGATGTCCTAGGTGGAATAGGTGTAGATTCAGTTTTTCTCAAAGTTTTCTGATCGCAGCCCACTTGGACAAAGCACATAACTCAGTGGCCCATTAGCCCCTTCTATCCTTCCATAAATCACACGATTTAAAGTATTGACATACGTTAAATCTGAATCCTGACACATTAATTTAATGAATTATATTCCCCAGTAACCCCCTTCATTATTTTGTATTGTTTATGCACAAGCACTAAAATGACACAACAAATTATTTTGCCCAGCAGTCACTTCAGCAGTCTGACCATGTATGCACAAGTACTTCCCTGATACACAAATTAATTATTTACCCACGCAACATCTTCATTACGATGTCCAGGTATATACAAGTACCAAAATGAAGCATTTTCCAAAAGACCCCTCCAGTAAAACGTCTGGGTACAGTATGCAGAAGCACCAAAATGAAAACATTTGCCCAAGGAACCCCTTCAGTAAAAAGTTGAGGTATGCACAAGCACCAAAATGAAACGTTTGCCCAAGCGACACATACCTAACAAGCATGCAGCCTCTGTGAAGTTCAAAGGATTCTCTGGTTTCAAATAACAGACTTCCCATGCGTGGCACAGCACAGATAGACAGAATTGGTATATTTAGGGTTTCTCCTGTGGTTTCTGGCATGCTGCTGAATCTGTGGTGATTGGTTATCTTAGCTTGCAGCTGCAAGATGAGATTAACCAATCAGCTTCAAGAAAAGAAGAACTCATGGGTGCAACACATCTAGACACCAGAAAAAGTCCTTTATTAAGGAGGGGGGGGGGGGACAGTGAAGAGTACAGACATTTATTAACTCTCGAGGCCCACCAGTGGGCCACAGACCGCACTTTGAGAAAGGGTACCCTAGAGGACCTACGAGCTAGAATCTATTTCCCTTAGTGAATCTCTTCTTTAAACATCGAGTTGGAAGATTCAATATCCAAGTCCTTATATGCTTAGGAAGGGGAGGGTACCCAGTTAGACGCAGCAGACCTTTAAGAATCAACTTAAGATGGTCAATGAGACTTTGCTTACCAAAACTTTACAAATCTTACAGTCAGCACCCTAAACAACCTGCATCAAAGCATTCAAACCCACAGAACATGCCAGTCTTGGGGTGGAATTTTATGCCTTCATGAATCACACTTTCAAAAAAAAAAAAAAAAAATGCTCATTTCAAACTTATACTTACCAACCACAGGGTGGCACATTAGCCCAAACCTCACAATAATCTGACAACTGTATTAAGTTGACCACAAAGTATTCAAAACTGAAGAAAGAAAAAGCATGCAGAACACAGACAAACTACTAAAAATCACAGAAGCAGCAATACGTGAAAAAAAGGAGCAGAAAGAGATCAAGGTGCTTTGAAAAAATGACTAAGCCTAATGGGGTGGATGCTGCAAACTCTAACACAGTGGAAAACCAAAAAGAAAAAAAAAATGAAAGGACTGACATGAGAAGCTGTAGAAGGGTAAAAAGTCACCAAAAATCCAACAAACTCCAGGGAAGTAGGACGAGACACTTTCAAAAACTGTGAAATGTGACATTTCTCTTTGCAAGTCCATCAAGCAGTAGGACAGATCCGAAGCAGCAAGGAGTGTGGAGGACAGAAGTTTTAACAGACAAGTTTCCCATGCCGTAATGACTGCAGCCTGCAGCATTCACCCTAAAGGTTAATGAAGTGAATAAACAGGCGCATGTCAGATCTAAAGATGTTCACAACATTTACAGTAACAAACAAGCTACCCAAATAAGTGCAAGTCCTTTACATAGGTTTACTTGTAACTACAGATTAAAAAGAGCAACAAATATTCTACTTAACCAAAGCTTCAAATGACTAACACAGAACAATGCTTCAAACGACTAACACAGAACAATGAAGAGCAGATCATTTACAGCTCTCTGACAGCTAAAAACCTAACCGTTAAACAAGTAGCTGTCAGGATGCATGTGTGCCCCAGCAAATGCCATAGATTTTTGTGAAGGGACATTATGGTGGGCTACCTGCAGTTAAGTCTAACCTACTGCCACAGCCGAGTGACAAACACAAGTGTATCTCAACTTCTGGAGATCTTAATGCATTATTATTTAAGAACAAAAAGTTAAAACACTGTACCAAATAGACTAATGCATATCACTAGCATGCTATGGCATGAAAACAAATAATTAGTATCTTAACACACTGTTTCAATCTCTCCTACCACCTTCTCCCAAAGTTAAGCCCAACAGCCACTTCTCAGAGCCCTTCATAATTTCCAAATTATGATGACAAGGGAAGGAGGATACCACACAAACACTACAGCGCAGTAATGTGAACAATGAAAGGATGGGATCGAGATTTTTTAATACCCCACCTAATATTGCCCTCCATACATCTAGAATGCAGTGTCAACAATACAGGAGCATGCTCTGTCTAATCACCTGCCCTGAACAAGACACTATCACTCCCTTGTACTTCCAAATTACATCAAGGAAGTATCCCCACAGAAATGCACCTCTTCTAATGAAGCAGTTTCCTTTAATTAGTTTCTATCCAGTTCTATAGCAGATGGGTCAACTGCTTGGAAAGCAACTGCTAAGGTCACTTCCAAACAAATATAGTGCAACTACTTAGAGTACATGAAAATGTTAAAACTGGTTCAGAATGATGACAGACTACAGTTTATGATATACAACTGCAAAGTAGACTAAACATGAACCATGAGTGGCAGTACTGTTCTTACCCGAATAAACAATTCGGTTCTTTCAGGTCCACTGCTCTGAAGCAACACTCCGATCACAGCAAACAGTGTTTGCTGCAGTACGTCTTGAGGGACTGGGAATTCTGCAGTTAGGGCTAAGTCCTCTACACCCAAGTTTTTGGCGACATGACTCATAACTTCTTGATTTGTGATGTGGCCCACAATTGCAGCAACACCTTCAGAAGGCATCTCTGGATACGTACGTGTGAAACAATCAGTAAGATAGCTACGTGAAAATAATGCTCCTTCTTCAGACAGTTTATTGTTATCCTCTAGATTAAGGGCAATAGCAACTTTATCTACTCCAAGCTCCTGACGCTTCAGTTCCTCATGCTTAATGTAGCAAGGGTTGACAAATGCAGTTTTCAGAAGATTCACTGAAAAGGATTCATTCAGCCGATGACCAAAAGCTTGTATTTCTGCATGGTAATCCCAATTTGGCTGATGTGAGCTTCAACAGTAAAACAAAGAAAATCTGTTTAGTCAGTGTTGTGACAGTACTATTTAGTCAAGAAAAACTTAAAAAATAAACCCAAACACTGGGAGACAGGCATATGACCAAATACTTTGATGACATCTTAGAGCTAACTGCAATTAAATATTTCATTAATACCTGCATCAATTTACTTATTTTAAAACGTTCTCATTTTAAATTAGACTTCCATAAATGAACACACACTTTTTTTTTTTTTTAAATTGGTGTACTACATTCCACCACCAGTGTGTGCCATTAGGTTTCATACTTAAGAATAAAGTAAAAGCTAATTTGACTAAAACTCTGTGGTCTTTTATAAGCACAGCATCAACTTCTATGGCAGAGTTGTGCAAATCCCTCTGCCATGCTTAGGAAATGCAAACAAAGTGAGGAAGAAAAGCTCAGAAAATCTTTTCACCTGCAAAGCAAGGGAAAGCAAAATTAAGTCATGAACGGATAAGTATTTATATAAACCTAATAGCGTATCAGTCTCGTTAAGGAGACCCTATACCATTGAGACATCATTCCTGAATACCTTTCCTAATTTTCTCCCCTACTAAATAGCTAAAAATTAATAGTTGCTGTGCAAGACATTATTATTCCACTGTTTAGTTCTCTCAGATTCAATAAAATAGTATGTGAACTGCTTCCTTCATACCCCATACACATTATGTTGCCTATGGTGTGGTCACAAAACAGCACGCAGTGCAGTGCCACATTAATAACCAAAAAACTGAGCAGTGTCCATTTCAATTTGATTCAAACTGTTCAGATAGTAAAATGAGCAAAACCCATACACTGGACAGCACAATAAGGAAAAACAGAACAGATTTAATCAATAATGGCAGAATACATTAAATCCCCTTTTAGAAAACATGCATTTAAAAACACCCTGAGGTTCAGCCGTAAAGTGTTTCTCTTTATTCAGTTATGGATGTCCCCATCTGCAAACTAACCACTGACCTCTCCCCTGGTAGGATGGCTGTCACCAAACTCCCTTTCTCCAACTCTAACCAAATCTCCACTTCCAAACTCAAGCTACCAGTACTTTAGAATGAATCAAGACAAGCTGATCAGTCTTTATGATCCTACTGTTTATCTAAGGGGATATGAATGCAAGAACATTTACCCCGATCTTGAGTCTCAGTCTCATCACACTAGAAAATAGCAGGGATCTAAAACCAATGCTTGCCAAAAGAAATGGCTGAAGTGTACCTGTTACTCCAATTCCAAATATCAGTGCATTTTAGTCAACAAGCCAGCACCCTGGTTTCTGATATACCCAGCAAACTACTTCAGTTGTAAAAAGTAGTCAATTTGTATGGCTATTCAGACAGAAGTCATACCACAGTCTTCTTAGCAAACAACTACAAGCACCTTTGTGCTGGCCTAGACTACTGATTTACTTCTGAATGCTTAAGCTTCCAGGAATTTTTGAGAGTTATTGACTGTGTCTATGAAGGATATTAAGGCAGTTGTGCTATGTCCTGGTCCGAATCCATGCTAAAATGGAGACAGAATTTGGTTCTTAAAGGACCACTACAGGTAAATGATGAAGAACACATTGTTTTTATCTTGCCATGATTTACTACACCTCCCAAAGCTCCCTTCAGCAAAATAAGTACTCATTCCTAATTTCATTTTTTTTTTACTCTTGTCTGCCCTCATGGGGGCAGACATCACGATTCCTTTGGAAAGCTACATCTGTTCCATAATGCACAGACTGTGGGAACAAATAGCCCTACCATTTGTTGTCAGACTAGACTTCCAGAATGGAACACCTGAAAAAAACTGCCAAGTTTGAGAGTCTGCAGCTCATGTGTCATTGACTGGTATGTGCCGAGTTTTGCAAATGTTGTTCCTACTGATGTACTACACATTCTCTGAAAGAAACTTGCAAAAGTATCAAATAATTACGGAGATAAAAAAGACTTTTTCCAAGGAGCAGTTTTGCAAGTTTCAGTTCCTGCCCAGGTTACTCTTCCCACCTCCCCTCCTTCAGTGGGCTACAGTCACATTTCCAGCTTTGCTAGATTCAACTATTTAGTCAGCTTTACATGACAAAAGACATAAAAAGCCTGCTGTGCCACTAAATCTGTTCCCTTGTATGTCTCTTCACTTCTGAATAGCATTTCCCAATAATAAAAAAAAAAAAAGCAACGCATCAGTCCAGAGTTTAGGCCAGTCTACCCATTTTTTAAAATGTGCACAGTAAAATATTTAACATGTAATGTATTTTGGCTGCTGACATGGTTATCTTTACATAGTTATTCTCTTATAGTATAACCTGAACTTATGGTATTTAATGATAAATTTTACAACAGTTCTCAGTTTCTTAACAATGCCCTCCCAAGCCTCTGATGTGACCTAGTACTTTTTCTTACTATTGCTTTATGTAGTTTGTCTTAGTTGTATACTTTTAGCGTGTTTCTCATCCTCTCAGCAACGGACTCCTGGAGAAAACTTCCAAAGCAGATATTTGTACTGAAAGAGTATCAGCAGCTGTAGCAATGATACCACACTCCAAAACAATGCACTCAAACATAGTACTGACAAACACAGGGGAATGTATATGTCTGAATCAAGCAGTGATGAAATTGCTAGGGACTTCACTGAGCACAATTTTACTCTTAAATCTCTCCATTTCATAATGCATAACATTCGCACCACACTTACAAAGGCACACCTCCACCTTCTACAAACACAGCTAACCCCACACACACAGCTGCTATGGTCCGGTTTCTCTCTACAGTTATTGCAAGCCAAGAATAACACTTTTTAATAAGGATTCCTACCAGACAGGTCTGCATAGGTGACTGGATATTTACAGTTCTTGTTACTAGCAGATGCTATCCTTAACAGTTACGCTTTAAACATTGTGACTGGTTATTTACATTTCCTTTTACAGCACGTGTTACTTTTACTAGTTATTTTTGAAACACTGTTTTGGCTGGCGTGCACACCTGCATGGGCTCCCCCCCCCCCCCCCAGGCAACTATATCTTTGTCTATTGCCACTGGGTGGCATAACTTAATATACTTGCTGTATCTTGTCTCAAACAGATCTGCCTCCACACTGAATACTTGTAAAGTAAGGCAAGTACCATTTACTTGGTGTATTTTGTCCTCCAGATAGAGTTACCGTCCTTTGTATTAGTTGCACACCAAGGCCATAAAGTGGTGTTTCTGCAACTAACTGCTTACACTCCCAATTTCTTGCTTCTACCTCTTCCTTGCTTACACTTACATTACAGCTCCAGCTTCCACTTCTTATGCCGATTGCTTTTTTTTGCAGTGTTCTGTGAGGGGGTGGGCCAGATCTCTACCTGCTCTTTCTGGTTATACCTTCCCCCATTTTGTATCTCCCTCCTCCCCATGCACATTGACTAGTCTATATTAGTGGGTCTCCTTGAGCGGCGCCATTTTGAAAGTTATATTTTGGCCTGCTTGTGGTGAGGAAGCTTCCCCAGACCCTTTTCAGTGTGACTGCATCAGTACAAGTAAATTAAACTAGTATAATACAGCCAAACAGACACATTTGGTTCATAGGTTCATACTAGGCTATCTGCCCTGGGGCAATTCCAAGTCTAGCCCGATTTTATTTGGCTTACGCCACCCCTTGATTTGAGTATACTATGCCCTTTTTAAGGTTTAGTTTACTGTGCCTCTGTCTAATAGTGACACGGAAGTAATCCCCAGGACAAACCTACGATCCCCCATCCACTCATCAAGATTCTTCTTGAAGAGATTCAGTGAGGTGCTCTGCCTAACATGAACTGGAATTCTATTCTAGAGCGAAGGGAGCCTCTGGGTTATGAATCTGTCCCTCCAGCAAGTTCTATTTATTTCTGTGCTGAGGTTCAAGTCCCTCGAGCGTGTGGCTCAAAGGGATTTAGATTTACTGAGTTGGAGCATGTCCATTAATTCTGGATTGGACATAGCTTTATATGTCAGGCATAGATCGCCTCGAAGTAGGCAGTATGCAACTGAGTAGAGCTGGAGTTTTTTTAACAAAGCAGCATATGGCATCTGCTCGAGTCCCTTGATCCTCTTGGTGAGGTACTTTTGGGGTCTTTCTAATTGCTGCAGGTGTCGGGTAAGGTACATCCCAAATGGGGCATTACATTCTATGATGGGCCTGATGAGGGATGAATAAAGGGGCACGATTACCTCTCTTGGTCTAGATGTGAATCCTTTCATGATGAGGTGGGCTATATAGAAGGTCTTTCTAACCACTTTGGCAATGTGGTTGTCAAAGGAGAGATTGCTATCAACTTGGGTCCCCAGATCCCTAATTACTTTCTCTGTATTTAATGGGTTACCGCCTATGTGGTAATTTGTGGGCACATTGTTTTTGCCAAAGGGCATGACTATACACTTTTTGGTATTTACCTTCCCTTCATCTATGGCTTTGGTGACTGTTTCAAAGAAGTCGGCCAGGTTCAAAAGGCAGGATCTGCCCTTGACGAAGCCAAATTGGGTAGGATCTAGTGTCTGTAGGTCCCCAATCTCTTTGTATATGAGCTCCATGATGATCCTCTCCATAGCCTTGCAGACTAGGCTAGTCAGGCTTATGGGGCGATAGTTTCCAGGGTCCGTAGAGGCTCCACCTTTGTGGAGTGGGACCACTGTTGCTGTACGCCATTCTGTGGGCACATATCCTGTAGTGAGGCTGAGATTGTACAGCTGTTTTATTTGAGGAGTTAGTTCTTCTTGGAGTTCATGTAGGACGCAACCCGGGACGCCATCTGGTCCCATGGAAGCAGTGTTTTTTGCTTTGGAGAGGGCAGCCTTCACCTGAGCATCAGAGATGTTTGTGAGGCAGCCCTCTGCCGGGATAGATACTTGCTCTTTTGTGGGGTGGAGAAGTTTGCACTGAACCTGTCTGCCAGGATATTGGCGATGTCTGTGGGTTCAGTGTATTTTTTGTCGTTTAGAATCAACTCAGAACAAGTCTGGGAGTTGCATTCCAGGTTCCTAACATAACTGAAAAAAGCCTTATGATTGTCTTTAGTGTCCTGTGCAATTTTTCTCTCGAAGCTGGCCTTGGAGGATTTTATGAGGGATCGTAATTTTTGCTAGTACTGATCAGAGCTGCCTTCCCTATTAGGGATTTTGCTCTATCATGTAGTAGCTTCCTCCTTCTGTTGTACAGTTTATTTATGGCTGGGGTCCACCAGACTGGACGCCTGCCTTTGGATGATTGGGTCTTGGTTTTGTTTGGGATAGCATGATCCATGCATTCCTGGAGATGTCCGTAGAATGCGTTTATATAGGATTCTGCAGTTTGGGCCGTAGTTTCCACTGGCCCTGGGGCCTTGAAGGATTCCACTTCAGTTTTGAGAAGTGAGAAGTTCGCTTTTGAGAAGTTTTTCACTGTGGTTTTCTGGGTTGGGGGTGGGGTCGGGATGTGGATATCCAGTGAAATTAATTTATGGTCTGATCTTACCAATGAGGGATATACTTCTGGTATGGAGCATAGAGACCCATGTTGGTAATGATCAGGTCTAGTATGTTATCCCCTCTTGTGGGAGTGGTGACTAGTTGTTCCATATCATTTGAGTTTATAATTTCCAGGAACCTTTGGGCTAAGGTGCTGGGGCTTGAGTAGTGCTCCCAGTCTATGTTTGGGTAGTTGAAGTCGCCCAATATAATGGTGTTCGGAGAGATCTTCATGTTCTCCAATGTTTTCAGGAAAGCCGAGTGGGATTCCTGACTTTGAGAGGGTGGTCTGTAGGATGCTATAAACTGAAAAGCAGTCTTGCCCACTGTTAGTTGCACATGGATGATCTCCGATACTTCATGCAATGCCACTAACCTGGAGGTGTGGACATCCTTGATAAATATGGAAACTCCCCCTCCTTTTGTGGTTCGGTCCGGGTTTTGGGGACGAAAAGCATGATATGAGGTATAACCTGGTAGTGCTGGGGTGCTCTCTGGAGCCTTGAACCAGGTTTCTGTCACTGCACAGATATCGATGTTCTCCATACTGAGGAGAGCTTCGAGTGCGTGCATCTTGAGGTTAAGACTTCTGGCGTTTAGCAGCATTACCCTTAGTTTCTTGTTCCTTGTGCTGTCTATGGAGGTGGGTTTGACTTTTGAGCCTTGCCTAAAAAAGGCACTATGAGGGTGGCAAGAGCCTTTGCCAATATCCGAAAGCCCAGTGGTGACAGGTGCAAGCCGTCCCTAGCGAAGCAACGTGGCTTGTCGAGCATGTCATCCCAGGCTGACAGACACTGGATCCCCTTTGAATGACATGAAAATTTTAGCCAATTGTTAAAATCGATCATTTTGTCTTTGTAATGTGGCATCATTCTAGGTGAGGGTAAGATGCTGCTCAAGGTCAGGGTCATACCGGCCTGGGCTACATGATCAGAGAGCTCCTCTATGTCCCTTTTCATGTAGTCCAGGGAGGTACGTCTCAGGTCATTCACACCAGCATGTATGATGACTGAGTAATATTTGTATTTGCTTTGGAGTGACCTGAGTGTTTGCGTTATGTGGCGGATCCTAGCGCCCGACAGGCAGCTCAATGTGACCTTCTCTTTGTTCAGCCTGGTGAGCGGGACATCAGTGTGTCTGACAATAGACTCACCTATTACAAGAGTATCAGGTGCGTTATTCAGCCTTAAGGGCTGTGGCTGCTTGGCACACTGACTTTGTGAGCTATGTGTTGTGCGTGTTTTGTTTTGGGGTAGCGTTTGCTTGGATGTCTGCTTTGGAGGTCTCTGTTGCTTAGGTAGATTTTTAGTTAGAGCCTCTGAGTATGTTTTTGTGTATTTATGTGTTTGGTTCGCTGATGTGGTGGGATTATGTGATACTGGAATTGTGTTGTGTGAGGTTACCTTCTCCTCCTGACTGTGTGAGGTTACCTTTTCCTCCTGACTGGTTTCACCAGTTTTGGTGTAAACAGAAACAAGTGGAAAGATACATTTGGTGTATAAAGAAAAGAAACAATTAAGCCCAGGGATATAATTGGAGTTAGTGTTAGCCCCACTGCACTTGGGCTCACTCCACTCCCCTCCCTGCTTCCTATTCCCACCCGCCCCCACTAGTGCTACATTTCAACTGAACTTAGCCACTCCCATCATGCTAACCACCAATCACTGAATCTGCCCCACCCCTGTACCCATTTCCTTCTCTTCCACTATTCCACATCCTGTAAAGCACAGTCTTCCATCAAACTACCTTACAATCACAAACACCTCTCATCATCCACCACACCCACCCCATCCCAAGCAGATCTCTCACTCATGACCAAACCATGCCCAAACTACCAAAACCACATACATACACCTCTTACTATTGCTCCTAGGTGTATCCACCCTCCCACTGCTAACTTCTATCACCAACCACCAAAAACAACTTTTTATCCATATACCAAGAAAAACTACTTCCGCTAACATTATTACAATACACTCTTTTACTCAACTAGTCCCATATTACTAACAAACCTTCTTTATTCACCACTACGCACACAGATTACAGCCATCACACTACAAGTCCCAACTATAAAGAACTTTAAGACCCTAAACAAACTACTCAAACTCTATTTTTACCTCAGAACCTAACTCATTAGCTGTGGAGCCCCAACCATCAACCTGAATGATAACCTACTCCACCGAGACAAATCCACGCTTATTTTAAATTTAAATGTCAGAAGTATACTAAAAGTCCACGACCTTTATGCACTACTCTCCTTTTATCAACCTGACATAGTCATACTAACAGAGACCTGGCTTAAACCAGGCAACCACAACAAAGAAATCTCTACACCAGGTTACAATATAACTCGTAGTGGTAGAATAGGTAAAAAAAAATGGGGGGTGTTGCTATAGTGTATAAATCTCACCTCATACTTGAGAAAGTAGACATAACCCCAGATCTCATAAAGTTGAACTCAATCTAACAAAACTAAAACTTAATGATAGTAAACAATCAACATCATAGGATGCTACATCCCTCCAGGCAACAATATCCCCATTACAGAAAAACCTCCTAGAATGGATATCTAACTCCCTTCCCCAGGAAAGAATAGTATCAGGAGACCTTAATACTGACTGGCAAAACTGTTCCAGTCATAACCCACTCTCCCATATTAACCTACATGGCCTAACCCAACTCATCACTTCCCCCACAAGAACAGACAAGAGAACCAAACACCAATCCACTCTGGATTGGATACTCGTGTTCCACCCATCACTGATATCCGTAGCAGGGTGTCTACCAGACACTATGAGTGACCACCAAGCCACATTCTTACTCAGATCAAAATCACCACAACTGAACCAAATATCTACGTGCCTAATTAGAAACAAAAGACACTTTAACCAGTCCAACTTTATAAATGACCTACAAATGTGCAACTGGACCCCTCTAAAAAACCTACATCTTGATGAAGCTGTACTATATTTCAATACTACTTTCTTAAACACCCTTAACCATCAAGCCCCCTCCAGAACAACAAGAATTAAAACTAAATATGCCCCCTGGTTAACCCCAGACCCCTCTTCAAAAAAAGAAACAAGGCCTGGACTAACTACCTCAACAGTAAATCTCAATTGAACAAACAAATATACATTGAACTCCATAACAAAGCGGAAAAAAACTCACCAAAATAGACAAAACCTCTTACTACCAAAAGTTACAGGATAAGCACAGGAACACCCACAAAAATTTTGGGCAGCAATTAACTCTATTCTACAACCAGGTAAAACAACTACCCCAACCCCAAAAATAGATAACAACCAAGATGACATCCACCCTCAATTTAATAAACACTTTACAGAAACAATCCAGACCCTTGCAAACAACCAACCTTATGACAACATCCCCACCCCTGCAAATCCACCCCCTCACCCACAACTAACAATTGCCCCAAGTTCAGCTTCCACCCAGAACAAACCAAATCCATTGAAAAACTGCTCCGCAAGCTCAAACCAATGTCTCTAGCTGCAGATAAATTACCCACTGAATACCTCCACCTGGCTGCAGAAGCCACATCATATCCTGTCTCCATCCTAATTAACATATCTATTTCCCAGTGTACAGTACCCAAGCTATGGAAAATATCACATATCATTCCTCTACATAAAGGGGGAACCTCCCTGGAACTCAATAACTACCGCCTTATAGCCATACTACCCCCTTTATCTAAAATTTTAGAGGGGGTAATACACAAGCAACTAATGAAATATCTCCTAGAAAATAATCTAATAGCAACACAACAACATGGCTTTAGACCTTTCCATAGCACCTCCACCGCACAGAATTCAACATTGTCAATACTCACAGAAACAAAGGATTCCTTGTATCTGCAACCTTCCTTGACTTGTCCGGGTTAACCACAATAAACTCCTTCTTTCACTAGCAACTCTAAACCTTACCACCCCTGCCATCTCCTGGTTCAAAAACAACCTAGAGGGAAGGAAACAAGCTGTCTCCCCATCCCTACCAGTCTCCCTAGGAGTACCCCAAGGCTCCATCCTGGGGCCACTTCTTTTTACTCTCTTCACCAATAAGCTCCCAAACAGTACTCCTAAAGCCTCAATATGCAGATGATACCACCATATGTGCAGCCAAATCAATTGGCATCCTTCACTCACTAACTCAAGAATGCTTTTCCCTAGCAGAAACTTGGATTACAAGCCAAAGGCTCATTCTGAACCAAAGTAAAACAAAGCTAGTACTCTTTAGCTCAGACAGAGCCACACCTCCCACTGATTCTCATCTTCTCCTTTAACAAGACCACAATCACCCCCACAAATCATACCAAACTATTAGGGGTTGAAATAGATAATCACCTTAGATTTGACCTACATATTTCTATTACCATAAAAAAGTACATAAAAAACTTGGCCTAAAAAATTCCTCACTGACAACTCCAAAACTACAATAGCGAGGACTCACCTACTATCCACCCTACTTTATGCCTCCCCCATGCTTGCAAATCTCCGCAAATCTGACCTAAACAAACTTGATAGTTGTTATAATAAAACAGCCAAATTCGCTACAACCTCTCCCATCAGAACACATCACTGTAAATGCCTAAAAAAAAAATCAATTGGCTAGAACTACCACTACTTCTTCAACTCAATCAACTATCACTAGCCCACAAAATAATACATAACTCTGAAAACACCCCAGCCCTACAAAATCTTTTGCAACCCTATAAAACCGCCAGGCCCTTGAGGTCTAGCACACAAAACCTCCTCAAAAGTAACCAAATATAACAATGAAGCTGGTAAGTCTGTCTACAGCCACTGTAAAAGCAAAAACCTGGAACTCCCTTCCTGCCCATATAACTGACAACAAATCTCCATCACAGTTCAAAAAACTTGTTAAAACTCAATTTTTGAATAAATCAGCTGTGCTCCTGTATCCCCCCCTAGCTAATGTCTCATTAGAACACTTCACCTAACTTAAGTAGCTCTGCTAAGCCAACCAAAGTACTGTACCCACTTAGGACTGTTAATCTACTGCTCATCCCATCTCTCCAGGAGTTAGGGAAAACTACCCCATCAATGTTGAGCTCTCCATAAGCAACTAAAACCAGGAGAAGACATACTGTAAATCAATTTGGTATTCTTCTTAGCTAAAACCAGGCGAAGACATATAGTGAATCAATCCGTTAACCTTCTCAACTAAAGCGAGCATCATCTGCTCTCTCGGAGCCTTATTCTATGTCTCTCTGCTTTTACTCTGATAGTAAATCTATCGGAGGAATCCTAAACTTAGGAATATCTTCTTAAATGTAATATTATATTGAAGAGAACGAATGTATTCTATCTGTTAGTTAATATGTATGTCAAAGTCTCTTCTATGGAAATTTTATATCAAAAGTCTGTCCTTAAAACTATGTTTTGTAAAAAAATTGTTCTCTTGGAGCTTTTCTCCCCGGGTCTCCACTGAAAATGGACTTGTAATCCAGTTGGACTCTCGCAGTCAACAAATGTAAAATAAAATAAAAAAACATACCAGCCAAATTTAAGGATTTTCCCACCTCTCTGCAAAACAGTGTGTAACGACTTTGGCAAAACAAATGAAAATGATAGATGGGCGTTGGTTCAAGACTCCCATCCATATCTCTCAACAGTACAGATTTTTGCAGAAAGTCCAGATTTTTTTGTCCGTTTTTCATAAAATTGCAGTTTTCTGTCACATCACTGGCAAACCATTGAACACTGAAGTCAGGAAAATTGACGGGCATTTTATTTTCAGACTTCATATTTTTAAGCAAATTCATTCTAATGCAAAACCTGTTTATCAACTTTCTAAGTTTGTAAGTGCAATATTTATAAATTGTCCCAATTTTGGACCTTTGTCCCCTATTTATGGCCTTGTCCAGATTTCTTGTTCTTTGATGTTGAGACGTATGGTGCCATCCCTTCCTACTGGAGCCAGCCCACTGCACTTGCACAAGTGTCCCCCTCAAAAGGGCAGCAAACAGGTATCAGTGCAGATTTGTTTTATAGTTCTTTTACACCACACACACACGATACACGGTTAATGTGGACAAATCTGTTTGTTCAAAGTCACCAAACATTTCTCCAAACCCAGTTTTATGACACCTGCTACCAATCCACTTGACAGTCTGCAGCTGTAAATCTTGTTGTCCATGTTATTTCTTCTTTTCCTTGGTTTCGTTTCTCTTACTTGTAATGTTACTTTTACTCATTTTTTCTCCTGCCTCCCATATCTACCCCAATTATTACTGCTAACAAATACTTTTTCTCACTCTTTCTTCTCTTCCTCTCCTCCTTTTTATCCACTATTTGAACTTTTCCACTCTGACATTTGCTTTATGAGTAAATAATGAACTGTCACCCTTACAATGTCAGCACATTTCAATGCTACATAATATTGTATTTAGTCTAATAATAGGTTCATAGGTAGGTACTAGGCTATCGGCCTAAGGGCCTAAGTAAGCCTAGCCAACAAGGTTCCCTGGCTTATGCCACCCAAGAAAGTTATTTTCCTGTGCCACCCAAGAAAGTTATTTTCCTGTGCCACTGTCAAGCAGCGCCACAGAAGTGATTCCCTGGGTATATTTCCTATTTTCCATACACTCAAAGATTTTTCCTGAAAAGTGCTAATGAGGAACTTTGCTTGACATAGATGAGTAGCTTGTTCCAGAGTATGGGAAGTCTCTGGGACAGGAATCTATCCCTCCAGCATGTCCTGTTTATTGTGGTGACAAGGTTTAGGTTCCTAGAGCGTGTAGCTCGGAGGGATTGGGATTTCTTTAGGTGTAGCATGTCCAACAGCTCTGGGTCTGACATAGTTTTATATGTTAGGCAGAAATCACCTCGGAGTAGACGATAAGCTACGGAGTAAAGCTGGAGGTTTTTTTTGAGATGGTCAGTGTAGGGCATCTGTTTGAGGTCAGTAATCCTCTTTGTGAGGTACTTCTGTGGCCTTTCCAGCTGCTGCAGATGTCTTGTGAGGTACATTCCAAAAGGGGGTTTGTACTCTATAATAAGTCTAATGAGTGTCGAGTAGAGGGAGACAATGACCTCTTTTTCCTGGATGAGAACCCTTTTGTGATGAGGTGTGCCACGTAGAAGGACTTCCTGACTACTGTAGCAATGTGATTATCAAAGGAGAGACTACTGTCCACCTGGGTCCCAAGGTCTCTTATCACACATTCGGTGTTAAGTAGACTGCTGCCTATGTGGTAGTTCATGGGTACAGAGTTTTTACCAAAGGGGATAACAATGCACTTTTTGGCATGGAGCTTGAGGCCATGGCTCTGACACCAGGCATCTGTCTCAGTGAGGCCCTTCTGTAGGATGTTCACATCATTTGGGGACTCTACTATGGCTCCTAGTTTGTAGTTATCTGCGAACTTCGCTAGCCAGAGGCCTTCTGTGTTAGCCTGTACTTCAGAGAAGTAGATAAACAGGACAGGTACCAGGACTGAACACTGTGGTACTCCACTTGTCACTGGTTTGAAGTCAGACTTGGAGTTTGCAAATTTTACAGTGTGGGTTCTGTCAGTGAGCCAGTTGGCAGCCCATCTTGTGATGTAGGGATTTATACCTCGTTTAGTGAGTTTAGCTATAATTCCAGAATGGGGGATGGTGTCGAAAGCCTTGACGAGGTCAAGATAGGCTGTGTGAACCACCTTACCCTCATCTACGGCTTTGGTGACTGCCTCAAAGAAATCGATTAGGTTCAGGAGGCATGATCTGCCTTTCACAAACCCGAACTGGGTGGGATCCAGAGTCTGGAGGTTACCAATGTCTATGTTTATGAGTTCCATGATGATACGTTCCATGGCCTTGCAGACCAGGCTCGTCAGGCTAATAGGGCGATAGTTCCTGGGATCAGTGGTGGCTCCCCCTTTGTGGAGTGGGATAACTGTTGTGCATAATTCAGTGGCACAAAGCCTGATGTGAGGCTATGATTGAACATGGTGCTTAGGTGGGGAGCCAGTTCATTCTGAAGTTCATGTAAAACACAGCCTGGGATGTTGTCCAGTCCCATGGATGCTGTGTTTTTGGCTTTAGAGAGTGCAGCTTTTACCTCTGTAGTTGTGACAACAGGGACTCTGCATTCAAGATATGGGACCTTTAGGTGGTGAGAGGGGGGTAAAGTTAGCACTAAACCTATCTGCCAGGATGTTGGCAATATCAGTAGGTTCTGTAATTTTTGTGCCGTTGTGCTGTAACTCAGCACAGATCTGGGTGTTGCCATTGAGATTCTTGACATAGCTATAGAATGCTTTGTGGTTGTCCTTAGAATCAGTGGCAATTTTGTGTTCGTAGCTAGCCTTGGAGGCTCTTATAAGGGATCTCAGCTTTTTACTGAGGCTGACCAGGGAGCTCCACCACTCATGGAATTTTACTCTCTTTTGCAACTGTTTCTTCCTTCTGTTGTACAGTTTGTTTATGGCAGAGAACCACCAGATTGGCTTCCTTTTTTTGGAGGATAGCTTCTTGGCTCTGTTTGCGATAGTACGATCCATGCATGCTTCTAAAGTGTATTTGTGTAGGATTCAGCAGTCGTAACTGTATTGTCCATCTGCATGGGTGTCATGAAGTTTGCCACTTATTTCTTAAAAAGCATGAAGTTGGCTTTGGAGAAATTTTTTACCCTGGTTTCCTTAATGGGGGATGGGGGCAGGATGTAGATATCTAGGGTGATTAGCTCATGGTCGGATCTGACCAACGAGGAGTTGACTTCAGGTGTGGAGCACCGGTCACTCATGTTGGTAATGACCTATTCTAGGATATTGTTGACCTTGGTGAGGGTGTGGATAAGGTGATCCAGGGCACTGGAATTTAAGAATTCCAGAAAGCGTTGAGCGAAGGAGTTGGTACATGAGTAGTTTTCCCAGTTAATGGTTGTTGTTGGTCTTTCGGCTTTTTCCCAGTTAGAGGTCGCCACAGCAGAACTCCGGTCCATTAATGATTGGCAGTAGATTTTCACGAATGCCGAGGTGCCAGCTCGATGTCCAACCTTCAATGAAGGCACACCCATTTACGCAAGTCTTTCGAATGCCCATCCAACCATGGGGAGGACATGCAGACTCCACATAGAAGGCACTCCCTGCACTCCAGCCAAGAATCGAATGGGAGAACCTCTTGTGTGAGGCAACAACTCTACCACTGCACCACCGCAGATGACTTTCCCCAGTTAATGGTGGGGTAGTTGAAATCGCCCATTATTAGAGTGCTTGGTTGAACCCTAATATTTTCCAGTACATCAAGAAAAGAGGAGTGGGAATCCTGGGGCATGGTGGGGGATCTGTAGCAAGCTACAATTTGGATCGCAGTTTTGCCCAGAGTTAGTTGCACTTGGATAACCTCGGATGCATTATGCTGAGCAACTAGCCTGGAGGTGTGGATATCCTTAATGAGTATGGACACACCTCCACATTTGGTGTTCCGGTCCAGGTTATGTGGCCGAAAAGTGTGGTATGAGTTACAGCCTGGTAGTGCAGGGGTGCTCTCTGGAGCCTTGAATCAGGTCTCAGTCACTGCACAGATATCGATGTTCTCCATTTTAAGGAGTACCTCGAGTGAGTGCATTTTGAGATTTAGACTTCTAGCACTGAGTAGCATTACCCTCAGTTTTTGCTTGCCTGTTCCTGTTACGGTGGTGAATTTGTCGTTTGAACCTTGAATAAAAAAGGCACTATACGGGCGGCAAGAGCCTTAGCCAGTATCCGGAATCCCAGGGGCGACAAGTGCAAGCCATCTCTGGCAAAGCACCGTGGTCTGTCGACCATGTCGTCCCAGGCAGACAGATACTGGATACCCTTAGAATGAAACCAGAACTTAGCCAATTGTTGAAGTCAATCATTTTGTCCTTGTACTGCGGTACCATTCTGGGCAACGGCAGAATGCTACTCACGGCTAGGGTCATACCTGCCTGGGCTACAAGATCGGAGAGCTCTTCCATGTCTCTTTTCATGTAGTCCAGGGAGGTACGTCTCAGGTTATTCACACCAACATAGACAATGACAGAGTCATATTTGTACTTGTTGTGGAGTGACCTGAGTGCATGGGTTACGTGGCGGATCCTGGTACCAGACAGGCAGCTGACAGTAACCTTCTCTTTGTTTAGCTTGGTGAGTGGGACATCAGTGTGCTTGACTATATGTTTGCCCACAATATCTGAATAAGTGAGTGGGATTTTCATGACAGCATCAAGGAAACATTTTCCTTCCTTCTGTGTTTTTTTTTCTTAAGTTTTGGATTTTTCTTGGCATATTGATTGATTTTCTTAGTAGATTTTATTTGTTATTTATTTTCTATTTGCTTACCAGGTTAGTCCGACTGGACACAAGGTGACCCGTTTTCAGCAGAGGCTCTGGGAGAAAAACTCCAGATACATAGTAAACAATTATAAAAAATAATAAAAATAAATTATACAAACATAGCTGTTTTGTACAAAGAGCATAGAAAATATAAAAGGAGTAAAATCAGAGTTTTACAATTGATATGGCATACCTTGGTTAGAATATTGAGAAATAATTAAACAAGATAATATACAACAAATATACAATTGCTTGAACATAAATTCAAAAAAGTTCCCATAGACAAACAGGGTCATAAACTAAAAAATCATAACTATATTGATATGATTTATACTGCATTTATCTTGTTTTAATGATGGTATATGTCTATTATTGTACGTGTCATATGTGCACAAATATTTGTATTAATGTATGTGTTTAGAGTATATTGACAAAGCTCTGGGTCACATCAGAGGCTTGGAAGGTCATTGTTAAGAAACTGAGAACTGTTGTAAAGCTCGACACTGAATACCATAAGTTCAGGTTATGCTACAAGAGAATAACTATGTAAAGATAACCATGTCAGCAGCCAGAATGCATTATAAACTGAATGTTTTACTTTGCACATTAAGAAATGGATACTCTGGACTGATGTGTATGCTTTTTTTTTTAATTCCTGGGGAAATGCTATTCAGAAGTGAAGAGACATATAGCCAGGAATTGAAACTTGCAAAACTGCTTCTTGTGAAAAGTCTTTTTTATCTCAGTAATTTGTTGACTCTATTGCAAGTTTCTTTCAGAGAATGTGTAGTACATAAATAGGAACAACATTTGTAAAACTCAGCACATACCAGTCAATGACACTTTTTTCAGGTGGTCCATTCTAAGTGAATGGAAGTCTAAAATGGTAGGGCTATTTATTCTCACAGTCTGTGCATGGAGACAGATTTAGCTTTCCAAAGGAATCACAATGTCTGCCCCCATGAGGGCAGACAAGAGTAAAAAAAAATAAAATTAGGAATGAGTACTTATTTTGCTGCAAGCAGCTTGAGGAAGTGCACTAAATCATGGCAAGATAAAAATATATGTTTTTTCATTGTTTGCCCATAGTGGCCCTTTAAGGAGGAATTGCAGGAGGTGCATGTGTACGCATTTTTCAAGGAGCTCAGAGATTGGCGATAAAATGGCTATGGGTCGACAGTTTTGAAATATCAGTTGAGTTGCCTCTCTTGTGAAGGGGTAGAATAAAAGCTCTTTTCCAGAATTTTGGAACATATGCCTCTTGAATGGACCAGTTGATTAGTATACTAACAGGGTCAGCA
Organism: Protopterus annectens; assembly: GCF_019279795.1. Lineage (NCBI taxonomy): Eukaryota > Metazoa > Chordata > Ceratodontiformes > Protopteridae > Protopterus > Protopterus annectens. The sequence goes on along the minus strand of NC_056734.1, from coordinate 619,042,989 downwards.
ATGGCTTCTGCAACAAGCTTTAGATATTCAGTGGGAAGTGTATAAGCTGTGTTATAGAGATGGGTTTTATCTTGAGAAGTTGCCTTTTTTATAGTAGAAGTTGGGATTTTATTAGGTCATTGTTGTTTCATTAGGAAGTGAGGTGGTAGAGGATGAGGACAGAGAGACTGGATAGGGTGGCAATTCCAGAATTATTTGTACTAGGGTGGAGTTATGGAAAGTTAGTGTTAGTTATACAATATATGAAGTGTGAGTTGAAGAGACTGGCTAATTGTTCTGGTGTTTTATCCGGTGTGGACATGGGTTGCCTTTTTGTGGCATGGTTGAGAAGTAATCCTATAGGATGGACATGGGTTGCCTTTTTGTGCATGGTTGAGAAGTAATCCTATAGGATGTCCAGAATGTTTTGGGATTTTGTTTATGGCTTGGTTGTAGTTTTAAACAGTAGTCTTTTGTCTTTAGATACTAGTCTTTTTACCTGCTTACGGAGCTGTTTGAACCTTAATAAGTCCAAGGGTTTTTCAGTTTTTGCCACTATTTCCATTTTTATTTCCAATGATCTCATTTAAAATTTAAAGCTTACCATTTCAAAACTGTGATGCTGCTGCTTATGTAAATTTGTCAAAATAGGCAACAACTGCCTTTGAACCACTGACTCATCTAATTGCTCTGTTTTGCTACGAAAGGCATGGCTACATTAGAAGCAGATGTGAATCAGTGCAAGTTTTCTTCCTCTCTGCAGTAAAGATAATGGAAAACAGTTTCCCACCTTTACATGTTCCTGACATCAGCAGGACTAATTACCAATATAAGACTGTTTATACCAGACTACAAATTTCTCTGCGTCTACGGTATTATGCGAGAAGTTAAGCTTAACAAAAAAAAAAAAAAAACACAAGAGAGGGGGGGGGGGGGGGTCTTTCCCTTCCTTTGATTCCAAGGCAAAGAAATGCAAGTTTTATAAACTACTAACAGATTTTTGGTACCTACACAATACTGGAATCATACTGTAAGTAGAAAAGCAACTGTACGAGAAGGAGTTTTCCTTTAAGATGCACATGGGATGGTGCAAGATGCTATCATATTAGTAAGGACAAGATCCAAGACGTTAATGTCCCTAGTGGGTACTCTAACTGTTCCAAGGCATTTGTATTAACTAAACCCAGGTATCCTTGTGTATAATATGGAGTGATTCTAGTTCCTGCAGAGACAGGTGATGTGGTGTTCTTGTGTCACAGAAGGAGTTCTACAGATAGCTAACATATGGTACAGGAGTCAGGACCCTTCTGATGGATATTTGGTCATGAAGCAGCTCTAGTGCATCATGCTGCTTTACCAGCCTTGATGATAGTTTCTTCTGGATGTGGTTTAAGACACTTGCACCTTTTTTCCCCAGCTGCACACTAACTGGTCTAAACATGTGAAAGTTGTTATAGCCCTGTGCAGCCAGAGCATTCTCCGCTATCTGAAACCATGTCTCAGAAGCTACACAGACATCAGTGTCCTCCAGAATGAGAAGGACTCGAGTGGAGTTTCTTAGTTAAGCTCCTAGCATTGATCAGTAATACCTTCATATTTTCATTTCCTTGTTTCATTATGTTGGTAGGTTTATCAGGCTGGCATTGCCTAAAAAAGGAACAATGGAGATGGATAATGTCTTGCCAATAATCAAAATCCTACATAGAACAAATGTAGACGCCCCCAGCAAAGCAGCATGTTCAGACAATCATACCTCCCACATGCTGGCAAGTTTTGGACCCCTTTCAAATGAGGTTGATTATTTCTTGCTCATATTATGGCATCATCCTTGGAGAAGGTAGAATGCTGCTCAATGCGAAGCTCACATCTGCCCTAGAGAGACAGTTTGACAGCTCCAATATGTCTCTCCAGATACTCCAGAGAGGGTACACCTCATGTCACTGACAGCAGATGAACTATGACAGACACACTGGTACTTGTTGACCAAGGACTCGCGTGCATGCATGATCTGATGGATACTGGCACCAGACAAGTAAATAACTGTCACTGTTTCCTTGCTCAGTCTGATAACCGAGTCACATCTATAAGTCTTACAATGGAGTCCCCTATAGTAAGAAGATTTAGCTTGGTCAAGGTCTGTCCTAGGGGCTCAGCATCTGTAACTGTGGGACTCCTTGTGCTATGTGAGGAGGTAGGCTTGACTTGCTGAGTGTGCTTTGAAGGTCTTTGCGGTTTAGACTAGTTAATCTTTAGAACCTCAGCATATGATGGACTGTGTGTACTGTGATGGCCTTGAAGAGGTGATGTGTGGTGGACTGATTATGACTTTGGGGTCCATGTTTACCATCTGTGAAACTTTTGCCTCCAGGGATATTTTATATGTACATCTCTCACACAGATTTATGTGATTAATACGTGTATTTAAACCTGAGGGTTGCTTGACTGTTTGTCTGAAGAAGTCTTATTTGATGAAAACGTGTGGTACATTTTGTTGGCGTTAAAGCATTAAACTTCTGGTATTCCTATCAGTCAGCCTGGTGCCTTATTGTGAGTTTACAGCATACCGTAACACCTATCCTGTGGACTAATCTCCGAACACATACTTGGTTTATTGGTTTTTTGTTTCTGCTCAGTATTTGGTGTTTTCTCTCACACAGATGACAGACAGCATGAGACAATTCCTACACTGTCTTTAAGTTATCCATCTCACTCAGGCTGGCTGAAGTTGTGAGGAAGTGCCGGTCTATAATATCAACATGAATGACTCTGAGGCAGGGGTAAATATAACTGCTTGGCATTCAGTTTTCAGGTAATGTTTGGGTGGACTTGCTACAAAGTATTTACAGTTCAATGCAAAACAACTGGCCTGGAAACCTTCTTCTGCCACCAGCAATAACCAGTAAACTAATTCTAGCAAAAACTCACTAACTCAATACTAAAACCAGTGCAAACAGTATCAGTACACTCAATATTAAATAATTGTATCTAAAAGTATTTTAGTCCATTCAGCAATTTAAGGGGACAGACTCTGCAAAATGTACTTATTGTCAACAGCCAATTAGGACAGGGATTGCGTGCAGCAGGATTGGGCACTTTTGTTTTATGTTAGGACCTGTGCACCTAGCTGTCTTTTTTATGTTTATTTTTTAAGTTATCTTTAACACTATATAAAATATTGTCTATATATCAATGTCTTTTTGCTGAGATGTTGTAAATACAGGGTCCACCGTGTGAATGTACACACCAAGGCGTGAGGCTGAATTCAAATCCAGTAATACTATGCTCTTATTTTTGCTGATTTCATCTCTCCAATTTTTCCAGAGCGACATTTGTATTTTTCAGATTCCATGCTTAAACCAGTGTAGGGTCACAAAACTTGTGGAAGTATCTCCGTTTGGAATCAGTACTTTTTCTGTGGTTACTTGGTTACCTTGTTAGTCTTGCGTTTATTGGTACTAGTTTGTTTTGTTGGTAGTACCGACGACAGGCGGAGAGGATAGATACCTCGTCTAATAGTGACGGTTCTGAGAAAGGGAACTTAACACAATTATTAGAACTGATGAACGAACGTTTGGATAAACTTACAGCCAAAGTGGACTTGGTGAGTAAAAATAACCCTGAACAATTAAGACACAATGACCTACAAAGGAGTGGACAGAATTTACCCCAACTAGTTGGTAACCACCCTGGTAACGGATTGGAAGAAGGAGGGGTGAATGTAACTGTTGGCATAACTATAACGAACAACCAGAAGGGGTTAGTAACCCTAGGAACCAACGGTTCGTTCGACTTAACCAATTGGTTAAACGAGGAACTTAATTTGGACAATCAACAGGCAAGTACAAGTGGTGAATATAACACAGAACAGGGTTCATTAATAGAAAAACTGAAATATTTTGATAGTAAACTGCTGAAAATTAAGAAATTACAGCTTGAGTTGAACTATTTTAACAAGTGCATTAAGGAGAAAATTGTACCTAAAGGGTTGAGGTATTGTATGTATCCGACAGGTCTGATCGAAGGATCACAGTTCCATAAAGAACTTGTTGAACTTTTTAACAACCAAGGACTAGAACTGTTGAAATGTATGGTTAAACATTATCAGATTATGGTCGATGAACTAACAACAGAAACCCTAACTTTGGAAAATGACATAAAAAAAGATGTGAATTTTAGTCAATACCAATATGACTACAATAAAACTTTCATTAGTATTGCACAACAGTTAGAGAGGTTAAAGACAACTAAAATTAAAAAAACTGCAGAGAGATCTAAAGGCATATTCAGAGGGTTATGCATATCGTACACCTCCAGGTTCACAACAAACTAAATATAAGAGTAGGAGGGACCAACCGTTGTTTAACCAGAGAAACTATGGAAGACCAGAACACAGTAAATGGTCTAACGTTACAACAGGGACTTCTAGAAGTGAGTGTCAAAACAACAGTACTGAGTTTATTAATGAAGAGATTGAATTGGTTGATGGACAGAGGACCCAGTTGAGTTTTGACAGTGAATATCCAAGTTTGCAATAACAGCAACCACAAAACCAGAACCAGTGGGAAACACACGAACAGCAAGATTATCCACAACAACAACAACAACAACAAAAACTACAGGAATGGGGGGAGGGGGAACAACTGGACTACCAACAATACCAACAAAAGAAGAAATACAACACTCGCAGCAACAAGAACTAAACCCTGTTACATACAGGGTAGTTTCGAACAAAAACGGTGACTTTAAAATTTATAACCATACCGAATATGATATAGATGGGACACTGGTTGAATTACTTGCTAAAGGACTGACATTTGTTCCAACTACTAAATGTAATATTTCTGAATTGTTGATTGACTTTAAACTTTTCATCCGAAAGTTAAATTTAACAGCTTTAATGGGTAATTCCTCATACAGTAACAATGATTTAAAAGTTACCAGTACATATAACCCACCATCACACCCCATTATTAGTATGTTTGAATTCTTGTGTGAACATGAATTTAGAGAAGTGGTTAAAAAATACAACAGACAAAATAATACAAGAGAGTCAACAATTAACATTGTTTCGTAGTCTCCCAATTAGATGTATGAAGCCCGACAAAGGAGGGGGCCTTGTAGTTATGAATAACGAGGACTACATAAGGAAAATGTTATTGTTACTAGAAAAACAGACCCATGAAGAAGTGAGTATCAACCAGTTAAATGGGGCATATAATAGGATTAGAATGTTTGTAGAAGACTTATTTATGGATGGCTTAATTGATATCCAGTTAAGCCACTACCTTACAATGTTGGCCCCAAAGACCCCTCAATTATTCGGTATACCTAAGATACATAAAAGTTTAAGCGATCCACCATTTAGGGCTTTAGTAGATTCCAGACACTCTATCACATACCCCGGAGCAAAAGTTGTAGACTCGATTTTGAAGAAATTCAATGAAAAAGAAAAACAAATATGCAATGACTCTTGGTCTTTCTTAGAAGAGATGAATACAGTGATATTCAACGAGAAATACAACTTACTTACTGTGGATGTATGTGATCTACAAGACCTAGGAATAGAATGGGTAGTAGATTACATTAAAAGTAGAGGGGCGACAACGAGAGAATGTTTATTGGTGGAGCAACTACTGGATATCATAATAAAAAACAATTTTGTATCATTTAACAACAAGTTATACTTGCAAAAGACTGGAGTAGTGATGGGCTCACCAGTAGGAGCGAGTTTTGCGAACTTGGGAAACTAATTTTGTTTTCCAAAGCCATTGGTATGGAATTATTCGATTTTACAAAAGGTTTTTAGATGATATCTTTATTATGCTGGAAGGGGACAGTACTAACTGTGTTTTTAAATGGTACTACTCCATTCTTAAAATTTACTAAGAACTTTCAAGAATACAAAATTAGCTTCTTGGACATTGAATTAAGTAAGGATAGCCTAGAGAAAAGATATACTGCAAAAATCTTTAGGAAGAGCACACTCAAAACTCATTTTTACACTTTTCAAGTTCACATCCGCAACATCAGAAAAAGTCAGTGGTTAAAGACCAACTAGTACGTGCGGCTAGGATGGTCACCACTGAAAACGAGTGAGATAGAATGTAAACATTTATTTAATATGTTTACACACAGAGGCTATCCTAAAAATTTTTTTACTAAAATTTTTAAAGAAGTTGTGGAAAAAAGGAAAACAGGTGTGTGCAAACCGATTCTGAATTGTGATACAATAGAAATAGAGAACAAGTCCAGGTTGGAGTCAGAACATAACACACTAATGGAAGCATCAAGTTTAAGTGATCTAGGAACTGATTTAAGGACTGTGAATACTAGTATGGTAAACAGCAACAAGAACTTTGCTTTAGCATTCACTTTTACATATAGTCCGATAGCATTAGATATACAGAGAATAATAAGAAAGTGTTGGTTCTATTTATCTCTTGACAAAGACATTTTTACGAAAATAGGTGAAAACCCGATTATAACCTTTAAGCAGGGTTTAAATTTGAAAAAACTTTTGGAAACAGAATATAAAGTAAAAAATAATAAAGGAGGGACACGTAAATGTGGTATATGTAAACAGTGCAATTTTATAAATAATGACAACACTTACAGGATTAGGAACGAAATTTTCCATATTCATGGTATTTATAATTGTAATACAAAATCAGTGGTTTATTTAGCTGAATGCCAGGTGTGCCCTGCATTTTACGTGGGTAAAACAGATCGCAGATTAAGGGATCGAATATATGAACACACCTATGCAATAAAAACAACAATGCATTGGCACGACACTGCGATCAAAATGCAGGGCACACCTTTCAGTTTAAAATTATTTCTAAGATAAACTATAAGACAAGAAGTGGTAACTGCATTAATGATAGTTTGGTTAGGCTTTTATTAGAAAAAAGCGAACTAAACTGGCAGTTACGGTTAGGAGCATGTATGGAACCAGGATTAAATGAGACCTGTTCGATTTCTTGTATATTGAAACTAAAAAGTTTATTTAGGTGACCTACTTGGGGAAATTAACCCCTAATGAATGACTACTTCCGTTCTTGCTTACTTGGAAGAATACCTTTGGTTACCTGAAAATACTGTAAAAGAACAGAATAATACCATACATTTAAATTTAGGGTTAAGTACACCTGGGGGAGTTAACCCCGATTAAGTTACTTATACATATATTGCCTTTTAACGTGGAGTTACAGACAAAAGAGGGAAAGAACAAAAGTAAAAAGGAAAAGAAAAAAAGACTAAAGAAAAAGTTAGAAATAATTAGTGTACTTTAGGCTGACTAGTAGCTTACGATTAGACGTAAAGTAGAGATGGAAAAGAATGTTAATATACAGCACCTATAGTTCACTCAAGCTAGATTCTACTATATATATATAAAAACTTTTTTATTACATTAATATATAAAAATGTTTTATTATATTAACATATATTTTTACCCTTTTACATCAATAGTATCTGTGTTGTAAACAATAATTTTAAACGGATCATTCACTGGTTTTAACCAGGATATGAAAGAGTTTGGATTTTTAGGGAATACTTTTATAATACTGATTAATATTTGACATCGTACGAAAAGTACACGTGCATTTTTACTTTTATTTTTAAATGTGTAACAAATGGTTTCAGGGTCTAGGGTTGGTTATGTTAATTTAGTAGTTTATTTACTTTATTTTTAATTTTAAGATATATGTAAGTGAAATGTGAAATTTAAAGTTTTATGTTGGTTAAATGGTTGGAAAAGGTCACTGCGATTTGAACCGCTTACTACGAGAACTGTCTGTGACTTGATTGGTTGAGTTACACACAGGAGTTTATTTAAACTCGCTGTGAGAGGTAACCAAATGTCTGAAGAAGTCCGGATATTATCCGGACGAAAAGCGCTTCACTTATTACTTTGTTTTCTGTTTTTGTACGCAAGTTCACAGTTCGTTATATTGCATTTCATGCTTACAAGTAATAAAACTTGTGGAAGTATCTCCGTTTGGAATCAGTACTTTTCCTGTGGTTACTTGTGTTACCTAGGGTCACAAAAGAGCCAGAACCACAGGATGCATACATACACATGCCCACACCCCCTATGTGCAGTTCAGATAAATCACAAATTCATCTGTGGCACATCATTAGGATGGGGAAAGACAACTAAAACACCCAGGAAAATCCCACATAGGTACATGGAGCCTCAATACAAAAAAAAAACTACATATATTTATTTATTTATTTATTTATTTTATTTTACATTTGTTGACCGGGCTAGTCTAGCTGGATATATTTCCATTTTCAGTAGAGGCCCGGGGAGAAAAGCTCCACACAAAATACAAAGAAAATTATCCAAAACGAGCAAATCAATACAAACAAAAAATAGCAACACAAATGCAGAGACCATTAAGAAAGTTCCAAAACAAAAATTATTTACAAATAGGAACTATCAACATTTCCTATAAATGATCTAATATAGGGGAACTAAACAGAGAGCAAGGTGAGTTAGGGAGTAAAAAGAAGTTAATCTTTGTGAGGTTCCATGTACCTATGTGGGTTAATCAAGGACTACTTGCAGTGTTGTCAGCCTAGTCAATGATTCCTATATGCACACACAAAAAAAATAAACACAGACATTACACAACATAGGGACAGCTCACAAACATTCAGATAGTTGTCAGATAGCATATCCATTGATGACTTTTGCCCCTTTAATTCTAAAATTTACATAAAAAAGACGGCTTATCACAAATATTAAAATCTAGAGAATTTTACCAAAAATCTAATTTTTAACAAAAGAGCAAATTCTCAGACTTTGCACTTTTGTGCTTGTAATTGGGGTGGGGGGGTGTCCCAACTTAACCTACTGCACTCATCAGAAAAATAAAAGATAAGCAGCACAGTGTTGCCCGTAATGTTACTGCTGTTGCCTCTAGCTTACTATGTGGAATCTGTTTATATCCCGTGCACGTGTTTTTTTGCCTGCTACACCTGTCTACATTCACATCCCAAAAGCATACTGTAGGTGAAAAGTACACACAGGAGTGCTCAACATATACGAGAGAGAGCGTGACAGAGTCTCTCTTGTAATAAACTGGCACCCTCACAGACAGACTACCCGGCAGGCTATACAGCTCCCTTGTGACCATGAAGTGGAATAATTGAATATGCAGAAAATGAATAAATGCAAGAAAAAAACTACAAAGACTAAGAATTGGTGCATTTGTTCACAGGGCTATTTTAAGCCTAGCCAATAGCCCAAGGTCAGAATCAAACCTTGTACCTTGTGTCTATAAGGTGGAGACCTTCACCATTACGACAAACCCACCCAATAAGACTGCAGAACTAACTGGTGTGAAGCTTTAAGGAGGCCTGAAGACTCCAAAGTACACAATAATGTTAACTTTTAAGTTATAAAAGCTTAAGTCCACAAATGTGTGATGTCTCAGACTACAAAAACTCCAAAAAGAGCAGATCAGTGGATGCAAACAGGTGTATAGCTAATGAAACAGCATGATTTCCTTAAAGGATAAGCCAACCCTCACATACAGTTTAAATGCAAGTTTATTTTCTCTTTACAACACTCCATTATAGGTTAATTACCAGAAACCTGCCTGAACTTTATAAAACTTGCATTTACACTGGAATCCAAGATAGGAAAAGCATACCCACTTTGCTTAACTTCTTCTGTCCTTTGGCAAGGAATCTACGTCTGCCTGTATGGCATACCACAAATACAGAAAAAGCTGTGTATTTTCATGTCAGACACTACCCAAAACCTTACACATTCACTTCCTTGTAATGCTGATGTCAGCAGCTGCTAAATAAAAGCAAACAAAACATGTACAAGGTGGTGGAACATTCTTTCCACTACCTCTGCTGCAGAGAGGAAGCGAATCAACATGGGTACACAGAGTTTACCACATTTTTGTATACAGATCCACTTGCTGGACATTCTGTAACTGCAACATGTTTTATATAAAAGTTCTTTAAAATTACACACAGGGTACTATTAATTTGTCATGCGCAAGAATTAAGGTAAGTATGCTACAATTAAACAAATTAAAGGAGTGAAAATGCAACAGACGTAAGAAAATATAATGCACAAAGATATTTGTGCCTCATCTTTTAAAGGAGAACTGCACCCACAGACTGAAAAAACATGTTTATTTCATCATGGTTTGGCATTTCCTACATTTTAACACCACTCTGGAACTATTTACAGGTTTTTAAATATTTTATCAAATTGATTCTTACATACTCCAGTATTCTGTTTCAAAAAAGGAAACAGACTATCTTGAGTTTGTAAAATCGGCTGACTTACTATGCTCTTTTACAGAAAAGCATACCAATGATGTTGCAGTGATGTCATGAAATGGGCAGGAGAAAGAGTGCGGGTGGGTGTGGACACTGGTGATGTTACTGATTGTTTAGTCTGCCTCTAGGTATCCCACAATTCAGTGCTTGTCTAAAAAAAAAATTACATCACGCAAGCCTCTTTCTTCCTAAAGTTCCTGTCACTGCATTGATTTTACATGCATATATGCCGTCTTTCAGTTAGTTTTAAGTAACATTTCATGCCATTCAGTGACTACTTAAAAACACAAACAATACAAATGCCAAAAAACAGTCTTTCAAAGTGGTGTTTAAGCCTGCATTGTACTATTTTGACTCATCTCCCATCCCCTTGCTGTGATGGACAACTCACAGCAGGAGATAAGACTCGTGTATTATTTCATTGTTCTAGCCTTTACTTTCTGTATGGAAAAGGGAAGGTCCAGGGAGCTGCAACATCACAGCATAGGTGGGTTTTTAGGACAGTAGTGTTGATGTCAATTTGGGGAGGGAATTGGACAGAAAAGTACCTGTATTCATTGGCCCTGATGACATCAATGAATTGGAAACTGCTTTGAAAATGAAACCAACACAGTATAGTAAACAGTTGATTTAAAATATTTTAAATGCTGTACTGTTTTTTATTCATAGCAGGGACAGTAAATAGGGAGAAAAGGGACAGATAAGTTGAACATTTAATAACAGAATAAGTTTGTACTTCTTTTACACTGTGCAAAGACAGCAAGCAAAATTCTTCAATATTCAGGAAAACTCGTCTTCTGACTGCATACTTTTGAAGAGTCACTTGACAGGTCCTGGATTGCAGCAATATGGTTGACACCTCAAGACAGACCCTTTGATGGTCAGTTTGTTGGGTTCATATCCCCACTATTTAACAAGAGAATAAATATTAAAGTGTTACTACTCTCAACCTCTTTGACAGAATAATAGGTTTTAAATTAGCATGAATTTTCTGAAGTATATGACGTCTGAAACTCAGTCTGTCAGCATTTTCTGAATTCAGTCTTTGCTAATGATTTGCCAGAAAAACACACTTTTATGAAAAACAGACCAAAAAACATAAAGCAAGAAATCTGTACAGTTAAGAGGTATGAAAAATAGTTTACACAAGATTACCCCTGCACTGAAGCATGGTGCTTTCGGAAAGCAGTCTGCTCCACAGTTATCACACTAACTAGCTAGCGAATGACAGTAATTCTCGCACTACATAATGTACAACAGAACTTTATTTATCAACTTGTTACCAAAAGTAAAGCAAAAACACTAACTAAAATACACGTAGAATACACAATAAACTGCCTGCATTGTTTACCGAGGTTTTGGTAAAGGTGGACCCTCCAACTTCCTTTTGCGTTCTAAGTACAACAAGTACGGCCTTAACCATCGCTTTTTCTCTCTGACCTGAGTAAACAAAACACATCGACACGGCTTCAAACCCAGTGCGAGATGAGCCAAATTAATTTTCATCAACTCACGGAATGCCATATTCTCCACGCCTGTCAAAAACTTAAAAATAGTCACTGATAAATTCCCATGCTAAAAGGATGACCTCAAGGCCTGTCCATCACAATAAAGCTTCCCCCTGCCACAGCAAGCGCAACATCACGAAGTGGAACGGAGTTTCCAGCTCGAGATGCTCTTGCTCTGACTCAGTTAGAAACAGTTTTTGTTACGGGTGCACACATGATTGTAAGATCTTTCGAAAGCTAGAAACAAGTAGTACTTCAGTTATGAATCTAACGTAATGTAAACAATGTTAATTACATATTGTAACAGTAAATAACCAAAAGCCATTCGAGTTATGCAAGAAAAATCAGTTTAAATGTGTAATTGAACGCAAAAGAAAGCTTGTACACACGTCATTGCGAGTCTTAAATTGTCATGTTTCACGTTCAAAAGTGTTGTTACACATATATTTGGCTGTATTTTACTTGAGGGGCTCAATATGTAAGTAGCCTTCAATTAAGCTCTCTCTCTCTCCCCCTCTCTGTATCTTTGCTTTTAACTTTGTGATCACTACATCCTGAGGTCTCCTTAATGTCCATCATCAAATTAGTCTTGGCCAATGAACCTATTGCTGTTGTTTTGGAGAAGAACTTATTTTCATAAATAAATCTATTATAACTGTATTAAATGTTATGTGGTGTTTGTTTTAGTGTTTATGTACATGGGTGTTATTCCGTTTTTCCTATACAGTAGAAGGATACAATATGAAATATTTTTTGCTGCTTGTACGTTATTTTCTTATGTTATTTTTTATCGTGAAAGAAATTATAATATTTTACCTGTCCGTACGTGGTGTTTTAGTGTTTATGTACAGTGGTTTTATTCCGTGTTTCGTTATTCCTATATCCTAGAAGGATAACCAAACTGTCTTTCGGCTTTTCCCGGTTAGGGGACGCCACAGCGGAACTCCAGTCCACTAATGATTGGCAGTAGATTTTTACGTGCTGGCTTGCCAGGCCAAACGCACAACCTTCAACGAAGGAACGCCCATTCACGCATGTCGACAAACAGAAGACGCTCTGCCTCTAACTGAGAATCGAACGTGCAACGTCTAACTGTGAGGTGAGAACGCTACCGCAGCACCACTACCGCAGTCCTGTACACTAGAAGGATACAATATGACATTTTTTTGCTGCTTGTACGTTATTTTCTTATGTTATTTATCATGAAAGAAATATTTTACCTGTCCGTATGTTTTTACACTGAAGTTTTGTAATTCAACAGATATTGCCATTATTCGGATGTTTGATAATATTGGGAATTACTGATGCTGGTAACGTTTTACTGTTTTATTTATTGTTATATTGCATGTCAGTGCGCTTGTTTTCTTTTTTTGACACCCGATGGTACATTCAGAGTGAATGCATATTTTTGAATGACATATCACGGGGGTGGGCTTTGGGCAGGGTTTGCTACTACGCTTCTGGTGAAGCCCTCAAGTAAAATATTGCCCTATATTTTAACAAATATCAGTGATAAATAATACTGAGACAGTTGCTAACAATTTTTAGCCATTCTATGAGAGGCGATATTGAAGTGTATTAACCCACAAGTTAGTTCATGCAGGAATGGGCGTGGCCATCGTGATTGCATGATATACACACTGGCAAAGAGATTTATAGAATTAGCCGCGGCAGTGCAGCGGTAGCATTGTTGCCTCACAGCAAGAGGTTCTCCCATTTGATTCTCGGCTGGAGCGCCTTCTGTGTGGAGTCTGCATGTCCTCCCCGTGGTTGAGTGGCCTTCGAAAGACATGCGTGAATGGGTGTACCTTCGTTGAAGGTTGAGTGTCGAGCTGGCTCCTCGGCACCGTAAAAATCTACTGGCAGTCATTAGCGGACCGGAGTTCCGTTGGGGCGACCCCTAACTGGGAAAAGCCGAAAGAAGAACATAGAACCATTATGGATGTTCATTTCACTTGAATAGGTCAGTAGGTGATCATAATATAAAACAGATTATTAAGAGAAACTGGAATAATTTGAGAGGTAATATTGATATGAATTCCAGAATCCAATCTATATATAAAACAGGATGCACCTTGAAGGATTTTTTTTAAGATGGACAATACTAAGGTCCTTTTCGTTATAACTAGTAAATCTTCTGGGGCCTTTTCGTGTGGTCAACGTAACTGGTGTAAATTTATTAATGTGGTTTCTTATTTATTTATTTTTTTTGAAACATCTTAATAAGCCCATTTCTTGTATGGCGCACTAATTGCAGTTCATTTGTTATTAGCTATGTCTGTGTGGGATGTGACTGTTTTTACATTGTATGACTACCAAGATTAATCAACAGTTATGCAATAAATACAAATGATTTTAATAATATCCTTTGGCTAAACATTGTTCAGTTTGTAGGGGAAAGAAAAGGACATTTTCATTTGTTTTACATTAGATCAGGAAACCTGTGATTATAGAGGAGGTGATTACAAAAATAGGTTAGAAATGCAAAAGGTTAGATGACAAATATTTATAGGCATTTGTAACCCCAGGTTTGAATGAAGTTATTACTATTAAATGTTTTTTAGAAGATAAATTAGTTTTAGAATCCCCATAAAGCAGGATAATACTAGTAGTAGGATGAATGGGAATTCCAGCATGTGACATATATAGTCTTAACTACACAGAGTCAAATAACTAAATCAAGAGAACAGAACAAACTGTGAACCACTTTGTAAAAAAGAAGTCACTCAGCCTTACTAGAATGCAGAAACATATCATGGTAGATGAAAGAATATCCATCATGTCTGTAATCGAATGAAAAGATAGCAGATCCATCATCAAGTTCAAGTACCAGTGATGCATACTTATCACCATTCACAATATCTTTATGACATCCAAGACAACTGAGAAAATGAATTCTATACAGTTTATCCATAAATAATCACCACAGTAATAACTCTGAAGAACTATGGTATTAATCTCGCCAAAGATGCAAAACTCCAGGATTGAAATTAAGTATGTCCACTGATAACACACAGTCAGAGAACAACTATTAACCATTCTTCGAAAGAAAACTACTTCTGTAATTGTTCTCTGGTGATTATGTGTATTTTACCTTTTGGGCATTTCTGCCAATGAACTTTGATAAATAAAGTATTCAGTAAATTCAAACTTAACTTGTGTTACTCCTGTACCTACCTAGGGAAAGTGACTTGGCAGCTTTCAATTAAAAGGTGGGAGGTGTACTAACATCGCTGTCACAGGCGGGGTTTGGGCGGGGCTTGCAACTGCATATCGGGTGGGTTAATACACTTCACTATTGCCCTATGAGATTCCATGAGAAATAATATTGAAACAGTAATTGACAATTTTTGCAAATAACAGATTGCATTTATCATCACTTAATATTAAATATTTTTCAGTAATATATACATGACGTGACATGGGAATTAGCATGCGTGCTAGTCATCGGGTGTTTCCACGCCCATTTTCCCTGTCAATCACTAGTGGCACGCCCATATTTGCACTGAGCTAAGCGGGAGGTACTGCTCTAATAGTAAACCTAATTTTTAGCCATGCTATGAGATTCCATTAGAAAGAAAATTGAAACAGTAACCAACAATTATTAGTCATTCTTTGAGATTCCTAGTTGAAATCGCTGGTAAGTGTTCCACACTATGCTCGTTTGTTTCACATGTTGAAAGCAAAAGTTGAGAGCTGTGGTAGTGAGCTTGAGTTATAAAGGACTGCAGACCTTTAATGACAGCAAAGTAAATGTTCTTTGGAAGGTCTTTAGCCCATTGTTCTATGTTCATAACAGTAATGCAACATCACAAATGCAATATACCAACCCCCTCATGGTGGACATATTGTTCTTTCCCAATTAGCCACTGACTTGAGATGTAACTTACTGAACTATAAGGAAAGTGATATTTTGGATCTCTCTGACTGTGTGTCACAGACAGGTAAGTGCCTTGCACTGAACAGGATTTTACCTTCACAAAGGATAATGCCACAGTACGAACAGAAAATTACCAATTTTAATAATTGGCTTAGTTTCTGGTGTCTCTCCAGGGGAATCCATTATCTATCAGCATGGGAGGATATGGTTTACAGACAGTATTACTTTGCTAAGATGTTCTCCACCTGTTCCCCGAGCTTTCGGGCATTGACTAAAACTTTATCCATCCCCCTTAGTGTCTTTAGATATTTCTGGAAAGGCATCCTTGAGCAATCTATACAATGTTAAACCGAATCATTGTCAAAACAAAAATCATATTTTTATAATATGTACAAAGGAAAATATTGTAATGCCTTTTTTTTTCTCCTAATTGAATGTGTACTCATGTTACTATGCTATGTGTGATGTCAAGAAAGATGATTAAAAAAAATCACAACAGTAATGATTTCTTATGGAAAACAGTGATTTGATCTTGCCCACATGCAGAGAAACTGTACTGTTCATTTTTTTTCAGATAACCATTTGAAATGTTTGGACTTAGCCGAGTCCCATAATGTGGTCACTGAATGATGAAAAATCCAGATGTACATGTACTATGTCCAAAATTGTCATTACTGGGAATATTCTCTTTTTTTCCCAGAGATATGGTGATCTTAAATTTGGTATATATAAGTTTGGTGGGAACGTGGGACTTTCGTCCAACAGTGAGGGGTGCAGGGGGACTGGCTCCCTGCAAAAAAACAAGTTTAAAAAAGAAGAAGAGTGATGCTTAGTGTTTGCTCTTTTGTTGTATTTTCACTCTTTGCAAGTCCCAACATTTCAATAGGTAGTCATTTTGCAGTAATCTGTCAGCAATTTGCACATCTTGAAGTCTTCTGATGACTTCTTTCCAGCTTTTCCTTTACTTTGTTTTGATTTATTGGCATCAATAATTTAGATGAAGAAGCCAGTTTTCTTTTCAGTGCTCTGACTGTATCCTAGAATAATCATGTAGAATTTTAGATGCTGAAAGGATATTGAAACATATCACTTATGATTGCCCTTGAAAATCCTGTCTGACTTTGGGACTGACAGTCCAGTATCATCATCATCTTCTTTCGGCTGTTCCTGTTAGGGGTCACCACAGCGGATCACCTGTTTCCATTTCTTCCTGTCCTCTGCATCTTGCTCTGTCACATCGACCACCTGCATGTCCTCTCTCACCACATCCATAAACCTTACCTTAGGCCTTCCTCTTTTCCCGTTACCTGGTAGCCTCATACTTAGCATCTTTTTCCCAATATACTCAGCATCCCTCCTCAGCACGTCCAAACCAACGTAATCTTGCCTTTCTGGCTTTGTCTCCAAACCTTCCAGCCTGGGCTGACCCTCTAATATACTTATTCCTAATCCTGTCCACCCTTGTCACACCCCAGTGCAAATCTTAACATCTTTAACTCTGCCACATCCAGCTCGAACTCCTGCCTTTTTATCAATGCCACTGTCTCCAACCCATATAACATAGCTGGTCTCACTACCCTCTTGTAAACCTTCCCTTTCACTCTTACAGGTACTCATCTGTCACAAATCACTCCTGACACTCTCCTCTACCCACTCCATCCTGCCTGTACTCTCTTCTTCACCTCTCTTCCACACTCACCGTTACTCTGAACTATTGACCCCAAGTATTTAAACTCATCCACCTTCGCCACCTCTACTCCTTGCATCCTCACCATTCTTCTATCCTCCCTCTCATTCACACACATATATTCTGTCTTAGTCCTGCTGACCTTCATTCCTCTTCTCTCTAGAGCATATCTCCATCTCTCCAGGGTCTCCTCCACCTGTTCCCTACTCTCACTGCAGATCACAATGTCATCTGCAAACATCATAGTCCATGGGGACTCCTGTCTGATCTCGTCTGTCAACCTTTCCATCACCACAGTCACAGTAAGCCCTTGGACCCCCTTGTAGATTTCAGCTACATTTTTCATAGCAGAAAAAAAGCACATCCTTACCCATTTGAAAACAAAGGATCTGTTTATTCACTGGTTTATCTTGTTTACCCTTGCCAAATAAAGGAAACTGATCTACTTTACTGAAAAAGGCACTTTTGTCAAGGCAATATATAAGCTGCATGTGACATCTAAAGTAGGTAAAAGCCTTTCTCATCTATTTTTGTGATTAAGCATATGTCAGAATATACTGGTAAACAGTTCTTTCAGAGTCTACCTAAGGAACAAAAGAAAGGAAAGGTTCATCCTCAGAAAAATCCTATTGTATTGAAAAATCAAATAAGGTAATTAAACAACAGTGCCTGCGATTTTGAAAAATTCCCGGAAGATTTAACAGCTATCAGAGGATATGATTTCTAGAATAAAATCTCAGCAGACAATTTGAGTTCAGAATAGTATACAGTTAATTTCCATAGTTAAAATTCAAGTCCTACACAGATGCTTTATTCTTTTTCAGAGGTCCTCAATGCATAGTGTTGTATGAAACATTGTCCTTCTACATTGTAGAAATCCATGTAGTTGTCCAAGGTAAGCATGTTGACAATGCTGTCACAATGCCAGCCAGACTTTTATGTAGGAAGTGGTTAGTCCTGTCACATACTAAGGATACATACAGATAATCCAGCACTGAAGGCAAAGTGACAGAAAATGGGTACATATTTTATTGCCCCTCCATCAGTGAAAACATATGCCTCTAGTTCAGACAACATTCTCTTATGGCAGGTTGTCTTGTCATTTTTATCAACTGTTTATGCCACTTACATTTATTTATTTAATTGTTGACCAGGTAAAAGATTATTTTGAATCATTATGGTCTGCCATAGGTACAAGTCAAATTCTCTAGCAACAGTTGAAATGACACTAAATGCAATAAAAAATTTACAGTCTGTTTATACAAGGCCATATTCCAAAAGAGTTGATCTCAGTGGAAGTCTGCGGTGATTCTGAAAGACCTGCTCTCAGTGGAAGTGGCTTACTTCGGTCTAAGACCTATCTGTAAACAGACTTACTACTGGGACCAGATTCCAACAGACCTGTTCTAAGCATACTCTCCAGGTAAGTGGTCACTTACATTGAGGGCAAGTCTTTCGGAATCAGGGCAACACTGTAGTAGCATAATCCTACACACAATCTACACATTTTTAGTTCAAAATGTTCTTTCCTTCTAGTAATATCTATTCTATCCAGGGAATTCTCTTCTCAGTAATGTGCTTCTTAGCCAGGGTCATAGTAAACAGCACTTTTCAAACTACACTCCATGTAGAAAACTACATTTCACAGAACAAAACTGTAACACAATATAAAAAAACTGTAGCACACAATGGTAAAAACTTTCAGACTAAGTAACATTTTGTGCGGTGATTTGTTCCCTAAGCTTGTCACAAAGTGGAGTAACTTAGATTCTTTGTGGTAGTATAAGACAAGAAATTTAACACCTTTCATCTATTACATACACTATAACTGCAAAGTTAATAGTCTTCTGTGTTCTATGCACTTTAACAAAAACTGCAGCATACAAAATCCTACTTTCTTTCTAGTAAACTTCATACCTCCATAGTCAAATACCTGGAATAATTCCAGTAATGAGTTGGTTGAAACAGTGGGTTATTTGAGTGAGAAATTCATGAAGGTACCTGCAGAACACACAAGCAGGACAATCCACCCAAGTTGCTGCTGTATGAGGCAATGGACTTGCTGCATGGGTGACTGTAGAAGCAGATAAACTACAATGCCTATCAAAGGGTAATCATCCAGGCTGTCAAAATTGTGAGCCAAAATATGGATGAAGGGCCCTGCCACTATGTAAAGGCAAGAGAGTTTAAATTTATGGTAATGTGCAAGGACCATGAGATCATTTGCAGAAAAATAAGCATTTTTGGATTCTTTTCCATCTTGTAATTAACAGAGTAAGACATGCTTTGTTCTTTTTTACTTTTAGGAGCACCTTCTTAAACAAGGATTTTGGGGAAAAGCAGAGGAAGATCCTGATCTCACTGGAGAAAAAAAAATAATTCCATGTTGTATTCTGTGGTATTTTCAGGTGGGACCTGGAAGAAGATCATAGTCTTGGAAAGCAAAAGGATCTGTCTGGGGATAACCCCAGTACTGGGCTATTGCTCTGGTCAAAGAAATTTTCAGTTTTCAATTGTAAGGCACTGAGATATTCCTAGTTAGTGCATCTGCTGTCAGACTACAATGTCCTTGAAGTACACTCTCTATAAGGTCATATGCCTTTCTATAGCCATTCTGAAATATTTATGGCTAAACAGAATAACTATAGAGACTGAACCCATTTCCTGTTTGTTTACATGCCAGTGCCTGCTGTATTATGTTTTGTTTCGATATTTGGTATGTCTGAAGACAACTAAGAAAGGCTTTCATGACTAGGTATGAGCCACATCTCCTGCATGTGTTGTGGTAGAAGTGATGGATCCCAAGTTATCCGTACACACTGTCCACCAACTGTGTGATGCATCTGTAATGTGAGGAAATGATGAACGATGCATCTGTCTCCCTTTGAACAAACTGAAAAAAAATGCTGAACTATACACTTACTGTAAATGTATCAAGATTTATCTCCTTTGAGGCAGAATACCTTGAAAATCTTATAGAAACTGGTCCCACATGGCCCTTGGGATCCACTTGGTCGTTTTTATTTTAAGTATGGCTTGTGGAACCACAGTTATACAAGACACCACATACCCAGATCCTTGAGATACTCAATTGTAACAGCCATTTTCTTCTACTTGAATTCAAGGATGAAATTTACAATTTCACTCCCCATGCAAATCAAGCAATGTGATTCCCCATCTTCCATCAAATCTAGCCTAAACAATTTGGATGTGCACCCCAAAATACACTATGGGACTTGCAGGCCTTGTCCTATGTGAAAAGGTTGGTAGAACCTGAGGGGGATTATTGTCAAGACTCACATGGCCTCTGGCCTAATAGCCTTTTATTTCCCATGAGTCCTTATGATTCTCCTGAAGCAAAATACTTTGCACTGCAGTGTCCATGTTTATGCTTGGAAAATTAGTAGATTCTGATGGGATCAATTGTGACTTTTTCATTTTGGTAATCCCTAGTCCTTGAAATGGGTAACTGTTGAACTTCAAAGGACTGTAATTGCACTTATCAGAATAGTGATACTACAAGTGAAATGTAGGGAATATACCATGTTCAAGGTGATGGTATGTCAGAATATTTCCCCACTCCAGTGTATAACAGTCTCAGGGTTGGAATATATAAATATTAGGGATATGAAAAACACATGGGACGATTGCCAAATCTCAGGAAGAAAGGGTGAATGGAGAATTTTCAGAGACCAGGATTCCCTGAAGAACCACCCTGGTGAAACCAGCTTTGGGTCTGAAAACAGAATCCAACTTGTAATGTTTACTAAATGCATGAACTGAGGAGCAAGCTGCCTCTTCCTGTACAGACAGAGTCCACCCTTTTCCAGAAAAGTCCAGGTATGGCAACTGCTGTAGCAGAATGAGTCTTGACATTCTGGGGTCGATTTTTGCCATGGAATAGCAGAACCAAATGGAATGAGAGCCATTTAGAGGTAGCTTGTTTAGATACTAGCTGGCCCTTTTTCTTAATTTCACAAGATGAAAAAAGAAGATCAGATTTCCTGAAATCATTGGTTTTGACCAGATAAAAATCTTGGGTGTTTGTGAACATCTAGGCAATGAAGAATCCTTTCACATTTGTTTTGAGGGTCAAGATAGAAAACTGGAAGCTGTATACACTAATTAGGACAGCTTCAGAGACAACTTTAGACATAAGGGAATGAAGGGTTAGTTCTGATACTTGCTCTATCCATGTGAAAAATCAAACAAAGCTGAATAGACATAGGGGCCTGCAATTTGGACACTCATATAACAGAAGTCAGAGCTACCAGCAAGGCTATCATTAGGGTTAAATTTTAAAGAGCTAGCTACAGGCTCAAAGGAAGGTTGAATTAACTTCTCCAAAACAAAAGTCTCAAGAAGGAGCCACCTTTTTCCTTGATGGCCTCATTCATGTATACAAACTCCCCTTAAAAATGGTTTGACTTGAAAGAAAGAGGAAAGGGGACTCAGTGGCAGACATGTTAAAATGGCATAGATGTGTACCTTTACTGAAGAATATGCAAGGCTAGAACTGAGCAATGTGCACACGTAATGAAAAAAAAGGGGTGCCCACATTTGAGATGACTTCTGTCCTCTGCTTTGACACCACAGAGAATATCTTTTTCATTTGGATAAATAAGATTTCCTAGCAGCAGGTTTCTTGCTTCCTTAAATACCTGTTGTACATCTTCTGAAAAAGGGTATCTAAAAAGAGAACAAAAGCCTATCATCCATACAATTAGACTGATATTTTGAATATTGGGATGAATCAGAGAGCCATTTTCCCTTGTGAGCAAGTCTACACTGCATGAAAACATTTAGTAATTGTCCCTGGACAGGAGCATGGGAAGGGAAAACCAGTGTTGTCTGAGCCAAAAGCGAGTTACCAATACCATTCTTGGTAAGTACTTAATGATCTTTTGAAGGACCTTTGAAATAAAAGGAAAGGGTGGAAGGCATAAAGACACATCCTTGACTTGGGATTGAAAAAAAATCTGACTTCCAGTAGAAGAGTTTCAGCTATATGTCTGGAGGCAAACAGATCTATTTGTGGAGTTTCCCACTGAAGGACTACCTGTAGGAAAATCTCTTGATGTAGCAGCCACTCATTTTATTTTTTTTAACAAGAAACATCTTTATTAAATTATGATGTATGACATAGGCAATTATACATTTATATAAATGAAAACAAACCATACTGACATAATTGTAGTTGCAAACATTATACATCACTTATAATCTATCCAGTCATTGTCAGTCAAATATTGCATACCTCATTTAAATCCTGCCATCTTTTAAACTTCGTTCCCCTCTGAACGTATTGTTCCCACAGTTCCCATTTTTTCCTATGTAATTTGCTCCTGCCATTTTCTAAAGATCCCAATTCCAGTTGTTTTATCTCTGTTACTATATTCATTACTTCTATTAAAGTTAGTTTAGACTTTGATTTCCTTTTTCTAGTAATTGCTTTTTGGCAGCCACCATAATTAGACTAGACAAGGCCTTACTATGTCTAGGCAATTCCGATTCTATATCATAGCTAAAAAAAAATTTTTCTTTAGTTACACCAGTTTACTCACCCAATATCTCTGACAGTGCTGTCTGCAGGGAATCTTTAAAGTCTGCCAACTCATTACACTCCCAGAAAATATGTTCCCAGTGGGTCTATATTATAATCTCGAAGGTTTAAAACTTCGAATCACTAAAGATCAAACTTTAGTGATAGAAGTCTTAAACCACTGAAACCAAAAAAAAAAATACTAAATTAAAAAAAAAACAACTAAATAGTGTGTAGGCAGGGGGGCAAGCCCCCCCTACACCCCCCTACTTAAATATACCAACTCCGAGAACGCATTACATTGAAGTAAACAGAAATCTCCCCCTACGGAGATTTTCCGTTTAAATGTTCAATGTAGTGAGCTTTCGCTATTCTCATTTCAACAATATCGTATTTGATATTGTCACACTTCGAGATTATAATATAGACCAATTCCCAGTTACCTCTTTCCTCCCTGTCACACCTCCGACATTTGCTGTCTACCTGAGGAAAAATTATTTGGAGTCTACTTGGGGTATAAAAATATCCATGTAAACACTTTCAAGCAAAGATCCTAAATCTTCTAGACTGTCTTGCATATTTTAGGGACATGCATATATCCCTCATTGTTTCTTTGTGAATTGTTTATCCAGTCTCTCTTTCTAATCCTTTCTAACCTCCTCTGATTGATTCTTATAGTTATCATGCAATATTTGGTATGTTCTCCTAATTATTCCCTTTTTAACAGCACCTTCTCATATGATCATAGGAAGTTACTAGACTATTGGCCCTGAGGCCCTTACAAGCCTAGCCAAGAATTTAGCCCATGTTCTGACAAGTCAGCACCTGATGCTCCTGTCCAGCAGGAACACAGGTGGAATCCCAGGGGTGTACTTTCTGTTCCCCATCCAGTTATTCAGGCTATGCTTAAAAGGGTTAATGAGGTACTCTGCTTGATGTGGAGAAGGAGTCTATTCCACAGAAGAGAGAGTCTCTATGACACAAATCTGTACCTCCAAGCCCTATTGATGTCACAGACCAGATTGAGGTCGTGCATGCGGGTTACTCGCGTGGAAATTGTCTTGTGGATATGCAGCGGTCCCATCAAGGCGGGGTATGAGATTGCTTTGTATGCCAGACTGAGGTCACCTCTGAGGAGTCTGTATGAGACTGAGTAGAGGGACAGGGCTTTTAGCCTATCTGTGTAGGGTAGATGTTTGAGGCCTTGGATTCTCCTGGAGAGGAAACACTGCAGTCTCTCCAGCTGCTGCATGTGCTTTGTGAGGTACATGCCGATAGGGCCATTGTACTCAATAATTGGTCTTATAAGGGAAGAATACAGGGATGTTATGACCTCCTTGTCGCTGGATGAGATACTCTTTCTAATGAAATAGAACTGTAAAAAGTCAAGAGCTCAACCACCACAGCTAAAATGCAATTACTTTAATAAAACACACAGAAAAAATGTATAGAACACAAGGGTAAGCACTTTCCTTTGTGTTTTATATGTTTTTTTTTTTTCTGTGTGTTTTATTAAAGTAATTGTATTTTAGCCATGGTGGTCAAGCACTTGACTTTTTACAGTTCTAGTTGATATATATTTTTATGTGCAATGCTTTTGCTGAGTTGGCCTCCCTCTTTCCTTACCCTTACTAATGAGGTGGGCCATGGAGAAAGCTTTCTATACAACAGAGGCTATATGGTGGTCAAAAGTCAGTTTGCAATCACCCTAGGTGCCCATGACTAATTGCTTGCTTAGGACCTTGTTATTAATGTGATAATTTGTGGGGACGTCACTCTCCCCAAAGGGGATGATGAAGATGCATTTTTTGGAATTCAGTTTGAGGCCATGTTTCTGGCACCAGTCATTGCTCTAGATTCTATTAAAAACTCTACCAGTACTAGTCTTTCTTTCTCTTTGCCTAAGCTCTGATGTCAGTCTTTGATAGGGAAGGCAATCTGTATCCTGCAGTCTAAATAAATTCTTGGTCTCTTTCCACTCTATTACCTTTCCCTTTCTAATTATTTGCTCCCAGTACCTAGGTTCTTTTACCAGTTTTCTCCAATAAATTCCAATCCCCTCTTGCCTCCTGTCTGTCTGTATCCCTAATTGCAGTCATCCCTATCAGCAGAATCTCCTTTCTCCATTCCCGTGTTGGCTTAGTTCTTAGAATACTTTGTCCTACTTTATAAATATTATGTTCTGCATGGTTATTGTTATTTTCCTTAAAGATCTACATCCAAAATCACAGTCTCTCCTTGTTTCTTGAGCTTCCTCCTTGTTTCATCATCATCCCTTTCCACTTTCGATTATAGGTTTCCACTTTTGCTATGTACAGGAGCCTTAACTGTGTAGCTCTGAAATGCCCTTTCAAATTGAATAATCCCAAACTGCCTTGTTCAATTGGAAGAATCAACTTATTCCACTTGGCTCTTGCCATCTTCCCCTCCCAGTTAAAATCTTTCAGCTCTTTATTAATTGCTATCCACAACTTTTCCTATGGTTGATAAAAATATGCTTGATGTATATAAAACTAAAGGGACTAAAAACATTTTAACTGCTTGTATCTTGCAATCCATATCCATATAACAGAGTTTCCAATTTCTCAGTTTTTGTATTATCTTTTGTTTAGTCTTTTCTCTCATATCCTTAACTGCTATACCAGAATCCTTTTTAATCCATACTCCTAAGAACTTCATTTTATCACATACCCATAAATATGGATATCACTGAACCAATTTATGTGTGGGTACATAATTTACAGTTATTGCCTTTGTTTTTGCTTCATTAATTTTGTATCCTGAAAAGAATTGAAACTTCTCCAAAATGTTCCACAACACTGGAATGTCCTTTTCTGGTTTTATCAGGTATAAAATAATATCATCTGCAAATAGAACCAGCATTTCTTGACTACCACTACTTGAATTTTTGAGCCTCTTATTTTCTTTACCAATGATTCTAAATATAGTGCAAATAACAAAGGGGAAAGAAGACATACCTGCTCAAATAGAAATTATCAGAGAGAAACCCTCTTACTTTAATTTTCACCTCTGATCCCTCATATGTCCTAATCAGCCTTATAATTTTATCAGGGAATGCAAATGCTCCCATTGCCTTGCTCATAAACTCCCATCTTACTCTGTCAAATGCTTTGTCTGCATCAAGGCCCATTAACAACAGTGGTATTGTTTTATATTCAGCTTCCCTCTGGATCATCAGTGTTCTGTTAATGTTGTCAAATGTTTGCCCCCTCCACAAAACCACATTGATCCATGTCTTATTAATTTTGGCATCACCTTTGCCATTTTTTTAGCCATTATAGACATAAACACTTTATAATCATGATTTAGGATTGAAGTGAGCCTTTATGAAGCTGGATCTGATGGGTGTTTACCTTCATTAGGTATTACAGCTACCACCACTTTCTTCCAGGATGTTGGTACTTCTCCTCCTCTTAAAATACTGTTAAACAAAACCTTCCAGATCTTTGTCAGTTTTTTTTCCTTTCTAGCTTCCAGACATCCATAGGAATACTGTCTATTCCTGGAAATTTTGCTGTTTATTGGTTATACATCACAATTTTTATCTCATCTCCTCCTATCCTATTAATAATTGGGTCTCATCTACCTCTAACCTTGGCATATTTCATTCTTCCATAAACATTTCCATTTGTACATTTTCTTGATTTCCATATTTTTCTACTTTATACAGACTTTCATAAAACTCCAAAATACTTCCAGTACCTTTACAGGATCTCTTGATATCTTCCTTGTTATAGGCTCCTTAAGCTTGGCACCAACACTTTCTACTTTCTGTTTGGCAAAATGTTTTTGTGTTCTGGCATTATTATCAAAAACAGTTGCTTAACAGCAGTCTTTCTAAACTAATGCATATTATTGAGATAATCCTTTATTTTATAGGTTCATAGGTTAGTACTAAGCTAACTGCCCTTGCGAGCCATTGTAAGCCTAGCCAATTATCCCTTGTGAGACTCAAACCCTGCACAGGGTACCTTGGAGAATAATATGTAAATCCACTCCCAACTCCTGCTACTGAATTAAGATATTCTATGCCAAAGGAGGGTAGAGTTTTGAAGAAATTTATGGGATGGGAGGGTGGCCTAATGGTTAAGTTGTTTGCCTTACAAATGCATTACATTATGCTTATCATTCTACAATAGTTCCTCTTCTTGCTCTGTGAGATTCCCCCTATTCTGCACTACTTTAATAGTTGTCAATTTGTCAGTCTCTCTAAATAGTTCTTGTTGCTTTTTAACCACGTCTCTCTTTCTTTTTATTTTCACCCTATTTTTAAACTCCACTTTAATTTTATCCCACTCCCTAGCTATATTTTCAGAAGAAATTTCTGTTTTCTGTAGTAACTCCTGAATAATTTCCACTAGCCATTCCTTAAATTCCTCTATTTTCAACAGAAAGGTGTTAAAGCACCAGTGTCTCATTTTTATTTCATTACCTAGCATTTTTATTTTAGTTATCATTGGCGTGTGATCTGAAATAGTTATTGGATGCATATCAAAACTTTCAATTAAATACACATACTCCTGTGAAATGTAAGTTCTGTCAGTTCTGTCTAGCCTAGCCCTGTTTTTGTACCTTGGAGAATAATATGTAAATCCACTCCCAACTCCTGCTACTGAATTAAGATCTTCTATGCCAAACATTTTCATAAATTTCTTCAAAACTCTACCCTCCTTTGTTATATTTTCCCTTCTAGGCTCCCCAGACACATCTTTCTTGCTGCAAATCAAATTCCAGTCCCCGCCTATAGGTAATATTCCCTGCTGAAAACTGATTAATTTTCCCAGAATTTTCTTAAGTTCCATTATAGCAGTTTTGGGTGGAATATAAATACATGCCAGTGTAATCTTCTCCCTTGCCAGTAGCCTCTTGTTAATACACATCTACCATTATTATCTTTTTTATCCTTTTCTATTACTATTGGAGCTTCTCTTGCAGCTAATATAAGTACTCCTCTTTCCTTTGTCCCAGGTATTCTGCTGAATAACCATCCTAAAAACCTTTCTTTATGAAATTCATGTTACATTCTTCCAAATGTGTCTCCTGTAGCATAGCTATTTGCACTCTACATTTTTGATATAGTTCTCTACTCTTTGTTTTTTGTATATATATATATATATATATGAGACCATTAACATTTACAGATATTATTGGAGTCATTATGTTGAAAAGTTATTATTACCACTTTTTATTTGTAACAGCTTTTTGTTAAGTATCTAGTTCCAGCTTTTGTATCACATGCACACACCAGTGTTTGGCACATTGACCTTTTATACAGTTGTTTCTTGTAATATCCATTTCAGCCTATGTCACATCTTACAAAACATTTTGTCTTATTGAAAACCTTCAAACAAAACAAAACAAATACACCCCCAATACTCCCAAAAACTATCAACTTAATATTAACACATACAACAATGTACATCTTCAAATATTAAAGTTTTACCTTTCTAATAGGAACAATTGTTCCAAACTTAGAACCACACTCACAGACTTGGGTTAACCTAAAACTAAAGTTATCCATGTTAAGATGCATGGTGCAGGCTGTGCTTCTACCAAGTGCTGTCTGGTTTTGTCTTGGCTTTATTGCTGGCCCAGAATGAGAAAACACTTGAATGCTTTCAGAAAATATTATCTCCTAGTCTTTGAAAGAAAAAAGTATTCTGTTTTTATTGCTCTTTATCAGATTGTCTCCATGGAGACATGAGAACCAGATACAGAGTTGCTTCTACAAGTATTCTGCTCTGATGGTATATATGTTGCCTGAAGAAATAGATCATGCTGACATACTGCCCAAGACCATCATGGGAAGTCTGTAAAGGGAGAAAGATCTTGTTTCTCCCTATTTGCTTATGAACCATACAACAGTAGTGCCTGTCACCACTAAGAGAACTCCTGGAGACCAAAGCTGATTCAGAGTTTTCATGGCATTTATGAAAGACATAATTTCCTTTAGGATTATATGTTTACACAAGTGCTATGGTTCCCAAATTCTCTGCACCTTCACTCCTTAAGAAAAAAAAAAACTTCCCAGACAAAGTTTGAGGCATCTGTGGCTACAGTCTGGGAGTGATTGGGTGAAGATAATAAAAAGAGAGCCATGAGTTGAAAAGGACTTGATTAGCCCACCTAAGAAGTTCTTTCTTCACAAAGTTAAGAACTGGAATTGGAAAGGAAAATGGATGAGGGTATTGTACTCAAACAGATCTGAGAAACCACTGGATCTTTTTCATGTGAAGTCCAGCAAGAGCAAACATAAGGACAGAGGAGGCCATAAACCATAGAATTCTCAGAAATTCTCACAGTGAGCCTTGTTGGAAAGGAAAATGATGATGATACGTTTGTATCTTATCTGGAGGCAGAAACGTCACCAGAGATCTGTCTACAAGGCATTGCAAAAATACTAATCTGTGAGTTGCATCAAGGAATGACTTATTTAAATTCAGAGTAAAGGCCAGATTGTTGAAAAGTTCCACGGTATATTGTAAAGCTGTTAGAGTATCTTGATTGGTTGAGACTAAAATCATGCACTCATTCAAATAAGGGAAATGTTTATATCTTGAAGCCTGCAATAAGCTATCACTGGAGCAGGGGATTTGGTGAAGACTCCTGAGACAGCAGAAAGTCCAAAACACCAAAGAGGCAAGTTCATAATGTAATCCCAAGACACAGAACCTTCAAGAGGATCTGTATTTTTTTGTGAACAGGAATATGTAAGTAAACATTCCTTTATATCTAAGGTGACAAGTGAAGCTTGAGGGGAAAGAAGAGAAAATAAAGTTTTAAAGTGTTAGCATTCTGAAATTTGGAATGAGAAGAAAAATGTTCAGCTTGGACAGATCTAAAATAGGGCTCAGTGTTCCTTCTTTTCTGGAAACAAGAAAAAAAGTCTTGAATAAAATCCTTGTCCCCATTGCTTTGAAGGGATTGGTTCTATGACCCCTGTTAAAGTAACTCTGCAAAGATTTCAGGCATAAGATGGAAACGGTCTTTATACTGTATAGTACAATATATATATATCTATATATATATGTGTGTGTATATATATATATATATATATATATATATATATATATATATATATATGTGTGTGTGTGTGTGTGGATTCACTTCATAATCTCAAAATACTGAAATCTCAAATTTCATTTTTTTGAGACCATGAAATCAAATCCACACAACACTGAAACACCAAAACCGCGAAGCTCAAAACTGCAAAATTCAGAACACCTAAAACACAGCACACACCAGACCACACACATACCACAATACCCACATCAGAACATAAACAAACAAAACAACGCACATCCACAAACCTACAACACAAATAAGCAGGGGGGCAAGCCCTCATGCACCCTCTCATGTGGGGAGCTGTATATATACTAACTCTGAGATCGTGCAAACAGTAAACAAAAGCAAACACACACACACACACACATTCTACAGTCCCTGACACACACATCACACATATCAGCACACTCACATACACTCAAACCCCCACCCAAAACCCTTACAAAGCACTCACTTACCTGACGTAACACCTAAATCCACACACAGCACTGCACACCATCCACATACAATCCCGGACATTACGTAGCATAAAGTCATAACTGTGAATGCGAGATATTCGAATTTGCGATTATGCACTTTCGCTATTATCAAACTTCGACTTTATAGTCTCGAGATACTGAAATTCGACATTTCAGTATTTCGAGATTATAAAGTGTTTATATATATATATATATATATATATATATATATATATATATATATACATGTGTGTGTGTTTGTGTGTGAGAGAGAGAGCTGTATAATGTTTGTAAATGTGAGCTTGTTAATATGGTTTGTTTACTTTTATATAAATGTAAGTTTGCTTATTTCACTAGTGATAATTCAATAAAGGTGTTAAAAGATGGAAATGGTCTTTTGTAGCTGATAAATCCCTGATGGTATGGGAGGGAATGCCCACTGGAGACAGTATCTGTTCTCTGAAATGTTTAGCACCCTCAAACATCTGTAGTTATTGACTGCAATAGGGAAAGATTCCCTGCAATTTTCACAGGGAGGATATGGGAGGGAAGGGAAAGGAAGCAAGGATAATTAGAAAGATGTTTCATATGGAAGGAGGATCTTTGGGACTCATCAGTTGTTTTAGGTTTTTTTTTTACATTACCATGACATTACTTTCTGAACTGCTATTTTAATGCACTGCTGACCTGATTTGAAATTATTGTGAAGAAATACCCACCTGTAGGTCCTCTGAAATTTAGGAATCAAAGATAATATTTGTGTAACTCCCTGCATAAGTTTACATCTCTCTTGTATTTATTTATTTAATTTATTATTTTTTTGTTGACAACTTCAGCAGTGAAATTACCAAAATAAGAATCCTTATCCAGAGGAGTAATTAACAGTTGGACATATCAACATCCTTTGGAAGTGACTGAAGTTTAATCCAATTATGTCTTCTCATTACTGTCCCAGTGTTAGTAATAGTGGCCCTGGAAGCAGCATCTACTGCATCACAAGCACATTTAATAATATGCTTAGTCACATCAGAAACAGAATTAAACATTTCCATAATATTACTCTTTAACAGAAGTTGGTAGATTTGCTAAAGATTGCTCCATGGTAGTCAAAATATATAAAAGATAGTTAAGCAGACAAGTCTGGCAACTGATGGCCCCGAAGCTAAGTTGGAAATATATAGTTTTTACCAAACCTGTCAAGAGCTGTACTGTCTTTATTTTTAGGGATTGGATTTGGAGATTAAAAGGTTCTAGTACCTTTATCTGCATCCAAAAGAATAATGGCAGGGTCATCAAAGTTTTTTTTTTTTTAATAAAGATACTTTTGACTGGGGCACTATAAAACCTGTCTGGCTTTTTGGAAGCTGGAGACTGGGAGTCTAGGGATATAGAAGCAGGTGAGAAGGCATCCTAAAAACAACTAAAACTGGGATCATAGCAAACAGTTTTGGGGATTCCATATTCAGTAATTCATAGTACCTTTTCTGGGAATGAGAAACCTCTTTGCTCTCCCATCTGAAAAAAAAAATGATTTCTGCTATTGTGTCACTGAAGATTTCCTAATTATGCGATTCGGATGATAAAGTATCCTCTGCCTCAGATTCATAGCCTGTGGGGGAAGGAACTTGGGAAGCATAATCTAGCCCTTCATTATCTAAGTCAGAAAAATCATGTTCTTCAGAAGAGGAAGAAACTCTCTTCCTCTTAATAGGTGTAGAAAGGGAGGGAGTATGGAAACAGGACTGAAAAAGACTGAATGGCTTTGAACAGTATTTCAGCAAATTTGTTCCAATTCTCACCCTCCCTTGAATGAGGGGATAAATGCTTAGTTTTCCGAGCATGCTTTTTGGGACTACCCAAAAGGATGGTCTTTGGGGCTGAAGGCATATGCCAGACTTCTATGAGTGAACCTCTGCTTTCCCTCATAAGAACCTGATGGATACCTCTGTGTCTTCAGATAAAATAATCCTTGTTTTTCTCTTCCTGGCTGACTCCACCTGGAAGAACATTCTGTTTGGACATGAAAGGATACTGAGCCATAGCAGCCTCCAAAGGGGACATATTAGAGGGTCCCAAGGAAACAGACTGATGGTCCAAGGGATGCAGATGTACCTCTGTGAAGTCATGAGAAACAGACCCTATGAGAGAGGTGGTCATACAATTATTTTCAACTCTCTTATCAGCTTTGTTTCCTTACTTGAAGTAGAAGATCCTCCACTGGGGAAGATTATAATGGCTGCTCATGCTAAGTCCTGTAGTTATCTGTCCTCAAGAAAGATGTGAATGGAGCTTGATCTATCCCTAACAGTCTTCAGGGTAAAAGACTGGCAAACTTTACATGGTCTATCATTGTGTTTGACCCTCAAAAAACACAGCTAAAACTTTATATGAAATTCGACACTCACAGCTGCTTTCCCTTTCTGACAGACAAAATAAAAACTTTTCAGAAAATCACTTAAAGAAAAACAAGGGTCCCCAAATAGGGTACTTATCTGCCTAAAGACAATATTCAGAAGATGACTGCATGGTTACACTAGATGCAGTGCTGATGAGAGGGTAACCATTTGAAATGTTGGAACCTGCTTTTAGTGAGTCCTGAAATGCTGAGATTGAATGGCCAAAAAATGGACTTACATATACTAAGTTCAAGGGGTATGTGGGGCTTGCCCTCCACATCAAGGAGTGCAGGGAGGCTTGCTCCCATGCAAAATAAAAAGAAAGAGTTTAAAGGAGAAAACCAGTGC
Source organism: Protopterus annectens (assembly GCF_019279795.1). Lineage (NCBI taxonomy): Eukaryota > Metazoa > Chordata > Ceratodontiformes > Protopteridae > Protopterus > Protopterus annectens. The sequence goes on along the minus strand of NC_056734.1, from coordinate 619,009,794 downwards.
TCGATAGTCCCTCTTTACCTGTCTTTTCAGTGTTTTTTTAACATTCACATATGGCATTACATGTGCTAACATTTCAATGGGGAGCCTAATGAGAGTCTGGATATACAACAAAATGGCAAGAATGTTCTGAGTATTGATGAGCGTATAAATCTGCCGTATATAGCAAATCCTGTTGTGCTAGGAGAAGATGAATGGTGCATGAAGGAGCTCGAAGCTTTGCAGAATGGACAGATGTACAGCATCCTTGGCAGGATATGGCTCATATGTAATGGCTACTACAGCAGTAATCTAATGAGGAACATTACTTACTCCTTCACATTATGATCAAATTAAGTTTCCAGAGGTTTAAGTTCTTTTTAAAGACCCATACATTTTTTGACATGCATGTGTGAATAGGAAGCTTATTCCACATAACTTCCCATCCCAAACTCATCATTAAGGCTGGTATCCTCCCAGACCCCCTCAGTGACCATCTCACAGCCTTCGCCGACCATCTAACATCTCCCTCTCAAAAGCAACACCACTACATCCAAACCCGCAACCTCTCCTTATTCAATCCTCAAACATTCTCTGAATGTCTAAAATACACTTACTGGTCCCCTCTAAAAACCCTTCCCCTCGACAATGCCATAATCTACTTTAGTTTTCTAAATCTGATAAATCATCAAGCCCCTCTTAGAACCAAGCACATACAATTCAATTCCTCCCCCTGGTTCTCAAAAGAAACTAAACATAAAATGCAGTTAAGAGACAAAAAATGGAAACAATACCATAGAAACAAACAACCCAACATCCTACTTGAATTTAAACAAATCCGAAACTCCATAAAAAAACTTATAACTAAAGATAGCAAAGACTACTACTCCAAGCTCCAATCTGACCACTCAACCACCCCAAAAAAATTCTAGTACTCCATCTCCTCCATCCTACACCCTGGAAATAAAGATAACCCCTGCCCCGACCACAACCTTACAGATCTTGAGACTGCCACTAAGTTCAATACTTTATTCATGGAATGCATAACTAAGCTCTCCTCCTGTTTTCCTCACCCCCCCTCCCCAACTCTCCCTACCCCCTCTTCCCCTCAGTAACAGTCATCACTCCCCCACTTTTCATCTAAAACCCATCCCCACAATTAAGATAAAACAGCTGCTTCTCAAACTAAAACCCTCCTGCAATGCTCCTGATAACCTACCTTCAACCTTCCTCAAACTAGCTGCAGACAGCATAGCCTTTCCAATTTCTATCTTAATAAATAGCTCCATCCAGGAATCTTACATCCCATCTATCTGGTGACAAGCTTATGACATCCCACTCCATAAGGGTGGCAAAAACACCGACACTACAAATTTCAGGCCTATTGCTATCCTCGCAAAAGTTATCCACTCTCAACTAATGCCATACATACGCAAAAGAACCTCCTCACCCCCACTCTACATGCCTTCTGCCCTAATCACAGCACCATGAATGCCCTCCTTTCTTTTCTTGATACCATTAACCTAGCACGTGACTTTGGTAAATTTGTCTCAACCCTATTCCTTGACCTATCTAAAACTTTTGACACCATCTCCCACCCCATGCTCATATCACAACTCTCCACACCACACCTCTCTCCCTCCACCATTGCCTGGTTCTCCAGCTACCTCTCTGATTGTCAACAAGCTGTACAATGGAAAACCTCCACCTCCTTCTTCCTACCAACTCCCACTGGAGGACCCCAAGGTTCTGTCCTTGGTCCCCTCCTCTTCAACATATTTATCAACAACTTCCACAGCAGCATCCCTGAATCCTCTCTCATACAGTACGCTGATGACTCAACAATCATGTGCTCAGCTCACTCCCCATCTGAACTTCTATTCAAAACTCAATTTGACTTCTCTAAAACTGAATCCTGGATGCAAAACCATCACTTAGCCCTAAATGCAACAAAAACTAAACTGATGATCTTCACACCTTCTAGGAACAATACTATTGACAAAAACTCCTTTCAAATACTCAGCCACACCAACTCCTCTCTCGAAATTGTATCCAGTACCAAACTACTAGGTATTACCATTGACAAAAACCTAAAATTCGATATCCATATCCACTCCCCCATAAAAAAACACACCAAAAACTAGGACTTCTCTACAGACACAACCGCTATCTCAGTTCCTTTACCGGAAAAACCTTAGCCTCCTCCTCCTCCTATCTTCTCCCCACTGTTATATACGGTGCACCTCTGATAACCAACCTACAGCTCAGCCTACAATCCAAACTCGAGTCTTGCTACTATAAAATTTGTAAATTCGCAACCAATTCTAATTAGTCTACCCACCACTGCCTATCCCTCCTCTCCCTGCAATGGCTCTAACTCACAAACCACTTGAAATTCATTCAGCTCACCAGTGCCCACAAACTCATCTTCAATCCTTCCAATTGCCCATCTCTCACTACCGCCTTTACCCCCCCTGTATTCCTAACCACCCTCTCTGATCAGAAAACCAAAATCTCCTACAAAGCTACAAACCCTATCATTCCCCAGGTCTTCTTCTGCTGTCCTACTCCATAGCTAAATTATGGAATTCTCTCCCTCCCTCCTTTGCAATATTCCTAATCATACCAACTTTAAATCTCACTTGTTCTTGCATCTATCCTCTAAATGGGCATGTCCATGTTACTGTCCTACTTAACTCCCCCCTTACCCTCTCATTACTACCAATTCACCCCATATGTCACTACTGGACAATTCTCCTACTGCACCTTGATGACCTTATGTGACATCATTATTTCTGGAGATCCAATATTTATTTATTTTATATCTACACTCGAATACTTGTATTATTCCTCTCAATGACTGCTTTTATTACCTACTTTGTACGATATGGGTTGCCCACCACAAGAAGTATGCTGTACTGCTCTGTATATTTATATGATGCATTATTTTAATCTTTGTATGTATGTATGTTTATGTGAAAATTCTTGTTGTATATTTCTTGCATATCATTAATTCATTTTGTAATTTGTAGGTTTAATTGTCTGTAACATGTTACTTGGAGCTTATCTTCCCAGGCCTCCACTGAAAACGGGCTGTTCTTGGCCCAGGGGACTTCTCTGGTCATCAAACTGAATAAATAAATAAATAAATAAAACAGGGACCATCTGGGTCAAATACAAACTTCTCAGTTTAGTGTAATTTAAACCAATAATGAAATCTGCATTCTTATTTTTTGTGTGTACAGACAATGGAATACTTTCTAAGTTGAGAAAATCTTGCAGTAACTTAGAATTAAACGCTTTGTGTGTCCAAAAGAGGTTTGATTTCTTAAATTTTTCTATATAGCCAAGCTCCTTCACTAATGTGCTTTTTAGTGAACCTATGCTGTACAGATTTTAATTTTGCTAATTGTGCAATACAGTATGAACAAAAAACATTCTTGTATTCTAAAATTCAACATTTATAGGTTTTAAATATAAATGGAATTCATCTGTTAAAATAATAGATTTCATCATCAAGACCAGTTGACTCATGGCCTTGCAGTAAATACTGTATACATCTTTATCAAATGTGACTTCTGAAGAGATAGTTATTCCTAAATCCATCTAAACTTCCACTTCATCTAACAGAGAACTATAAAGGGTGAGCGCTTCCAAGAGATAACATCCTGAAAAACGTGACTTTAATTTTATTGGTATTAAGAATAAACTGCAGTGCTTGCCCAATATGCTGTTTCCTTTAAATAAATATTTACTGTATTCAGATCATCTTTAGAAACTAATGTGAAAACCTTGCATGGTCAGTATATTTACTAATTGAAACAGTGTAAGAAACTTCTCTGTGGGGAAGATTTTCAATCCATATATATCTAGTTAATCACTGCATATTAATCAGATGAGATAATGGTAGCAGAAGTAGCAAACTTAAACACATCCTGAGTCCAAAAAAAAGTAATAAAAAATATAATTTGAAATATTATACATAATTACTAAGTATTCAAAAGTAATCTAAGCAGGGTAGAGAGTCTATTTCCAGTCTTAACCCTTTATTAAGAACACAAACAAGTGATCCAAGAAAAACAAAAATAACAGAATAATAATTTCCTCACAAGCTTTCTAACCATCTCTCTCTCTCTCTATATATATATATATATATATATATATATGTACTTTTTATCAGCCGAGGGAGTGGTTTATTGTGCTGTAAAACACAGTGTATTGGTATACATGTTGAATTCTCATCCCTTCCCCCGGCAGTGTGACATTCAAGCTGGTCCTTCCCTACTTAGTAGTTGTCATAATAATATAACTTTTATATACTTTAAATAAAATTAATAATGATGTAGTACTTCTTATTTAACCATATTATTAAGTCTGTGATTTTATCCAAAACAATATACTACATGGCTGGAAATATATAAACCTTAGACCTTTTGGCAATCTAAAAATATATATTAATATATATATACATATACATTTTGCATATAAAAAAAGTCCATTGTACAAATCACATTCTATTTCCATAACCTATTGTTAAAAAAGATCACTTTCGTCCTTCTAGACTCCTTCAGGCCTGTGTACAAGAACCCTAAAAACTACCTACAAAAAATATTATTGTATAATTAGATAGTATAGTTATTGCACATCATTTGAATAAAGTGGAAAAAAGAATAAAGAAAAGAAAAATGTATGATGACAGAAATAAAATATACACTTCAATTAAAAATGATTTAACATGGTAGTTAAAATCAACTGGGAGAATAAAATAAAATAAAAATAGTCATGTAAATAATGTGGCAATTTTCTAAGTTCCAGTACACTTTTAAGTGAACAGTAGTAGTTTAGTCCAGTGGCTGCCACAGTGGTGCAGTGGTTAGCTTTGCCACCTCAAAGCACGAGGTTCTCAGTTTGATTCTCAGCTGGGGTGCCTTCTCTGCATGTCCTCCCTTTGGTCACGTGGGTTTCCACCGAGTGCTCCGGTTTCCTCCCACATCCCAAAGACATGCTGTAGGTGGACTGGATACTCTAAACTGGCCCTAGGCATGAGTGCGTGCGTGTGCATGTTTGTGCCTTCTGTGGAAGGTTAGGTGCTGGGCTGGCAACTCGACACCATAAAACTCCACTGCCAATCATGAGCAGACAGGTTATCCGCTGTGGCGACCCCTAACAGGGAAAAGCCAGAAGAAGTAGTTTATTCCAGGCTTCCTAAAAGAGTTCAGTTTTAATTGCCACATGAATTCATGTTTCTCCAGCATATTCAGAATATCCCCTTCAAGATCACTCATGTCTATGCAATCCAGTATCTGAAACTTGACCAGAACTGACAGAGAGTTCTACAGGATGAATTATAGGACTACCAGGAACACAGACAATCCAGCTACCAGGAGCAGCAGGACCTTCACAGAGACCAGTTTCTTTTGAAAGACCCATATTGATAGCACAAACACCAACCACCGCACCAATTCCAAAGCCAGCACCAGTACCAGAACAAGAACCATGACCACCACCAGAGCCCCAGAGCTTGTCCCTCTTACCAGGTTCCCCACCACCACAGCCACAGTGAGGAATATTACTACAACCCACCAAGATTCTAGAGGTCTCAGACACTATCCACAAACCCCCAGGGAGACAGAAGAACCAAACAGTGGACAGGGATGAGGGAAATACAATACATGGGCAATACTGACTGGGACCCTGACTACAACCCAGGTCCCAGGCTCAGATGGAAGAACCAGCCACAGACACAATAATAGGTCCTCCACTTATCTGGAACCACTCTTTTACAGCACTGACTGAAGACGAAAAAAGTGTGTTGTTCAAAGGACTTACTTTTGTACCAAGCTGCAGGAGTGAGATAGCTCAGATACAGATAGACTTTAAAATGTTTGTGAGGAAGTTCAACTTAAAGGTTTAGTTTCATGGCAAAATTAATGACATTGAAAATAAGCCTATTGATGAAACTATAAAAAGGCCTAGCAGCTATTGTCCACCACTATATCAAACATTAGCTGCTTTTGAAGTGAAATGTGAGATGAATATCAGAAAACTACTTAAAAAAACTCCCTAAGAAAAAACTTTATAACTTAACACAGGGAGAAAGAAAAGCATTGATCGAGCTAGGCAATGATAAATCCAGGCGTGTAATGAAGGCAGATAATGGAGGAGGTATACTTGTGACTGATACCATTAGCTACAACTAAAAGATAGAGAACATGCAGGAGGATAACAGATTTTCTGAATTATTTACCTTGGATGACATAAAAAGAGCATATGATTTATGGAACACTAATCTCACCACATTATGGGAAGTAAAACCTATTACTGAAAATCTTTATAATTATCTATGGAGCCCATGCCCACATTTACCTTACTTTTTTGGAATACCAAAGCCACACAAGACCAGAGAAGACCCACCATATAGACCAGTGGTAGCAAATGGAGGTTCCCTTACTGAAGCCATAGCCATTTACCTTGATTACTTGCTGAAACCGTTAGCAGAAAAGAATAAGTCATACATAAGAGATTCAATGGACTTTTTGAGGAAAATAAAAAACATTACAGTGGAAGCTGACAGTATTTTATTAACTATCAACGTGAAATCATTCTACATAGTGCTCCCTCACAATTAATGTGTAACAGCAACTATGGAATCTTTTAAGAAACATAATCAAGGCACAGAGGCACAATTTCAAAAGTTAAGCAAGCTCATTAATCTTGTACAGGACTTTAATTTCTTTACCTTCGATGGCAAACACTACAAACAAAAAGCTGGTATAGCAATGGGGGCTGCCATTCCTCCCAGCATAGCTAACATAGCCCTGGGCAAGTGGGAGGAGGACTTTGTGTTAAACAATACACATTGCATGCAGCATATCACATGCTAGTTACGTTACATTGATAATATCTTTATTGTGCAGGAAGGTGACCCCTAGCAGCCTGGAGATTTTATCACTTACCTCAATCAAACACGTTTATATTACGTGATTGAACAGTGAAATGTTCAAACACATAATAATCAACCCCTAAATGTCAAAACGCCATAATGTCGAATGGCAAAAAAAAAATAAAATAAAAACACCCAAACAAACCATAAAAACTCTGTAAGCAGGGGGGCAAGCACCCTCTGCATCCCCCCACCCTCGCTTCATGAATATACCAACTCCAAGATCACACTACAGTGCAGACAATGGAAAACTTCCATGTCTGCACTGTACGGAGATCTCCATTGAACCGTTCGACATTCTGATGGTTCGACAGTTAGGGGTCGATTATTATGTGTTCGAACATTTCACTGTTCGATCACGTAATATAGACCCAATCAAACAACCCCCTTCCTGAAGTTTACCTCTTCCCATAGCTATGCTTCAAAACACTTTCTTAGATATGCAGATTTACAAGGACACCAACAACAATAGAATCACCACTAATCTATTCATAAAACCAATGAGGGTTAACTTATTATTTCACAATAAAAGTCTGCATCCTGCAAAAAACAAGTATATTGTGGCAAAGTCCCAGGGCTATAGCTTAGCTAGAATTACCACAGAGATGGAACCATTTTTGAGAAACCTGAACAACTTAGAGAATGATTTCCTAGTGAGAGGCTGTGACAGTTGGATTTTAAAAAACATTCTGGAACCCATTACAGAACTGAAAAGGACTGAAACACCTTCAGCTACCCCAGTAGGAGAATGTTAAGAAATTCCACAGAGAATAACAAATGCAAAAATAACTGTATCCTGATATACACTTTGGACTATCACAGTATCAGAAATGTTATTAAAGAAAACTGGGCCATTGTCACAGGAAACCCTTTTCTGATTAACATCTTAGGTGAAGCCTTTTCTGATTAACATCTTAGGTGAAGCCCCATCCTTTGTTTACAGGGAGGCCAGGAACATTAGAAGTTTTGTTGAATTTAAACCTAGACTATATGAGAGAAACACTAAAAGATGTGAAGCTAATTATACAATTTGTATATTTATACAGCAAGTTGATAGTTTGTATTGCCCTTAGTTAAAGAAAATCATTAAGACCTGTGCAGGGGATGACTGTAACACTACAAAAGTAATTTTTCAGGGTACAGTACAATGAATGTGATGCATTTTATGTGGGCCAGACTGTAAATAAACTTAAGCGTAGGATTTCATGTCCTCTGGCAGAAATCCACTCTGTATGTAAAAATAATGCACTAGCCAAACACCTTGCTGTTCATAAAAGACACACAGGTTTTAAGTTCCAGATACTGGATCGCATAGAAATGTGTGATCTTGACGAAGACATCCTGAATATGTTGGAGAAATTTGAATTCATGTGGCAATTAAAGCTGAACTCTTTTAGGAAGCCTGGACTAAACTACTACTGTTCACATAAAAGTGTACTGGAACTTAGAAAATTGCCACATTGTTTACATGACTAATTTTATTATATTTTATTCTTCCAGTTGGTTTTAAATACCATGTTAGATCATTTTTAATTGAAGTGTATATTTTGTTTCTATCATCATACATTTTTCTTTTCTTTATTCTTTTTTCCACTTTATTCAAAATGATGTGTAATAACGGGTATATATCATGAAATCGAACTTCCAAAATGTCGAACACCATAAGTTCAGATTTGGAAGATCGAATTCGGATAACATCGACACTTCAAAACAGCAAATTTTTTTCCCAGGGAAAAAATTTGCTGTTACGAAAAACACACACATAACACAATCACACCAAACACCTTCAAAACCTACACTAAACCTAACATACACCGCTATCTATGCACTAACCTTAACCCAGCCCTAACCTTAAAGTCCGTCACTACCACACACTTACCTGACCCACACCCTAACCCTAAAGTTCATCACTACCGCACACTTACCCAACCCGCACCCTAACCCTAAAGTCCGCCACTATCGCAAACTTACCTGACCCGCGCCCTAACCCTAAAGTCCGTCACTACCCATTTGTACACTTACCTTGACCCAGTCCGAAAATGCCGAAGCCGCAGAAACGGCCAACTGTATTCTTTCCCTGGGAAAGAATTCGGGTTTCCCCGGCTTCGACATTCTCAACGTTCGACTTACCAGGTTCGGCCTTCCGGTATTCGGCATTCACAACATTCGATTTCATGATATAGACCTGTAATAACTATACTAGCTAATTATACAATAATATTTTTTGTAGATAGTTTTTAGGGTTCTTGTACACAGACCTGAAGAAGCCTAGAAGGACAAAAGCAATCTTTGTTAACAATAGGTTATGGATTTGCACAATGGATTTTTTTTGCATGCAAAATGTATATGTATATATTAATATATATTTTAGATTGCCAAAAGGTCTAAGGTTTACATATTTCTAGCCATATAGTATATTGTCTTGGATAAAATCACAGACTTAATAATCTGATGAAATAAGACGTACCACATCATTATTAATTTTATTTAAAGTACATAAGGGTTACATTATTATAACAGCTACTAAGTAAGGCAGAACCAGCTTGAATGTCACACTGATGGGGGAAGGGATGTGAATTTAACATGTATACCAATACACTGTGTTTTACAGCACAATAAACCACTCCCTTGCCTGATAAAAAGTATATATATATATATATATATATATATATATATATATATATATATATACATATATAGGTCTACTTGAGTTGGACAAAAGACCAGAAGATCAAAATCCGGAATGCCAAGATGAAAACAACGAAACTGCAGAACACCAAAAAGCGCAAAATTCAAAATTCTGATGTTACAGGAGTTTGAATTAGCACTTTTCTTGTTCTGCTGTAGGTAAGTGTGTGTGTGTGTGAGTGTATTTGTGAGGGGAAATGCTGTGTGTAAGTGTGTGTTGTGACTGTGGTGTGTGTGTGTGAGAGACTATACTGTGTGGGTTTGTGTTTGCCTTGTGTGTCTGTAAGTGCAATCTCGGAGTTAGAATATTAAAGTGGGGGGGTGTGGGGTGCAGCCCCCCACATGGGGGAGTTAGTGTAAGGTGTTTTGTTTAATAGTGTGGGACAGTTGTGTGTGTGTTTTTGTGTGTTATGTGTGTTTTGTAAACTTTCATGTTTTTCGGTGTTCTGGGGTTTTGTTGTTTTCGTCTCAGTGTTCTGCTTTTCGTTCTTCTGGTCTTTTGTTGTTACAAAGTCTATATATATATATATGTATATATATATATATATATATATATATAGCTTGTGAGGAAACTATTATTCTGTTATTTTTGTTTTAATTGGATCACTTGTCTGTGTACTTAATAAAGGATTTTAGACTGGAAACAGACTGTCTACCCTGCTTGGATTACCTTTGAATACTTAGTAATTCTGTATAATATTTCAAATTATATTTTTTATTTATTTATTTTTTTTGACTTAGACAAGTTTAAGTTTGCTACTGCTACTACCATTTTCTGATCTGATTAATATGCAGTGATTAACTAGATATATATCGACTGAAAATTTTCCACACAGAGAAGTTTCTTACACTGTTTTGTTTTTGGACCCACTATACTTGCTTATGGGTTGTTTGAGACTTTGGGGATAGCACAGAGAGTATTTGTCGTATTTACTAATTGATTACTGACTGGTTCTGTGGATTCCCACAAGACTAACTTGAATAAAGTAGGTCTCAGTGGGTACCTTGATCCACTCCAACTTCAACAGGTAAGGCAAATGAACCAACCTCTTGTGTCACTACCATCTGAGCCCTTGCTACTAAAAAAAGAGTTAATCCAATAAAAATGAGTTATATTTACCATTAATTAAATCTAACAATGACTTCTCTAAGCAGCCCATAATTTACTGCTATGGTTATTTTATTGCAAAAGTCTACTAGCTTAGTGAGGGTAAAACTCCCCTAACAGAACTGCTGAATAATATCTGTTAGAGCTACGTTATTGTTATTGCCTTGTAACAAATCCAGAATACATCTTTTATAACATTTTTGCAAGGATGGAAGCAAGACTGGTGGATCCATAATTCTCCACAATATGCTTATTACCTTTCTTATAACTAGATATAAGTTTTGTAAATTTTTACATACTAGGACCCTCACAGTTCTCAATAAATTGTTAAAGATGGTATTCAAAATTGGAAGTAACTCATCACTAAGATTACATACAATTCCTGAGATCAGGTCTGGACCTATTGATGCATTTCTAGTAATTTTCTTGATTGCTTTTAAACTGGATTCTGGAAGTATTATATGACAAATTTTGAATGAGGAAAGGTGTTGACAGGGTATTGTCATATTTTTGTTCATAAGTTCATTAGGTAAGTGCTAGGCTAGTTGTTTTTGCAGATCATTTTAAGCCTACCCAATTTTCGCAAGGGTAGGAATCAAACCATGTACCATGTGTCTGTGATGTAAACACCTTAACCATTACACCAACCTCCAACCCATATATAAGTTTTTATTACTGAAATAAAATTAAATTCATCAGTGATTACTTTCTAGGTTATCTGTTAGAATACCATTTATCAATGAGAATGCATCATATTTTTGTTTTGGATACTGAATGAATGTATTTATAGTAAGCTTTTTTTGCTGTTTGTATCATTTGCCAATTTTATTTCACTTGAGTTTCATCTGTAAAAGATTACTAATTTTAATTTATTTCTTTGTTTCATTTTTTACAGATAAAGCTTCACATTGTCTCTTTGCATAGTATATGTAGTATTTTCAAAGAGTTATTGGCGAACTTTGTGTCCTCGATATTATTGGACAATATGTTTTGCAAAGTAGTACAGCCTACCTCATCTATTTTTTGTATATTAGCATTAGACTAGTTTATATACTTCAGAAATTTGACTAAGATATAATGAACCTTCACAAAATTATTTTGTCCTATACATTTTAGACTGAAGTCTCTCAAATTTGAGAGTAATAGAATTGTAGTGTCATGTTCCTAAAGAAGCATTACTGTTTATGCTCTTTACAAGATGCTTATGGTTATTGACAGCAATTTCAAGTAGATTATAGTTCTGTATCTCAGTCTTAACTATTTGTCTATATCCATTTGAACAAAGAAGTTCCAAAAAGTCACTGTAGAAGAATGTGTTCACTGAGCAGCTTTCCCAGTTGTTCAAAGGACAATTACAATTGTGTATTTGTAATATAGTTCTTTATCTAAGTTATTTAAGAATTCATGGGGTTTAACAGAGTTTATGGAGGGGACGATCATATGTTTTTATAAGTAACCAAGTTCAAGTTGCTGCTGTTCATTCCTCGAATGTGGACTATTATAGTTTCAAGATAGATATTCATTGAAATTAAGAATGAATATATAGTTTCATGAATTAGTAGAAGTAATCCCCCCTCCCCTGGAGATGTTCCTAAGACATTCAGATTTATTGTAACCTGGGAAAATGATGTCCTTCAAATTCCATGTTTCTACTTCTAAGACTAAACTTTTCTAGTTTTAAGGTAGACTGTAGCCCTACATAATAGTTTCCTATACTATGTGAACTTTCAAAGTACTATTAGAGCTTCTGTTTCTTGACTGGGTTGCTCTTGCTTTTCTAGATGCCCAAAAATGCTTAATATGCTCAGAAAATTTACCTCCCAGAAAAAGTGCATGTTGTAGTAACTGAAATAAAGTAGCTCAAATGCAAACATACAGTAATCATGTAGACAGTCAAGGCAATTTGTAATAAGTTTAACTAGTAGACTGAACATAACGGTCTTAGCCAAGTACTGCATTTATGTGCCTTTGTGTATTGATAAATATTGAAGCAGATAGATGGAACAATTTCACCAGTGAACAAATCAATTTTATTAGATTTGAGTATTTCTAGAGAATTTAAAAGTAAACCTTCCATATGGCTCAAAAAAGAATCCCTAAGATAATTAGTACCTGCATGAATTACTACAGAGTTTACTTAATCTTACTAAGAGGTTCCTGAATAACTTCAGCAAGTTGACTAACTTAAAACCTAATAATGAAGTGACTGTTATTCTGGTGTGCAGGTCACACAACTTCCCATATGTTGGTTTTAATACTGAGTCACTAGGGATGAAAATCTCACAATTTACATTTTAAGGCAAGGGATTTCATTCTTTATTACTCCACTGTTCTTTTCCATCTCAGCATCATTGGAGTGGTAAAAGCCATCATGTGTTATGGAGTTTACTTGAGCTGTTGCTCTTGGTGTCTTGTGTATTTTTACTTCATCCTTGGTACTATTATTAATAATGTTCTCAATTAATGATGGATATTCTGTAGTTCTTGTGTGTTTGACTTATTAATTTTTTAATTACCTAATTTATACCATCAGCATTGACCTCACTGCTGCCATCGCTGCTACATTTCTTGCAGAACACGAGTTTGTTAAAAACCTCTAGATACATTGGTGTTACATTTTTCTGATCATCAGTGATAAAGTGATAATAAAAATATCAGTAAAGTGACGCTATGTTTCTTATTGTGCACTGATTCAATAACTGCTTCACTGTGGATGTCTCTGTTATATTTGTGTGTGTAAAAAAACAAAAACACAGATGGAAAAGACCACAAATGCCACAATTTATTATAAATTAATAAGCACTTTCATCTCTCAAATGTAAGACTTCATGTGATAAAATCAAACAGTTTAAATCACCTCTATAAATACATAGATCTAGTGATGATACCTAATTAACAAGCTCAAACAATTATCAATTTAAATAAACACACACCATTAAAAATTCTTCATCTAGCTTGGGCTTAAAGTTTGAAGAGACAGCCTATAGAGGCTACCTCATTCAAACTCGGCCATCCTACTGCATTAAAATAAAAAATACAAAATAATTTGCATTTCTCCAGATATAAAGGCCATGGTCCACCCCTAATATTAGGCTCAACTTGCTCAATCACAATAAATTTAAAATAAAGCCCTGGTTCATTCACAATATGTTTATATAATGCATTAGTTATTTTCCTTTTTTGTATTTCATACTGGTGTTCGTACATTCTATCTTCTAATCTTCTCTCTGATTTTTCTATATAAAATGCGGGGTATCTTTCACAAAGGGCTGCATAAACAATACCCTTACTATTACAATTATACTTATTCCTTAACTTAAAATGATGTCCATTAATTTCAAAAACTTTTCCTACATTAATATACTTAAACAAATTACAACTAACACACTTTCCCATATAAGCACTGCCACTACTAGTTCTGCCAGATTGTTCTAATATATTCTTACAGTTAGAGCCTTTCTTATAGGTAATAATAAGTTTATTCCCTATGTTATTGCTAATACTTCTGTCTTCCTTTAAAATAGTCCATTTCTTAAATACTATCTCTCTACCCAAATAACTATCCATATTAAAAGTAGTAATAAAAGATAATCAAAAATTATTATTAATAATATTATAATGTTCATTTTCATCTAGACCTCCTATATTTGATCCCCTTCAAATATTATTTCCTCACTTGATGAATTTAAATAGGTAAAATATTTATTGTATCTTTTTGAATAGCTTCATATATGATGATCTACGAAACCCTTAGGGTAACCTCTCTGAAAAAAAGTAGATTTCAAAGTATTACATTCACCTAAAAAAAAATCTTCAAATAATGATACCATATGTACACATGCTGCTCTAACAACCTGCTCCTTTACCACTAAGTTTTTCTGTGAAATAGGATGGGAAATAGTAAAATGTAAAAAAAATTATTAGAGTAGGTGGGTTTCCTATATATTTTGGAAATGAACATTTTGCTATTTAAATCTTTTTCCAAAGTAACATCTGAGTAGTTAATCTGATCAAAACCCACCTCACAAGAACATTTCAAAAATTCAGTAGTACTGTTAATATATGCAGTAAATTCAGCCACTTTTTCTGTACCTTGATTCCAAACCACAAAGATATCATCAAGGTATCAAACATATAAGGTCCACCATTGAAACCAATCATTATTAAATAAAAACCTATTTTCCCATTCTAGCATGACAATATTGGCAAATGTGGAACCAAATGCAGCACCCATAGCTATTCTTTTCATTTGTAGAAAATATTGATTTTCAAAAAATATGAAGTTACTCTTTAACACAATTTCTAGGAACTCTTCGTAAAGATTATTTTTTTTTTCTTTTGGAAACCCTTTTATAAATATTCAGTAAACCACAAAATATCCAGCTCATGGGGAATTACTGAGTACATATCTTTAACATCATAGGTTCAGAGGTTCATAGGTGTGTACTAGGCTAATGGCCCTGGAGCCTTTACAAGCCTAGCCCATAGAAGTGCCCTGTCATCGTGCCGCCCAATGTTAGGTTCCAGTGCCTCTATCAGGTAGAGCCACTGCAGTGATCCCTGGGATGAACTTTCTATTTCCCACCCACTCATCAAGATTTCTCTTGAAAAGGGCCAATGAGGTGCTCTACTTGACATGTGTGGGAAGTCTATTCCAGAGCATGGACAGTCACTGGGTTATATCAATTGTAATGACATATAATTCTCATTAAAAACCAAGTGGTTACATTTTTTTCAAAAAATCTCAAGAATCAATACAAATGTGTGGTTCACTAAAAAATATAATGCTTCAACTTAGCATCCAATATTTTAGCAGAGGGCATAGTAATAGAATTACGAGCATCCACTATAGGGTGCATAGGTGGATTAGACAAATCTTTATGAATTTTAGGCAGCCCATAAATAGTGGGAATAGTAGGATGAGACAGATTTGAAAATGTATACTCTTCCAATGAAATCCTTTGCTCTAATAGCATATTGGTAAGTTGAGCTCTTATTTTACAATAAGCAATATTTACTTCATTAATTGAAACTTGACTATAAACATTGTCAAAGAGCAACAAATAAATTATATTAATGTAGTTCTGTTTATAATAATCAACCCATCCCCCTTTCCCAGGTTTGATAAACCTGACATCTAATGTTTTAACAAATTTAAGCAGATCCTGTTCTTCTAAGGTAAGATTAAAGTGGCAGTGTGTATCAAGATTCTTAAAAATCTGTCTAAAATCAGTCTCACAAAGTTTATCAAATAATGCCAGTGTTGGGTGGAGTAGCAGGTTGCATGTACTAGCAACCTAAAGACAAGAAGAGTAAAAGTCATTACTTTCTTTAAATAAAATCAATAAGTTCAATTTTCTAACAAACAATTTAAATTCCATATGTACCTTCACAATGGTCATTCTTTTAGAAGGGATAAACATGAGCCCTTTCAAAAATAAATCAGCAACTGCATAATCAAATGTATGTGAACTAAAATTATATATTTTAAAATCTCCTAAGGAATTAGTAATAACGTTACAACCTGAAATAGTCCTATTATGGTACTGTTTACTTTGCTAAATTCAATTATGATTCCATGTTGTCTTATCATTGTTCCATGAATATCTTATTGCATGATGTATAAAGGAAGGTGTAGACCTGTTCCTGTCTGTCCATTGGTTCGGTGGTTGTTTGCATTTTGATATCTTTCCCTGATCCTTTCAAAACAGTGCAAAGGAGGTACACCTAAATGGGGGGAGGGTACATCTGAGCAATATTCTAGTTCATCATCATTTTTAGCTTCTTGTATATTGACATTTCCATCAGAATTAAAATTAGGATTAACATCAAATTTGTGACCCCACTCTTGAGAAGTGGGGGGATTAGTGTATGCTAAATTCTCGGCATATTCACGAATGTCATGTTCTAGTTTTTTTGGCTTTTCTCACCCTCATTTTATTAATTTCTTGATCCAAATTTTGAGAAAATAGTAGAGTAATCTGATTGATATTGGCTAAAATTCAGATTGGAGGTGATCATGTTGTCAAGAATGTTAAGCTCTTTAACTAGTTCATCAATGAGGTTAGAGTTATGTTTAACTAATTCCTCCATATATTCACATGCCTGCTTGCCAAAGAGTGTGAGCAGCTCTTTATGTAGGGGTGAATTTTTAATCAATCCTGTGGGATATCTCCAACTCCATAAGCCTTTCAGCACTTTCTTTGATCTAATACATTCAATTAGGTATGCTTTCTCCACTTGCAATTTGCATATCTTTACGAGTTTATATTGGAAAATATCCAGAGCCTCTTTTAACATTGCACCCCCTTGATTATTGTTATGGTTGAAATCAGCCTTATGATGCAACCAATCATTCAGATTAGGAAGATTCTTGCCATTGCCATTAATAACAGAAACAGGACCAGAAGTAGCTGAAATATCTTTATCGCGACCCCCAGCAGTAATATTAGGTGTATGTTGACTTAAAGGTAAACCCAGGCTGCCATTCATATTATCAGACCCTTCATGATGTACTGGTTAGAGGTAAGGTCTTCTGGCCTCTGTGAAAGCTGCTGGACAAGTAGGGTAAGATTCCAACTAATGCAGCTAACTCATTCAGGTCAGTTTCAATAAAAAGATTTTGTGACCCAGTGGCAGAAGACATGGGCATATTCCCACTGTAAATTTAAACTACAAAAATCAACCAGGCAAACCAAACTGATGCAAAAAAAACCCATGGGGGAGGCCACAAATGCCATAATTTATTATAAATTAATAAATGCTTTTGTCTCTCAAAATATAAATCTTCATCAGATAAAATCAAACAGTTGAAATCACCTCTATAAATACATAGATCTAGTGACATGGTACCTAATTAACAAGCTCAATAAAAGAATTAGCAATTTAAATAAACACACACCATTAAAATTCTTTATCTAGCATGGGATTTAAATTTAAGAGACAGCTCATAGAGGCTACCTCATTCAAACCCGGCCATCCCACTGTATTAAAATAAAAAATCCAAAATAATTTGCATTTCTCCAGATGTAAAGGCCATGGTCCACTGCTAATAATAGGTTCAACTTGCTCCATCACAATACATTTAAAATAATGCCCTGGTTCGTTCAAAATATGTTTATATAATGCATTAGTTATTTTCCTTTTTTGTATTTCATACTGGTGTTCGTATCCTTTAATCTTTTTTCTGATTTTTCTATATAAAATGCAGGGCATCTTTGACAAATAGCTGCATAAACAATACCCTTACTATTACAATTATACTTATTTCTTATCCTAAAATGATGTACATTAATTTCAAAAAATCCTCCTACATTAATATACTTATACAAATTACAACTACCACACTTTCCCATATAAGCACTGCCTCTACTAGTTCTGCCAGATTGTTCTAATATATTCTTAAAGTTAGAGACTTTCTTATAGGTAATAATAGGTTTATCCCCTATGTTATCTCTAATACTTCTATTTTCCTTTAAATAGTCCAATTCTTAAATACTATCTGTCTAACCAAATAACTATCTTATTAAAAGTAGTAATAAAAGATCATCAAAAATTATTATTATTAATATTATAATGTTCATTTTCATCTAGACCTCCTATTTTTTGATCCCTTTCAAATATTATTTCCTCACTTGATGAATTTAAAATAGGTAAAAATATTTGTTTCTTTTTTGAATAACTTCATACATAAGATTATCTACGAAGCCCTTAGGGTAACCTCTCTGAAGAAACATATATTTCAATGTATCACATTCACCTAAAAATCTTCAAACAATGATACCATACATACTGCTCTAGCAAACTGCCCCTTTACCACTATTTTTTTCTGTGAAGTAGGATGGAAACTAGTAAAATATAAAAAAATTATTAGAGTAGGTTGGTTTCCTATATATTTTAGAAATGAACCTTTAGTTATTTAAATATTTTTCATAGTAACAGCTAAGTAGTTAATCTGATCAAAACCCATCCCACAAGAAAATTAAAAAAAATTGGTAGTACTAATATATTCAATAAATTCAGCCACTTTTTCTATACCTTGATTCCAAACCACAGATATCATCACAGTATCAAGCATATAAGGTACACCCTTAAAACCAATCGTTATTAAATAAAAACCTATTTTCCCATTCTAGCATGATGATATTGGCAAAGGTGGAACCACATGCAGCATGCACAGCTATTCCTTTCATTTGTACAAAATATTGATTTTCAAAAAATATGAAGTTAATCTTTTAACACGATTTCTAGGAACTCTTTGTTAAGATGATTTTTTTTCTTGGGGAAACCCTTTCTTGTATAAATATTCAGTAAGTGCTTATTAATTCATAATAAAGTGTGGCATTTGTGGCCTTTTCCTTCTGTGTTTTTGTTTTTTTTTGCATCAGTTTGATTCATCTGGTTGATATTTGTGTGTGTGCAATGTCTTGGTAATTATCTCTGGATACAATACTAGAAAGGCTCAACCAGACTTTGCTGTGAGGGAAAGGTTAGTTTGCTTTTTATTTGTTGCATTTTGTATTACTTTATTGCCTTTTTCTATTTTGAATACTGTGATTTGTTTTCTTTATCTTGTGTTTTACTTGTATTCTGCTTTTAACTGCATATTAAAACTTGAAAAGAGACCACAGCTTTGTCTCTTGTGAGTCAGGCAGAAATTGTTTCCCCACTCTCCCACCTGGTTACTGTTGTGTTTTTAAACATCACTGTTTTTCTAGTTGCCTGACTCTTATGTTAATTTGACCATATATCTCATTTCCTCTCTGCTTTTACTGGCTTGTGTGAGTAAGCGCAAAATTATCATTTTCTGAAATCACTCCCCTTCAACTATTTAAATTTATTGGCCATCCTACTGTATTCCATAGTACCACAATACAAAAGTGACCACCCCCTTTCAATCTATCTTGGTGTTTTAAAAATAGTGACTCTCCACTAACACTTAACGTTTTAGACAGGTAAAAGTTAAGTTACCTACTTTCACATCTAACTCCTCTAGTGCACACTGCAGTGTTTAGGATAAACCATTTTTTTGCATCTTACCTTTAAGCATCCCTGTGACTAGCATTTGCTCTAAACCCTGCTGGAAAGCACTAGGAAGCCTTAAACTGATACAAGCACTCAACTCTCCTTGTTAATGAGAAATTAATTGTAGGCAATAAACAGTCTATAATTGCAAAGTACCTTGCTAAGGTAAGGAAAACAGCTCTTGTACTTAACAAAAAAAAGCACCAAACCAGGCATGTCCAAGGGTCAGCTTCTGGTGATTTCTCCTGTCTACCTGGTGATTCTGGGCTTACTGGGGTAATGCAGAAATTGCCTCATGAAAGCAGACAACCATCTCCTCCTACCACCCAACACTACAACCTATGAGAAATGCAGTTACATAGCCAAACTGGAAGCAAAGATCTGTCCACCCAAGATTGTGCTAGGCAGTCAAGAGAAGGTTAACACCCACACTACACCTCAAGCAACACATAGCCCTTCTAAACCCACACCACCAACACCCTCACATAGCAACACTAAACCCTCATATGCGGAGGCCCTTAACAGTAACCTGCCCAAGCAACAAGGACCTCCGAAGCTGAAATGTAAACAAACACCAATCATAACCAAAGTGTCACATAGTGCACAACACCAGTGTGCCACCCAACAACAGCCCCTAAGGCAAGACAACGTACCCAACACTGTAGTCATAGGTGACTCTATAGTCAAGCACACTGATGCCTCACTCACCAGGCTGAACAAGGAGAAAATTCCAGTCAGCTGCCTGTCGGGCCACATAACTCATGCACTCAAGTCACACCACAACAAGTACAAATATGACTCTGTCACTGTCTATGTTGGAGTGAATGACTTGAGACCTACCTCCCTGGACTACATGAAAAGAGACATGGAAGAGATCTTGGATCATGTGGCCTAGGCAAGTATGACCCTAGCCCTGAGTAGCATCTTGCCTTCACTCAGAATGATACCACAGTATAAGGACAAAATGACTGACTTCAACAATTGGCTAAGCTTCTGGTATCATTCAAAGGGGATCCAGTATCTGTCTGCCTGGGACGACATGATCGATAGACCACAATGCTTTGCCAGAGATGGTCTGCATCTGCCACCCCTGGGATTCAGGTTACTGGCTAAGGCTCTTGCCACCCCATATAGTGCCTTTTTTAGGCAAAGTTCAAAGGACAAAACCACCACCATAACAGGTATAAGCATGCAAAATCTGAAGCTAATGCTGCTCAGTGCTAAAAGTCTAAACCTCAAAATGCACTCTCTTGAGGCACTCCTAAAAATGGAGAACATCGATATCTGTGCAGTAACTGAGACCTGGTTCAAGGCTCCAGAGAGCACCCCTGCAATACCAGGCTACAACTCTTACCACATTTTTCGGCCACCAAACCAGGACCAAAACACTAAAGGTGGAGGAGTGTCCATAATCACCAAGGATATTCACACCACCAGGCTAGTTGTCCAACACAATGTGTGTGAAATTCTCCAGGTGCAACTAACACTAGGTAAGACTGCAATCCAAATTGTAGCTTGCTACATATCCCCCACCTTGCCACAAGAATCTCACTACACCTTTCTAAACATACTGGAAAATATTAAGATACAACCAAACACCCTAATACTGGGTGATTTCAACTACCCTGCCATTAACTGGGAAAACTACTTGTGTACCAACACCTTTGCTCAACGGTTCTTGGAATTCATAAATTTCAATGCCCTGGATCAACTAATCCATTGTCCCACTAGGGGCTTCAATATCCTAGACCTGGTCATTACCAACATGGAAAATCGATGCTCCACATCTATGGTCACCCCTTCGTTGGTCAGGTCTGACCATAAGGTAATCACTCTTGACATCCACATCCCTCCTTCACCCCCCAGAAAGGAAACATCTGTAAAAAAAACTTCTCCAAAGCCAACTTCATGCTACTCAAGTCAGAAGTGACAAACTTCATGACACCTATGCAAATGGAAACTGAAAGTTCAACTGCTGTATCCTACACTAAGGCACTGTACAAGCACATCCACTCCTGCATGAATCATGCCATCCCAAATAGAACCAAGATGCTCTCCTCCAAAGAAAGGAAGCCAATCTGGTGGTCCCCTGCCATAAACAAACTTTACAACAAAAGGAATAAACTGTTGTAGAAATGAGGAAAATCCCAGGATGCAAAAAACTCAGTAAGAAGCTGAGATCCCTCATAAAATACTCCAAAGCTAGTTATGAAAATAAAATTGCCAAAGATTCAAAAGACAACCACAAGGCATTCTATAGCTATGTCAAGAATCTAAATGGCAATGCTCAGATCTGCTCTGAGCTACAACAGAATGGCATTAAATATACTGATCCCAAGGATATTGCCAATATCCTGGCAGATAGATTCAGTAACAATTTCACCCCCCTCTCACCCCCTAAAGACCCACTTCAATACTGAAAGATTGCCATATTCCGGTAATAATGGCCACAGAGGTAAAAAATGCACTCTCCAAAGCTAAGAATGCAGCATCCATGCGACCAGATGACATCCCGAGCTGTGTACTACATGAACTACAAAATTAACTGGCACCTCACCTAAGTGTCATGTTTAATCATAGCCTCACCTCAGGCTTCGTGCCCACTGAGTGGCGCACAGCTACAGTTATCCCACTCCACAAGGGGGATCCACCTTGGATCCTGGGAACTACCACCCCATCAGCCTGACGAGCCTGATCTGCAAGGCCATGGAACATATAAAGAAAGACATTGGCAACCTTCAAACACTGGATGTCACCCAGTTTGGGTTCGTGAAGGGCCGATCTTGTCTCCTGAACCTGACTGACTTTTTCAAATCAGTCTCCAGAGCTGTGGACGAGGGAAAGGCGATCGACACAGCCTATCTGGACCTCGCCATGGCCTTCGACACCATCCCCCACTTTAGAATCATAGATAAACTTACTAAGCTGGGCATTAATCCCTACGTCACTCGATGGGTTGCCAACTGGCTTACTGACAGAACCCACACTGTAATAGTAGCCGACTCCAAATCCAGCTCCAGAAAAGTGACAAGTGGAGTACATCAGGGTTCAGTCCTGGGACTGCTCTTGTTTTGCATCTACTTCTCTGAAGTACAGGCCAACACTAAGGGACTCTGGCTAACAAAGTTTGCAGATGACTGCAAACTGGGAGCCATTACTGAATCCCCAAATGATGTGGATATTCTAGAAAAGGGCCTTACAGAAACAGATGCTTGGTGCCAGAGCCATGGGCTCAAGCTCAATGCCAAGAAATGTATAGTTATCCTCTTTGGGAAAAAACATGTACCTGTGAATTACCACATAAGTGGCAGTACACTAAACACTGAAAGTGTGATAAGAGACTTAGGGACACAGGTGGACAGTGGTCTAACCTTCGATAACCAAATCGCCACAACAGTCAGGAAATCCTTCTATGTGGCACACCTCATCACTAAAGGCTTTTCATCCAGAAAAAAGGAGGTCATTGTCCCACTGTACTCATCCCTCATTAGACCCATTATAGAATACAATGCCCCATTTGATATGTACCTCTCAAGACATCTGCAACAACTGGAAAGGCTACAGAAATACCTCACTAAAAGAATCACAGGCCTAAAGCAGATGCCCTCTGCTGACCGTCTAAAAAAACTCCAGCTGTACTCAGTCACATATCGTCTACTCGGAGGTGATCTCTGCTTAACATAAAAGGCCATGTCAAACCCAGAGCTGTTGGACATGCTACACTTAAAGAAATCCCAATCCCTCAGAGCCATACTCTCCAGGGATCTAAACCTTGTCATCACAATGAAGAAAACATGCTGGAGGGATAGGTTCCTGACCTAGAGACTCCCCAGACTCTGGAATACACTGCCCATACATGTCAAGCAGAGTCCCTCTTTGGCCCTCTTCAAAAGGAACCTTGATGATTGGGTGGGAGATAGGAAATTCACCCCGGGGATCACGTCAGTCACCCTGCTAGACAGGGGTCCAGGGAAGTAAATATTGTGGGAAGAAATAGCCAGGGAATGTTTATGGCTAGGCTTGTATAGGCCCTAAGGCAGATAGCCTAGTACCAACCTATGAACCTATAGTGTTATTTCTAAGCATCAGTATCAACTTCACTACTGATGTTTTTTTTACCCTTTTTAGTGTGCACTGATTCAATAATTACCTTAGGGTATAATAGTTGTTGGTAATGTGGGAACTCTAAGGTTATGCCAGTCTGTAGTTGAATTAAATTCTTTAGTTTATTTTTTTGTATTTAATGTGTCCACCCCTGGTCTACCAGCCATCTCCTATCCCCCTGGATTTACTCCAGTATTGCTGGGCTGGTTGTGGAACTCAAGGGAGTCTTGGGTGTTTGTGTTGTCTGTGCTTCCATCCATTTTCTTCCGTTTGTTTGTTTATGCCCTACTCACTTCCCTTTCCCCTCCCCTCTATGGAGCACACTCTCCTCAGGCTGATCACCAAGCACACTTCCACCCTTTTCCTTCCACTCCATCAGTCACTATATGAGCCACTATACGAACCTGGGTTGGGTGGGCTGTACGTAGGGCTTTGTCCCTTTACTCCATCAAAGCTGTGTCTTATATTCTTTTACCGACCCAGATAAATGCAAATTAGAGTCTGAGATATCAGATAAACTACCTGAGACTGGCTTATTTGTCTCAGCTCTAGAATATAAAGATTCTCTACTCAAATTTGTTTAACTAAGGACACATAAAAAAACACAAAAATTAATCTGAGCATGTTCAATTGATGATTTTATAGCAGGCCAAGTTTCTTATGAAGTTTACATCACAGTCAGAAGAAACTGGCTTTTTATTTATAAACTTGATCTTTTTAATTTCATTTTTATGACTCAGAGCATAAAACAATTAAGAAAGGTATAAAGAAGCATGACATATGAGCCCTGACTTCATTTACATTGCTGAAGTGCACACACACATACCACAGAATGTGTGTAAATTGCAAAATCAGAAACTGGCTTCCACTTATCAAAAGTAAATGCAGAAAGTTGTTCCAAACTGTCGGGAAACAGTAGTAAGTACTCTTACAAACACATCTTTCTAAAGCCTGAATTCTCTACATGTACCACTACTTGTGATTCAAGGAGTTGAGTCCATAGCTCTCAACTGTCCATATTTTCACAGAGTGTCTGGGATGTTTGGCTCATACTTTTGGTCTGTTCCTCTTAAAATTTGTGGTTTCTGTTAAATCAGTGAGAACTGAATTCACTAAGTAATGACAGGCATTTAAGTTTCAGTCTTCCTGTCTTCCACGAAATGCATGGTAACACAAAACATTTTATTATAGCAACTTTCTAAGAGTACATAAACAATGTTTAAAATGTCCCCTAGTTTTGGGCCTTTGTCCACCCCCCAGTAAATTTTGGCTTTTTCCAGATTTCTTGTGCTGCAAAGCTGAGAAATATAGTTGAGCGTCAAGTGGAATTTACAAGGAGCTAAGAGCTTCAGGGGGAAGAGAAGTTTAGTCCTGCTTATGCCAAGTCTGTTTGTATTGTTAGTAGCACAAGAGGTAGTGTACTTACTTTTGATATAGAAGGCTGTGGATTCTACTCCCACATTATGTAGATGGATTGCTGATACTGTACTGTGTTGTACTTTAAAGGGTGTGGAGGCTGCAGTCCTGAGAATGTCTTCCTTTGGAGGAGATACCTAGTAACTACGAACCTGTTATCAGTTTGCCACCCATTCCCTATAGCAATATAACTAGCTTATCATTTTTAATGTAACATAGGCAATTTATTCTTCAAGGGCAACAGGTACTTTATTTGTAGACGAAACAATGAAATATAAAGTTGTTTGTTAGCAGCAACCTCTTCACTAGCTACGGATCTCTTTAATGTGGAAGTATTTAGATGACTTTTACTTCTGCAGAGACTGCGCATATTTACTGATATTGGTGGATTGTAATGACAGAAGTTTGAGTAGACTTTTATGATGGAAATGTTCTGAATTGGGCAGTTTTGTCATTGTTGATTCATACATTTTGGGCAGTTTTGTCATTATTGATTCATACATTTTGTTTCATTGCTCACTGGAAACATGTTTAAAACAATACATTTAAAATACACCCTAACAAGTGTGCTGTATTATACAAGAAATATAATTAATATAACCAGGAAGATGAATCAAAGAACACATGTATGCTTGCATGGTCCTAAATATGTGTGCAAGGGGCCTATGATTTGAAAACAGCCCAAAGGTAAACTTTATCCACCACTGACCAGATGCATTTTCTCTAGCTATGCCACTGTTTGGACTGCAGACAAAGGTATAAGTGAGAGGTAGGTGTGTTCATGTGTGTGTTTAAGAGGTGTGTATAAGAAGTAGGTAGGCTTTGTGTGTGTGTGTGTATGAAGTAGGTAGGTTGTGTGTGTGTTTGTGTAAGAAGTAGGTAGGTGTGTGTGTGTTTGTGTAAGAAGTAGGTAGGTAGGTGTGTGTGTGTGTGCACACAAGAAGTAGGTAAGTGTGTGTGTGTGTGTGTGTGTAGTAGGTAGATTGTGTGCGTGTGTGTGTGTGGTAGGTAGACTGTGTGTGTGTGTGTGTGTGTATGTATGAAGTAGGTGTGTGTGTGTGAGTGTAAGATTTAGGTAGCTGTGTGTACGGGGTCTATATCAGAAGATCGAAGTTTCAAATCTGCTATGGTTGATACCATATGATCGAAGACTTGAAACTTTAAATCTTTTAACGGAGATCTCTGTACAGCGCAGAAAGGGAAGATTTCCCTTTTTTGCACTGTAGTGCGATCTTGGAGTTGGTATATTTAAGTAGTGGGGGGTGTGGGGGTGCAAGGGGGCTTGCCCACCTACTTAGAGCATTTAAATGGTTTGTTTTTGTAGGTTGTTGTGTTTTAATACATTTTCAATGTTTCAGGACTTCGATTATATGGTGTCGACCATATCAGATGCAAAGTTTTGAAACTTTGATAATGTAATATAGACCGTGTGTGTGTGCATGTGCGTAAGTAGGTAGGTGTGTGTGTGTAAGTAGTAGGTAGATCCATGTGTGTGTGTGTGTGTGTGTAAGAAGTAGATAGGTGTGTGTAAGAAGTAGGTAGGTACATTTGTGCGGATGTGTGTGTAAGAAGTAGGTAGGTTCATTTGTGTGGATGTGTGTGTAAGAAGTAGACAGGTGAGTGTGTGTATGTGTGTAAGTAGTGGGTAGGTGTGTGTGTGTGTGTGTGTGTGTGTAGGAAGTAGATAGGTCTGTGAATGTGTGTAAAAAGTAGGTAGGGTGTGTGTGTGTGTCTATAAGAAGTAGGTAGGTGTGCATGTGTGTATGTGTAAGTAGGTATGTGTGTGTCTGTGTGTAAGAAGTAGGTAAGTGTGTGTAAGTAGTAGGTGTGTGTATGTAAGTAGTAGGTAGGTCTGTGTGTGTGTGTGTGTGTGTGGGTAAGAAGTAGGTGTGTGTGTGTGTGTGTGTGTGTGTGTGCGCGTGTGTGTGTAAGTAGTAGGTAGGTCTGTGTGTGTGTAAAAATTAGGTAGGTGTGTGTGTGTGTGTGTGTGTGTGTGTAAGAAGTAGGTAGGTAGAGGGGTGTGTGTGTGTGTGTGTGTGTGTGTGTGTATATAAGAAGTAGGTAGGTTGTGTGTGTGTTTGTGTAAGAAGTAGGTAGGTGTGTGTGTTTGTGTAAGAAGTAGGTAGGTAGGTGTGTGTGTGTGTGTATATAAGAAGTAGGTAGGTTGTGTGTGTGTTTGTGTAAGAAGAAGGGAGGTGTGTGTGTGTTTGTGTAAGAAGGAAGGAGGTGTGTGTGTGTGTGTGTGTGTGTGCACGCAAGAAGTAGGTAGGTGTGTGTGTGTGTGTATGTAGTAGGTAGATTGTGTGTGTGTGTGTGTGTGTGTGTGTGTGTGTGTGTGTGTGTAAGTAGTAGGTAGATTGTGTGTGTGTGTGTGTGTGTGTGTGTGTGTGTGTGTGTGTATGAAGTAGGTGTGTGTGTGTGAGTGTAAGATGTAGGTAGCTGTATGTATGGGGTCTATATCAGAAGATCGAAGTTTCAAATCTGCTATGGTTGATACCATATGATCGAAGACTTGAAACTTTAAATCTTTTAACGGAGATCTTCGTACAGTGCAGAAAGGGAAGATTTCCCTTTTCTGCACTGTAGTGTGATCTTGGAGTTGGTATATTTAAGTAATGGGGGGTGTGGGGGTGCAAGGGGGCTTGCCCACCTACTTAGAGCATTTAAATGGTTTGTTTTTGTAGGTTGCTGTGTTTTAATACATTTTCAATGTTTCAAGACTTCGATTATATGGTGTCGACCATATCAGATTCGAAGTTTTGAAATTTTGATAATGTAATATAGACCCTGTGTGTGTGTGCATGTGTGTAAGTAGGTAGGTGTGTGTGTGTAAGAAGTAGATAGGTCTGTGTGTGTGTAAGAAGTAGGTAGGTACATTTGTGCGGATGTGTGTGTAAGAAGTAGGTAGGTACATTTGTGTGGATGTGTGTGTAAGAAGTAGACAGGTATGTATAAGTAGTGGGTAGGTGTATGTGTGTGTGTAGGAAGTAGGTAGGTCTGTGAATGTGTGTAAGAAGTAGGTAGGGTGTGTGTGTGTGTGTGTGTGTGTGTGTGTGTGTGTGTGTCTGTGTGTCTAAGAAGTAGGTAGGTGTGCATGTGTGTATGTGTAAGTAGGTATGTGTGTGTCTGTGTGTAAGAAGTAGGTAAGTGAGTGTAAGTAGTAGGTGTGTGTGTGTGTGTGTGTGTGTGTGTAAGTAGTAGGTAGGTGTGTGTGTGTGTGTGTGTGTGTGCGGGTAAGAAGTAGGTCTGTGTGCGTGTGTGTGTGTGTGTGTGTAAGTAGTAGGTAGGTCTGTGTGTGTGTAAGAAGTAGGTAGGTAGAGGTGTGTGTGTGTGCATGTGTAAGACATAGGTAGGTGTGTGTGTGTGTGTGTATATATATATATATATATATATATATATATATAAGAAGTAGGTAGGAGTGTGTGTATGTGTGCACATGTCTAAGAAGTAGGTAGGTGTGTGTGTATGAAGTAGGTAGGTCTGCGTGTGTGTGAAAGAACTAGGTGAGTGTGTGTGTGTTTAAGAAGTAGGTAGGTGTGTGTTGTGTGTGTGTAACGGAGGTAGGTGCATGTGTTTGTGTGTAAGAGGGAGTTAGGAGTGTGTGTATGGGGGGTCATACCTCGCAATTATCTAGATTTTTGCCTCACATTTTCAGTTTGTTTCTCATAAAATTGTGTTTTTTTTCTGGCAAATCTCTGAGGATTGAAGCCAGAACATATTGGCAGACATTTGAGTTTTAGACTTCATATCCTCAGAAAATGCATACTAATGCAAACATTGTTGTTCTGTCCACTTTCTAAGGAGGTAGGGGTATGTTTGTCTGTGACTCATACCTCTCAACTGTAAAGATTTTCACCGAATGTCCAGATTTTTGCCTTATATTTTTGGTCTATTGCTCATAAAAATTCTCTTTTTTTGACAAATAAGTGGGATAAGCTAAGGATTAAAATTATTAAATAATGACATGTATTTGAGTTTCAGACTTCATATCATTTAGAAAATGCATTCTAACACAAATCCTGTTATTCTAGCAAATTTCTAAATGTATCCCTAGTTTTGGTCCTTTGTCGCCAATATTACAACAGGGTTTGTCCAGATTTCTTATGCTAAGGGATTGAGCGGTACTGTGTGTGTGTGAGTGAGTGAAATGCCCTAGTTAGAGTTAGCAGGTGGAATTTATTTTCAAGGAATTGTGAGCCTCAAGGGAAGAGAAATTTACTGCTGCCCATGCTAAGTCTGCTTAAAATGTGCAACTGTTTTGTTTAGCAAATGATATCACTATTGTGGTAAAGAATTTTAAAGCAGTGTTAGTAGCACAGCAAGTATCATACTTGCATTTTGATGTAGAGGGCTGTAGGTTCTACTCCCACATCATGTAGATTTGTATTTTAAGGGGGTGGGGTGCTACAGTCCTGAGTATGTCCTCCTTTGGATGATGGTTAGTAACTATGAACCTGTTTTTCAGCTTGCCACCCATTCCCTATTACAATATATCAGCTTACCATTTTTTAATGTAACATAGGCAATTTGTTCTTTAAGGCAGCAGGCACTGAATTTGTAGATGAAACACTGAAATATAAAGTTGTGTTTTTTTTTTTTTTTTTAGCAACAACCTCTTTACTAGTTTCAGATCTCTTTAATGTGAAATTGTTCAGATGACTTTTACTTCTGCAGAGATTGTGCGCATTGATTAATATTGGTGGATTGTAATGACAGAAGTTTGACTGGCCTTTTATGGTTGAAATGTTCTGAATTGGGAAGTTTGTCAGTATTGGTTCATATGTTTTGTTTCATTGCTTACTGGAAAAACATTCAAAACTATAAATTTAAAACACACTCTTACAAGTGGTGTTGTATTATACAATGAATATAATGCAATTATATAGTATAATTAATACAGTTAGGAAGGTGAATCAAAGAACTTTTGCATGGTCCTAAAAATGTGTGAAAGGGGCCTATGATTTGAAAACAGCCCAAAGATAAACTTAACCTTCCACTAGCCAGATGCATTTTTTTGAATGTGGGTTTCAATGCCGTTTCAGTTACTGTGAGTTTCAAAGGTATATAAGTTTTAATGTGGTCTGTTTTCATTGCAAGCCTATTGCTTTGTTTAGCAAATGTCTATCAGTGTTTTGTGCTAAAAAGTTTGAAATTACATCCAAATATCTGTAATCATTATAGAACTAAAGCATAAAACAGTATGCACACAGAGTTTTGAACAGTGTTTATGGCAACTGGGGAGAAATAGCCAAGTAATGAGACACTGGAATGGCTGTGTGAGCAAGGGAACTGTGTATGTGGGGGTGATGAGTGGGGGGGGGGGGTCTGGGTTTGCACTGCCCTGCACAGACACCACAACATGCATGAAACCATTTTATTATCAAATACAGACTGAACATTGACTGCCTAATGTACAAAGGCAGTCACTTCATATAGGGGTGCACATCCATTTACACAGCTACTTGTACTACTCAATATTCCACACCACCACTCTTTTTAGCCTACATGCATTTAGTAATTCAGTGGAGAAAAATGGCATTTCTGTGTCCTTATACACAATATAATGATGAGGTAGCATATTTGGTAGTTGAAAACAGCCAGTCCTGCTCATCTGCAGGTTCAGAATCACTGCCATTAGTTTCACTAACCAGTAGGTCAGATAGCAAAGTCAGTTTTCTAACCTTTTGTGATTTTATCACTTCTGGTACTGGTTCTTGGCTCACAGGCACATCAGACTCACTGTTTCACAAAAAATGATTATTGTGTAGCATAGGTAATAAGCCAGAACTGGAAAATGACTCATTTTCTACAATGTACACATCAGCACTGTCACTACCCATATCTTAGTACATGGATTCACTTCTTCGGTTGTCACTGTTCTTAGCTACTGAAGACCTGCCTTTCAAATGGTCAGAACCTGTGCAGTAAGAAATCCCTGAATTAGTTCCTTGAACAAAAATGCCACCGAGTCTGTTGTATTCAGAACTCACTTTGGATCCTCATCAGTGGTAGAGGTATCATTGAATAATTTGTCATTTTGATATTTGTCATGCTGGAATTTCTGTAGGAGCTTTTTCTTTCAAACAATTCAAATAAAAACTCAGTTTTAGCCAGTCTAAATGCTTTTCTTTTTTTCTGTCTTTACTCCTGTGCCAGTCGACCACTAAGACCCCTTCAGCTGACAAAGCGTCTTGTAAAATGCGACATAGGTTCCAATGATGATAGGAAAAAAATGTATAAAGGCTCAACCTGCCAAACAATAATGGCTACATGTATCACAAAAGCTAGAATTAGACATTTAAAAAAGGTGCCATGTATAATAGGTGGGAATAATAATGCCTTACCATAATTGTGACTCTTTACACATCATCTTGGAATGTTAATAGTCTCACAGGTATAGACAAAAATGACAGAATGCTTAATTATAATAAGAAATGTATAGTGCAAATAACAGTGCTGTAGGAGATACATTTGGAAAGAACTGAGCATGTGAATATGATAAAGGATTTCAGGGTGAATATTCTGCAGAATATTAGGGACAAAGGAAAAGAGAGTACTTATATTAGTTGTCAGAGAAGTCCCCAGTAGTGATAGAAGAGGGGGAAAACAGATTTGCAGTAGTAAAGGGCTACTGGTAAGGTATGAAGATCACACTGGCATGAATTTATATTCCATCTAAAACTGCTATTTTTGGAGCAGGGATTACTTATAGGTGGGGAATGGAATTTGATTTGCAACAATGAGGATGCATCTTGGGGGTCTTAGAAGGGAAATATAACAAAAGAGGGCATATAACTGAAGAAACTTATGAATATATTTGGTGTGAAAGATGTGAATTCAATAACAGAAATGAGGACAGAATTTATATATTATTCTCCAAGGTACAATAACTGGGCAAGACTTGATAGAAATTATATTTCACAGGAACATGTTCATTTACTTGAGTACACATCCAATAACTATTTCAGATCATGAATCAATTACTAAGATAAAAATACAGAGTAATGAAGTAAAGATGAGATGCTGGTGCTTCCCCCATCTACTGGTTAAAAAGAGAACAATTTAAGGAATTGGTAGCGGAAATTATCTGGGAGTTATTAGGGAAGATAGAAAGTGCTTCAGAGGTTATAGCTAATGAGTGGGACAAAATGAAAGTGGATTTTAAAAATAGGGTAGAAATAAAAGAAATGGAGATCTGGTTAAGAAGTAATACAAATCATTTACAGGGGCTGACAAAGGTTAAAGTATAACAAAATAAGTGGAATCTCGCAGAACAAAGGGAGGCGCAATTGCAGAGTGCTAAAGAGAAAATAAGGAAGAACCTGGATAATATGCATGAGTTTAGAAAGACTGCTGTTAAGCAACTGTTTTTTTGATAACTCCAAAGCATAAAAACTTTTGCTACAATGACTTATGCAACAAAAGTAGGGTTGGTGCCAAATGTAGGGACTCTATTGCAATAAAATTAACCAGAGATCCTGTGGAGGTATTAGAGATATTTCAGAATTTTTTTTGAAAATTTTATAAGCCGGGAAATCAAGAAAAAGCACAAATGGAAATATTATGGAACACTAAAAATGTGCCACGTTCAGAGGTAAATGAGGCTGAACAGTTAAGAAAGGAGGAAATTAGATAAAAATGATGATGTATAACCAATCTACTGGAAAATCTCCAGGAACAGATAGTATTCCTGTGGAAGTGTGAAAGTTAGGAGGGAAGAAAGTGATAAAAAATCTGGAAGGTTTTGTTTAATAATATTTTAAAAAGAGGAAAGGCACCAACATCCTGGAAAAAATGCTGCGGTGGCTGTAATACCTAAAGACAGTAAGGACCCACCTGATCCAGCTTCTTATAGGCCCATTTCAATTCTAAACCATGATTATAAAGTATTTATGCCTATAATGGCTAAAATAATGGCAAACGTGATGCCAAGATAGATATAGACCACTGTGGTTTTATGGAGGGGAGGCAAACATTTGACAAAATTAATAGAACAATGATGATCTAGAGGGAAGCAGAATGTAAGAAAATACTGTCATTAGTGGCAAAGAAAGCACTGGCAGAGTAAGCTAGGATTTTATAAGTAGGGCATTGGAAGAATTTACATTTTGTGATATAATAATAAGGTTAACTAGAAGGATATATGAGAAATCAGAGGCAAAAATCAAAGTTGGAAGGTTCCTCTCTGATAAGCTGTGCCCGAACAGAGGAACCAGAAAGGGATGTCCTCTTTCCCCATTGGTATTTGCATTATATTTAGAACCAGTGGCAAAGAAAATAGGGGAGTAGAAATTCAAGGATATAATTGGTACAGTGTTCAACAAAAGTTGGCACTATTTGCAGATGATATTATTTGCACCTGATGGAACCAGAAAAGGATATCTCAGTGCTGTGGAATATTCTGAGACAGTCCTGTCCCCCCCCCCCCGATATAACATCAATGAAGATAAAACAAAAGCTATAGCTATAAACTATTTACCCACACATGAATTGGTCCAGCAATACCAATATGTATAGGGACATGATAAATTGAAGTATTTATAAGTATGGATTAAAAAAGATTTGGTTATGGCAGCTAAGGATATGTGGGAAGAGACTAAATAAAAAATAATATAAAAACTGAGTCTTGCCTATGGATATGGATAGCAAGATACAGGCAGTAAAAATGTTTTTAGTCCCTTTGTTTTATACACAGATCAGATATTTTTATCAACCAGAGGAGAAGCTGTAGATAACAATTAATAAAGAGTTGAGGATTTTATTTGGGAGGGGAAGAGTCAAGTGGGATAAATTGATCCCCCCAACAGAATGAGGAGGTTTAGGATTATCTGATTGGAAGTGATGTTTCAGAGATGCACATTTAAGGCTCTTATACATACAAGCAGACAGCTACAATTCAAAGTGGAAAGGGATGATGAAGCAGTGGGTAATTCAAGAAATAAGTTAAAAATAGGATTCTGGACACAGATCCTTAAGGAAGAGGAACAATAGTCATACAGAACATTACATTCATAAAATAGCAGAAAGTATACTAAGAACTACCCCAACACTGGAATGGAGAAAGGAGATTCTGCCAGTTGGGATGACTGCAATTAGGGGTACAGAGGACAGACAAGAAGGGACTGGAATTTACTGGAGGAAGCTGGCAAAGGAACCATGGTATTTGAGAACAAATAATTACAGAAGGAAAGGTAACAGAATGGGATGAGGCCAGGAAGACTTTTTGGACTGCAGGCTAGTGATTACATCAGGGATGATATCAGAATATAGATAAAGAGAAAGGGATAGGAGAATCCTAAATGAAAGACCTGCACTGGTTGTGGTTGAGTTTTTAATTGAATCTATAACAGAAGCTGCTGTTAAAAAAGTGAGTATTAATAGGGCATAAAAATATAGCATGTTAACTATAGAATCAACCAGAAGAGGTCAGAAAAGATTGGGAAGAGAGTTTAAATAAGCAATTCACAAAGAAATAATAGGAGGATATCTGTATGACTCCCAAATATTCAACAAAATCTTGAAGATTTAGGATTTTTGCCTAAAAATGTTTACATAGATACTTTTATACCCCAAGCTGACTCCAAAAACATTTTCCTCATGTAGATGGCAAATGTTGGAGGTGTGATGGGGGAAGAAAGAAGTAACTGGGAACATATGTTTTTGGAGTGTAATGAGTTGGCAGACTTTAAAAATTCCCTTCAGAGTACTTTATCAGGAATACTGGGTGAGCAAATGAGTGCAACTAAGGAAATTATTATTATTATGAGCTGGGATACAGGATCTGAATTTTCTAGATACAGTAAGGCCTTGTTAAGTTTAATTCTGGTGGCTGCCAAAAAATAAAATGACTGAAAAATGGAAATCAAAATCTAAACCAGCTATACTTGTAGTGAATATTGTAACAGAGATAAAAGAGCAGGAAGTGGGATCTTTAGAAAAGGGTAGGAGTAAATTACATAGAAAAAATGGAAATTGTGTGAACAAAACATGCAAAAAATATTTTGGAGAAGAAATGAGGTGTAAGAGGAGGCAAGAATTGAATTATTTATATAATGTTGCTTAGGTTATACATCACACATATTGTTATATATCCTATAATGTTTGTAAATATCAACTTGTTAATATGGTCTGGTTATTTTTTTTTATATAAATGTAAGTTTACCTGTGTCACAAGTGATAATTCAATAAAGGTATTTAAAAAAGAAAGGAAAACAAAATAATTCCTACTGGACACAGCCCACTCATCCCTTGGGCTCCTACTCCTCAATGCTAGGGTGAGAGCTGTCTGGAGTGGGGCTGTCATTCAGGCAGCTTTCAGGGTATTTTGTGTCCTCCCTGGCATACTGGCAATTTAGGGTATTTTTAATAGCTTAACCCCATCCCTAAGCAGAAGTGCTTGTGATACTCACCACAGAGGCCCACAATGCATTCCCAGGTGAGTGTACACTCGTGGCATATCCATTCTAAAGGCTACCACCCACTAGTGGCTTGGTGAGCTTAATGATTACCTTATGCCACATACTCATATACCAGCATTCCCTTCAAGGAACTTTTGTGGTACACAGCCTGCTCTGCCCCCCCCCACTGGATGGGCATAGTTGTCCTTCCATGTCAGCTGGGTCAGTCACCTGAGTCGCACATAGATCTCACATCACCTGGGAAAGACAGGGCTTCATTTCTATGCCACTGTAGGTGGCTACATCAAAATGAGTTTTAATATATCTACTTCCATCCCATAGTACAATTCAGTGGTGTTCTGCACTGTAAAAATAACAAAAAAAGCAGCAAACTTTTAACCTCAGTTTCAAACACATTTGGCAATTTTACTCGCAAAAAATAATTTATTTTTATGCAAATGGTGTTCCACTATCTGTGGCAATATGTATGAGCTAGCCACAAGCAGTAAAGTCTTATCAAATGATAACTGGATAATGGTAATATGAAATATGCACTGAAGAATAAAAAAAATATTTCAGACATTGTGTGTAACTGCTCTTGTGAAATTAATGTGTAACTGTAGCCTTTTCAAACATCTACCTGAACATTCCCAAGTGTGCAATGGCAACTGTCAAGGTATTTTCTATTCTATCTCACAACAAACAGAAGCTTTACATGTATTTTTGATTTAATTTGGCTAGAGGCACCAATAAGTGACATTCACATTGTTAGCAAAGAGGGCATCTCCTTCCTGATCAAAACATATTCTAGTTATTTCATATCTGATTAGCAAACTCGCACTGATTTTCACTTGGTCCATAATTATGTAATCTTTGCAGTACTTCAAGTTACTGAAATGCTCATTTCCCTATGTTTCCAGTAATCAGTAACTTTTCTATCTAAGCAAATTAATTAATGTCCTTGTTAACGAAGTATGACACACACTGTATAGTATCAGCATCAAGTAATACTTGTTGGTATACAAGCTGCTTGATTTGGTTTGGAAAACACAATTCCACCACTTAATATGACCACTACATCTTCCACCTAGAGAATGAAGCTGTCTCAATATAAAGCACAATTTGTGGTCAGTTTATAATTACCACAAAGACATATGCCACTATCCCTTTATGAAACTAAGATTTGGAGCTGCCCAATGCAGCTTGAAAGTGGATGACATGATGGTAAAGAAAAGACTGGGCATCCTGTGTATCCAGAAGACAAGGTGGAAGAGCAGAGCAGCAAAGACACTTGTCTTGGGATCCAAATTCTACTACTCAAGGGAGGACAAACTAGAAATGGTGTAGGGATTGTGGACAGTGAGGGTCTTCTGAAGACATTGAGGGATGTCATCAGAATTAGTGATAAACTTCATGACAATCAGACGCCAGTATAAAGACAGGGGAGTACTCAATCTCAACCTATGTCCCACAGTGGGGTTGTGATAGCAAGACAGCAGTTGCAGAACAACATGAGTTGGTGTTGATAATGGGGGGCATGAACACTCATATCGGGATAGATAGAACAGGATACGAGGACTGACTACGTCCACATGGGCAAGGGAACAGGAATAAATGAGAGACCATTCTAGACTTCTGTCTGGTAAATGGCTTGATGATGGCCATCTCACCATTCAGCAAGAGAGGCAGTTACAAGATTGGCCAACAAGCAACTCAGGTAGATTTCCTCCTAGTAAGGAAAGAGCACTGGGGTAGAATCAGAAACTGCAGTCATCCTCAGTGAAACAGTCTTCTCACAGGTAAACCAGTGGTGGCCACAATCAGCTGCAAGTACTGGCCAGAGAAGGTTCTAAATTCAACAGAGACTAGACTGAAGGCCTGAAGTTGACTTCAAGGATATACAACATGGCTTTATCACTTCAGGAAGACAAGGAAATACTCAGGGCTCTAGCACCTCAGGAAAAAAAAAGGAAATAAGTGGAGTTGAAGAATGCCTGCATCTCAAAACAGCATGTGTGAAGACTATGGAATGGATATGTAGCCAAGCTAGGTTTGGAAATAAATACACACAGAAAGCTGGTAGTGGAATGCAGAAGTCCAGGAAGGAACAAGCAGGAGATAAATACTGGTCAGGCTAAGAAGGAATACTGGATGGCTAGCAAAGACGCTAAGAAAGCAGTTGGAATAGCAAAGAACAAGACATCTGGGGCACTCTACCAGATTTTGGAAAGTGACTCAGCAGATGCAAAAAGCAACTCTATCAAGCTGCAATGCAAAGACAGAAGAATAAAGAAGATGATCATCAGCTTCCTTTCATAAGGGATGC
Source organism: Protopterus annectens (assembly GCF_019279795.1). NCBI lineage: Eukaryota > Metazoa > Chordata > Ceratodontiformes > Protopteridae > Protopterus > Protopterus annectens. The sequence goes on along the minus strand of NC_056734.1, from coordinate 618,971,812 downwards.
CAGCAACAACCTACTCACCAGTCAACAAGACATTAAAGACAGATGGCAGGAGTAGTTCCAGCAGCTTTCCACAGGAGCTGTACTAACCCATGCAGATTCTACAAATAAAAATGGAAGATTCCACCCTAGAATTAAGAACAGCGATAAGGAAAATGAAGTCAGGGAAAGCAGCATGAGCAGATGAGGTCTTGGCAGACATCAAAGTATTGGGTGAGTTGGGGGAGAAACTGCTGCAGAGGGTACTCATAGCAGTATGGAGAGAGGTGCATCCCAGATAGTGGGAGAAATGCATTCTGGTGCCAGTTTACAAGAACAAAGGGTAAATTCACAGCCGTGGGTAGTATAGAGGTTTCAGACTTCTGTTACACTGCATGACTGTGCTGACCAGGGTCATGGATAAACAAATACACAGAGCGGTAAAAAGTAAGATGGGAGATAAGCAATTGAGATTCAGAACAGGATGCAGTACAGCTGACCCAATGTTTAAAGTGAGACTGATAGTGCAGAAGCTAGAGATGAGGAATAAGTCCACTTGGGCATTTCTAGACTTGGAGGACTCGTATAACAAGGTTCTCAGAAAAACTGATTTGGGCAGTCCTGTAATGGTTCAAAGTCACAGAAACATTTGCTGAATTAATGCAGGCTACGCACAAAGGCATAATGGCACAAGTACAAACAGTGTTTGGACTCTCAGAGGGATTCCGAGTGGGAGTGTGGGGGGGTCCATCAGATTTCAGCTTTGAGCCCACTGCTGTTCACACTGGCAAAGGACTATATCAGCAAAAAAAGTTGCAGTGTACAGATTAACAAAAGTATTGTATGCAGATGATGCAGCATTATGGGCAGACTCCACAGGAACGTCAGCAAATAGTAGTGGAAAGGAATGCAAAAAGTACAGTTTTGTACCTACCATAAATGTAGATGTTCGAGTGCTCATACAGCTGCAGTCATAACAGATGGGTTATCCTGTTGTCAAGCGGGTCCTGGGTCGGCCGAATTCCAAAGTCTAGGTCCGGCGTCAGTTGTTGTTGCTTCCTCCGTGACGTCAGTGAGGCAGGGGTATAAAAGAGGCAGCCAACGCCATTTTCTTCAGTTTTCTTGCCCCAGATGTCAGGTGCCCCCAGAAGGAAGGCAAACATAATGTTATGCAAAAATGCAATGTTGATAAATCAAAAACAGTAGTTGCAAGCAAATACACCATAAAAGAGTACTCCAAAAGGTTATATGAAAAGGCTTTGTCATAAGGCCTGTCCTAAGAGGGGTAGTAGGGAGGGAAACCTGGACTGCAGCTGTATGAGCACTCGAACATCTACATTTATGGTAGGTACAAAACTGTACTATGTTCATCGTGCATACAGCTGCAGTCATAACAGATGGGTAGAATCCCAAAGCTAAGTAAGGGTGGTAGGCACTAAGTGGAACTAGGAGGGGCTAGGATGCCCTGCAGGACTGCTGTGGCAAAGCCTGCTCTAGATTTAGAGTATAGTGGGAGGTGATAGTGCTTGGAGAAAGTGTGCACTGAACTCCAGGTGGATGCTTCCAAAATATCCTTGGTAAGGACCCCCCTGCGGAAGGCTGCAGAGGTAGCTGTGGCTCTGGTTGAGTGGGATCTGATGCATGCAGGCACAGATTTTCCATGAAATGAGTAACAAAAGCGTATGCAGTGGGCTATCCATTTTGAAACTGTCTGTTTGGAAATAGCCTTTCCTTGAGCACCTGCAGCATAGGACACAAAGAGTTGCTCAGATTTCCTGAATGGCTTTGTCTTGTCCAAATAATAACGAAGTTGTCTGTGAATGTCCAAGGAATGTAGTAGTCTTTCCCCTTTGTTTTGTGGATTAGGATAAAAGGTAGGTAAGTGGATAGTCCGATTCAAAGCTACACTGGATACTACCTTTGGCATAAAGGTAGGGTTGGGTTCATAAGAAAACTCTGTCCTGATGGAAAATGATGAATGGTTGCACAGCCATGAGGGCCTGTAGCCCCGAAGCCCTGCGAGCTGAGGTGATAGCCAGAAGAAAAGCTGTTTTCCATGACAAGTACTGTAACTCTGAAGAAGAAGCTGGCTCGAAGGGAGGAAGGGTCAGCTTTTCCAATACGAAGTTGAGGTCCCAAGCAGGGACTGGTAGTTTCCTTGGGGGTTTTATATTCTTTGCCCCTCTGAGGAACTGCCTTAAGAGAGGATGGGAGAATAAAGGAGGATCTGTGTTGTATTGTGCAGAAATGGCTGAAGCGTGGATCTTGATGGAGGAGAAGGAAAGTCCATTGTTTAACATCTCAGCTAGGTACTGTAAAATTTGAGGTATATTTATTACCCAAGAATTCTGTCCCTTCTTTTGATTCCAGGCACAAAACTGTTTCCATTTGGCGGAGTATGCCTTTCTAGTAGAAGGTCTCCTGGCCTCCAAGATGACATCCTGCACCTCCTTGGAGGAGAGAAACTGTTGGGAAATCAAGGAATTCTCCACGCAGCTAGATTTAGAGTTTTGAGATGGCTGTGAAAAGTTTTGTAGTTGTGCTGGGACAACAGAAGAGGGAATAGAGGTAGGATCCATGGTGGGGAATGTGTCAGGCTCTTCAGGAGCGGATACCAGTGTTGCCTTGGCCAGTCTGGAGCAATGAGAATCATTTTCGGCCTCTCTGCTCTGGCTTTTAATAGAACTTTGGGCAGCAGAGGAAGAGGTGGGAAGGCATAGACTGTCAATGTTGCCCAATTGAAGGAAAGTGCGTCCACTTTCCAGGCCTGTGGATGATAGGTCCTTGAACAAAATTTTTTCAATTGGCAATTTCTGTGGGTAGCAAAGAAATCTGTCATATTTCTGCTTAGGTTGTCTGCCAGTGTGTTTTCCTTCCCTGGCAGGAATTGTGCCTGTAGTTGAATTTGCAATTCCAGTGCTGTGTTCCATAGGGTCATGGCTTGCCTGCACAGGTGGTATGAATGAGTTCCCCCCTGTTTGTTTATGTACCACATCACTGTGGTGTTGTCTGTCCTTATCAATAGCTGGCCTGGATGCAGTAGGTCTTTGAAGGTCATAATAGCCTTTTGCACGGCTAGCATTTCCTTTTGGTTGATGTGAAGGAGCTTCTCTTTTCGTGCCCATTTTCCCTGAATGCACTGATTTGTCATGTGTGCTCCCCAGGCATAGTCTGAGGCATCTGTTGTAATGATTTGAGTTGCTTGAGTTACACAGAAAGGAAGACCTGTGTTTCTTTGGCAAGCTTGTGCCCACCACATAAATTCCTTTTGAAGGCATGGAATGAGTGGTATAATTGCTTCCAAGCTGTGGCTATGTTGAGACCATAAGTTTTTTAGATACCATTGAAGTTTCCTCATATGTAGCTTTGCACATGGGATAAGTAGGATGCAAGATGCCATGAATCCCAGAGCCTGCAGGACTTTCCTTGCAGTTAGCCTGGTGTAAGTTGCCATTTTTCTGAAGTATTGAGACAGTTGCCCTTGCTTGTCTGGCGTGAGATAGGCCATCTGGGTGGTTGTATCCAAGTTGGCACCCAGGAAAATAATTTGTTGAGAGGGTATGACTTTTGATTTCTTTTTGTTGATAGTGTATCCCAGGAAGTTCAACAGTTTTATTACAAACGCCAGGTGCTGCAGTAGTATGTCCTTGCTGTCCACTTGGATCAGGCAGTCATCCAGATATGGGTAGATTTGTATCCCTTGTAGTCTGCAGAAGGCGATTACTGATGCCAGGCATTTCGTAAACACTCTGGGCACAGTAAATAAGCCAAAGGGAAATGTAGAGAATTGGTAATGGGTTGAACCTGCAAGAAATCTGAGGTATCTTCTGCAATCTTTTTTGATAGGGACATGCAGGTATGCCTCCTTGAGGTCCAATGTTACCAGCCAAGACTCCTTGCCCAGCATGGGAAGAAGCTGCTGTAATGTGAGCATCTTGAATTTTGGCACCTGTAGATATGTGTTTAGGATGGCTAGGTCTAAGATAGGTCTCCAATCTTTGTCTTTCCTTGGTACCAGGAATAGTCTGGAATAAAACCCTTGACCTTGTTCTTTTGCAGGTACCTCTTGAATTACTTTCATGTCCATGAGAGCTGAAATTTGTTTTTGTGCCTCTGCCCTTTGATTTTGTGGCAGGTTTGGCATGCCTCTCATTTTGAAAGGGTGTGAAAGTGGAACCTGTAGCCTCTGTCTATAATGTCCAGAATCCATTTGTCTTTTGTAACAATATGCCAATTTTTTGAGAATAATGTCAGTTTTCCACCCAAAGGTGCTGCCATTAAAGCTTCGCTTGGCAGGTGTAGGGGGAAGTCATTGTGTCTGTTTTCTAAAAGACTGTGATCTATCTTCTCCACCTCTTGGGGTTGGTGCTTGCCTCTGTCTGGCTCTGAAAGATCCTTGAGGTTGCCCTCTACCCCTTGGATGCCTGTATCTGCCCCTTTGAGGTCTGTCCGTGGCTGGAAAGGACCAATTTTATGAAGGCCAGTTTCTGCTGAAACGTGGAGGCTGTACCTGCAGGAAATCTTTCACTGTTTGCATTGATTTCACTTTTTCCTCCATTTTCTTTAGCACCTCCTCTGCTTTAACACCAACCAATACATCTTTTTGAAGAGGTGCATCTAATAATTTAGCTTTGACATGATCTGGTAAGGTTTGCTCTTTGAGCCAAGCATGCCTACGTATAACAGACCCTGTAACAGCAGCTCTACATGAGGCCTCTAAAGCATAAAAACCACACTGCAAGGTATGTTTTCCCACTTGCTCTGCACCATGCAACAAATCCTGCAACTCTTTTAAATCTGGTTGTTCTGGTTGTGCCATTTTGCTTTTCAGCTGAGATATCAAAAACTGTTGATACTTTAACATATGGAACTGACAGTTTAATGCCCTCATGGTTAAAGTGGCCGAAGTGTACACCTTTTTCCCCCACCTTTCTAAAGATCTGGAATCTCTCTCTGAAGGTAATGGTTTTTTAGCAGTAGAGGCCTTAATTCCCTTGGGACCCTGTGAAATAGTTTCTGGGTCAGCAGTATGGCTTTTATATAGGAACTGGTGAGAATCGGGAACCCGGTAATACCTGTCTGGTTTAACAGGAGCTGGAGGCAAATCAGGATTAAGGCTGGCTTCTGTGTTCACATCATCCAATATATCTAGAACAGGAGGGATAGACAGAGGCCTATGCTGGGGGAGCAAAAGAAATTCCCTGAGCCTTTTCTTGGAATCTGAGTAATCTTGGCCTTCCCATTGAAAGTGTTCCCTCAATGTATGCAGGGTTTCCCAAAAGAGAAGTCCTCAGGGGGGGGGGGAGACCGAGGGAATAGACTCCTCGGCATCAGAGTCTTCGAAGGGAGAATAGGCACAACCCTGGTCCTCAGATAGTTCCGAGGTAATAGAAGCTTGATCTGAGGAAGGGTAGTCTTCCTCTAATCTGGGCCTTTTGTCAGAGGGGGGTTGAGAACCCCTGATAAGAGTAATCAAATCCTCAGCCATTTTAAGCATCTGTTTTTTAGGCATGGGGCCTTGAGAGGGTGTCTGAGGAACCTGTTTTTTGGTTTTCAAGGCTGTTTTAGATTTAGTGAAGGAGGAAGGCCTGAAGACCCCTTGATAAATGGCAGGCCTGTCTAAATTCTGAGTTTCCCCACCAGGAGTGGCGTCGGTATCTGTAGTAGGAATGGGGGCCGAGGAGCCTGCGACCTCGGGTACTGAAGACACCGGTAATGCATTGTCATTGGTACTCAGGGGCTGCGTAGGTGCCTCGCTGAGTACCGGAGAAGTGGTAGTCGGCCTTAGCGTGGTATCAGTAGGTGGTGTGGACCTCGTATGCCAGTCCTTATCTTTGCGTTTTTTGCTCAAAACTGGAGTCGGAGTATCTGACGACATAATATAATTAAATTTTTTGCCAAAAAAGTGAAGGGCGAATTCCGCCCGACGCTTAATAGTGCGTTTGTTGAATCTAGCACAAAAACGGCAGGCCGAGACGTCGTGGTCTGGGCCTAAGCAAGGTATACAGTAAGAGTGGAAATCCTTATGCGGTATTTGCTTCCCACATGAAATGCAATTATTAACTTTGTCTGACATCGGTCTGAGGCAAGAAAAGTTTCCAACGGGTACTTAGCTTTCAAGAAGACTTCGGCTGAAATACTTTCGTAAATCTCAGGAGCTGGCCGACCGGCACTTGCGAACTGCTTCTGCTTCGGGCACCGCCTGGCAAGAAAGACTGAAGAAAATGGCGTCGGCTGCCTCTTTTATACCCCTGCCGCACTGACGTCAGGGAGGAAGCGACAACAACCGACGCCGGACCTAGACTTTGGAATTCGGCCGACCGAGGACCCGCCTGACGGCAGGATAATCCATCTGTTATGACTGCAGCTGTATGCACGATGAACATCTGAAGATACATGGGGTAAGAGTGCAGACAAAGCTGTCATGGCAGCAAATGGGGGAAATCAGAAGAAGCTGAAAATTGAGACAAAAGGGAAAATAGTGGGACACATTAAGGAACGTTAAGGAAAAAGGAAGTCTGAATGAGGATGTTAAAGCAAGAATCAGTGGGGCTGCAGGCAAATGGCATACTACATCAGAGGTAGTGTGTGACAAAAGAATGCCAAAACTGAAAATTAAGGTGTGCAAAACAGTGGTGTGAAACATACTACTGTACACTGTAGAAACCTGGGCAGTAAAGGCAAAGCAGCTATGAGACAGGGAATAGGATGCACACTGTGGGACAGAATGAAAGGATGACATCAGAGCTGCAAACAAAGTAGCTCCAATTTCAGAGAAGGTCAAACAGAACAGATTATTTTGATTCAGGTACTTGCAGGAAAGCAAAAGACAATTTTATGAACAATATTTGGGAGAGAGGGAGAGATGGCAAAAGGAAAAGAGGGTGTTCAGCAAAGAGATGGATGGACTGCATAGGGGATAACCTGTCAAAGAAGGTGAGCGGCACTAAATTGAAAGAAGTTGCAACAGTTGATATGGCACCCTGACCCCATGTAAAAAATGGGAAAAAGGGGGTTGAAATTGATTATTTGTAGCTACCCATTTGGTATGCTTCACTATGCTAATATATCATTTTCCTCAAACCTGTCAAAGTCTTTAGCTACCTTTTCCATAACTGCAAATATATCAATTACAGATCTATGTAGCATGATTATTTTTCAATCAATAGCAAAACCTTTTAACATTTGCAGGATTTGCTCTTGTATTTTGGCTTTGTGGACAGTGCTGTTTTGCATCTTAAACTTCAAGTGTAGTGCATCTCTTTCCGAGGTTTCCAAGTTCAAGGCAATCTCTACCATCTTTGGAAATGTTAAATTTCATGCAGAAAGTAGTACTTTTCTCTGTCAAGCTTCACAGCAAATGTCATTCAGTCTCTTAGTGAGTTATCCAATTCTAAACAAAATTCACAGTTAACAGTATAATGTTTCAGTTCAGCAGCATACCGAGTTGCAGTCTTTTAGTTCTCTAACATCACTAGGATTTTGGCTCAAAATGCCCAAAATTAACATTTCCACAATCCGCTTGCAGGATTTATTTTTAGATTTCTGCAGATTGTGTTTGAGAATGTGTTTCTTGATGCATTCTCAGCATTAGGTAATGTTGCCATGTGCTTCTCTAAAGGAATGTTGGTTTGCCACAAAAACGTATAACATTCTTAAATACAGATCAAAAATGTTTAAATTCCTCCCAAATGACCCCTACAAAAAATTTATTTTCTTCTTTTTATGTTGTATACTTTAAAAAAACACACAGACATCTGAACATATCTGAAGGTTGTTTATTGTTAAGCACTGATTGAATATTGTGAATATACAAAGTATAAAATTAATCTGTATGTTCACAATATTCAATCGGTGCTTTGCAGTGGTGGTGCTGCGGTAGCGTTGTCGCTTCACAGTTAGACATTGCCCGGTCGATTCTCAGTTAGAGCATCTTCTGTGTGGCGACATGCGTGAACGGGCATTCCTTCATTGAAGGTTGTGCGTTAGGCCCGGCAAAGCCAGCATGTAAAATTCTACTGCCAATCATTAGTGGACCGGAGTTCCACTGTGGCGACCCCTAACCGGGAAAAGCCGAAAGACGCAAACAAATAAAACAGATTAATTTTATACAAGTGTATATGAGCTCACTTTTATAGTTACATGCATTAGAAACTTAAGCTATGGTGAAAGTGCTCATCCGTTGTATCCATTTTCTACGAGTTAGATGCATTACTCAATGCATTGCAAGTGGAGAATTAATTCTCTTCAAGTTATGTTGCAGACAACCTAATTAGAAATTTGCCACAGTAATTCAAGGTAATATTAGCAAATAAGGAATGCTGCAAGGACACTAAACACATTAAACAGTGAGGAAAAACCTGTTCTTGACCCTCAGAAGTACAATGAACATAAAGCATACAAACTAAGTTCTTCACAGAGACTACTTTAAACTGTACTTCCTCCAATTCTCTGCTATACATCAGCTTCTGATGCAAAACATGAGATTCTTGTATGAATAAAATACATAATCTAATGCCCAGGAAAAAAAGACCTGTCGTAAAATTTCTTCAGAGATTACAGTAACTTAGGAGGAACAAAAGACTACCGGGTCATAAAAGTGTTCAATAGATGTGGTTAACTACTTGCTGAGGACTGTATAATGACCCCTTGACTGACACACAGCAATTCTGATGGTCCTTCATAAAGCGGATGTACTGCTTAGCAAAATTTTAGTAAAAACACTGCTTCTTGGTATAGCCTATAACCCAAATGCAAAGCAAAAAGAAATGGGGATTGAGGGAGGGTACAGCTACTGCAACAGTAACCAATTTTAGCATCTACTGCTATGGTAAGATTACTTACACAACTGGACATCCGCGGTGGTGCAGCGGTAGTGTTGTTGCCTCACAGCAAGAGGTTCTCCCGTTCAATTCTCGGCTGGAGTGCGGGGAGTGCCTTCTAGTCTGCATGTCCTCCCAGCGGTTGGGTGGGGTGTTCGAAAGACATGCGTAAATGGGTGTGCCTTCACTAAAGGTTGAACGTCGAGCTGTCACCTCGGCGTTTGTGAAAATCTACTGCCAATCAATAGCGGACTGGAGTTCCGCTGTGGCGACCCCTAAATGGGAAAAGCCAAAAGACAAACAACTATGTTCATCACTAGACCACTGTTGCATTACCAGAACTTGAAGAAAGGGAGGAGGAAGAAGGGTCAGAGCCCGAGTCCCTGGAGAACAACACTGCTCTGGACCTAGAGAAAGACTTGGGTTTGTTGTATTTAAGAAAGATATGCACCTCTAGTATATTTCTAGAGTCCACTCCTTTCCAAAAAGCCACAGAAGTAGCCAAAGCCCTAGTGGAGTGAGTTCTGACTTTGTTTGTAACTATCTTGTTATGGTGAGAATAACAAAAAAAACAGCATGAGACAACCATTTAGAGACTGTCTGATACTGACATTGTGCTCTTTTCTTACCTTCACAGGAAAATACATAGAGGATTAGAATTCCTTATGGTTTGTATCATGTTAATGTAGAATCCACATGGCGTGTGGATATCCAGTATGTGTAGAGTTCTCTCTCTCTCCAATATTTTTTTAGTTATGAATATTATATACCCGTGAGATAAATAGTAAATAAATCCTGAAACCACTTTAGACATAAAGGAAGGATTTGTTCTCAAAGTTACCCAGTTTGTGAAAAATGAAATAAATTTGAACTACCATATGAGCCTGTAACTTTGATACTCTTCTTGCAGAAGTCAGAGCAATGAGCAACACTGTTTTCCAATACAAGAGCTTCAAGTCATGCTCATCAGCATGTTCAAGTGGAAAAAGGTCAAGTTTCTCCACTACACAATTAAGATCCCACGAAGGAGCCACCTGACTTCTAAGTGAATGGGTATGTAAAACCTGTCTAAATGTTTTGCTTTAGGCAGAATATAAATCTGTGTGGGGGGAGGAGTCATGGGCAAACAACCAGAGATGTCACAGAGGTGAATTTTAATAGAGTAAGAAAGGCCAGAGGATATTAACTGACAAATACTGTAGAACCAGAGATGTTTGAAGTTTAAAATGATCCTGGTTTTTGCTTTGGCACCAGTTAGAAAATCTTTTCCACTTGGCTAAATGTGATTTTTTTTTCTAGTAGCAGGTTTCTTATCCACCTGATACCTGCTGTTCATCCTCAGAAAACAAATGCTCAAAGGGTATTAAAATGCATTCATCCAGACATTGAGTTGAATATATTAATGTTGGGATGGATCAATGAACCCTGTTTTGTGGGACTAAATCCATCCTGTAAGGAAACTTGAGGTAACTGCCCTTGACCATTTTAAGAAGGGAGAATTAGAAGTTATGTACTCACCATAACGTTCCATCTGAGTAGGTGACTTCATTCGGATGCAACCTGTGGGTATCGGATCCGACCTCGGATCCGAGCCGGCAATTCAAAAGCTTAGGCTCCGAGCTCCTAGCTCCTCCCTCTTACCCATAACCCCTTGCCAAGCCCTGACTGACCTCAGATTGAGTTTGCCTCAAAATACTGACAACAGTACACTAAAAAACAGCATAATACTCGCTCTATAAAGGTCAGGGGGATGGAGGGGGGGTGGTTGCATCCGAATGAAGTCACCTACTCAGATGGAACGTTATGGTGAGTACATAACTTCTAAATCTGAAGTAGGCAGACTTCATTCGTCTGCAACCTGTGGGACAGAGTCCCTGAATCTTGGGCGGCCGTCATGGAAGGATGTTTTGGAGCACCGCTGAGCCAAAGGATGCTCTTCCTCTAGAAACAACATCCACCTTATAATGAGAAATAAAAGTATGAGGCGAGGCCCAAGTAGCTGCCGCGCAGATATCATCCAATGATACACGGGACTTAAAGGCGGCTGACGTGGAAACTGCCCTAGTAGAATGAGCTGTAACCCTCTGAGGAGCAGGTCTACCTGAAGTGTCATATGCCTGCAGAATACAATTAGCGATCCACTTAGATAATGTGACTTTAGATACTGCTTTACCCAGAGCAAATTTAGCAAAGGAGACGAACAGCTGATCTGATTTCCTGTGACCAGCTGTTCTGTGAATATAAAAACGTAATTGTCTATGAACATCCAAGGAATGCAATTTGTATTCTCCTTTGTTTGAGTACTTGGGAAAAAACACAGGTAAATTAATTGACTGGTTAATATTGGATTCAGAAGAGACCTTCGGAAGAAAAGATGGATTGGTCCTGAGGCACATCCTATCAGGGAAAAAAGAAAGGTAAGGCGGTTTGACGCATAGAGCCTGAAGCTCAGACACTCTTCTGGCTGAAGTGATAGCTACCAGGAAGGCAGTCTTCCAGGAAAGGTACTTTAAATCAGCAGAAGCTGCAGGCTCGAAGGGAGGAGCAGTAAGGGCTTGCAGAACTAAAGACAAGTCCCAAGGTGGTACAACCTCCTTGACTGGAGGCCTCAACAAAAAAACTCCTTTGAGAAATGTTTTGCATAACTTCGCCGTCATAAGGGGAGCTGTGTCATGACCAATGTGATAATGCGAGATAGCTGCCAATTGTACCTTAATCGTGGAAGAACTAGCCCCTTGATGAAAGAGGTCTCTTAGAAAATCCAGCACCGCTGACATAGGTGCCGAGAAAGGATCCAACGTTCTCTGTACTGCCCAAATAGAGAATCTCTTCCATTTACTCCGATAAACCTGCCTGGTGGAAGGTTTATGAGCTGCCACTAAAATGGCCTTGACCGGTGATGAGATACCGGGAGTCCTAATTAAGGATGGAACTGGAGCAGCCAAGCTGTCAACTTTAGGGTGCGCAGATTGGGAACCGACATTCCCAGAGGATGAGAGATGAGATCCGAAATTGGATCCAGAATCCAGGGTGGATTGATTTTGTGAGACCATACGAAGGGGAACCAAGGATGTCGAGGCCAGAACGGGGCAATGAGAATCATTCTGCTCCCCAAACTGTTGGCTTTCTGCAGAAGCCTCTGCATCAGAGGAAGTGGAGGGTAGGCATAAAGGAAACCGGGAGGCCAAGCATGCACCAGAGCATCTCTTGGGAACTCCCCTGGTGGGGGAAGCAGAGCGAAGAAATTGTCGCATTTGGCGTTTGAGGGAGAGGCAAAAAGATCGCAACAGGGTTGCCCCCAGACGGCAAAAATCTTCTTCGCTACTTGAGGATTGTGAGACCACTCGTGTGGAGAAAGGATGGTGCGACTGAGCTTGTCCGCAAGGATGTTGGACTTTCCCGGAATGTGCGTTGCTACCAGAAAGCGTTTGGTGGAAATTGCCCATTCCCAGACTCTCATGGCCTCTCGACAAAGGGGGTAAGACCTGGATCCTCCCTGTTTGTTGATATACCAGACTACTGACATGTTGTCTGTCTGAATCGCAATAGTCCCTGAAGGAAGAACGTGGTGAAGTGCTTGCAACGCTAGGAGCACCGCCCTCATTTCCAGGACATTTATATGCAATGACGTCTCTGTGGGATTCCACGTGCCTTGGACAATCTTTCCCGCAGAATGCCCCCCCCACCCGAGGCAAGAAGCGTCCGTGGTCACTGTGGCTCGGGGAAATGCAGCACAAAAAGGTCTCCCTGCCAGGGGCTCCGGAGAAAGAAGCCACCACAGAAGGGAGTCCCTGCACGCCTTGCTGACCGCAATCGGAGCGTTGAGAGAGGAACAAAGAGGGGACCACTGAACCTGAAGGGTCCATTGAAGAACCCGCATGCGTAAACGAGCATGAATGAGAAGCGGAATAGCTGCCGCCATAGAGCCTAGGGCCCTCAGGACCGAAGCTGCAGTTGGAGATGGTTGCAGGATCGCTGTCACATGACACTTCAGGTTGGCAATTCGGTCTGGGGTGAGGAAGGCTCGCATTGATCTGGTGTTTAGTCTTCCTCCTATGAAATCTATAACTTGTGTGGGGTGCAGTAAAGATTTCTCCCAGTTGATCGTGATGCCCAGCCTTGGTGCTAGTTGAAGAAAGTAATCCCTGGCTGAGCACAGAAGATGCCTTGATGATGCCGTCAGGAGCCAGTCGTCCAGGTACGGAAAGACCTGTAATCCCTGGAGCCTCAGGTGGGCCGCTACCACCGCTAGCACCTTGGTGAACACCCTGGGGCTGAGGTGAGACCAAAGGGAGGACCCTGAACTGATAATGACTGGCTCCCAGCCGAAGCGAAGAAACCTCCTGGATCGCCTGTCCATCCGAATGTGGTAGTACGCGTCCTTGAGGTCGATGGAGCACATCCAGTCATTCTCCCTCAAGAGGGGAAGTATAGATTGCAGGGTGAGCATCCGGAACTTTTGCTTGATTACTGACAGGTTCAGCTGGGAAAGGTCTAAGATTGGTCTTAGGTCCCCCGTTTTCTTTGGCACCAAAAAGAACCTGGAGTAAAACCCTAATCCGGTTTGATCTCGGGGACGCTGGATAGCTCTTTTTCTAGCAGCTGTTCGATTTCGACAGCTGCCGCCTCCCTTTGGTCGGGTGGAACATCTGGGAGGCTGCGAGATTTGGGAACCTTGAATAGGGGAATTGAATATCCTCTGGATATGACACGAAGCACCCAACTGTCTGTTGTTATGGACTCCCAAGAAGTCAGGTGCCTCGAAACCGCCCCCCGACTGCCTCCAGAGACGGACAGCCGGGCAACCCTTCAGGGCTGCTGCGTGGGTCTATCAGAGAAAGGTTCTCTGGACCCAAAGTTGCCAGGAGCCCCCCTGCCCCTAGCACGACGACCTCCCCGTCCTCCTCTGCCACGGAAGGACTGGTTATCCGGAGCAGGTTGGGACTGCTGCGACTTCCGGAACCACATCTTCTTCTGTCCCTTTTGGTTCTTAGAGAAGGACCTCTGGGGAGCTGAGAAGCGGACTCCGACGGCAGACAGCGTCTTCCCATCCTTTTCGCTCTGGACTAGTGTCTCGCGAACAGTCTTGCCAAATAAGGCAGAACCATCAAAGGGGGCATTCGCAAAGGTCGCCTTGAGGGGCTCTGCAAAATCACAATGGCGGAGCCAGGCCTGTCGCCTCATGACTAGGCCTGCTCCGCTGGCTCTAGCGGCTCCCTCAGTAGCATGAGAAAGCAGCCGCATAGATGTATTGGAAACTGATCTGAGAGTGGCCATTCAGGTGGAGTAAACCTGTTTATCCTCACTCGACATGGACTCCGGGGGAGATGCAGCGTATTCTTTAATCAGATCCCGCTGCATCCTAATGACATGTGCCATGTAGTTCAGCGCTCTCAAGGAGAAGGTTGCTGAACTAAAAACTCGCTTCCCAATGCGATCCATCGAGCGGGACTCCTTGCCCGGAGGATGCATGGAGGGACTCTCCTGGGCCAATTCCCTCTTCGTGGCTGCAGCCATCATCATGGCATCTACTGGGGGGCCCTTACTCCAGTGGGTGCGGTCCGATGGAGGGGAAAGAATGCGGTCCGGGCGTTTAGGGATAGGCTCAATGGTGTCTGGATCCTTCCACGCCCTGATGGAAATAAGGTCCACCAGGGGGTCAGCAGGAGGGGACACCCAAGAGGTAGAAGGGCCCGCCTCGAATGCCTCCAAGAACACAGACTCGTCCGAGGAAGCCTTGGGGGCAGACCACCCCCCCTGATCCTTAACATCTCCATGATGTCTCCAAATGAGACGTCCTCAGGGGGTGACCTAGGGGAGCCTTCCCCTTCATCCAAGTCTGTGTCTTCAGTAACGGACTCGGGAGTCCATGTGCCTCCTTTTGCACTTACGCCTCGAGGTACTTCTTCGGGGCTGTCCGAGGAGTACTCTTCAGCAGTTGGATGTTCCAAGGGAACCACTTGGGACATCGAGGCGGGCTGTCCCTGGGACCGGCTGGTGGGGGCCTGGCCCAACTGCAAGGGAGTGCGGGATGGAGCCGTGGCAGGGACCGGGGGTCCGGATGTCCTCAACAGTGCCCTTTCCACTACGTCGAAAGCCGAGGGGGAGCCAGCTTCTCTAAACCCCGAGAGCCGACCCCCACTCGGATCCGACGCACGGATCGGAGTCGGAGCTGAAACCGTCGGATCCGAGAGACCGGTGCGCTCCGACCTGGACGGAGCTGAAGACACACCAGCTCCCTCGGATCCGAGGCTCGGCCCTCGGCTCCGAGAGGTCGGGTCCGAAGTACCCGAAGCACTCAAGGGATGGGACGGATCCGAGGTGTGCCGACCCAAAACAACAAAAATAGAGATTTTTAAAACTTTTTCTGTCAAAAATTCTTATCTTATCTTCAACAACGCCAGGAGCTCTAGAATCCGTAGCTACTTGAAAAGCGGCAAACGAAATCTGAGGTCAGTGAGGGCTTGGCAAGGGGTTATGGGTAAGAGGGAGGAGCTAGGAGCCTAAGCTTTTGAACTGCCGGCTCGGATCTGAGGTCGGATCCGATACCCACAGGTTGCAGACGAATGAAGTCTGCCTACTTCAGATCCACTGTTACCTGTACCAAAAATGGAGTTGCTATCATCACCTTTGGAGAGTTCTTCTGAATCTTTATAAGAATCCTGGTTATCTTAGGAAAGGATGGAAAGGCATACAGAAACATTGCCGATCATGGGAATGAAAAAGCAGGT
This sequence comes from Protopterus annectens, assembly GCF_019279795.1. Classification (NCBI taxonomy): domain Eukaryota; kingdom Metazoa; phylum Chordata; order Ceratodontiformes; family Protopteridae; genus Protopterus; species Protopterus annectens. The sequence continues at coordinate 618,956,283 of NC_056734.1, read as the reverse complement.
CTTCCAGGCCTCTGTGCAATGAGAACTGAAACAGAATTTCATTAACTCTCTGCTGTGAATGGAGGCAAACAGATCTGTTTGAAGCATTCCACATAGTTGGATCAATTCCTGGAAGACTGCTGGGTGCAGTTTCCATTTGCAAGGGTTTGTCCTGGTCCTGCTCAGCTTGTCTACTACATTTAGATCAGGTAGAATTTAAGCAGCTTGGACGGGAAGATTGTACTGAGTTGCTAGTTCTCAGGCTACCATAGCTAGTCTGCAAAGGAAGGAGGATTTGTTACTTTTGTTTGTTAATGTACATCACTATTCTGTTTATAATTACTAGCAGAGGGCCTGGAATCCAAAGATGGTTTAGAGATTTGAAACCATTTATTAGTGCAATGATTTCTTTGATGTTTGTGTGTTTCAGTTTGTCCTGCTTATTCCACAGACCCTGAACTTTCACACCCCCCGGATCCAGCCAAGTAGGGGAATGGAACGGAGAAAGGGAGACCTGGCTTGAGACATAACTGATTGACCCACCAGAGTAACTCCCATTTTACAAATACCATGCTCAGGAATCTAAAATTATGTGTATGGCTAATAGTTCCAAACTGATTTGATTTGTTACTGAATTTTCCTCACATGAAGTCTGTCTAAAGGAATCATGAGAATTTGCAGTTATGAAACCTAGAGGCATTCCCAGGTAGTTGTCATAGTCTTGTTGAAAAATGTCTGAAACTGCTCCCTGTAGAATTGCACTTTGTCTTGAAGAAAACATACCATCAGAGATATATCTACGAGACACCCTAGAAATACTATCCTGTGAGACGGAAAGAGATTTCTCTAGGTTCACATGAGGTTCCAAATTGAGAATAAGGTTCTCGAACCTAAAAAAGAGTGACAGCTCCTGAAAGAATTTGCAAAAACAAGGCAGTCATCTAAACATTGAAAGATGTGAATGCCCTATAAGCTGCAATATGCTATTACAGGTGGTACACACTTTGTAAACACTTTGGGAGCCGCCGATAACCCAAAGAGTTAGGCAGAAATCTGAAAATGTAAATCAGACAGAGAAATTTTTTAAAAACTTCTTGAAATCTTTAATAATGTGATGATAAAAGTCTTTTATATCTATGATTATAGGTTCATAGTTTGATACTAGGCTATCAACCCTAGTGCCTATACAAGCCTAGCCATAACAATTCCCTGGTTATTTCTTCCCACAGTATTTACTTCCAGAAAAGTGGGAGGAGGAATGACAGGTAACACAGACTATAGAGAGCAGTTTGAATTTTGGAATCTTGATTTGAAGATTTAAGAAAGGAAAGGTCTGGGACAGGCCTCTATGTTCCTTCCTTATTTAGCATTAGAAATATTCCTGAGTAAAATCTCTATCTGATCAGGAAGAACAGGTTCCATCACCCCTTGATGGAGTATTTGATCTAGAACAAGAGGAAGGGGGAGGTGGCTGGGTGAAGAGAGATTCCCTTGGAAAGGGAAAGAGAATCCCACTGCCAGTTATAGGCCTTTTGAATGATTTGCAGAACCCACATTGGGAATCATTTGGTGCCACAGAGAAAAGTGAAGACCTATACCACGGGAAATCTTTCCTAGGTGGCCAGGGAGGGGAGGTGGAAATACAAGATGGGACACCTGGTCAATCTGATTTTTTTAAGACTGCCCTTAGGTTTGGGAGGATTCTACTTTTTTTTTTGAACCTCACTGACATTGTTTTCTAAAAAGGCTGTTTTCCATGTACTATGCTGTGATTGCTTATTGTTTCCTATAAAAGGACCCCAAACTGGAAGGAAAGTTTCTATTAAATTTTGATACAGAGAGTTGAAAAATCTTGGTAACCCCTTGAATTAAATTTCCCCTATCATCAAACCTTAGAAATGGAAAAGCCACATATTTCTATATCCAAAGGAACATTCAGGAGTCCAGATTTTACACATCTTTTATTAAATTCTGAGACTACAGCCAAGTCAATTGTATCACTAACCCAGTGACTTACCATAGACAGACAGGAAATTAAATAATTCAGATATGTCAATCTCTGAAGAAGGATGGTCAACTGACTTTTTCATATTGTCAAATGAATCCAGAAAAAATATGAACATGTGAGCCTGACAATTTACTATTCTGAAGGCTAAGGTGGAAGTAGTAAAACTTGCTTCACATACCTATCAAAGCCTTTCTCCAATCCTTGTTAGCTGCCACAATATGTTTGGTAGAAGATGGCTTTGTCTGAGAAATTATGGCAGGGTCTAACCTAGGGTTTCATAAAATAAGTGTGTAGGTCTGGGGAACCTTATATAACTTAGCAGATTTTTGGGGGCAGGTAGCAGACTGTCAGCTAAACTGCTGACTGCAAGGAAACATACCCTATGTCTGTCAAAACAAGAACAGCTGCAGGTTGAGGGAAATCTAACGGTAAGAAATCATAACATCTTTGCAGGGACTCTAATATTTTTCTTCCCAGTGACATTCTGGCAATAGTATCAGAATGATAGGATTCTTGAAGTGGTGAATCTGAGGAATAATTTTCCTGAGTGTCAGATTTCCCATTCTTTGGAGCAGGGACTTGGGAAACAGTCCAAGTCTAATTCCTGTCACATGGACTGAGAATCAGAATGTGAAAGGAAAATGCTTTTATTTTTAAATGATGAGAAAACTCAGAATGCAATGACTGAAACTCACTAAATAAGCCTTTTGAATAACCCAGCCAATCAAGCCTTGTGTTCTCTAGCTGAAAGGGATACAGGTGAAGAAAAATGCCTAATTTTATCCTTCCTTTTTCCTACTGAAAGAGAACGCCCTGAAAAACAGTCCTTTCTCCAGGACTCAAGTGCCTCAAAGCCACCATGTGAAGGAATACCATCCTCTCCCCTTCTCTTATTCAGTCGAGTGTCTCTTCCTTGCCTGAAGAGGACAATCAGCTGCAGAGGGCATGCCTGCCTCTTCTCTCAGAGGTTTTCCAAGGAGCAGCACCACAGGGACTGTAAGAAACCAATGAGCAGTCTAAAGAACTCCATATGGCCACAGCACAGTCACTCACTGACAAGTGAAGGAAACAGGAAGCCAGAGGGAAGACCAAAGCCTCTGTAGATCAGTGTGTGTGTTGTTACTTTAAAAAGCATTTCAAAGTGAGGGCACGTGCAGGCAGCAGTGCCATTTTGAGTGAACTGCCAGAGTAGTCAGTCTGTTTATGTTTATTTAAGTTTAAGTTACTAAGCCTCAATTCTGATGCGTTTGTTATGTAATAAAGCTGCTTGAATAGAACCCACAAGTGTTAGTCTGTTTTATCCTGACCGGACGAGCAACATAGTTTCAGAACTGGCATGTCTGAATGATATGGTGTTAGAGGCAGCATATATGAATGACATGGTGTTAGAGTGACATGCCTGAGCAACATGGTGACAGAACCGGGATGTCTGAGCAACAAGAAGCCAGAAGTTGAGCCATGAGGTGCACAGTTAGAAATGGAGGTATATAGAGGAATGACTTGTCCCAACCTGCTCAAACGATTGAAGAAAAGGTCAGAAACAAATTTCAGTTAATTAAAACTCACATGAATGATTTATTTCATAAAGAAAACGATATGAAGCATTTGTAAAGCACAAAATGCATTATCAAACGAAAAGCACAAAATGCATTACTGATTAAATGAAATGTTCGAAACCACGATATTTGATAGAATTATTCAAAATACTTGAGAGCATTCAGAATTACTTCTGATTTGTATAACAAGCTTGTTAAAAGTAAAACGAGCACAAGAAAAGTATAATGAGCATAACGAGTACAATAAAAGGGCAAAATGAACATAGAAAAAAAGCGACTAATTTTTTTAGTAAACCATGTTTTTTGATACGTGCTATTTTGCATTAATTAAAGCTATTCAAGGTATAATTAAAGTTGTTTGAAGTATCGCAGATTGTGCAAAGTGTTTGCAGTGTGTGCTTTATTACAGTACAATCATTTTGAAGAGTTTACTGTGTGGAAAGTACAGTTATTTTGCAAAGTGCAGTCAGAATAGTCATTTTGAGAAGTTTCTTGTGCTGTGTACAGTTCACTCCCAAAGTGCAGTCATTTCAAAGTGTTTCTTACACTGATGAGTGGTTTTGCAAAGTACAGTGATTTCAAAGTGTTCCTGTGCTACAGAGACTTGTTTCACAAACTGCAGTTATTTCGAAGAGCCTACTGTGCTGTTGAGCATAATTACAGGCTTCTGGCATAACTTTCTGACATATATGTGTGTTATGTTCATACATAAATCCAAGGGTCTTTATTACTGTGTGTTGTAATGGCAGGGGCATTTTGCAGACCCAGTCCACTTGTGTTTGATCATAATATTGCAGAGAATTGGAGAGTATTTGAGAAGGAATAAGATATTTTCATATAAGCAACTTTTTCTGATAAAGAAGCATGTACAAGGGCATTTATTCTGCTTAATCTAGCATGGTCAGAAGCCCCTGAAAGACCGCATTCATTTGTGTATGCACCAGCAGTATACACAGGTGAAGGGGAAAACCATCACATTGTTGTACAGGCTGAATCAAAGGAGGACCCTGGGTGCTTGAAACATAAATTTAGAGAAATGTGTAACCCCTAGACAAATGTTACATTGGACAGGCACTTATTTTATACAAGAGACCAAAAGCCAGGAGAAACCTTTGCAGCTTATATTACTGACAAGAGAAAAACAAAGCTAAAATGTGCAGATTTGGCGATTTGAAAGATGAGTTGATAAAGGACAGGCTTGTGTGTGGTGTTAATAATGCTGCAGTGAGAAAGATTTTGCTTTGAGACAATGATTTAACATTGAGCAAAGCCACAGGGATTTGTCAAATACATGAGCTTACAGAAAGGCACACAAATATGCTGGCAGGCGATAGGAGCATGTTTTCAGCAGTCTATAGAGCAAACATAGACACCATGCAGCACGTGGTTAACAGAAACAGGCCTAAGCACATGCAGCTGCAGCCCCTGCATGATTTCCAGGGACAGCTCGTACCTTTCCAGCAAGTTTTAAGACTAGGTCAGTAAAACAGACATGCTCAGTGCAGCAAAGGGATGAATTAGCAAAACCCAAGTCAAGTCTCATTTTTAACTGGTGTAATTGGGTGCCAATCATGAGCGCAAAAGAGAAAAGTGCTTAGCATTTGGTCAGCAATGCCACAAGTGTAAAAAACAGAACCACTTTCAAAAGCTTTGTAAATCAAGCAAGCCTCATTCATTTATTAAAAACGGTCACTCAAAAAAGCAAGTCGATCATATAGAAAGCTGCAACTTTACTTTCTATGTAGATGGTGCATCAGTGTTTGGTGAAAAGGTTAATGTAGTAGATTTGTTGGCAAACAACAAAGTGTTTTGTACTGTCCTGATTAACGGTAAACCCACAGAGCTCAAAGTGGACACTGGTTCAAAGTGCAATGTTATGTCAGTAGAAACACTTGCTAGAGTAAGAGCTAGTGGGCAACTTAATTTGGCCAATTGTGTGAAGCTTGTTGCTTATGGAGGTAAAGAGTTTCAAACTGAAGGCTCAGTAGTGCTTTCTTGCTATTCAGCTGAGAACAGTTACAGCTTGCAATTTTATGTAGTCAAAAGACCTGTACAGTCATTATTAGGTCTCAGAGAGAGTTTAAAAATGAAGCTTTATTTTACCAAAGAAGTCCATCATGTAAGCACATGTCCTAGTTCCAGTTTCACAGATGCTATTTTCACAGAGTATGCTAATATTTTCAAAGACAAGCTACGTAAACTTCCAGTTGTGTACTCTATGAGATTATACCCAGAGGTCAGTCCAGTGGTCAGACCAGCAAGAATTTCGATAGCTATGTGGAACAGAGTCAAGTCCACTTAGATAAAATGGTGCAGCAAGGTGTGATTTGTCCAGTTACAGAACCAACTGAATGGGTGTCTTCCATGGTAGTTGCTCATGAGAAAAACTCAGATGAAATCAGAATATGTATTGACCCAAGAGACTTAAGACCACACTATCTGAGTACAGTCAAGGAAGTTGCTACCCTCACGCCAAATGCCACTTTTTTCTGTCTTAGATGCAGAGAGTTCATTTTGACAAGTAATACTTGATCACAAATCTTCACTACTGACTACATTCAGTACGCCATTTGGTAGGTACAGATTTATCAGTATTCCTTTTGGAATAAATTCTGCCAGTGAAGTCTTTCAGCATGCAATGGAACAAAGTTTTTCAGGACATCAATGTGCTGTAATAGTAGATGATTTATTAGTTGGAGGGAATGGTGAAGCAAAGCTTGACAGAAACTCAGGAAAGTTCTGCAAAGAGCAGGCCATTCCATCTACGTTAAGATACTATGATGTCTATAAAAAGTACAGTTTTGTACCTACCATAAATGTAGATGTTCGAAGATCCACATTGCTGCAGTCCTTACACTTGGGTAGTCCGCTGTCCTCGGTCGGCCCGAATATCAAAGTATAAGGCTGACGTCAGTCAGGGCGCATTTGACTGACATCAGGACGTCAGGGTACAAATGCGCATGACCGACGTCATATCCTCAGTCTTTTCTTGCCCCAGATGTCAGAAGACCCAAAAAATAAAGGTCAAAACCAAAAGATAGCAAACAACCAACCAACCACCCTTGCACTAACTATATGTACAACATATACAATATACACAAAATGTACAACCCAACCCCACACAACCACCTCAAACTACAGAGGGGAAGGAGGGAGGGTAAATTGGACTGCAGCAATGTGGATCTTCGAACATCTACATTTATGGTAGGTACAAAACTGTACTATGTTCTTCATCTCACATTGCTGCAGTCCTTACACTTGGGTAGAATCCCAAAGCAGAGGTAAGGGAGGATGGCTAACTACAAGGAAGCAGGAGCTGCCAAAATGCCCTGCAAAACAGCAGTGGCAAAACCAGCCCTGGACTTAGAGTAAAGTGGCAGGTGATAATGCCTAGAGAAAGTATGCACAGAACTCCAAGTAGCTGCCTCCAAAATATCCTTGGTTGCCACTCCCCTCAAAAAAGCTGTTGAAGTGGCAGTAGCCCTAGTGGAATGAGGCCTAATCCCAGCTGGAATCTCCTTGCCATGATGGGAATAACAGAAAGCAATGCAAAACCCAATCCACTTAGAAATAGTTTGTTTTGACACAGGCTTGCCCTGAGAACTCAAAGCAAAAGAAACAAACAACTGCTGAGACTGCCTGAACCCTTTAGTTCTGTCCAAATAATAACGCAACTGCCTGTGAACATCTAAAGTGTGCAAAATCTTTCCCCTTTATTTTGGGGATTTGCATAAAAAGTAGGCAAATGAATAGTTTGGTTTAAAGCCACACTAGAAACCACCTTAGGCATAAAGGAAGGATTAGTACGTAATGATACCCTATCCTTATGGAAAATCAAGAAAGGCTCAACCGCCATGAGGGCCTGTAATTCAGAAACCCTTCTTGCAGAGGTAATGGCCAACAGAAAAGCAGTCTTCCATGATAAATATTTCAACTCAGCAGTAGCTGCAGGCTCAAAAGGTTGTAGAGGGAGTTTCTCCAACACAAAATTGAGATCCCAAGCAGGAGTAGGAGCTCTTCGTGGGGGTCTTATATTCTTTGCCCCTCTAAGAAATTGCTTGAACAAAGGATGAGAAAACAATGGTGGGTCGCAATCATAGTGAGCAGAAATTGCTGCAGCATGAACTTTAATAGAAGAGAAAGACAAACCTTTGTCTAGTAACTCAGTAAGATATTGAAGAGCCACACTCAAATTAGGCTCAGAAACATCAAAATCTTTTGCTGCACTCCAAAATAAAAATCTCTTCCATTTATCTGCGTACACTTTCCTTGTGCTAGGCCTTCTAGCTTCCAAAATCACATTCAAAACTTGTTGTGGAAGTTGAGACCCTCTATGGTTCAAAACAGAATATGCCAGGCTGTCAGGTGAAGAGAGTGAAGTTTGACATTGAGCAAATGGCTGTCCTCCTGTGACAACAGGTGTGGAACCGAAGGCAAAGGCCATGGAGGCTTCCGTACCAGACTTCTCAGTAATGGGTACCAGTGCTGTCGAGGCCAATCTGGAGCTATTAAAATCATCCTTGGCTTGTCCTGTCTGACCTTTAGAAGTACCTTTAGGAGGAGAGGCAGAGGTGGAAAGGCATACACATGAAGATTGCTCCAATTGAAAGAAAGAGCATCCACTTTCCAAGCTGTGGGATGAAACCTTTTTGTGCAAAACTTTGGCAGCTGATGGTTTAGTGGAGAAGCGAACAGATCTATGTCTGGAGTTCCCCATGACACTGTCAATTTCTGAAACACATGAGGATCCAATTTCCACTCGTGGGGATCCATAATTCGTCTGCTCAACACATCTGCTAAGGAGTTCTGTGCTCCTGGCAGAAACCTTGCCTGAAGATTGAGTTGTAAACTGAGAGCAGTCTCCCACAAAATCATAGCTTGCCTGCATAGAGGATAAGAATGAGTTCCCCCTTGCTTGTTGATGTACCACATGACAGTTGTGTTGTCTGTTAGAATCAACACTTGTCCTGGAAGAAGTAATTCCTGGAAAGCTATTAACGCAAACTGGACTGCTAACATCTCCTTCATGTTGATATGTAGATGTTGTAGTCTGACAGGCCACTTGTTTTGTATCCACTTTCCATTTAGATGAGCTCCCCAAGCTTTGTCTGAGGCATCTGTCGTTAAAATCTGACTCGCCTCTGGCCGGGTCACAGAGAGTCCCTTGTTTAGGTGACATTCCTGAGCCCACCACAAAAATTCCTTTTGAATGCAAGGTATTATTTGAATGACAGTGTCCAGATCCTGGCAGTGCTGTGTCCATACATTTTGAGATACCATTGTAGCTTCCTCATATGCAGTTTGGCATTGGGAAGCACCAGAATACAAGATGCCATGAACCCTAAGGCTTGAAGGACTGTCCTTGCAGTCAGCCCGGACTGATGAGATAGTTGATGGAAGTAAAGGGATAGACTCTTTTGTTTGTCCGGGGTTAAAAAGGCCATCTGGGATGCTGTATTCAGTCTCACACCCAGAAAGCACATGTCTTGAGAGGGTACTAGACTGGACTTTATTTCGTTCACAGAATACCCTAGGCATCTTAGCACTGCTATCACATATTCCAAATGATGAAGAAGCTCTTCCCTTCCTTGAGCCAGAATTAGGCAGTCGTCCAAATAAGGATAGATCTGTATTCCTTTTAGTCTGAAGAAAGCTATCACTGGAGCCAGAACTTTCGTGAACACTCTGGGCGCAGTAGATAAGCCAAAGGGCAATGCAGAGAACTGATAGTGAGAAGTCCCAGCTCAAAACGCAGATACTTTCTGCAACTTAGTCTGATAGGAACATGAAGGTAAGCCTCCTTGAGATCCAAAGTTACCATCCAATGATCTTTGCCCAGCAGAGGTAAAAGCTGCTGTAACGTCAACATTTTGAACTTGGGAATGTCCAGATAAGTGTTGAGGATAGATAAATCCAAAATTGGTCTCCACGTGTTCCCCTTCTTTGGTACTAGGAACAGGCGAGAATAAAATCCTAGGCCCACTTCTGGCAGAGGAACCGGCTGTATGGCCCCTAGTTGGAGCAACAGAGAAACCTGTTTGTGAGCCTCTATTCTTTGTTGAGGAGGAACGTCTGGCATGCCTTTGAAAGGAGGCAAGGTATGGAAATAAAACTTGTAGCCGTGGTGTATGATATCCAATACCCATCTGTCCTGGGTAATTAAACTCCAATTTTCTTTGAAAAGCGCCAACCTTCCTCCCAAAGGTGCTGCCAGACGAGCAGGCTCTGGCAGCTGAAAAGGTAGGTCATTGGGTCTGCTTACGAAAGGACTGACCCCTGCCCTCAGCCGAAGCCTGTGCAGGAGAACTCCCTGTTCTAGGCCTGAAAGAGCCCTGAGCTCTGCCCTTACCACGTCTAGATCTACCCCTAGACTGGGAATCATAAGAAGGATACGTCCACCCCTTAGTAGGCCAATTTCTACTAAACTTTGGAGGCTGGACCTGCAAAAAATCTTTAACAGTCTGCATAGACTTAGCCTTGTCTTCCATTTTCTTTAAAACTGTCTCAACAGGAGGACCAAACAACACGTCAGATTGTAAAGGAGCATCTAAAATCCTTGTTTTAAGATGTTCAGACAAATTCTGATCCCTCAGTCAGGCGTGCCTGAAGAACTGACCCAGTGGCAGCCACCCTAGACGAGGCCTGTACAGCATCAAAACCACATTGCAAAGAATGCTTACCCACCTGTTCAGAAACATGCACTAAATCTTGCAACTCTTTACAATCAATACCTACTGCCAGAGCATCAACCTTAGACTTCAATTGTGAAAGGAGATAGTTTTGGTATTTCAACATGTGAAACTGGCAATTCAGAGCCCTCATAGCAAGAGTGGAAGAAGTATAGACTTTCTTTCCCCATCTATCCAAGGCCCTAGCCTCCTTGTCTGCAGGAACCGGATTTTTAACAACAGAAGCCTTAACACCTTTAGGCCCCTGGCTAACAGTTTCTGGGTCTGCCCTAGGACTCTTAAAAAGATACTTATGAGCTTCAGGCACCCTGTAATATCAATCCGGCTTAACAGGAGCAGGAGGCAAAGAATCAGGATTAAGAGAAGCCTCTGTAAAAACATCTTCCACTACATCCAAAACAGGAGGTATAGCAAAAGGCCTATGCTGGGGTAAAAACAGAAATTCCCTAAGCCTTTTCCTGGAATCAGAGAAGTCCTAACCTTCCCACTTAAAATGCTCCCTCATGGCATGAAGAGTTTCTGAAAAAGAAAAATCCTCAGGAGTAGTAGCAGAAGGAGTAGAATCATCCACATCAGAATCGGAATAAGGAGAGTACTCCTGCAAGTCTTCAGCCGAAGACTCTGAAATATCTGAAGCCTGCTCAAAACCCCCCAGCTCAGGCTCCACCCTAGGTCTCTTATCAGGAGGGGGCATAGAACCCCTAATTAAAGTAATCAAATCTTCTGCCATTTTAAGCATATGCTTCTTGGGCACAGTACCTGAAGAGCTAGGGGTAACACCAACTGAAGCCAAACCTGGCCTGCCCCTGGGAGAAGCCTTTGAAACAGAAGGAGAGGGCCTAGCCACCTTAGGAAGGGAGGGGAGTATAGTAACCTTAGAAGCCCCCTCAGCCTGACTTGTCTCCTGAGAGGCCACATCTTGCAATAATAAGGTCTCACCCTGGGAACACAAAGAAACCTCCGGTGGAGCCACCGGCTCCACCGACACCTCTAAAGAACCGGCGTCCGGTACAGACGGTTCTTCTAGCCTAGGCTTAACTGCCTTGTCCTTGCGCTTCTTTGAAGAAGCGGGCGTCGGAGCATCCGACGGCATTTTATAGTTGCACCGCTTCCCAAAGACTAACCTTGCACAATCCAACCTTCTCTTTATAGTGCGTTTATTAAATCTAGCACAAGAGCGGCAGCCAACAACGTCGTGCTCAGGCCCTAAGCAAGGAATACACAAAGTATGATAATCTCTATGCGGTATCTGTTTCCCACAAGAAATGCAATTATTGACTTTTTCTGACATCCGGTAAATGACTGAGGCAAGAAAAAACTAAAATATTCCCCAACGGGGTACTTAGCCAACTTTGAACTCGGTCTGAAACTTCTAAATCGAAAAATCTCAGAACGCCAACCGGCACTTGCAATGCTGCTTCTGCATCGGACCATGCGGCAAAAAAAACTGGAATGGTGACTGGAGCGAAAAATGGAAGGACCACAATGGCAAATGATTATTAAGCTTTCTTCCACTTTATTAAATCGTGGACTTCTTCAGAAAAACCAGGATGCCTCCCTACATCCTGGTTTTATATACAAAAACAGGAAATGATGTAAAAATGATATCTTTCATACATATACATAAAAATTGATTCAGTTATAAAACATTATAACAACATAATATCATTGTTATAACATATATGTTCATCAAATTAATAGTGCTTTAAAAAAGACTTAGTTAAAATCCATTTTTATTTTTTATGTATTTTTGTTTTTTTATTTTTTTGTCTTGTTTTTTTTATTATTATTATTATTATTTGTTTTTATTTGTTTTATTGCAGTGAATCCTATTCTATTACTCTTTGTCTTTAATTTCCTGAAACCCGACTGAACTGCACAACTACCTCTATTATATTTCATGTTGTGATTATGTTTTTCATACTACAATCCCACTAAATGTCTATTGGATACTGATGAAAACCGAAACTAGATGTCACGTCATTGTAGAAATGCAATGGGTCACTATCTGATAAAACCCAATATTTGACAGAACAAAGTCTGTCAATTAAACTTCCTTATGTCATGGCAAGTGATCTTAACAACAAGTTGGAGCAGAAAGAGTCAATATGGCAGTTATGCTTAGGGGGTGATGGACCCCCTGGATTAAATGAAGGGATAAACATCAAATGTTTTTTACACAATAGAAACTAAGAACATGTTTATATGCAGTATGTTCATTTAACATGTTTCTTTGAATTGATGGAATACCACACTTATATTTGTTTACATTTAGGGGTGTTACCCTTCATGGATTATTTAGGGGTCAGTTTACATTTTGCATTTTGGATCATAGCAGGGGCTTTGGTGAGATCAATTTTCTTGCCATGACATAAGGAAGTTTAATTGACAGACTTTGTTCTGTCAAATATTGGGTTTTATCAGATAGTGACCCATTGCATTTCTACAATGACGTGACATCTAGTTTCGGTTTTCATCAGTATCCAATAGACATTTAGTGGGATTGTAGTATGAAAAACATAATCACAACATGAAATATAATAGAGGTAGTTGTGCAGTTCAGTCGGGTTTCAGGAAATTGAAGACAAAGAGTAATAGAATAGGATTCACTGCAATAAAACAAATAATAACAAATAATAATAATAAAAAAACAAGACAAAAAAATAAAAAAACAAAAATACATAAAAAATAAAAATGGATTTTAACTAAGTCTTTTTTAAAGCACTATTAATTTGATGAACATATATGTTATAACAATGATATTATGTTGTTATAATGTTTTATAACTGAATCAATTTTTATGTATATGTATGAAAGATATCATTTTTACATCATTTCCTGTTTTTGTATATAAAACCAGGATGTAGGGAGGCATCCTGGTTTTTCTGAAGAAGTCCACGATTTAATAAAGTGGAAGAAAGCTTAATAATCATTTGCCATTGTGGTCCTTCCATTTTTCGCTCCAGTCACCATTCCAGTTTGTTTAGTTTAGTTCGGGTTGCCGAATCCAAACCTGTTGTTTTCATGCAGCAAAAAAGACTGAGGATATGACGTCGGTCATGCGCATTTGTACCCTGACGTCCTGATGTCAGTCAAATGCGCCCTGACCGACGTCAGCCTTATACTTTGATATTCGGGCCGACCGAGGACAGCAGACTACCCAAGTGTAAGGACTGCAGCAATGTGAGATGAAGAACATCAGTAATTCTTTCCTGTGATGCTTCAGAGTTCTGTCTTGGTGCAGCTATTCTTCAAGAGGGCATACCAGTAGCCTATGCATCTAGAACTCTTACTCAAACTGACATGCAGTATGCTCAGATTGAGAGGGAACTTTTGGCAATTAGGTTTGCATGTTCGATGCTCCATGATTATATTTTATAGCCAAGCTATCCAGATCGAGAGTGATCATCAACCTCTAGTCACTATTTTAAAGAAGCCTTTGCATATAGCTTCAGCAAGACTACAAAGAATGATGCTCAAAAGTACAACTTCAAAATTGTCAATACAATAGGCAAACTTCTTTATTTGGCTGATACCTTATCCAGCTTGGTCAGAAATACCACAGAAAAGCTTAATGCAGAGAATTTTGACTTTGATGTCATGGAAGTGCGTAATTTTTCTACCACAAGAGTTGATGAGTTAAGAGATCATACAAAGACTGATCCAATTTTGCAAAAGCTCAACAACTTTATCAGTGTTGGATGGCCGTCAAAGCAATCTTGTGTACCAACAGAAGTGCAACCTTATTTTCCTTACAGAGATGAGATGTTGATGGAAGATGATATAATTTTCAAAGGTCCTAAAGTTATTCCTACTTTCTTACATGAGTACATTCAGATTTTGCATCGTGGTCACCCAGGTTTCGAAGCTACCAAAAGAAGGGTGACAGGACTAGTACTTTGGCCTTCTCTGTCAAAAGATATCAATAAAGTACTTTCATCCTGTTCAATAGGCAACAGTACTAAACTGCGTTTGCAAAAAGAGCCACTTCAGCTAAACCAGATTTCTGAACTACCTTGGTCAACAGTAGCCACTGACATATTCGAGTGGAACAGTCAACATTACTTAGTGTTGGTAAACTCTTATTCAGATTGGTTTGAGATTGATCTGCTACCCAACCTAATGTCCAGTACTGTCATTACTAAGTTGAAATGTCATTTCTTAGTCCATGGTAGTCCACACAATTTATTTCTAACACTGATGGCCATGTTACCAGTCAGCTATTACAGAAATTTGCAAAAGATTGGGACTTTATCCATGTTACCAGCAGTCTTGAGTACCCACAGTCAAACGGCCTAGCTGAACATGCAATACAAAGTGCAAAGCAATTACTAGAGAGGTCAAAGTGTGAGAATACCGATGTTTTCTTGAATTTGCTTACTCTCAGAAAAGTAGTTGTGCACACTTACCATAAATGTAGATGTCCGAGTGTATTCACTGTTGCAGTCATTACATTTGGGTTATCTGCTTGCAGGTAGCCCTCAGTCAGCCTGATTAACAAAGTCTTGGGTCCTGCATTGGTTGCTGTCCCTTCTTCCATGACGTCAAGTCATCAGGGGTATAAAACATGCAGTCAACGCCATTACATCAGTTTTTCTTGCCCCAGATGTTAGGTGCCCCCCTAATGGGAAGCAATTAAATATAAAAGACAAAGATATACCTCCAACAAAAAAGCAAATACACCAAAAAGGCTTTTAAGCATAGTAAAGTAGAGGTATAGCCAAAAGAAGTTAGGGGGCTGGAGGGAGGGAGGGTAATCAGGACTGCAACAGTGAATACACTTGAACATCTACATTTATGGTAAGTGTACACAATTGTACTATGTTCTTCGTGTTTCATTGTTGCAGTCATTACATTTGGGTAGATTCCAAAAGCTATGGTTGGGAGGAGGAATTTAGATAGCATTAGGGCCAGCTATAAGGCCCTGCAAGACTGCAGTGGCAAAGCCAGCTCTGGATTTACAGAAAATTGGTAAAAGTATGTACAGAACTCCAGGTAGCAGCTTCTAGGATGTCCCTAGTAGGGACGCCTCTGAGAAAGGCTGTAGAGGTAGATGCAGCCCTGGTGGAGTGAGGTCTGATCCCCTAGGGCATAGGCTTTCCATGGTGCATATAGCAGAAATGAATGCAATGGCTTATTCATTTAGAAATGGTTTGCTTTGAAATAGCCTTCCCCTCTGCCCCTGCAGCAAATGCCACCAGCAATTGTTCAGATTTCCTTTGAGGTTTAGTCCTGTCCAAGTAGAATGTAAGTTGTCTGTGCACATCTAAGGAATGCAGTATCCGTTCCCCTTTATTCTGTGGATTGGGAAAGAAGGCTGGCAAATGAATGGACTGATTAAGAGCCACACTGGATACCACCTTGGGCATGAAGGATGGATTGGTTCTGAGGGACACCCTGTCCACATGCAAGAAGATGAAAGGCTCCACTGCCATAAGGGCCTGTAATTCAGATACCCTTCTAGCTGAAGTGATTGCTAAAAGGAAAGCTGTTTTCCAAAAAAGAAATTTTAAGTCTGCAGTAGCAGCTGGCTCAAAAGGAGATGAGTGAGTTTCTCAAAGACAAAGTTAAGGTCCCAGGCTGGGGTCGGAGCTCTCCTGGGTGGTTTCAAATTTTGGCCCCTCTGAGGAACTGCTTGAGCAGTGGATGAGAGAAGAGGGGAGGTTCTGTGTTATAATGAGCTGAAATGGCTGAGGCGTGGATTTTAATGGAGGAAAAAAACAGGCCCTTGTGAAGCATCTCAGTTAAGTATTGTAAAATCTGAGGTAAATTGGACACTGCTGTGCTCATCCCTTGAGATTGGTTCCAGGCACATAATCTTTTCCATTTTTTAGCATAGGATTTTCTAGTACTAGGCCTCCTTGCCTCTAAAATG
Source organism: Protopterus annectens (assembly GCF_019279795.1). Taxonomy (NCBI): domain Eukaryota; kingdom Metazoa; phylum Chordata; order Ceratodontiformes; family Protopteridae; genus Protopterus; species Protopterus annectens. The sequence goes on along the minus strand of NC_056734.1, from coordinate 618,940,176 downwards.
ATATCCATCACAGGTTTGCTGAGGGATGGTAAAGGAGAGATTAAGTAATTAGCCAGGCTGCAAGGTTCAGTGTTAGAAGCTGAGGGTGCAGAATCTGGTTTTCCTGCTGAGACAGCAGGGAGGGAGTCTGAGGCAGGTGCCATGGAGGTAACCGTGACACACTGCACAGAAGGGGGTACCAGTTTTGGCACGGCCAGTCTGGAGCAATCCAAATCATCATTGGTTTGTCCCGTTTGATTTTTTAGTAGTACTTTGGAGAGCAGAGGCAGAGGGGGGAAGGCATAGACTGATAGGTTTTTCCAGCTGAAGGGCAGAACATCCACTTTCCAGGCTTGTTTGTGGGGAGTCCTTGTGCAAAATTTGTCCAATTGGTAGTTCTGGGGAGAGGCAAACAGGTCTATATCTGGGCTCCCCCATTTGCTTGTCAACATGTTAAAAGTCCTTGGTTCCAGTTTCCACTCATGTGGGTCCATGAGGTTTCTGCTTAGTCCTTCTGCCAGTGTATTTAATTTTCCTGACAGGAATTGAGCTTGTAGGTGCACTTGGTAGCTCAAGGCTGTGTTCCACAATGCCATGGCTAGTCTGCAGAGGGGGTAAGAATATGTACCCCTTGCTTATGTACCACATAACAGTGGCGTTGTCCGTCTTTACCATTAGTTGTCCTGGAAGAATGTGGTCCTTGAAGGCTGTCAGAGCATTCTGTACAGCTAACATTTGTTTTTGATTGATATCCAGGTGCATTTGACTTGGGTTCCATTTGCTCTGAATGCACTTCCCTGTCAGGTGAGCCCCTCATGCATAGTGTGATGCATCTGTTGTTAGGGTTTGGGCAGCAGGGAGTGGTGTAAAAGATAGTCCCTTGTTTTGGTGGCAGGCCTCTGCCCACCAAAGGAACTCTAGGCATAGGCAAGGTATGATAGGAATCATTGTTTCTAGGTCCTGAGAATGTTGACACCATAGGCTTTTTAGATACCACTGTAGTTTCCTCATATGCAGTCTTGCATATGGAATTAGAAGAATGCAGGAGGCCACGAACCCCAAGGCCTGCAGTATTTATCTTGCAGATAGCAGGGTTTTTGTGGCCACTTGTTTGAAGTAGGTTGTCAAATGAATTTGTTTCTCTGGCGTGAGGTAAGCCATCTGGGAGGCTGTATTCAAGCTTGCTGCCAGGAATATAATTTGTTGACAGGTTACCAGTTGTGATTTTGTTTTGTTTACGGTGTACCCCAGACAAGTTAGAACCCTTTGTACAAAGGCCAGATGATTCAAAAGTATGTCCTGGCTTTCTACCTGAATTAGACAATCGTCCAGGTATGGGTAATATTTGAATATTTCTTTGCCTGCAAAATGCAATAACTGGAGCTAGGCACTTTGTGAATACTCTGGGTGCAGTAGATAAGCCAAAGGGCAGTGCAGAGAACTGTGCGTGTAGCCTGCTTTGAAGCATAGGTATCTTCTGTGAGATTCCCTGATTGGGATGTGCAGGTATGCTTCTTTTAATTCTAGTGTTGCCAACCTGGCATCTTTGCCTAGCATAGGAAGTAATTGGAGAAGAGTCAGCATCTTGAATTTTGGAATCTCCAAAAAGGTGTTTAGAGTACACAGGTCCAGGATAGGACGCCATGAATTGTCTTTTCTGGGTACCAGGAAAAGTCTCAAGTAGAAACCTTGTCCCTTTTCCTTTTCTGGTACCAGATGAATAGCCCCCATTATTGAGAGAAAGTACTTGTTTTTGGGCCTCTGCCCACTGATTTGGGGGTAGGTCCGGCCACCCTCTTGGTGTTGGCAACATGTGGAAGTGAAATTTGTATCCCTGGGACACTATATTTAAAACCCATTTGTCCTGGGTAATGAGTTCCCAATTCTTTGCATGAAGAGCAATCTTTCCCCCAAAGGGGCAGTCAGTTGATAAGTGCTTGGAAATTTTAAAAGGAAGTCATTGAGACAGTTTACCATAGGGGGGAGTCTTATTATTCCCAGATCTGGAAGTGGAGGCCTCCCACTGCTTAGTTCTGTGTGCCCCCTGGGACTGAAACCTGGGGTTTTTACTGTGTCTGGGTTTGGCTTGAGAAGGGCTGGAAAGGACCAAATCTTAGAGGGCCAGTGCCTACTAAATCTAGGAGGCTGCACTTGTAAAAAAATCTTTAACAGTTTGCATAGATTTAGCTTTATCTTCCATCTTTTTAAGAACTTTCTCAGCCTTGTTGCCAAACAGGCAGTCCGGATTTAAAGGAGCATCCAACAATTTAGCTTTAACATGAGGCGGCAAAGATTGCTCCTTAAGCCAAGCATGCCGTCTGAGCACAGACCCAGTAACAGTAGCCCTGCAAGAGGCCTCTAATGAATCAAAACAACTTGTTCAGCAGAATGCATTAAATCCTGTAATTCTTTATTTTTCACACAGTCAGGAATCAGCACAATTTTCTGTTTAAGCAGTCCAATAACATGTTGCTGATACTTTAACATATGAAACTGGCAGCTTAAAGCCCTAATGGCCATGGTTGCAGAAGTGTAAATCTTCTTACCCCATCTATCCAGCGCCCTGGAGTCTCTATCAGACGGGGTTGGATTTTTAGCAGTAGAAGCCTTAATGCCCTTGGGCCCCTGTGACATAGTCTCAGGATCTGCAATAGGATTTTTAAAAAGGAACTTGTGGGACTCAGGGACCCTGTAGTATCTGTCAGGTTTTCTGGGAGCAGGAGGCAGGGAATTAGGGGCCAAACTAGATTCCAAAAAAGCATTGTCAATGTCTAGTATAGGAGGAATAGCTAAAGGCCTATGCTGAGGTAGGAGAAGGAAATCCCTAAGCATCTTTTTTTGAATCCGAAAAATCCTGGCTTTCCCAGTGGAAATGCTCCCTTAGGGTATGTAAGGTTTCCCCAAAAGAAAAATCCTCAGGAGGGGAAGCAGAGGGAATTAAGTCCTCTGTATCAGAATCTTCATAAGTAGATAAGGGCAAATCCAGATCATCAAAAGAATCAGAAAAAACAGAATCCTGATCAGAAGATTCATAATCAACTTCAGTCCTAGGCCTCTTAGAAGGGGGGGGGGGGTGGCTACCCCTGATTAGAGTTAATAGATCTTAAGCCATTGTTATCATTTTTTTTTTAGGCATAGAGGCCTGAGCATGTGGCCTGGGCGTAGTTTTTTTAGGCATGGATTGAGATTTAGGCCTAAGTAAAGAAGGAGACGTCTATTTAATATGCAAGTTCGTAGGCCTGAATACACCCTCAGAAGCCAGTGCCTGCACAGCGGCTCCGGACTCATCCAAGATAGAGACATCCGCGGCTTTCATAGTTGAAGCATCTCGAAGCATATTGGACTCCGAATGGTCTTAGTAGAGGCCTGCGAATCAGAAGTAGCGGGTATCAGGGGCTGCAAAAGCACCTCACTGAGTAACGGCGAACTGGCGACTGGCTTAGGAGAAGCGTCGTCGGCAGTTTTGGACCTTGGCAGCCTGTCTGTCTTTATCTTTGTGTTTTTTGGAATCCCGGTAGTCGGATGGCTAACAGACGACATTTCTGGATAATTAAACCGAGAACCAAAATATTTAGAGACGAAAATATACCGACGATGGATAGTGCACTGATTAAATAAAGCACAAAACTGACAGCAAGGTACCTCGTGGTCAGGGCCTAGGCAAGGAATACAGTACGAATGAACTTTTACTGACATCGGAAAGCAGCAAGAAAAAGTTTCCCCAAAGGGGTACTTAGCTTTAGTTGAAGACTTCGGTTCTGAAAACGAAAATTTCAGGAGTCAGCCGACTGGCACTTGCGAACTGCTTCTGCTTCGGGCACCACACGGCAAGAAAGACTGATGTAATGGCGTCGGCTGCATGTTTTATACCCCTGACAACCTGACGTCATGGAAGAAGGGGCAGCAACCGACGCAGGACCCAAGACTTTGTTAATCAGGCCAACTGAGGGCTACCTGCAAGCATATAACCCAAATGTAATGACTGCAACAGTGAAACACAAAGAACATCATACCCAGTGACAATTTACTTGGCTCACCTGCTCAGAGACTTCTGTCTAGGCAAACCAGAAAAACCTTGTCTATCAGTTCCAGTTTGTTGATGCCTAATGCTAAAAACACCAGAGCAATCAAAGCCCAACTATTCAAAAAGCATTCATTCCAGAAGTCCAACTACGACAAAACAAGCAGATTTCTTTGTCCATTGAAAGAAAGAGAAACAGTGAGGATGCAAATGGCGAAAGGTTTTGATTGAATTGGTCATGTGAGAGGTGTATGTGCCGAGCCAAGATCTTACTTAATAGAATCTGAGTGTATAGAATACAGAAAAAGTCGCAGGCATCTTCTTCCGGTGTCTGAATCAATATCACAGCATTGTATCTGTGATACAGACTCTAGATCTCAGAGCAACTCAAGACGATGTTCCTGGTGAAGGATATATCTCAGTACCTATTCCCATCCCTGATGATGTCCCTGAAGTTGACCAGCCATTAAAGACTGTCCCTGTTGCTAAACCCAGTCCTAATTTTTATGTCACATGATCAGATTGTATTTCCAAACCTAGTGTAAAATACACAGCAACCCAGACACAATGGTTTCACTTGTAATTAGTTCTGTACATCTACATGTCAAAGGATTATTTCTGTACAATTACATGTCAATGATTACCGTCATTATTACTGTGCATGACGTATTTCTCAAAAAGGGAGGATGTAGATCAGAGTGTGTGTTGTGACTTTAAGAAGCATTTCAAAGTGAGCGCGCATGTGTATAAATAGAGGGCTCGTGCAGGCAGTAGAGGCATTTTGAGTGAAAGGCCAGAGTCTTAACATGTACGAGTGCAGTAGTCAGTTTTAAAGTTTAAGTTTTAGGTTACTAAGCCTCAATCCTGATGTGTCTATATGTAATAAAGCTGCTTGAATCAAACCCACAACTGTCTGTTTTATCCTGACTGGATGAGTGAGCCTCTTGCACAACTCTTCTCTTCAGCTGCTAGGTCATTCCCACCCCAAATCTGCAAGATGTCCATCTTTGTACTGAAAAAGTGCCTGACAAGCTTGGTGCAAAGCATTAGAATAGCACTCTTCCATCATAACTAAAAAAGCAAGGTCTGAGGTAATTTTTGTTATGACAGCCACTAAAACCACTAGTCCTAAACACCAGCAACAACTTTTGGCAGAAAAGTTCCACAGACAAAACTGTGGAAGATATTTATCTGCCCAACTCTGAAGAAGCGCTAGCTGACTTTTGATCTCTCAAAGCAGTAGCAGAGCACTCTCCTACAGCAAGAAAGTTCCGAGAGTTTGATATACTAACCACTGACTTTATACCACTCTCCTTGAGCTGTATAGCAGTTAGGGTGCATGGAAGGTGGGCTAAAGCTTTAGAAGCTGGCTCATCGTCTGATCCCTGGCAGGATATGCTCCATATTGCTTAGGTTACTGCAACAGTGATTTAATGATGAACCCTGATAAAAAATTCAGTACAATAATTCAAATATCTTCCCTCAGCAAAATATGAAAGAATTCCATAATGGGAGGGTAAAGTGGATTGGGTATGAAACAGATGCACAGAGTAATCGAGTGAGGAAAGGTGTCAGTCAAAAAAGATACAGTACAAGTTCTAAGTGGGTTACCATCCGGGACTGCCTTGTCAGGGTGATAGAAGATCTTATCTGTTTAACAGAACTCTAGAATAAGGAGTGGTTTCAAAAGAATGGATGAGGACCATAGTAGTATCACTGTATAAGGCACCAGTCATAAGCTTTCCTGAAAACTGTAGGCCAGTTAGCAACTCTTAGCTGCAGAAAGTCAAAGAAAAGATCTTGAGGGAAAAGCTAACTTGCTACATTAAAGGTAACAGCCTTTAGAATACTAACCTTCAGGGGCTAACAAACAATTATGTCAAACTAACCTGGTGAGATTTTATGACTGGCAGACAAGGAAAATACACAGAGGTGAGCAAAATGATATGCTCTACATGGACTTTGGCAACGCTTTCAACTCAGTTTCATACAATCATGCAACAGATGGTGTGAAGAGAGAGCAGTCAAAGAAAAACAATAGCATGACACAAGGTACAATTCTGGGACCTGTATACGTGCTACATGAAATGAGTGTGAATGACATGATATACCTGTTTATAAGCATCATCATAGTGGGAGACCATCATACTTACATACGTTACTGATACATGTAACTCTGTATAAACTGCAGGAGCACTCAGCACTTCTGGCTAACATCAAAGACTGACACACTACTAATTTCATGAAGACTTAGGGAAGAACCAAACCCAGGTACCAAATACAAATCCACAATCTCAAATAAACTAAAGTTTAAAATAAGCTTTCAAAAACACCACCTCTCCTAAATAACCAATCAAAACTAATATTCAAATAAGGAATACAAACACCCTATTAAAAGTCTGCTAACAGTAATAACACCAATGATAATGATATTTGTGATAACCAATGAAAAAAGCAACTTTGGCAATTCAACCAATGTCAGTGGCAAAAACGAATGTGCAAATGACGAGTACATAAACCCCATGGGCTACATCTTACCCAATCAAAGGTCAAGAATGATAAAAATGGACCAATAATAAAAGAGGCCACAAGGGCCAATAGTATGAGTAGCAGTATGATTTTACCCAATGGCATAAAGTCAACTGAAAAAGTCAAACATCTGGTGAGATTTAAACTCATAACCCCTGGTTTATGAGACCAATGCTCTAACCCCGGAGCTACAGTGTCAAAGTTTACTGGATTGCAACTTTAACTCACTAAAAATTTAAATGTTCTCATTCAAACCAGGGGCTACTGGCACCCAACTTTAGCTGCCAAAAGAATTCATGATTCAGAAGTCCTATCTACCAATCATCCACAACGGCTCCCTCATTGATCTGTTCAAGCACAGAGAAAACAAAGAACCAAAAATCAACACATAAAATGGAGTGCTTAGCTAAAGCACTTTTACTGTCATTTTGTTGGATACTGTAGTTGTGTGTTGATATATTCTACGATTCAAGGCATTATCAGTTTTCCCCACACAGAACACTGAACAGGTGGCAGATCGAGCCAGGTAAATCACTCTCTTGGATAGGCAATGAAACCTTCCGCCTTTCAAGCTTTTACCAATTATTTTGCAAATCTGCCCAGTATATTCAGTTTCAATAAATCTACACTGTTTGCACCTTCCACACTTCCTTGTTATCACACCACCATTCCTCTCTTGACACACCAGTGGTTTCTCTAACAGGCTTTTAATATTAAATTTGTTTTTATATGAAAAAGTGGGCTGGTTCACCCATAATTTCTTAGTCTCATCATGGTGCTGAAAAATAAATCAATTCTTACATAGAACCTGCTGAATGTCCTTAGCATCCGTGGTGTAAAATAGCACCATGTTGGCATTGGTGTCAAAGTTGGATTCAGAACGGGTTGTCAATGCACCTTGTAAGCCAAATTTAATAATCGTTGTACAGGACCCTCCAGCCATTCTGTTGGCCAATATGTCATGGGGAAACACGACTGAGTCAGGGTAGCGGAACATATACGGCAAACTTTCTTAGACAATGTGAATCATCATAAGTCAGTCTGGACGCATGAATCAGTTGGCTCTTTACTATCCCATTTTTTCAAAAGAGGTGACAACTGAAACAAAACCAGCAGGAGTTACAGTAGGTAGGTTTCCTATAAATCCTAGCGTCCAGCCCATCAGCACTTGTTCATACCAATTTAATGTCCAGATGGTTTATTTTGTAATGATCAACCTTCCAAGTAAAATGTAAAAAGTTGGTGGTATCCTCCAATTCCGATACAAAATCTGAAAACTGTTATTGCGACCCCCTCCAAATTATCAGTAAGTCATCTATAATACAGAAATAGGGTACACAGTTCAAATATAGGGGGAGTTTGAATACCGTATCCAATTCCCATTTTAACAACACAGAGTTCGCAAAAATGGGGGCACACGTGGTCCCCACTGCTACTCCCAATTTTTGCTTAAAGAACTCACCATCAAATGACAAACAGTTAAAGTGCCGTCTCCATAAAGCTCCTAAGCAAATCTTCTTCCGCTGCTGATATATAACCAAATCTACTAATAATCTCTGCAAACCATGTCAATCCCAACTAGTGGGGAATCACCGAAAAAGAGACTCGATGTCATATGTTGCGAAAACACAATCCTGGGATGTTACTGATGGCATGCATTTGGCAACTATGTCCGATGAGTCTTTCACAATATGTCTATGGCCCACCAAGACGTTCTTTAAACGATAATCAATGTATTTAGCCAGAGGCTCCGTACATGATCCTTTGGCTGCCACAATGGGTCAATGGTGGGTCATATAAATCCGAATGAATCTTAGGGATACCAAAAATGTTTGGTATTACTGGATTCAGGACCCTCAAACAGTTGTGCAGATCCTGAGAAATGACATCAAATAACAGCTCATCCAACATAACATTAGTGCCCCTATAAGCAATGTTGATTTCATTAAGGGAACACAGTTGAATAAGCCTCAGAATCTGCCAAAATGTTGTATAAATGTACTGAGTAGTTGTGGGTACTCATAATGACTAAGCCTCTACCCTTTATCTGGTCTCATACAACGAATATCACTTCTAGACTTAATGTCTTTCAAAACCACTTTGTCTTGTCAGTAAGGTTGTAAAACTGACCCCTGTTCTTCTTACTCAGGAGACCCTTAAGATCTCACTCACACAACCTTTCAAATATATTGACAGGCTGGAGGGGAGGATTTACCATACTTTTTCTCCTCAAAGTGTTAGATGTTCCTGATTGTTCCTCTATCAGAATATAAAATCTGAAAATTCAGTTTCCTAAAAACCAGCTTTAAATCAATAAGAGTCTCCTCTATTGTCACTTTACTGGTTGGAATGAAATTAAACACTTTCAAAAATAAATGGTGAGCTGGTTCCACAACCACAGCAGTGTAATTGTAGATCTTAAAGTTAAAATAATTAGTTATTTTCACATTTTCAACATATATTATTGGCGGGATTTCCTCCAGTTGGTTCCATTGTGCTGCCAATAACTCCTCCTCCTTTTCCTGGGCCCCCCCCTTGAAATTTTCCATTCTTGATTGGACCCTTGTTTCCTCGGCAGTCTCTTGGAACGTCTTAATTGGGGGCACCTAAAAGGGCATCACTTTCAGTTGTTGAAGCCTCCTAGTCAGGCACTAGAGTTGGTTAAGTCCCACCACAATGAGGGTTGTTTTGTGGAAGTTTATTCAACCTACTAGGAGGAAGGGGTACACCGTCTTGTTTGTATAATCATGGTCGTCTCTTAATTTCTTCTCATTTTTATTTCTCAATGCTGTTAACTTCACCTCTATGGACACAAAAGTTTTATTATACCTTGATTTATGGTTCTCAAATTCAATGTCTGAGGTAGAGAACACCAATTTGTTGATGTTCTCCTTAATTTTGACTAAACATCTCTTGTTTTCTTTAATAATTAATCGTGTGAACTTCAAACCAGTTCTATCAAAAAAATTCTAAAATGCTAAAAAACAAAAAAACCTAAACGATTAAGCGCTTTCGTCTGTTAATTCAACATATTCATAAAGTACAGTTGTGTACACTTACCATAAATGTAGATGTTCGAGTGTATTCACTGTTGTAGTCATCACATTTGGGTTATCCCTGCCAGGGCAGCCCTCAGTCAGCCTGAATACCAGAGGCTTAGTATTTCTGCATCAGTTGCCGTTGCTCCAGGAGTGACGTCAGGTCATCAGTAATATAAAATAAGGCAGCCGACACCATTACATCAGTTTTTCTTGCCCTGTCAGGAATCCCAAGAGGGAGCTAGGTTATGGTGGAAGAACACCACCAGCAGAAAGTAAATACCAAAAGTTCCTTTTAAGGAGAGAGAGAGAGAGAGAGAGAGAGAGAGAGAGAGATAGACAAAGGGGGTGGAGGGAGGGACACCAGGACTGCAACAGTGAATACACTCAAACATCTACATTTACGGTAAGTGTACACACCTGTACTAGGTTCTTCGTGTTACACTGTTGCAGTCATCATATTTGGGTTGATTCCCAAAGCTGAAGAAAAGGGTGGAGGCAGTCAAGAAGACTGGGGGCTGGCTAGGATGCCCTGCAAGACTCCGGTGGCAAAGCCTGCCCTGGATTTGGAGAAGATAGGCAGGTGGTAATGCTTGGTGAAGGTATGAACTGATGTCCATGTTGCAGCCTCCAGGATGTCCTTGGTGGGGACCCCTCTGAGGAAAGCTGCAGAGGTGGATGTTGCTCTGGTAGAATATGTCTTGACCCCTTTGGGGGGGAGGCTTCCCATGTTGCTTTTAGCAGAAATGGATGCAGTGTGCTATCCATTTGGAAACGGTTTGTTTGGATATGGCTTTGCCCTCTGCTCCTGCAGCAAAGCTGACTAACAATTTATCTGTCTTTCTAAATGATTTAGTCCTGTCTAGATGGAATCTGAGCTGTCTGTGCACATTTAGAGTGTGCAGTATCCTTTCCCCCTTGTTTTGGAGGTTAGGGAAAAAGGTGGGCAAATAAAGGGATTGGCTGAGAGCCAGACTGGACATCACTTTTGGCATGAAGGATTGGTTAGCCCTGAGGGAGACCCTATCAGCATGGAAAATGATAAAGGGCTCTACAGCCATTCGTGCTTGTAGCTCGAATACTCTTCTTGCTGAAGTGATGGCCAGAAGCAAGGCTGTCTTCCATGAGAGAAACTTTAACTCTGTTGAAGCTGCTAGTTTAAAGGGGGGCAGGGTGAGTTTTTCCAACACAAAGTTTAGGTCCCAAGCTGGGGTAGGTGCTCTTCTGGGTGGCCACAAGTTATCATCCCCTCTTAGGAACTGTTTGATGAGAGGATGTGAGAAAAGAGGTGGCTCTGTGCTGAAATGAGCAGAGATAGCAGAGGCATGAATTTTAATAGAAGAAAAGGACAGACTCCTGTGTAGTAGGTCAGCAAGGTAATCCAGGACGAGAGGTAGGGAGGGCTGTGCCATCCCGGCACTTTAGCCTGGATCCAGGTGCAAAACCTTTTCCATTTGTCAGCATAAGACTTTCTAGTGCTAGGGCATCCGGTCTCATGTATAACATCTAGAACTTGTTTGCAAAGATTGGCAGCTTGTGCAGTGGTTAGGGAATAAGCTAGGCTGCCAGATTGAGGGCCTGCAATCGGGGATGCATGAATACTCCTTCCCTCTGGGTTAGGAGTGTTGGGATCTGAGGGAGATGCCATGGTGGCAGAGCTGACAGGCTGCCAAGCAGTGGGTACCAGTGCTGGTGTGGCCAGTCTGGGGCAATCAGGATTGTCCACGGTTTTTCCTCCCTTATTCTGAGCAGTAACCTTGTAATGAGCAGTAGTGGGAGAAATGCATAGACTGAGAGATTGAGCCACTGGAAGGATAGAGCATCCACTTTCCAGGCCTTGCAGTGAGGCTCCCTGGTGCAGAACTTGCTGAGCTGATGGAGTGGGAAGCAAAGAGGTCGACCTTTGGGGGTGCCCCATTTCTGAGTTACCAGGGTGAAGGTTCCTTGGTCTAGCTGCCACTCGTGTGGGTCCAGAAGATTTCTGCTTAAGTTGTCTGCCAGATAGTTTAGAGAGCCTGGCAGGAATTGTGCTAACAGGTGTAGTTGCATGGCTGAGGCCATGTGCCAAAGAGTCATGGCGAACCAGCACAGGGGGGTACGAGTGAGTCCCTCCCTGCTTGTTGATATACCACATCACAGTGGTGTTGTCTGTTTAAATCAGTAGAGCCCCTGTGGAGAGTAGGGGTCTGAAAGCTGTCAGTCCATGCTGGACAGCTAACATCTCTTTTTGGTTGATGTGCAGATGTATTTGATGTGGGCTCCATTGGCCCTGTATGCACCTGCCGTCCAGGTGTGGATCTCAGGCATAGTCTCATGCATCTGTGGTGATGGTCTGGGTGATGTGAGGTTGTGAGAAGGGTAGTGCCTTGTTGTGGTATCATGCTGCTGCCCACCAAAAAAAATCTTTCCTTAAACAAGGTATCTTTGGTATAAGAGTTTCCAGGTCTTGAGAGTGTTGACACTAAAGGCTTTTTAGGTACCATTGTAGTTTCCTCATATGCAGTTTGGTATATGGAAAGTGCAGAATGCAAGAAGCCATGAAACCCAGAGATTGCAGGATTTTCCTTGCAGATAACTGGGGACTGGTGGCTAGCTGAGAGAAATAGGCTGTCAGGTAGGTTTGCTTTTCTGGTGTAAGGAATGCCATCTGGGATGCTGTGTCCAGGCTTTCTCCCAGGAATATAATTTTTTGGGTCGGTACTAGTTTGGATTTCTTTTCGCTGAGAGTAAGGAGTTCAGTAGGTCCTTCACAAAGGCCAGGTGCTTGAGCAGCTTTTTCTGTCTGCCTGAATTAGGCAGTCGTCTGAGTATGGGTAAATTTGAATATTTCTTTGCCTGTAAAAATCAATGGCGGGAGCCAGACATTTTGTGAAAACTCTGGGAGCAGTGGATAAGCCAAAGGGAAGTGCAGAGAACTGAAAGTGCAGTTGTGTACACTTACCATAAATGTAGATGTTAGAGTGTATTCACTGTTGCAGTCATTACATTTGGGTAACCCTGCTGGCAGGTTTGCCCTCAGTCGGCCTGAATTCCAAAGTCCTAGGTCCTGTGTCGGCTGCTGTCACCCCTTCCCTGACGTCAGGCCATCAGGGGTATAAAAGAAGCAGCTGACGCCATTTTCTTTAGTTTTTCTTGCCCCAGAAAAGGGTTGCCAAAATTTATATATATATATATATATATATATATATATATATATATATATATATATATATATAAAATTACATGTACCAATATAAACTTTACCTTCATCTACAAGCAAATACACCACATAGGTTGTATAGATCAGAGAAGGAAAGATAGGTTCCAACAGAAGAAAAGGGGGATGGCGGGTGGGTAACCTGGACTGCAACAGTGAATACACTCGAACATCTACATTTATGGTAAGTGTACACAACTGTACTATGTTTTTCGTGTTTCACTGTTGCAGTCATTACATTTGGGTAGAGTCCCAAAGCTATGGTTGGGAGGCTGGATCTAGACAGCATTAGGAGCGGCTATGAGGCCCTGCAGAACTGCAGTGGCAAAGCCTGCCCTGGATTTAGAGTAGAGTGGCAGATGATAATGCATTGTAAAAGTGTGCACTGAACTCCAAGTAGCAACCTTTAAAATGTCCTTGGCAGGTACTCCCCTGAGAAAGGCTGCTGAAGTGGCTGCAGTTCTGGTTGAATGTGGCCTAATGCCCTTAGGCACTGGCTTGCCATGGTGTACATAGCAGAAATGAATGCAGTGGCCTATCCTCTTTGAAATAGTCTGCTTTGAGATAGCCTTTCCTTGTGATCCTGCAGCATATGCCACTAGTAATTGCTCTGTCTTTCTGAAAACTTTGGTTCTGTCCTAGTAGAATCTAAGCTGTCTGTGTACGACCAAAGAATGCAGAATTCTCTCCCCCTTGTTCTGTGGATTTGGATAAAAAGTTGGCAGGTGAATAGTTTGGTTAACAGCCACACTGGACACCACACCTTAGGCATAAGAGAGACCCTGTCTGGATAAAAAATTAAAAAAGGTTCTACAGCCATGAGTGCCTGTAGCTCTGAAACTCATCTTGCAGAAGTTATTGCTGGGAGCAGAGCTGTTTTCCAAGATAAAACTTTATATCAGCAGTAGCAGCTGGCTCAAAAGGAGGCAGGGTGAGTTTTTCCAAGACATAGTTGAGGTCCCATGCAGGCACTGGTGATCTCTTTGGAGGCCTTACATTTTTGGCCCCTCTGAGGTACTGCTTTAATAAGGGATGAGAAAAGATTGGGGGCTCTACACTGTAATGAGCTGAAATGGCAGAGGCATGAAGTTTAATAGATGAAAAAGATAGGCCTTTGTCCAGCATCTCAGTTAAGTATTGCAAAATCTGAGAATATTTGGCACAGCTGTATCAGTTCCTTGTGCCTGGTTCCAAGCACAGAATCTCTTCCATTTTCCAGCATAAGATTTTCTAGTACTAGGCCTTCTGGCTTCCAAAAGGACATCCATCACAGCTTTACTGAGAGGTGCGTTTTGTATGACTATATTATCCGCCATGCTGCCAGGTTTAAAGTCCTGAGTTGCCTGTGCAGAATCAGATTGTTTTGCTGGGACAGTAGATGAGGTATTTGAGGGTAAGGTCCAAGCTGGGCATTGAGACAAGTTTCTTAGTATTGTATGCCAGTACTGGAGGGGCCAGTCTGGGGCAATAAGTATCATCTTTGGCTTCTCCTGTCTGACCTTTAGCAGTACCTTGGGGAGGAGAGGCAGAGAGGGGGAAAGGCATATACTGATAGGTTTTTCCAGCTGAAAGATACGGCATCCACTTTCCATGCTTGTCTGTGATAAATCCTTGTGCAGAATCGTTTTAGTTTGTAGTTGTGAGGGGAGGCAAATAGATCTATGTCTGGGCATCCCCATTTCCTTGTAATCATGTTGAAGACTTGTGGATCCAGCTGCCACTCATGGGGATCCATGAGGTTTCTGCTTAGTTCGTCTGTCAGAGTATTTTTCCTTCCTGGCAGGAATTGTGCCTGCAGATGTACTTGGTAAGTCAATGCTGTGTCCCACAAAGTCATGGCCAGTCTGCAAAGGGGGTAAGAATGTGTGCCCCCCTGCTTGTTTGTATACCACATGACCGTGGTGTTGTCGGTCTTTATCAGTAGTTGTCCTGGATGAAGTAGGTCCTTGAAGGCTGTCAGGGCATTTTGAACAGCTATCATCTCTTTTTGATTGATATGTAGATGCATTTGGTTTGAGGTCCATGTTCCCTGAATGCATCTTCCTGCCATGTGGGCCCCCCAGGCATAATCTGAAGCATCCGTTGTTAGTGTCTGCCTGGCTGGGGGTAATGTGAATGGCTGTCCCTTGTTTTGGTGACAAGCCTTTGCCCACCATCGAAACTCCTGTTGCAGGCAGGGAATGAGAGTAATCATAGTTTCCAGGCTGTGGCAATGTTGAGTCCAAACACTTTTTAGGTACCATTGAAGTTTCCTCATATGCAGTCTTGCATATGGAATTAGTAGGATGCTGGATGCCATGAAGCCAAAAGCCTGAAGATTTTTTCTTGCAGATAACTGGGCCTTTGTTGCCAACACTTTGAAATAGGTAGTCAGTTGCCTTTGTTTGTCTGGCATGAGATAAGCCATCTGGGCAGTTGTATTTAAGCTTGCACCCAGGAATATTATCTCTTGAGAGGGTACTAGTTTTGATTTCTTTTCATTGACTGTGTACCCTAGGCATGTTAGAGGTCTTTTCACAAATGCCAGATGCTGTAGAAGAATGTCCTTGTTCTCTGCTTGAATTAGACAGTCGTCAAAGTAAGGATATATTTGTATTCCTCTTTGTCTGCAGAATGCAATTACTGGTGCCAGGCACTTTGTAAAGACCCTGGGCACAGTAGATAAGCCAAAGGGCAGTGCAGAGAATTGGTAATGCATTGAGCCAGCCTTGAATCTGAGGTATCTTCTGCATATTTGTCTGATTGGGACATGCAGGTATGCCTCTTTTAGGTCTAAAGTCACAAGCCAAGCATTCTTGCCCAGCATGGGCAGAAGCTGCTGCAAAGTCAACATCTTGAATTTTGGTATATCCAGGAATGTGTTTAGAATAGATAGGTCCAATATTGGCCTCCAGGTCTTGTCCTTTCTGGGTACCAAGAACAGTCTTGAGTAAAATCCTTGTCCCTGCTCTTGCTCTGGTACTTGCTGAATGGCACCCATGTCCATGAGAGATGAGACTTGTTTTTGTGCCTCTGTCCATTGATTTTTTGGCAGATCTGGCCAGCTGTTTGTCTTTGGTAGAGTATGGAAATGGAACTTGTAGCCTTGTGACAAGATATTTAGAACCCACTTGTCCTGGGTTATAATGTGCCAATTTTGAGAAAAAAGTGCTAATTGTCTCCCTAAGGGTGCTGCCAGGAGATAAGTGCTTGGTGCATGCAGGGGGAAGTCATTGGGACTGTTTCCTGTATGGTTGTGATTTGTCTTCTCCAAATTTGGAGGTAGAAGCACCCCATTTCTTTGACCTGTATGAACCTTGCTCCTAGGATCTGCCTCTAGGGCGTCTGGATCTGCCCCTTTGAGGTCTGTCCGACACAGGAAAAGACCAATTACTTGTTGACTAGTGTCTTCTAAACCTAGCTGGCTGTACTTGTAAAAAATCTTTGACCGTTTGCATAGATTTAGCTTTGTCCTCCATTTTCTTTAACACCAAACAAAGTATCATGCTGTAAAGGTGCATCTAATAATTTAACTTTGGCATGATCAGGCAGATTTTGTTCCTTTAACCAAGCATGCCTCCTAATTACAGAGCCCGTAACTGCGGCCCTGCAGGAGGCCTCCAAAGAATCAAAACCACATTGCAAAGTATGCTTTTCAACTTGTTCAGCTTCATGCAATAAATCCTGCATTTCCTTGTTTTCTGCACATTCAGAGTTTAACAACATTTTCTGTTTAAGCAATGCCATGACATGTTGCTGATATCTGAGCATATGAAACTGACAGTTTAAGGCCCTTATAGCCAAGGTAGCAGATGTGTAAACCTTTTTTCCCATCTATCCAGTGCCCTAGAATCTCTGTCAGATGGGGTAGGCTTTTTTGCAGCGGAAGCCTTAACTCCCTTGGGACCTTGAGAAATAGTTTCTGGGTCTGCAGCAGGGTTTTTAAAAAGGAATTTATGAGTCAGGAACCCTGTAATATCTGTCAGGCTTAACAGGAGTTGGAGGTAGGAGTCAGGGGTAAGATTAGACTCCGAAAACACATCATCTACAATGTCTAATACAGGTGGGATGGCTAGTGGCCTGTGTTGAGGTAGTATAAGGAAATCCCTGAGCCTCTTTTTAGATTCTGAAAAATCTTGGCTCTCCCAGTGGAAATGCTCCCTCATGGTATGCAAGGTTTCCCCAAAAGAATAGTCCTCTGGAGAAGAAGCTGAAGGTATAGATTCTTCAGCATCAGAATCCTCATGGGGGGGGGGGGAGAGAATATTCCTGACCAGAAGAGGAATCAGAAGAAATGGAAACCTGATCTGAAGATTCATAGTCAGTCTCTTGCCTAGGCCTCTTATCAGGAGGGGGATGGGAACCCCTGATCAAGGTAATCAAGTCTTCGGCCATTTTGAGCATCTGTTTTTTGGACATAGAGGCCTGACCACGTGGCTCTTCAGTTTGTCTCTTTGCTTTAGAAGGTGCTTTAGTCTTTGGTGCATGCTAAGCAGCTCTGGATGCATCTAAAGGAATAGTATTCGAGGCTCCAATACCTTGAGTTTCCAGTGGCATGACCAACTCCATGTGGGAATCGGTAGCGGCCTGCGACTCTAAAGTAGCGGGCATCAGGGGCTGCAAAAGTGCCTCACTGAGAACCGGCAAATGGCTTAGAGGAAGCTTCGTCGGCGGATATGGGCCTCGGTAGTCTATCTCTCCTTTCCTTTGCACTTTTTGTGAACTCTGGTAGTCGGATGGTTATCCTACGACATTTCTGGATAATTAAAGCAGCGTCCAAAATAGTTTATAGCAAAATCATACCGATGCTTAATAGTGCATTGGTTAAATCTAGCACAAAACCGACAACCAGAAACGAACCAAATAACCAGTCCACCAGTACAATAATTCACGAAGGCACGAAGTTCTCCCAAAAGGTTTATTAAACAACAGAACACAGCAGGAACCAACACTGACCTAGGTTTCGTCGTAAGACTTCCTCAGAGTGTTGGTAATCACATAATTTATACTGATCATTGTACAAATTGATTAATTACTCCATATTGTTACTCTAATTAACTCAACATGTTGTACCTTCTAATTGTCTCACTCATACACTCAACTTAAAAATACAGTACTATATATCAATGTAAGCTTATACTTTTGTATTAGTAAAATATATTAAAAAAATATATGTATTGTTAACAAAACATGTATTATGTAAAGAATGCATAAGTGTGATGTTAAAAAACACCTAAATTGTTATATTAAAAGTCCATATAGCTACTCTGTAGTTGCTAAACCACAATTCGGAACTTTAATAGATACTAACAGTGGTATTGATACTATAAAAAATCGTATTTAATTCATACAACTAACCAGTAGTAAAAATCAATGTAAGACTTAGTCTGTTGTGCCGGATAACCATTAAATGTAATTATTTCCCCAGTATGTTATGAAGCCTGAGATATGGTTTAATAGTTATAAATTCATTTAACCCAGGGGTAAAATGTGCATTCAATATCATCTGCCATTTAATTTCACAAACATCTAAATGGTATTCAGTTAACCTACCCTGCGGATCCTGAACTAACTGCTCTAGTACACAAAAGGAAAATCTGTGGTCATTATGTTCAATTGTGTGACGGGCTAAGGCATTGGTGGGTTTTTGATGTTGAATATCCAAGACATGTTCTTTAATTCTCTCCCTAAATTTCCTACAAGTCTTTCCCACGTAAAATGCCATGCATTTATCACACTTAGCTAAATAAACCACATTAGTTGAATGACAGTTAAACTTGCCATTAATCCTGATACTTGTACTATTTACTGTAAGTTTACATCCTGTTTTCATAACGTAGGGACATGTACTACATCTACCACACTTGTTAGTTCCTCTATTGCTGTTAACATAAGCAACCGGGTATACATTACCTCTCTCAAAAATTTGTTTCAATGCTCTGTCCCTACGATAAATGAACTTAGGTTTGTATGAAGTATAACCTTGAAATCCTAAGATAATTTTTAATACTACAGGAGACTATAGGCTATTCAACTACTCTAGTACAGAATTCAATATACATCATGCTGATACACTAGCAAAAGGGTTCAATTTTGTACCATGTAGAAGAGGTAATGTCGTTGACACACTTAGGGATTTAAAACTATTTACACGTAAATTAAATCTACTTTCTTACTTTGGATACAAAAAGAATGATGAACAGGTATCTAAAATCACTGATCTACGTAAACCAAGTTATTTTATTCCACCTTATAACAATTTGGTACATATTTTTGAAAATCTGTGTGAAATGGATATCAGACAGTTTTATAAAGATAAAAAAGTAGTATGTCAGAGTAATCTAAAACAGGAACATGTGGAATGTATTCAACATATAAGTGGTAATAAAAGTATACGTGTAATGAAGCCTGATAAGGGTAATGGAGCTGTAATAATGGATAAAGTGGATTATGATAGTGAAATGTTAAGGATGTTAGCAGACGACAGCTATGAGGAAGTGAGTTTAAATGAGGTCAACAGGGCTTACAAAAATATTGATTTATCCCTAGAGGACATGTTATATCAAGGGCAAATCGACGAAGAAGAATTATTCTTCATGATAAACAAACACCCTGTGGTTAGTGGGATCTTTGGTATTCCAAAGATCCACAAAGGTATTAACAATGTCCATTTCAGACCGATTGTTGATGGTAAGAGAAGTAAAGTGTCATTCATAAGTCAATATTTAGATTCAAAATTAAAAAATGGCTTAAATAGTTTTCCGTACATCACTAAAGATTCCTGGCATTTTTTGGAAAAGATTAGGAATATAGAAATACAGAATGATATCACATTTGTGACAATTGATGTAGTCAATTTATTTAGTGTTATACCACACATCGGTCTGGAATGGTTAGAAGAGCAACTATTGATTAGTGGAGTATATGAACAAGATCAGATAAATCTCTATGTAAGATTAATGGATATAGTACTCAAGAATAATTACATTTTCTTTGAAGGGTACAGGTTTCGTCAGAGAACTGGTGTGGCGATGGGGGCAGCATGTGCCCCCATATATGCCAATTATATCATGGCATATTGGGAGAACAATTTTGTGTTTAAAAGTGAATTTAAACCATATATTAAGCTATTCACCCGTTTTTTGGACGATATTTTTATTATATGGCAGGGAGAAGGGAATATTCATGAGAGATTCATCCACTATATTAATCAAACAGTATGGTTCTTAAAATTTACCCATGAAGTCAACAGGGAAGAAATCAATTATTTGGATGTAAGTTTAACATACAATATAAATAATAACTCTATATCATCAAAAATTTATAGAAAACCAACATTTTCAAATTCCTATTTGCATTATGACAGCTGGCACCCGGAGCATCAGAAAAGATCAATTGTCAAGGGACAATTTATCAGGGCAGCACGTATGGTTAGTGATGAGTTAGAATTTGATAAGGAAATTAGATTCATGATGGAATTGTTTTCCAATAGGGGTTATCCTAGGACTTTATGTGAAGATATTAGGAATGAAATATTTACAAAAAGAAGAACTGGACAGATGCAGTCCATATTGGAGAGTTTATATTCTGTCTGCAATCATTTAAATCACGACTTAGGGGATGAACATATTTTATATGTTATCACCTTCAATGCAGATACGAACACCATTAAGTATATTGTTGAAAAACACTGGAAAACATTTAGCAAGTTAAAAGAGTTTCAAGGTTATACTTCATACAAACCTAAGTTCATTTATCGTAGGGACAGAGCATTGAAACAAATTTTTGAGAGAGGTAATGTATACCCGGTTGCTTATGTTAACAGCAATAGAGGAACTAACAAGTGTGGTAGATGTAGTACATGTCCCTATGTTATGAAAACAGGATGTAAACTTACAGTAAATAGTACAAGTATCAGGATTAATGGCAAGTTTAACTGTCATTCAACTAATGTGGTTTATTTAGCTAAGTGTGATAAATGCATGGCATTTTACGTGGGAAAGACTTGTAGGAAATTTAGGGAGAGAATTAAAGAACATGTCTTGGATATTCAACATCAAAAACCCACCAATGCCTTAGCCCGTCACACAATTGAACATAATGACCACAGATTTTCCTTTTGTGTACTAGAGCAGTTAGTTCAGGATCCGCAGGGTAGGTTAAGTGAATACCATTTAGATGTTTGTGAAATTAAATGGCAGATGATATTGAATGCACATTTTACCCCTGGGTTAAATGAATTTATAACTATTAAACCATATCTCAGGCTTCATAACATACTGGGGAAATAATTACATTTAATGGTTATCCGGCACAACAGACTAAGTCTTACATTGATTTTTACTACTGGTTAGTTGTATGAATTAAATACAATTTTTTATAGTATCAATACCACTGTTAGTATCTATTAAAGTTCCGAATTGTGGTTTAGCAACTACAGAGTAGCTATATGGACTTTTAATATAACAATTTAGGTGTTTTTTAACATCACACTTATGCATTCTTTACATAATACATGTTTTGTTAACAATACATATATTTTTTTAATATATTTTACTAATACAAAAGTATAAGCTTACATTGATATATAGTACTGTATTTTTAAGTTGAGTGTATGAGTGAGACAATTAGAAGGTACAACATGTTGAGTTAATTAGAGTAACAATATGGTGTAATTAATCAATTTGTACAATGATCAGTATAAATTATGTGATTACCAACACTCTGAGGAAGTCTTACGACGAAACCTAGGTCAGTGTTGGTTCCTGCTGTGTTCTGTTGTTTAATAAACCTTTTGGGACAACCAGAAACGTTGTGATCAAGGCCCAGGCAAGGAATACAGTAAGAATGAAAATCCTTATGAGGTATTTGCTTTCCACAAGAAATACAATTATTTACTTTTACTGACATCGGTCTGGAGCAAGAAAAAAGTTTCCCCAACGGGGTACTTAGCTTTATTGAAGACTTCGGATTTGAAACTCGAACACGAAAATCTCAGGAGTCAGCTGACCAGCATTTGCAAACTGCTTCTGCTTCGGCCACCACGTGGCAAGAAAAACTAAAAAAAATGGTGTTGGCTGCTTCTTTTATACCCCTGATGGCCTGACGTCAGAGAAGGGGCGACAGCAGCCGACGCAGGACCCAGGACTTTGGAATTCAGGCCGACTGAGGGCAACCTGCCAGCAGAATTACCCAAATGTAATCACTGCAACAGTGAAACACGAATTACATCATAGATATTTCCTGCATGAGTCCCTGACTGGGATGTGTAAGTAGGCCTCCTTTAGGTCTGGGGTGGCTAACCAAGCATCCTTCGAGAGCATAGGTAGTAGTTGCTGGAGGGTGAGCATTTTGAATTTTGGTATCACCAGAAAGGTGTTTAGAATGGATAGATCTAGAATGGGGTGCCAGATGCCCTCCTTTTTGTGTACCAGGAAGAGTCTGGAGTAGAAACCTTGGCCTATCTGTTCTGCAGGAACATGCTCTATTGCCCTCAGAGAGCAGGGAAATGATTTGCTTTTTGGCCTCTGGCTCACTGGTTTGGGGGAGGATCTGGGAACCCTTTTGGGGTTGGTAGAGTGTGGAAATAAAATTTGCATCCCCGGACACTATGTTGATGACAGAGCGGTCGTTGGTAACGGTGTCCCAGGTGCTTGCGTGGAAGGAGAGTTTTCCTACTAGGGTCAAGTGCAGGTGGGCAGAGGAAGGGGGTGGAAGTGGAAAGTCATTGTGAGTTCTTACCATAAGGGGATGGCTTAGTACTCCCTGGTTTTGAAGAGGAGGAACTCCATTGCTTAGATCTCTGCATTCCCTGGGGCTGCTGTCTGGGGGGGGGGGGGAGTGGAAAGTCATTGCGAGTTCTTACCATAAGGGGATGGCTTAGTACTCCCTGGTTTTGAAGAGGAGGAACTCCATTGCTTAGATCTCTGCATTCCCTGGGGCTGCTGTTTGGGGGTGTCTGCTTCCCCAGGGTTTGGGCTGAGCTGACCTGGAGGGGGCAGGAATGGACAGTGGCTGGACCTGCAGGAAGTCCTCAACTGTCTGCATAGATTTAGCTTTTTCTTCCATCTTTTTTAAGACCTCCTCTGCCTTGGTGCCAAATAAGTTGTCTTTGTGCAAGGGTGCATCCAATGATTTGGATTTGACATGGTCTGGCAAGGGCTGTTCCTTAAGCCAAGCATGCCTTCTAAGGACAGAACCAGTGACTGCTGCCCTGCAAGATGCTTCTAGGGCATCAAAACCACATTGTAAGATATGCTAGTTACTTGACTTAAAGAATGCATTAACTCTAGTAACTATTTTCTGCACAAGCAAGAAAAAATGATATGTTTTGTTTGAGGAGTTCCATGGTATGTTGCTGAAATTTTAGCATATGGGACTGATAATTTAGTGCTCTAATAGCAAGAGTAGCAGAGGTGTATACTTTTTTACTCCATCTGTCTAATGCTCGGGAATTGCTATCTGAGGGGGTGGGATTCTTAGCAGAAGTTGCTTTAATTCCTTTAGGCCCTTGAGAAATAACTTCAGGGTCAGCAGTAGGATTTTTGAAAAGAAATTTGAGAGAGTCAGGGACTCTATAGTACCTGTCAGGTTTTCTGGGAGCAGGAGGGAGGGTGACAGAAGTCAAGCTAGGTTCCATAAAAACATCATCCACAACATCCAGGACAGGAGGAATGGCCAGAGGTCTGTGCTGTGGAAGATCTAAGAATTCCCTGAGTCTCTTTTTAGACTGAGGGTAGTCCTGACATTCCCTTTGGAAATGCTCCCTTACTGCTCGGGTGGAAAGGCTGAAGGAATGGATTCCTCTGCATCAGAATCCTCGGAAGCAGAGAGGGGTTGCATGCCTTCATATTCGGATGAACTAGTCATTGGACTCCTGTTCAGATAAAACTACTCGGGACAAAACTCTTTCTTTTGAAAGGGGTAGCTTGGCTTCCCCTGATCAGCATTATAAGGCCTTCTCAGTGGCTCTGGACCCATCCAAAGTAGAGGCATCCGCAGGATCCTTAGTCGATGAAGAGTCTCGTGGCATACCGGACTCCGACAGGGTCTCGGTAGCGGCCTGCGAATCTACAGAAGTGGGCATCAGGGGCTGCAAAAGCGCCTCACTGAGGAACGGAGAAAGTACAGTTTTGTAACTACCATAAATGTAGATGTTAGAGTGCTAATACAGCTGCAGTCATAACAGATGGGTTCTCCTGCCGTCAGGCGGGTCCTCGGTCGGCCGAATTCCAAAGTCTAGGTCTGGCGTCGGGTGTCGTCACTTCTTCCCCAACGTCAGTGCGACAGGGGTATAAAAGAACCAGCCAACGCCATTTTCTTCAGTTTTTCTTGCCCCAGATGTCAGGTGCCCCCAGAAGGAAGGCAATACATAAATTTGTGTAATAAAACAATGCAATATAATCAAAATACAGTAGTTGCAAGCAAATACACCATAAATGAATACCCCAATCAGGTTGTATGAGGAGGTGTTAGCCAATGGACCTGTCCCAAGAGGGGAAGGAGGGAGGGAGGGAAACCTGGACTGCAGCTGTATTAGCACTCGAACATCTACATTTATGGTAGGTACAAAACTGTACTATGTTCATCGTGCATACAGCTGCAGTCATAACAGATGGGTAGAATCCCAAAGCTAAGAAAGGGGTGGTAGGCACTAGATGGAACTAGGAGGAGCCAGGATGCCCTGCAAGACTGCAGTGGCAAAGCCTGCTCTAGTTTTGGAGTATAATGGTAGGTGGTAGTGCTTGGAGAAGGTATGCACAGAACTCCAAGTGGCTGCTTCCAAAATATCATTGGTAGGAACTCCTCTGAGGAAAGCTGCAGAGGTAGCTGTGGCCCTTGTGGAGTGAGATCTGATGCCTGCAGATACAGTTTTACAATGAAAAGAGTAACAAAAGCGTATGCAGTGGGCTATCCATTTTGAAATTGTCTGTTTGGAAATTGGCTTCCCTTGAGCTCCTATAGCATAGGACACAAAGAGCTGTTCTGATTTTCTGAAAGGCTTTGTTCTGTCCAAATAATAGCACAGCTGTCTGTGGATGTCCAAGGAATGTAATAGTCTCTCCCCTTTGTTTTGAGGATTAGGGTAAAAGGTAGGTAAGTGTATAGCCTGATTCAAAGCTACCCTGGATACCACCTTTGGCATAAAGAACGGGTTGGTTCGTAAGGAAACTCTGTCCTGATGGAAGATGATAAAAGGCTGCACAGCCATGAGGGTTGTAGTTCCGATACCCTACGAGCTGAGGTGATAGCCAGAAGGAAAGCTGTTTTCCAGGACAAATATTTCAAATCTGTTGAGGCAGCTGGCTCAAAAGGAGGCAAGGTCAGCTTTTCTAGAATGAAGTTGAGGTCCCAAGCAGGTATTGGTTGTTTCCTTGGGGGTTTTATATTCTTAGCCCCTCTGAGGAATTGTCTTAAGAGGGGGTGAGAGAATAAAGGTGGATCAGTGTTGCATTCTGCAGAAATGGCTGAGGCATGGATTTTGATGGAGGAGAATGAAAGTCCACTGCTTAGCAGCTCAGCTAGATACTGTAATATTTGAGGTAAATTCCGTTTTCCAGGATTCTGGCCCTTTTTCTCATTCCAGGCACAAAACCGTTTCCATTTTGCGGAGTAAGCTTTTCTAGTAGACGGCCTTCTGGCCTCCAAAATGACCTCCTGCACCTCCTTGGAGAGTAGGGTCTGTTGTGATGTTAAGGAATCTTCCATGCAGCCAGATTGAGTGTTTTCAGCTGACTGTGAAGAGTTTTGAAGCTGTGCTGAGTCAGAAGAGGCATTAGAGGTAGGGTCCATGGAGGGGAATGCATCAGGCTCCTCAGGAGTGGGTACCAGTGCTGTCTTGGCCAGTCTGGAGCAATGAGAATCATCTTTGGTCTGTCTGCTCTGGTTTTTAATAGAACTTTGGGCAGCAGAGGAAGAGGTGGAAAGGCATAAACTGTCATTGTTGTCCAACTGAAAGAGAGAGCGTCCACTCTCCAGGCCTGTGGGTGAAAAGTCCTTGAGCAGAATTTTGTCAATTGGTGATTTTTGTGGGAGGCAAAGAGATCTATGTCTGGCCTTCCCCATGCTTGAATTATCTCTGAAAAACTTGAGGATGCAACTTCCATTCGTGTGGATCTGTCATATTTCTGCTTAGGTTGTCTGCCAGCGTGTTTTCCTTGCCTGGCAAGTACTGTGCTTGAAGTTCGATTTGTAATTCCAGAGCCATGTTCCAAAGTGACATGGCTAGCCTGCATAGGGGGTATGAATGGGTTCCTCCCTGTTTGTTTATGTACCACATTACTGTGGTGTTGTCTGTCCTTATCAATAGTTGACCTGGATGCAGAAGGTCTTTGAAAGCTATAATAGCATTTATAACTGCTAGCATTTCCTTTTGATTGATGTGAAGGTGCTTTTCTTTTTGGGACCATTTGCCCTGAATGCACCGATCTGTCATGTGCGCTGCCCAGGCGTAGTCCGAGGCGTCTGTTGTGATGACTTGATTTGCTTGAGGCTTGCAGAATGGGAGACCTGTGTTTGTTTGGCATGCTTGAGCCCACCACAGAAATTCCTTTTGAAGACATGGAATTAGTGGTATTATTGTTTCCAAACTGTGGCTGTGTTGAGACCTTAGGTTTTTCAGGTACCATTGAAGTTTCCTCATATGCAGCTTTGCACATGGTATTAGTAGGATGCAAGATGCCATGAATCCCAGAGCCTGCAGGATTTTCCTTGCAGTCAGCCTGGTGAAATTTGCTAGTTTTCTGAAGTATTGAGTTAGTTGCCCCTGCTTCTCTGGCGTGAGGTAGGCCATCTGGGTGTTTGTGTCCAAGTTGGCACCCAGGAAAATTATTTTCTGAGAGGGTATTAGCCTTGATTTCTTTTTGTTGACTGTGTATCCCAGAGAATTCAACAACATTATTACAAAAGCCAGATGTTTCAGAAGTATGTGCTTGCTGTCCGCTTGGATCAGGCAGTCGTCCAAATATGGGTATATTTGTATCCCTTGAAGTCTGCAGTAGGCAATTACTGATGCCAGGCATTTCGTGAATACTCTAGGCGCAGTAGATAAGCCAAAGGGCAATGCAGAGAATTGATAATGGGTTGAACCTGCAAGAAATCTGAGGTATCTTCTGCAATTTTGCCTGATTGTGACATGCAGGTATGCCTCCTTGAGGTCCAATGTTACCAGCCAAGACTCTTTGCCCAGCATGGGAAGAAGCTGCTGTAATGTGAGCATCTTGAATTTTGGCACGAGTAAAAATGTGTTTAGGATGGATAGGTCCAAAATAGGTCTCCAATCTTTTCCCTTCCTTGGTACCAGGAATAGTCTGGAATAAAACCCTTGACCTTGTTCGTGAGTAGGTACCTCTTGAATAGCTTTCATGTCCATGAGATCTGAAATTTGTCTTTGTGCCTCTGCCATTTGATTGTGTGGCAGGTTTGGCATGGCTCTCATTTTTGGAAGGGTGTGAAAATGGAATCTGTAGCCTCTGTTTATAATGTCCAGGATCCATTTGTCTTTTGTGACAATATGCCAATTTTTTGAAAATAATGCCAGTTTTCCGCCTAAGGGTGCTGCCATTTGAGCCTTGCTTGGCATGCAAAGGGGAAAGTCATTGGGCTTGCTTTCTGAATGGCTGCGAACTATCCTCACCACCTCTGTGTAGGAGCTTGCCATTGTCTGCCTCTAAACGATCCTTGAGATTGCCCTCTGCCCCTCGGGCGCCTGTATCTACCTCTTTGGGGTCTGTCCGTGGCTGGAAAGGACCAATTTTTGGAAGGCCAATTTCTACTGAAACGTGGAGGTTGTACCTGTAGAAAATCTTTCACTGTTTGCATTGATTTAGCCTTTTCCTCCATTTTCTTTAATACCTCCTCAGCTTTAACACCAAATAATACATCCTTTTGTAGAGGGGCATCTAGTAATTTAGCTTTGACATGATCTGGTAAGGTTTGCTCCTTGAGCCAGGCATGTCTACGTATGACTGATCCTGTAACAGCAGCTCTACATGAGGCCTCCAGAGCATCAAAACCACATTGCAAGGTATGTTTACCCACTTGTTCTGCACTATGCATCAAATCCTGCAACTCCTTCAAGTCTGGTTGTTCAGGTTGTAACATTTTGCTTCTCAACTGTGATAACAGAAACTGTTGGTACTTTAGCATATGGAACTGGCAGTTTAATGCCATCATGGTTAAAGTGGCTGAGGTGTATACCTTTTTTCCCCACCTTTCTAAGGATCTGGAAACTCTCTCGGAAGGTAATGGATTTTTAGCAGTGGAGGCCTTAATTCCCTTGGGGCCCTGTGAGAGAGTTTCTGTGTCAGCCGCATGGCTTTTGTATAAAAATTGGTGTGAGTCAGGAACCCGGTAGTACCCGTCAGGCTTGACTGGGGCTGGAGGTAAAGAATCCGGGTTAAGGCAGGCTTCCGAGTACACATCATCTAGTATGTCTAAGACAGGAGGTATAGCCAGAGGCCTGTGCTGAGGTAGCAAGAGAAAATCCCTAAGCCTTTTCTTGGAATCTGAGTACTCTTGGCCTTCCCAGTGGAAGTGCTCCCTTAAGGTATGCAAGGTTTCCCCAAATGAGTAATCCTCTGGGGGGGAGACAGAGGGAATGGACTCCTCTGCATCAGAATCTTCAAAAGGGGAGTAAGAATGTTCCTGTTCAGAGTGCTCTGAAATAATGGAGGCCTGGTCAGAGGAGGGGGATTCTTCCTCCACTCTGGGCCTTTTGTCCGGGGGGGGGTTGAGAACCCCTGATAAGAGTAATTAAATCCTCAGCCATTT
Source organism: Protopterus annectens (assembly GCF_019279795.1). Taxonomy (NCBI): domain Eukaryota; kingdom Metazoa; phylum Chordata; order Ceratodontiformes; family Protopteridae; genus Protopterus; species Protopterus annectens. Next base: position 618,911,663 of record NC_056734.1, on the reverse strand, counting down.
TAAGCATCTGTTTTTTTAGGCATGGAGCCTGGAGATGGGCCCTGTGTAGCTTGTCTCTTAGAATGCATGGCTGCTTTAGACTTCGTGAAAGCCTTGATGGAAAAAGAAGAGGAAGGTCTGAAGACACCTTGAGAGGAGGCAGACCTGTCTACATTTTGAGATTCACCACCAAAAGTGGCTTCGGTATCTGTAGTCGGGGTGTGGGCCGAGGAGCCTGCGACCTCGGGCACAGAAGACACCGCCAATGAAGTGTCGTCGGTAGGCAGGGGCTGCGTAGGCACCTCGCTGAGAACCAGACCACCTGTAGTCGGCTTTGGCGTGGTGTCGGTAGAGGCCGTGGACCTCGTGTGTCGGTCCTTATCTTTGCGTTTTTTAGACAAAACTGGAGTCAGAGTATCCGACGACATAATATAGTTAATTTTTTTTGCCAAAATAGTGCTGGGCGAACTCCGCCCGACGCTTAATGGTGCATTTGTTGAATGTAGCACAAAAACGACAGACCGAGACGTCGTGGTCTGGGCCTAAGCAAGGAATGCAGAGGGAATGAAAATCCATATGCGGTATTTGCTTCCCACAAGAAATACAATTATTAACTTTGTCTGACATCGGTCTGAGGCAAGAAAAGTTTCCCCAACAGGGTACTTAGCTTTCAAGAAGACTTCAGTTGCAAAATTTTCGTAATTTCAGGAGCTGGCCGACCGGCACTTGCGAACTGCTTCTGCTTCGGGTACCGAGCGGCAAGAAAGACTGAAGAAAATGGCGTCGGCTGGTTCTTTTATACCCCTGTCGCACTGACGTCAGGGAAGAAGCGACGACACCCGACGCCGGACCTAGACTTTGGAATTCGGCCGACCGAGGACCTGCCTGATGGCAGGAGAACCCATCTGTTATGACTGCAGCTGTATGCACGATGAACATCTGATGACTAGCTTAATGGAAGCGTTGTCAGTAGGTTTGGACCTGTGCGGTCTGTCTCTGTCTTTATCCTTACGTTTTTTCGGAAGATCTGCTGTCGGACGCCTTACTGAAGCCATATCAGAATTTGAGGACGGAGAGCGAAAATATCTAGCTACAATAAGGGCCCGACGATGTATAGTTCTGGCGTTGAACAAAGCACAAAAGCGACAGCGGGGGACGTCGTGGTCTGAACCTAAGCAAGTGACGGAGTAAGAATGAAAGTCTCAGTGTGGTATTTGCTTTCCACAGGCAAGACAATTGTTAATTTTTTCTGACATCGGTTAGAGCAAGAAAAAAGGATCCCCAATGGGGTACTTAACTTTAGAAGAATTCAACTTCAATTTGGAAAACGAAAACTCAGGTTGTAGCCGACCAGCACTCGTGCAAACTGTTTCTGCTTCAGGCTCCTTGGCAAGACTGACTGATGTAATGGCGTTGGCTGCCTTATTTTATACTACCGACAACTTGACATCAGTCCTGGAGCGATGGTAACCGACGCAGAAATACTAAGCCTCTGGTATTTGGGCCGACTGAGGGCTACCCAGGCAGGGATAACCCAAATGTGATGACTGCAACAGTGAAACACAAAGAACATCTGCTAGCTATTAACACAGTAAGTTTAAATAGGCTTTCAAAAACATACAATCCTCCACTATGACGCTGTAGCTCAGGGGTTAGAGCACTGGTCTCATAAACCAGGAGCTATGAGTTCAAATCTCACCAGCTGCTTGACTTTTTCAGTTGCCACTGGATAAAATAATACTGCTGCTCATACTATTGGCCCTTGTGGCATCTTATTATTGGTCCATTTTATCATTTTGGATCTTTGGGTAAGATGTAGCCTATGGGGTTTATGTATTGGTCATTTATACATTTGTTTTTGCCATTGCCATTGATTGAATTGCCAAAGTTGCTTTTTTCATTGGTTATCACAAGTATCGTGATCACTGGTTATATTACAGTTAGCAGACTTTTAATACGGTGTTTCTATTCCTTATTTGAATATTAATTTTGATTGGCTATTTTGGAGGAGTGTATGTTTTTGAAAGCCTATTTTAAGCTTACTGTGTTAGTAGCGAACGGTTCTGAAGATGTCGAATTAACAGACGAAAGCACTCAACTGTTTAGCTTTTATTTTGTGGTATCTTTTAAAGTGTTTTACCAAGTTTTACAAAAAAATTAAAAGGGACTTGTGTGCGTGGAAGCCGCTTGCCCTGTGCTGAGTTTATTTAGGTTTATACTTTGACTTAGGAATGGTGTCCATTCCCGTCATGGTATTAGAAACCCAAAAGACTTGGAGAAATTAAAAACGAGGGAGACACTCTAAGTGAATAATAGGAGTGGCAACCTGGAAAAAGACGTGAGCAGATAAGCAGCCTGAACTGAAATTAAATACTAAAAAATGCAATGTGGCCAACCTTGCAAGTTGCCTACCAGATGAAAGGGGGTTTAAACTCTAATTATATGCCCAGTACAAGGAACTAATAGCAATTATCTTATGTAGGAATGAACCATCAGGAGCAAAAGAAAAATGCAACAGTGAAAGCCAACAGTATACTAAACTACATAACAAGCAGGACAGATTATATGGACAGGGACACTGTGTACTACTGCTATACAAGGCACTAGTAAACAGCATAAATTAAATTCAGTTTTGTAGCCCCCACAATGAAAGGGAGATTAAGACAACAGAGAAGGTACAGAAGGAGGTCATCAGGATGGTTAAGGACTACAGATAAAGATGAAAAAAATATGCTAGACAGTCTAGCGCTGTAACTGCTATAACAAGTATGGCAGATCAGCTTTAGTCTGGATAAAAGGAAATACGTTTTCACAGATATCCTGCTGGTATATGGAATAAACCTGCAGAATAAGTGCAGAACAAGCAAAACAAATCCAATGAGGCAATCAAGTGGACTTTGACCAAGTAGAAAAAAAAGGAAATAGTAGGGAGAAATGAGACAGCAGTCGGGTACCACTTGCTAAAAACATGAACAGCGGGTATATAACATTTAGCATTTTACTGTCAATAGCTGCATATTTATACAAGGATGCACAGGGACCCTCCCCTGAAAAAAATGTATACATCTATATACATAAATAGATACATTCTGAAAAAAAATCAGACTTTAATCAGTAATAGCTCACGGAGATTTAAAAATGCCTGTGTTTTGGTGTTAACTATTAGGTTCATAGGTTCATACTAGGCTATCTGCCCTAGGGCATTTATAAGCCTAGCCAGAATGTGTTTGGCTTTCGCCACCCATTTTAAATTTATTTTGCTATGCCCTTTTTTGAGGTTAGTATACTGTGCCTCTGTCTAAAAGTGACACAGAAGTGATACCCGGGGTAAACCTACGATCTCCCATCCACTCATCAAGATTCCTCTTGAAGAGAGTCAATGAGGGACTCTGCCTAACCTGGACTGGGATTTTATTCCAGAGTGAAGGGAGCCTCTGGGTTATGAATCTGTCCCTCCAGCATGTCCTATTTATTTCAGTGCTGAGGTTCAAGTCTCTCGAGCGTGTAGCTCGATGGGATTTGGATTTTTTGAGGTGCAGCATGTCCATTAATTCTGGGTTGGACATGGCTTTATACGTCAGGCACAGATCGCCTCTGAACAGGCGGTATGCCACTGAGTAGAGCTGGAGTTTCTTTAACCGGGCAGCATATGGCATCTGTTTGAGCCCTTTGATCTTCTTGGTGAGGTACTTTTGGGGTTTTTCCAGTTGCTGCAGGTGTCTGGTAAGGTACATCCCAAAAGGGGCATTGTACTCAATTATGGGCCTGATGACGGATGAGTAAAGAGGCACAATGACCTCCCCTGATCTAGATGTGAATCCCTTCATGATTAGGTGGGCTATATAAAATGTTTTTCTAACCACTTTGGCCACGTGGTTGTCAAATGAGAGATTGCTATCAACTTGGGTCCCCAGGTCCCTAATTACTTCTTCTATACTTAATGGATTACCACCTATGTGGTAATTTGTGGGCACTTTGTTTTTGCCAAAGGGGATGACTATACACTTTTGGCATTTAGCTTGAGGCCATGGGTCTGGCACCAGTTGTCTGTTGCTTTGAGGCCCTTTTGGAGGATGCGTGTGTCGGCTGGAGAGTCAATTATGGCCCAGTTTGCAGTCATCTGCGAACTTGGTCAGCCACAGTCCTTCCGTGTTGGCCTGTACCTCCGAGAAATATATACCGAACAAGAGAGGTCCCAGGACTGAGCCTTGTGGGACACCACTTGTAACTGGTTTGGAGTCTGACATGGCTCCAGCAATTCTAACCATGTGGGTTCTGTCCTTGAGCCAGTTTGCAACCCATCTAGTGACATAGGGGTTTATATTTAAGCTGGTGAGCTTATCTATAATGCCCGAGTGGGGTATTGTATCGAAGGCTTTTGCGAGGTCCAGGTAGGCTGTGTGGACCACCTTCCCCTCGTCAATGGCCTTGGTGACTGTTTCAAAGAAATCAACCAGGTTTAAGAGGCAGGATCTGCCCTTAACAAAGCCAAACTGGGTAGGATCCAGTGTTTGCAGGTCCCCAATATCTTTATTTATGAGGTCCATGATGATCCTTTCCATAGCTTTGCAGACCATGCTAGTCAGGCTTATGGGGCGATAGTTTCCAGGATCCGTTGAGGCACCACCTTTATGGAGAGGGACCACTGTTGCTGTACACCACTCTTTGGGCACATATCCTGTAGTAAGGCTGAGATTGAACAGTAGTTTTATGTTTGGGTTTAGCTCTTCTTGGAGTTCATGTAGGACGCAGCCCGGGATACCATCTGGTCCCATTGATGCTGTGTTTTTTGGTTTGGAGAGGGCGGCTCTTACCTGAGCATCTGAGATGTCAGGGGGGCAGCACTCTGCTGGGATAGATATTTGCTCTTTTGGTGGGGAGGGGGGGGGGGTTGCGCTGAACCTGTCAGCTAGGATGTTGGCAATGTCTGTGGGTTCGGTGTATTTTTTGTCATTTTGGACTAATTCTGAGCATATCTGGGAATTACCACCCAGGTTCCTAACATAACTAAAGAAAGCCTTGTGATTATCCTTAGTGTCCTGTGAAATTTTTCTCTCGAAGCTGGCCTTAGACAATTTTATGTGTGCCCGCAGTTTTTTGCTAATACTGATCAGTGATGCCTTCCCTTTTTGGGATTTTGCTCTATCATTTAGTAGCTTCCTCCTTCTATTGTATAGTTTGTTTATGGCTGGGGTCCACCAGACAGGACTTCTGCCTTTGGAGGATTGGGTCTTGGTTTTATTTGGGATCGCATGATCCATGCATTCCTGAAGGTGTTCATAGAATGCGTTTATAAAGGATTCTGTGGTCTGGGCTGTATTTTCCACAGGCCCGGGGGCTTTAAAGGATTCCACCTCAGTTTTGAGGAGTGTGAAATTTGCTTTAGAGAAGTTTTTCACTGTGGTTTTCTGGGCAGGCGGTGGGGTCGGGATGTGAATATCCAGTGAGATTAGTTTATGGTCTGATCTTACCAGTGAGGGATACACTTCTGGTCTGGAGCATAGAGTCCCCATGTTGGTGATGATCAGGTCCAGTATGTTTTCCCCTCTTGTGGGAGTCGTAACAAGTTGTTCCATAGCATTTGAGTTTATAAATTCTAGGAACCTTTGGGCTAGGGAGTTGGAGCTAGAGTAATGCTCCCAGTCTATGTTTGGGTAGTTGAAGTCACCCAATATAATGGTGTTTGGAGAGACCTTCATATTTTCCAGTGTTCTCAGGAAGGCCGAGTGGGGTTCCTGGGTTTGGGAGGGTGGTCTGTAGCAGGCTATAAACTGGAAGGCAGTTTTACCCACTGTTAGTTGCACATGGATAGTCTCTGATGCTTCGTGCTTTGCCACCAACCTGGAGGTGTGGGTATCTTTGATGAATATCGATACTCCCCCTCCTTTTGTGGTTCGGTCCAAGTTTTGGGGCCGAAAAGCATGGTATGAGGTATAACCTGGTAGTTCTGGGGTGCTCTCGGGAACCCTGAACCAGGTTTCTGTTACTACACAGATATCGATGTTCTCCATGCTAAGGAGAGTTTCGAAAAGTGCATCTTGAGGTTTAGACTTCTGGCGTTGAGTAGCATTACTCTTAGTTTTTTATCCCTCGTGATACCTATGGAGGTGGGCTTGTCTTTTGAGCCTTGCCTAAAAAAGGCACTATGGGGGTAGCAAGAGCCTTTGCCAATATCCGATAGCCCAGGGGTGACAGGTGCAAGCCGTCCCTAGCGAAGCATCGTGGCTTGTCGAGCATATCATCCCAAGCTGACAGGCATTGGATCCCCTTTGAATGACACCAGTACTCAAGCCAATTGTTGAAATTGATCATCTTGTCTTCATATTGTGGCATCATTCTTGGTGAGGGTAAGATGCTACTCAAGGTCAGGGTCATACTGGCCTGGGCTACATGCTCAGAGAGCTCCTTTATGTCTCTTTTCATGTAGTTCAGGGAGGTACGTCTCAGGTCATTCACACCAGCATGGACAATGACCGAGTCATATTTGTACTTGCCTTGGAGTGACCTGAGTGCTTGTGTTATGTGGCGGATCCTAGCGCCCGACAGGCTGCTCATCGTGACCCTCTCCTTGTTCAGCCTGGTGAGCGGGACGTCAGTGTGCCTGACGATAGAGTCACCTATTACAAGTGTATCAGGTGTGTTGTTTAGTCTTAAGGGCTGTGACTGTTTGGCACACTGGCTTTGTGAGATATGTGTTGCACGTGTTTTGTTTTGGGGTAGTGGCTGCTTGGGTGTCTGCTTTGGAGGTCTCTGCTGCTTCAGCAGATCTTTATTTAGAGCCTCCGAGTATGTTTTTGTGTGATTATGTGTTTGGTTTACTGTCGTGGTAGGTCTATCATTTAGAACAGCGGGTATATAACATTTAGCCTTTTACTGTCAATAGCTGCATATTATACAAGTCAGCACTAAAAATTAAAAGCACTACACCCTCACTCCCCACTGGCCCTGGTTTTCAATTATTAAGGAATTCCCAATATTATTCTAGCATGTCCAAAGTTCAGTTGTCAATCTCCTCTCCGGTCCAGCTGGTGAGGCGGAATTGCAGTGAGTGTGGTTTCCTTCTCCTCCTGACTGGTTATGCCAGTACTGAGTTGAGAGAGCTTAGCCTCTAGTTTGGCTGTATGGTTGCATCTCTCACATGTGTTGGAATTTGTTGGGAGGAGGAGAGGGTTGTCTGTGTACATGAGGCAGTTGTAACATTGCCTCAAGATTCCCAGATTCACCAGCTGGACCGGAGAGGAGATTGACAACTGACCTTTGGACATGCTAGAATAATATTGGGAATTCCTTAATTGAAAACCAGGGCCAGTGGGGAGTGAGGGTATAGTGCTTTTAATTTTTAGTGCTGACTTATATAATTGCTTTAGTGAGCAAGTGCCAGTTAACTTAAGTGCAATGTGTTACAGGTAACTTAAATGCAAAAACGACAAACAGTAACTTTCTTTCAAGTGAAACAAGGAAATAAGTACAGTAAGCAATGCAGATATCACTAGTGATCCACAGAAGCACTGAGAAGCCGTGTATTAGGTGGAATTAGCGTTCCAGGGAAATAACAAGCAAACAAACAACAAGCATATAAACAAAGCTAGATTCAGCAGGCCTGGATCTAGTCTATGCTACAGCAAACAAGGTGTACCAATTTCAGTAAGATACAGTTCAAATATTCAGGCACTATAAACCTTTAACCAGAAATTCCCAGCTCAGAAGGGCAGAGTCCAGCCTCTTCTCCCACAAGAGTGCGGACCACGAACCTTCTTAATGTAAAATAACTGGCCTGAAGCCCAAGTGCTTAAACCAGAACTAATACACTTTAAGAATAACAGACACTGGGCTCTCAATCAGCAGTTCCCAACTTAGAAGGATGAAAGCTACCTGTCCTGCCACCACAGTGCATGCCACAAACCTTCCTAATGTAAAACAACTGGTCTGAAGCCCAAGTGCTTAATCCAAAAGACTTAGAATGATAGCTACACTTTAATCAAGTTACTACCAAGCAGTAATAAATACAATTGAATACTTTAGAGAATGCCTGCATTAGTGCTCAAGTTACACAAACAAAACTAGATCCAGCAGGCCCGAATCCAGTCTATGCCACAGCAAACAAGGCGCACCAACTTCAGTAAGAAGCAGTTCAGATATGCATGCACTATAAAGCCTTCAACCAGAAATTCCCAGCTCAGAAGGGCAGAGTCCAACCTCTCCTCCCACAAGAGTGCAGACCACGAACCCTCTTAATGTAAAATAACTGGCCTGAAAGCCCAAGTGCTTAAACCAGAATTAATACACTTTTAGAATAACAGACACTGAGCCCTCAATCAGCAGTTCCCAACCTAGAAGGATGTAAGCTACCTGTTCTGCCACTACAGTGCAGACCACAAACCCTCTCAGTGCAAAACAACTGGTCCGAAGCCCAAGTGCTTAAACCAAAAGGCTTAGAATGAGTTACACCAAGCAGTAATAAATACAACTGAGTACTTTTAAGATGATGCAAAAGTAAAAAAAGTAGGTAGAAACACAAGTACAGTAAAAGCAGATGAAATTGTTTTTTTTTTTTTTTTTCTGAACAAGTTCTGAGATCAAAGAAACAGATTTGAGTGCTGAAATTAGAAAACTGGCTAGTTATAAGAAAAAAAAAACTAAGCTAGAAGGCTTCCCTCCAACACAGAAGGGCTTGGGGGCTCAGAAGCCTACAAATAGTCTATACCACTTAACAGGAAAGGCAGGAAACAAGCTTATTTTTTTTTTCTGTTTCCCAGATGCTCTCTTTGTACACAGTAGGAGTGCCTGAAATCAGAATATGATCTCACTGCACTCAGTTGAGTGAGCAAATGAGATGGGCCCAGAAGGAGTATCCAAACACAAATTTACAAGAGGGGCAGGCAGTTGCAAGGCCACTAAGATTAACACCAAAACCAAAACAAAAACAGGGAGGGTGGGTGGGACTAACTGAAGAGCAGAGTCAAAACTTCCAGTTCAGTTAATATTCCTTCCACACAGTTAAAATCAATTTAAATACTGTATTTTTGGGGGAAAAAAAGAGCAGATAAAGGTACTTAAATTCTCTTATATGTCCAGTTGAATATAGCAAGTTCTTAGCCGGCCAAAGCTGAGGTTTTTAAGCAGAAAATATTTCACACTGTACCACTTAAATAGGCAAGGACAGGAAATCAAAGAATGTGACTACCCCCACACCTGTAATTACTAGCAAATAACAAAATTCAGCAAACACTGACTAACTTCCAGTTCAGCTAATATTCCTTCCACACAGTTAAAATCAATTTAAATACTGTATTTTTGGAAAAAAAAGAGCAGATAAAGGTACTTAAATTCTCTTATACGTCCAGTTGAATATAGCAAGTTCTTAGCTGGCCAAAGCTGAGGTTTTTAAGCAGAAAATATTTCACACTGTACCACTTAAATAGGCAAGGACAGGAAATCAAAGAATGTGACTACCCCCACACCTGTAATTACTAGCAAATAACAAAATTCAGCAAACACTGACTAACTTCCAGTTCAGCTAATATTCCTTCCACACAGTTACAATCAATTTAAATACTGTATTTTTTGGAAAAAAAAGGGCAGATAAAGGTACTTAAATTCTCTTATACGTCCAGTTGAATATAGCAAGTTCTTAGCCGGCCAAAGCTGAGGTTTTTGAGTGCTGTGACAAAGACATAAAAACTGGTAGAAGAGTAGTACATCAATGTGAGGTGATAATGTAAATGGATGGGCCCAAATGATAGCGATATCTGAAAAAATAGCCAATCAATGTAAACAAGCACTAAAAAAGAATTCAGGGATACTGGAATACAAACCAAAATACACAAACATTTCTCTGAACAGATGAATATTCCCTATTTTAAGTAGAATGGACAGATGTGGAGGCCACATATACATAAGAACACAAGACAGAAGTAATTTATAAAGGGAAAGTAAGAATGAGCAATGTCTACCACAGAAATTACAGAATTAAATACTAACCAAAAATTCACAATGTGAACCACAAAGGAACAGAAAAACTGCAAACAACAATTACGAATTTCAAGACAGCCAGTCACAACTCAGCAGCACTAGTTTCAAGTAAAATTGCACAGAATCATGCAACTCTAATTTAAAAGCAAAAGGCAAGCAAGTTTCATGTCAATGGGAAGCTGCACGTTTTTCAGTGACAAAAATGAATCCTACAGTCACCACCTTGAAAATACAGGAGTCTCAAAACCAGTGGGAAACTAAACAATGAAGACAACAAATATGAAGTAATTCTACTGACAGACTTGAGTACAGAATGTTGTTACACTGGATCACATGCTTAACATGCACAAAAATTAACAGATCTAAGCATAATTTTTCTTGCAATAACCTAAAATATAAGGTTTTATTAAACTATGCTGGTATCTGAAATGAAGAACTGCAGAATTGTACGCCTAACAGGGAGAGATCCACCAGTGCAGAGTGGAGGAAGACATGATGCCCCCCACTTTCTGATTTTTTTGCCCTTTGATTTGATCCTGCTATAGGATAAACATGCAATGATAATGTAGACAGCCGAGCTTGACCTTGCTTCATGTAATGATGCCTGCAAATCCTCCTTCCAAGTAAGCTGGCTAACCATATCTCAGTTTTTCAACCACTGGTGTACATTAAACCAACTGTGGAATCCCGTACCATTCTTTGTACTGTGTGTTGTCAGTCAAACATTTGTTCTTCTCTCTCCCTATTCATCTGATGTCTTTTCCCAGTTGTTGGCCATCATCACCTAGCAGACTGACTGCACCTCCAAGCCCATTAGTATAAAACCTTTTAAAACATTTATGAAGAAAAATGATAATAATGATTAGTGACTCAACTGACAGTACAATATCTGCAAGCTACAGCAGTAAGTAAAATGTAACTTTCAGTTTTAAAGGTGAACCAGGCTGTAATATGTGACCCATGAAAATAAAGTGAACACACTTTCAGTTCCTGTGAACACTCACAACATACAGAATACTTAAAATGGTCAACTGAAATGACTTCCAACTGACTGTTTTTCTGTCTCACCAATTTGCTTTTTCTATTAAAACAAAAGTCAAGGAACAAACAATTTAATGGAGCTTAAAGGATTAAAAGGGATCTCTTCTGTTAGAGCAACAAGATACATTTCAGTTTCTGGTGTACTTTATTAAACGCACAATATATACACACCTTTACTAAGTGCTTGCAAACTGGCTCACAAAACAATATATATGTTTAGAAAACAGCAATAGAATGAAAAGTAATATAAAATCAATACACTTAATGTCGCACGCACTACTAGAATAAGAAATATGGGTAAAATTATGGTTTGGTTTCTCCTGCACACGTGCTTTCACTAGTGCATTAGATAGATGCTCTCATTCTATTTACACTGACAAAATGTTTGTAATGACCACTGAAGAGAAATCCGGGTCCATACTATAACAGAACAGTACAGTACAGTAACTGAGCTTCCATTTAAATCACCTTCTTGCTTTAGTGCAAGCACCTACAATAATTTCACTATACTTCCACATATCACAAAGGTGCAAAACATATTACAGCTAAATGGGCCATGTCGACACCTTGTTATCTCCAAGGGGACATATCTGATTCCTATTTTAGGGGGCTTCTCCCCGTATCCTCTCTCTATATACAGATGAAATCTGAGGTCACACTTACTTAAGAAAGGGGAGAAAACAAGGGCTCAGCATGACATGCTGTAATATGTTTTTGCTCCTTTGTGATTTGCCGAATTACAATGATATGTCCAAATACTCCTTTACATATATTTATATATGGCTGTGCTCATCTGAAGTGATGAACATGTACACTTCAACAGGCAGACACCTCCATACATCTAACATGTATACTCACGACTCCCCTTCAGAAGATCTAAAGTTCAAAAGACTGAAAATCAAAATATCTAAAATTCAAAATATTGAAAATGTAATTTGTCCCTACTCCACTGTTGTGCGATCTTGGAGCTGGTATACATAATTGGCTGGGGATGTGGGGGCACAGCCCTCAACATGAGGGGTGCAGAGGGGCTTACCCCTGCATTAAAAATGTTTTAGATATTTTTTCAGTCTTTTGAACTTTTGATCTTCTGACATAAATCCATACTCTCATATATATGTCTAAAATATATTTCATTAGCTTGTAGTTTCAATTACATTCCATGCTTCTAGTCAGTTTTTTTCAGTATTAATATTTATCAGAAATTAGAAGTAGCCATTCTCCTTTTTTAAATAAAAAAGTATTGTTTCCCATATTTACATTTAAACATATAGTTTTAAATATGCATTAATGCATAATATATACTTTAAATATGCAGGAGTTTAAAAAAGAACAGCAATGAAATATCCAAAGTTTTCCCTAGCAATCCATTTGGGCAGTGGTACAAGAGACCGATGATTTTTTTCTAGCATTTTGATCAAAATCTTACACAGTAACATGAAACAAATAGAGGCCTGAGTATAATATTCCTTGTTAAAGACAACGCTTCAGAGGGCGTCTGCACAAGCCTCTCTGGTATGTAGTTAACGCCTGAACCAAAGCCAGCTGTTGAGTAACCAGAAAGCAACTGTAATTGAATACATGATCATTTCTCTCTTGGCCCGCTCCTTATTTTCTTCCTCTAGAAGCTGAAGACGACGATTCAATTTAATAATCTGTAAAAAGAAAATAATTCACTTAGTACTCAGGATGATTTAAAGACTATTACTGCTGTTACAAAGGCCTGAAGATAATATCACAATCAAAACAGTCTAACAAATGGGAGTACAAAAGCTATGACTTTAAGCCCTGAAATGGTAACTCTCATTAACTAGGTTTTTGATCTCTGTTTGCAGACAAGATGTTTGATTCAGATTCCTAACCTGATGGAGTAACGTCAGCAATGTACAATGAGAAATGGCTACAAAAAATACATTAGAATGATATATCCCTAATGACAGTCCAGTTGACCCAGGTTTGATTAGCAGCTCCAGTGACTGACAGTGTGGCAAGGGGGGAATGGGGATTCTTTGGTGATGCTCTCTTATCGGAGCTGGGGTTAGAAGGGAGTTGCCCTCGAACGTAAGTGAAGAGCAATGAGGCAGGGAAGTGGGTAGGTCAAATAAAGATTTCCCCCAGGACATCCTTAGAATCTACAACTGGTCCCAGCAATACCAGAGCGAGTCCAGGGGTGGGGTTGGTGTAGACAAGAGGCAAGCTGGTAGACATGGTGTGGACGTGGGGCACTGGGAGCCAGGCCTGGTTGACTATATGACGTCCAAAGACAGATTAAAACAAAAAAAAAAAAAAAGAAAAAAGGAAGCTGTTAGAAGATGCAAAACTAAGTGGACAGTTTTACTTGCATGTAACTTGACAATGGGTGCAAACAGTGAGAGACAAACACGTCAAAAGAAAAATTTTGTAAGCAGAAGAGACTATGTACTCTACTCAACACATGATAAATGTATAGGACAAGGACAATCTTCCTCAGCTGTACAACTCAAGGCTGGCAAGACTCAGGCAGCTCGGCACCTAAACATTTCTCAGGATACCCAATTCCTCTTTTCCCATGATTCTATACACTGAAAGATCCTTCTCCAGATGTGTTAGCCCACAGAATACGGAACACAAAAAAAAAAAAAAAAAGAATGGAGAAGAAAGCTCTGTGGGGCAACATCCAACCACCTACCAAAAGGCTAGAGGAAGGTGGGTGGGTTCATAGAGGAACATGGACCCGATAGAAGACATTTATCATTATGGTAAATGACAAACAAGTGCATAAAGTACAACTATGTAAGATTTTACTATAATGGTAGATGTCCTTCTCTTCACTGTTGCAGTAGTCATTACAATAGGAATCCCCTGCCAAGGACGGCTCGGTGTTTGGCCAGTACACCAAAGCCTTTAGTTTGCTTTAAGGTAGGCCGTACATCACATGTATACTCCTCGTGTAGCGTAAGGCATAAACGTGATGTCCAGACATACCATCCTCAGAACCGACAGCCCCAGTAGGAATGCCAGTCCAAGGACTAAAGAGGTAATCAGTACATCCGGAAGGGAAGAGGACCAGGGGGAGGAGGGAGTGAGTGAACACTGCAACAGTGAAAAGAAGGACATCTACCATTATGGTCAGATCTTACACAACTGTACTATGTCCACCATTTCACTGTTGCAGTATTCATTACAATAGGGAGTGTGCCAAAGCTCAAGAAGAAGAGAGGGAGGACCAGCAGAGCTCTCTAAGAAACCAGCTCTAGCTCTTCAAATTCCATCTAACTTGTAGTGCTTGATAAATGTATGCACAGAAGTCCAGGTAGCTGCCTCTAGAATAGAGTTAGTATCCAAACCCTTGAAAAAAGCACCAGAAGAAGCCACAGCTCTAGTAGAATGAGCCTTAACAGAAGAAGGAAGCTCTTACCATGAAAGGAATAAAAAGAAAAAAAAAAGAAATGACTTTAGTAATCCAAGAAAAAATAGTTTGCTTGGAAACAGCCAATCCTAAGGATGGAAGATTGTGAGGAACTGCCCCCTCTGGACTGGCTCCAGGAGCAGAACCTTTTCCATTTCCCTGCGTAAGATATTCTGGTGTTCGGGCTTCTAGCCTCTGCGATAATTTCTAGAACCGGTTTGCTTAACACGGGCCCCTTGTTTGCTTTTAGAGTATTAGCCATGTTGACAGTTTGAGAGTCTGCAAGTATGGGTGCAGCATCCCCCCCACCTGATTCAAGAGGTCTGAGATCAGGGGAAGCTGCCTGGGAGGCTGTAATGTCAGGCTGCGTAGTAAGGGGTACCAATGCTGTCTGGGCCAATCTGGAGCAATAAGGCTGGCCTTTGGTCTCTCCTCCCTTGTCTTGATCAGTACCGTGGGAATACGAGGTAGAGGAGGGAATGCATACACACAGAGGGAGTTCCAGGGGAAGGTCAAGGCATCCACCTTCCACGCTAGATGGTGATACTCCCTGGTACAGAATTTTTTCAGCTGGTGGTTGAGGTGCGAAGCAAAGAAATCCACCTCCGGAGTTCCCCACTCCTGAGTGACTTGCAAAAAGATTTTTCTGTGCAGCTGCCATTCATGGGGGTCCAGTAAGTTTCTGCTTAAGTGGTCTGCCAGGGTGTTGTTGATCCCCGGTAGGTATTGGGCTATTAGGTGTAATCCCATGGAGGAGGCTGTCAGCCAGGGGTTCATGGCTAGCCTGCACAGAGTGTAAGATTGGGTCCCTCCCTGTTTGCTGATGCACCACATTACTGTGGGGCTGTCGGTTTTGATAAGGAGAACCCCTGGCCTGAGATGGGGCTTGAAGGATGTCAGAGCCTTTTGTACCGCCATCATTTCCTTCTGGTTGATGTGTAAGGGAAGGTGTTGGGCATCCCAAAGACCTTGGGTGCACTTGCCTGGTAGGTGAGCGCCCAAGCAATGTCTGAGGCGTCGGTGGTGATGGTCTGCTCGGTAGGGCAGAGGATGAAGGGAAGACCCTTGTTCTTGGCACAGGCCCCTGCCCACCAGAGGGGCTTGGCCCTTATACAGGGGATCAGAGGGAGAGAGGTCTCTAGAGGCTGGGAGTGCTGATACCAAAGATTATCGCAGTGAGGTGACTTCTGGAAGCCAGCTGTGTAAGGTAGAGAGGCAGGAAGCTCTGCTTTTCTGGGGATAGGAAGGCCATTTGGGATGCTGTGTCCAGCAGTGCTCCCAAAAAAATGATCTTCCTGGAGGGTGTTTGCTTTGATTTCTTCTCGTTATGGTGAACCCTAAGGAAGTTAGGAGGGTTTTGACAAAGAGGGGGTCCTGGAGTAGCTTTTCTTTGCACTCTGCCTGAATGAGGCAGTCGTCCAGATAAGGGTAAATCTGTATATTTCTCTGTCTGCAAAATACTACGGCTGGGGCTAAGCATTTGGTGAATACCGTGAGAGCAGTAGATAAGCCAAAGGGAAGTGCAGAGAAGTGAAAGTGTTATGAGCTTGCTCTGAAGCGCAGGAATTTCCTGCAGGATTCCCTTATGGGGATGTGAAGGTAGGCATCTTTTAGGTCTAGGGTCACTAACCAGGCACTTTTTGTCAGCATAGGCAGCAGCTGCTGCAAAGTTAGCATTTTGAATTTGGGGACCACCAGGGAGGTGTTCAGAATGGATAGATCCACGATGGGACACCAAGTGCCCTCTTTTCTGGGAACAAGGAATAGTCTGGAATAAAAGCCTTTGCCTGTTTTATCTGAGGGGACAGGATCTACTGCCCGCTGGGATATGAGAGTTTGTACCTGTTTCAATGCCTCTGCCCACTGATTTGTTGGTAAGTCTGGGCACCCTCTTGGAATTGGGAGTTTGTTGAAAGAGAATTTGTATCCCTGAAAAATGATCTTTAAGACCCATTGGTCCTTTGTTACAGAAAGCCAATTTTCTTTGCAGAGGGAGAGCCTTCCTCCTAGCTTTAGGTGAGTGAAATGAGAGCAGAGGGGGAAGAGGGAATCATTGAGAGTTTTTGTCATAGAAGGATGGCTTAGAACTCCCTGCCTTTGGGGCGAAAGTGGTGCATTGTTTGGTTCTCTGCTGTCCCTGGGATGGGGGGCCCAGGTGGTCTGTCCCTGTAGGGCTTACTTTGCCCCTGTCTGCTAGGTGCAGGGAAGGACCAGTGCTTAGAAGGAAAATTTCTGCTGAACCTAGGGGGTTTAACCTGAAAAAAATCTTTTACTGTTTGCATAGATTTTGCTTTGTCTTCCATATTTTTAAGCACCTCTTCTGCTTTTACTCCAAACAAGCGGTCCTTATCCAAGGGTGCATCAATTAATTTAGACTTGACATAATCAGGGAGAGGTTGTTCCTCCAACCATGCATGCCTCCTAATGACAGATCCTGACACTGCTGCCCTGCTCGAGGCTTCTAGGGCATCATATCCACAGTGTAATGAGTATTTGGCCACTTGACAAGTAGAGTGCAGTAAATCTGCTAACTCTTTCGACCTGGCACAGTCAGGAAAGGTTGAAATATTTTGCTTTAATAGTTCCAAAGTGTGTTGTTGATATTTTAACATATGGAACTGACAGTTGAGTGCTCTGAGAGCTAAGGTTGCAGAGGTGTATACTTTTTTACCCAATCTGTCCAGAGCTCTGGAATCCTTGTCAGAAGGAATAGGATTTGTTGCAGAACTAGCCTTAGCTCCTTTAGGTCCCTGTGTAATGACCTCTGGGTCTGCAGCAGGATTTCTCTACAGGTATTTGTGAGAATACTCTGTAATACCTGTCAGGTTTACTGGGAGCAGGTAGGAGGGCATATGGGGCTAAGCTAGCTTCATGGAAAACATCATCCACCACTTCTAAGATAGGGGCATTTGGCCAGGTGTTTGTGCTGGGGCAGGTCTAGAAATTCTCTTAGTCTTTTCTTAGACTGAGGGAAATCCTGATATTTCAAGTGAAAATGTTCCCTGAGGGTGTGAAGAGTTTCCCCAAAGGAAAGGTCTTCTGGTGGGGAGGCAGAAGAAATGGATTCCTCTACATCTGAATCGCCATAAGCAGTTAGAGGTTGTTGTTCCTCTTCAAAATCTGAATAATCAGATTCCTAAGAATATCCACCATTCTGAGAGATGTGGTAGTGAGAAGAGAAAACTTTTATGTCTGGATTCGGTAGTGCAAAAGCCTCCTTGGAAGCCAGTGCCTGAGTTGCGGCTCCAGACGCAACCAAGGCAGAGCCAGCCAAAGGCTCGGAAGACGAAGAAGATTTCTGCGGCATACCGGACTCCGAAAAGGTCTCGGTAGAGGCCTGCATAGATATCGTATTGGACATCAGGGGCTGCGAATGTACCTCACTGAATTCCGGAGAACTGACGACCTGCTTAGTGGCAGAATCGTTGGAAGGCTTAGCCTTGTGTTGGTCTGTCTCTATCTTTATCTATATGTTTTCTCGGAATGTTTATGGATTGTTGTCTGATGGACGCCATTTTGGAATGCGAAGATGGAAGACGAAAATACCAGTCTACAACAAGAGTTGTACGACGAATGGTTCTCACGTTAAACAGGGCACAGAACCGGCAATGGGGGACATTGTGGTCTGGGCCTAAACAAGTGATGCAGTATGAATGGAAGTCTCTGTGTGGGATCTGCTTAGCACAGGCGAGACAATTAACTTTTTTGGACATCAGTTAGTGCAAGAAAAAAGGATCCCCAATGGGGAACTTAGCTTTAGACCAAGGGTGTCCAATCTTTTGGCTTGCCGGGGCCACATTGAGTGAACAGAAATTGTCTTGGGGCCGCATATAAAATATATCAGAGAGCTAACTCTTTTGCTGTCACGGGCAGCCAAAGTCGACCTCCTGGCTGTACTCTAGGTGCATTCGAACAATGAATAAATGCAATAAATGCCTAATATTTGCCTTATAATTCTAATTACCATTCTAATTCTAACAGTTAACTCTAACATCTTAGTTAATATTGTTTTAAAACAAATAAACAGTTAAGAACCCTTCCATTTCTTATGAAATCATACCTCTTGATTTTGCTGGTTTCTTAAAGGTGTCCATGTCTTCTGTCAGAAGAAAGAATGAGTAGAGAAGGGATGTACAGATGATGACACATGAGAAAAATGCATCACCCAGGCAGACTTAAAAACAGCAGCTTGCTATCAGCAACTTACTATGTCAGCAGGTTTCTAAGTTAACACAGTAAAGAAGAACTGACATAAAACACTGACCATGCCCATCATCTGATGATCTTTAGAGTATGTGTAATATGCATTCAAGATGCAGTCTGGCCCAATGTGACCAAAGATCTCTACAACTATAAAAGTATACATACTATCACCATATGGGGGAAAAACACCTTCTGACAGTGTCATCTATTTCCTTTTACTAAAGAAGCTCAGTTAATACCATAAGACTGCAGTTACACACAGCCTTCTCAGGAAAGCTTGACAACAAAGCATAAAAGAGAATTAGTTCACAGTAAAAAGAAAAAAAAAAGTACATGAAAAAGAATCTGATGACAAATATCAAGTATATGGGTATGGTGTCAGTTTTATAGCAAATAGGGAAGAAGCTCTGACTGAAACACAGACAGCCTAGGTAGATTATCAGCCCAGGTGCTGGAGGAGCCAATGATGTGGGAAGAGGAATGATGAGATGCAAGGCTGATCCCTTTTTGGAGGGAGGAGGGAGCAGAATGTGAGAACATGTTCAAGGGCACATCCACGACACAAGACCCGGTGGTGACGCTATAGCTATAATAACAGTCATCAATCAAGTTGCTAGATGGCTGGGCATAATACAGAACATATCATTATATGAGGAGGTGGCTCCCCATGGCACCCCTGTGCATCCACCATGTGATGTATAGGATACAAGTATACCAGAGGCGAGTAGGGACACAAAGAAAAAACTCAGCTGGACAATTATTGCACCTGTGGATGCCCTGTCCACTGCTTGAACTTGGATGTTACTAGGCCCTTAAGCGAGAAACCTTCTCATTTGGAGGGACACACTCATTGTGGAGGGGACAAATCCAAGGTAAGCTTCCAACAAAGTGGGCAACTTTAAGTATGTCAGATGTATGGGGAATGCTGTGGATCTAAAGTCAGCAGTAAATGCCCAAAAAGTATCTAAATATAACAAAGATTTTTCATATTGCCATTCTTTGCTATCATGATGTCTGCTCAAAGATGCAGATTTGTTAGGTAGTATGAAGACTAGAGTGATCAGTAAACTTCAAGAGATCTGCATTGGTATTTATTTATCTGAGCATAGTAAAGGGTATCAGCGCCATTATCACAAGAATATGATGTAGAATCAGTTATCAAACCTCCAAATACTAACTGCTTTCTGTTTGGCCATTTCTACTTCCTGTACATAAATGGCTATATTTCCAAAAAGTTGGCTATAGTCCCAGGAAATTTTCAAGGCATGGTACTGGAATAATTTCCTATAATAAAACTCATAGTCTTTGCTCTCAGTTCCAAAGGAAAAGTGCATCTTGAATTTTAATTATAAAACAAAATTAAAAGACAATTTTTATACTACAGTATTCACTTCTTTACAGAAATGCATCTTCTTTTTACGCCCAATGTTACAGCAACAGAAGGTATTTATGTCATTGGTAAGATTTTTTTTAACTGAATGTTTTACAGAGGAAGTTCATCAATAACTTATTACCATAGCAGCCTAGATATGACGCTTCTTACAAATGTCAATATCCCTACATCACTCTTCCTAGTATCATTATAAAATTATCAGGACAAACGAGAATATTCATCTTTATACAGCCCACTGCATGAGCTAGCAGAATCTAGAAAAACAGGCTGCATATTCTCAGATATGTAAATGTCTTCCTAAACAAGTAAAATACATTTAAAATGACAGTAAAAATCATATAGTCTGAGGAACAGCTATTTTAGATATGATTTCAGAAGACACCCTAATGATAGGATTCTGAGATATACTTAGCTGTCCACCTGAAAATTATGAAATGAATATGAAAAAACACTGACCAATGTGTATGCAGTAATAGGGTCTATATTAAATCACCAAACGCTTAAAAAAGCGAACGGTGATTGATCGACCCTATGCAAGCGAAAGCTTACAATGTCGAAGTGTCAGAACAGTTCCAACAAAAAATAAAAATGAATTTCAAACATTACATTAAGTGGGGGGCTGCACCCCCCCACCCCACTTAAATATAGCAACTCAGAGACCGCACTACAACGCCGAAAATGGCAAAGTACTGAAGCGACCAAGCAAATTCTTTCCCAGGGAAAGAATTAGCTTAACAGCCACTTCAGTATTTTCCATTTTCAGCCTTTTAAGTTCGACCAAGACGCATTCGAAAGAATGCGTCTTTAGTCTTCTAATATAGAGCCCGCGGTGGTACAGCGGTAGCGTTGTTACCTCACAGCAAGAGGTTTCTCCCGTTCGATTTGCGGCTTGGCTTGGGAGTACCTTCTGTGTGGAGTCTGCATAGTCTCCCCGCGGTTGGGTAGCGTTCGAAAGACATGTGTGCATAAATGGGCGTGCCTTTGTTGAAGGTTGGACATCGAGCTGGCACCTCGGTGTTTCGCAAAAAAGTCTACTGCCAATCATTAGTGGACCGGAGTTCCGCTGTGGCGACCCCTTACTGGGAAAAAGCTGAAAGGCAAGTAATATTAGCGATACCTAGTCATACAGGACCAAATTTCTGACACACGAAATTTTCTTCAAATTTCACAGGAAAATATGCCAGAACTCTCACTCCAGAATGTACTTTCTGTTGGTAATTTCAAATACAAAGACACATACACAATTGTATCTTCGTGTAGTGTGGGTCACTGCTTGAGTCAAAATTTGGTAGGAAGAGCAAACATAAATCCACCAACATAAAACTTCCTTAAGAAAAATAAGCATTTTTTTTTTTATTTCTGACTCATTATCATCATGAAATAGATATATTCTGATGTACTGCATTCCTCTGAGAAAAAGTCATAACACCAACCCTAATGGAAACTGTTTATAATGCAGAAACTGGACTTTAAGCATGCTAAATAATCCATATGTCAATCCCTTTGATTTATTAACAAAACATTCAGGGAATTGTAACACGATGTTCCGACAAAAAAATACGGCCTTCTACACTTAAAGACTTAGCTGATTGCCACTCATTTGTTCCCAACTCTTTGACAGCTTGGAGGAGATACCAGACAATCTTCAAAAATCCGCATAGTTGCAGGTACGTTAATTCAGTACAACACTCTCTGACACGCACACACTGACACACACACTGACACACACAACATTTTGCTTTCATGCATGCACTCACTCTGCACTTACCTCTTAATACAGTTAGGTGTTGTCTCTTTCAAAGGCAACAATGACAAATCTGTAGCGAATCGCTCTTTAGCATGAACACACACACAGATTCTTCGGTGCGAAATAACACAGTGGCGCGAACACACAGATCCTACTTCGGCACGAAAAGAAAACAAAACGGGAAGGGAGCTTTGATGCATGCACACACCGGCATTGTGGTTACAGGTGATGGGCGTGAAAAACAAACGAAAAAAGTGTTTGGGCGCATGCGTACACTGAAGTTGCAGTTAAAGGTTGGGGGCTGCATGGAAGAGCTCTTAGGGCTGCATGCGGCCCGTGGGCCGCAGGTTGGATATGTCTGCTTTAGACGTTTTCAGCTGTAATTCAGATGCTGGTAGTGACCGACCAGCACACTTGCAAACATCTTCTGCTATGGGCTCCACAGCAAGAAAGACTGATGTAATGACGTCGGCTTTCTTGCTTTATAGCACTGACGACCTGACGTCAGTCAACAAGTGACAGCAGCTGATGCAGAAAAACATCGACTCTGGCATTCGGGCCGGCTGAGGGCTACCACAGCAGGGATAACCCACAGGTGATGACTGCAACACTGAAACATGAAGAACATCGGCTTGTCAGATGCCAAAGACACCATAGAAGGGTCAGCAGAAGACACCTATGTAGAAATTTACAGTCTTCAGGCACCCTATAAAACCTAACAGGCTTCTTGAGGGCAGAGGCCTGGAAATCAGGAGCCTTAGAAGCAGTAGAAAAGGCATCCAACAAAGCAGCCAAAACAGGAGGAACAGGCAGAAGGTCTA
Organism: Protopterus annectens; assembly: GCF_019279795.1. Lineage (NCBI taxonomy): Eukaryota > Metazoa > Chordata > Ceratodontiformes > Protopteridae > Protopterus > Protopterus annectens. The sequence continues at coordinate 618,889,119 of NC_056734.1, read as the reverse complement.
TGAGAGTCCATTTGTAGGAGCTCATAATATGTCTTCTATACCAAAGAAACCTGGGCACAATCCCATTTAAAAAAACTCCATTATTCTGGAGATTGTGTTCCCAAAATAAATTTCCTCAAAAGGAGTGTCAGGACTAGTAGATTCCTCTTTCCTCAGACCCATAGTCTAAAGGAGAGGGAATCTGAGATGCATTTGCAAGGATTCCTCATCTGAATCCGCCTCCTCCTCCACAGAGGAATCCTTTTCCCTGAGTCTTTTAAGGGGAGTGAACAATCATGGGGTTGCTGGAACAGAGACTCCATGAGGAGATTTCAAAGCCATCAAAGCGCTAAACAACCCCTGGGTGAAATTCTGCCATTGATTCTGCGGGTCCTTAGTAGCTGCATAAATATGCTTAGACCTTTGCTTTTTCTTCAAGGGGACATCCGCCTTATAAAACTTAGAAGACTCCGACTCTGGACAGCATTCAGTAATAGTAGTTGGGACTTCCTCCCTGACCAAAATCTGAGGAACACCCATAGTCCCCCTCTGAAATAATCAACCATGGTTCCCCCTAAACGTCTGAAGTAGATGTCTGCAAGGCTCCAAGGACGTGCACAAGGTTGGATCGATGCCAGCTGCCAACATGGTCACTGCAGAAGACTCCAAATGCAGAGCCGGGAGATCCTTCTGGCTTTCACTTGCCTTGGGAGAGATGTCCAGTGGAGGCTGCACAGCAGAAGAATCAGAACTAGACTTCTTGGTCTTCTTCTTTATGGACGGTTGTCCCTAGGAGCAGGAGTTTATTCCATTTTGTCTTTAACCAAAAGCTTAAGACACTGGCTCATACAAGGCCAAGGAAGAAATCTGACTGGAGAATCTTAAGAACAAAGGCCTGCAAAAAATGAACAGGATATATGGTCTTGGGAATCAGACAGATAAAATAAGCACTGCTTGTGATGGTTTTATGGGGAATCGGTCTCCCACACTGGTATTTACCCTTCTTGGATGACATGAAACCCCAAAAGCAACAATACAAAAAGGAAAAGATAAGATCAAAAAACCCCAACAGGGCACTTATCTAAAAGGGCTTGGTGGACCACCAATGGAACGGGCATTCAGAGCAATGATCAAGAGATGGCGTTCGTACTGGCGGTAAAGAAGTTCTAAGGATGGTACATCCAAATGTCACCTTTATGCTCTATGCTGTTATGTACAACATGCATTAAAGCAACCTAAAGGCTTTGGTATACTGGTCGGACGTTGGAACGCCCTTGGCAGGGGATCCATATTTTACTGAATATTGCAACAGTGAAATGGAAGGACATCGTTTGTTCCCCTGCACTTAACCTCAACCCTACAGCTTACCTTATGAAAACCCCTTTCCATAACAATACCATTACACAAGATACTCAGACACACCTCATACACTAGTACAAACATTAAATATATTCTGTTCCTCAGCCCTCTGTCTAACCCTAAGCTACATGCATGCACCATACAAATCCTCACTCTTCCAGTACAGTGAAAGTTTCATCATTAAACCACAATCCTACACTTAATGTAACCAGACACACTCAATCTTCCTCCTTTCTAACACTAACATTGGCCCTACTCCTAAACCGAACTCTACATCTTACTTTAGAAAAACCCTTTCCATAACACCACCACTATTTAAACAAACTGCGTCTGAAGTTAGTGGTAGGGTTTTGGATAACAGATGGCAAACAAAACAGTTTATTTCTATTTTGCGAATGTTTGTAGTTTTAATTTGTTGAGGATTTTAGTAAGAAAATGAAACATGCACGAACTCCTCTCTTAAAAAAATAAAAATAATAATAATGCATGAAAATTCAAGAGTGTCACATCTGTGAGCTCCGCAGTAAGTGACAGCTCAGTAATGATCTCATGAGTATCTTTACAACAAACATTTCTTTAATATAGATTTTAAGTTACTGCAAAAGGGAGTAGTCATCCAAATGACCAAAGCACAAGCTGTGAAATGCAAACTTTCCAAGTCTGACACACTAAACACAGACAATAAATACTGCAAGTATAAGGTATGCAGTCGGCTGTAGTGATGTGGATGGCTAAAAGCCTGAACCACAACCCCAGAGACAAGAGTTTAATTAGCATTCTGGATGTATGACAGAGTTAGAGAGGGGAGAGAGAGAGAATGAAGGAGAGACAAACAATCAGACACACAGGGTGCAGTTTCCATTGTAGAAACTGGGGAAAACTGCTTGCTCTGCTTACTGGTAAGTGGGTGGGAACTGGGTATTGCCATATGGCTTATGACCTTTGCAAGTGATGGACAGCCTAGTGGTGACACCCAGTGCACATACCACTTAACTGCAACCTGAGCACACACAGGGTGGGAGGGACCTAAAGAAACAACCCCTTGATGGCTGCTTTGCTAAAATTTCCCCACAAGCAGCCCCCAACCATTAAACATTTCCCTCAGAGTCCAAAACTTAAGCTGATTATAAAATGCTTAATAGAAAATGAAGAAAATAATTTCTCATCTCACTGCTGAACACCTTTGATATTAACATATGTACACACACCAGAACAAATTAATTCAATTACACTACCACCTGAGGCACTTATTAGTCGAACAAAAATGTCCAACTTTGTAAATAACATTTTAGTACGGAAACAATGCCTAAAATTCCCTACACACTCACCACTGTTAAAGCTATCGATATGTTACTTACACTCAACTTCTGATAACATAATCATTTATATTTAGAAAATAAAAATTTACACAATGTCTATAAAGTATTGTTCATAGGTTCACAGGTGTTTACTAGGCTAACAACCACAAGGGCCTTTTTAAGCCTAGCTATGCATCCCAAACCTCTGACAAGTTCTGATACCCGTCTGGCAGTGCCCTGTATGCCAAGCATAGGCCTCCCCTCAAAAGCCTGTAGCAGACAGAATACAGGGACAGGGCCTTGAGGCATCTGCATATTTACTTATGCCCTGTATTCTTTTAGTGAGTAACCTCTGTGGATGCTCAAATTGTTGGATATGCATGCTTAGGTACATAACGTAGAGGGCATTGTACTCAATGATAGGTCTGATGAATGCTGATTACAGTGGAACAATGACTTACTTGGACTTGGATGCCATACCTTTGCTTGTTGTAGAGGGTATGTAGCAGTCTCCCATATTAGTAAGGAGTAGATCCAGTATGGTTGCACCCCTGGTTGGTGTATTGGCTATCTGGTCTAAGAAGTTTGTGGAGTTAGCTGCCTAATACACAGTGCACCTTTGCACCTGCAATTATGACATTTAGCCTTACTGCCACAATAACTCAGGACTCACTGTAAAAGGGTAAAACAGCAATGTGAAGTATGGTGTACAGATAGATGAAAAGACAGATACATAGATGAAAAGACAGATACATAGACATAAATAAACACATTTTCCATGCCTTCTTTTTCCAATTAATGACTGCAAAGTAAGCAAGTGTAATGGAAGACCTAACCAAAGATGGAATGCCAGTATAGGTCAAGACAAATGCACATAACAAACATACTTTGAGATAATTTGTAGCACTGTGACTTTGCCTTCATACAGATCTGAGATGCGGAAGGAATTGAAGCCCCTGGTGAAAATCCACATGCACACAAGGAGGACAGCTAAGCAACGTGCAGAAAGTCCACCATTCTGGAATCATACTAAAAATCAAAACATTGTGAGGCAGCAATGTTACAGCTGCACCACTTTGGTCAGTACAGGTTCATAGGTGTGTAAACTAGGCTAATGACTACTAGGGCCCTTATAAGCCTAGCCATGCAACCCAAATGTGACCTACAAATCTGATTTATATAGAGAGAGTGATTTACTGACTGCCTCTATCCATCAGAGGCATAGGAGCCAGACCAGGGGTGGATTTTTGATTACTCATCCATTGGTCCATGTCACACTTAAACTGTGATATGAAGGAACTCTGCTTCACATGTATGGGGTGCCTGCTGCAGAGAATGGGAATTCTTTGAGAAACATATCTCCAACATGTCCTATTTATGTCGAAAGAAACATTTTGGTCTTTTAATCTAGTAGTTCTGATACTGTTTTATTTTTGTACTAAAGGTTTATCAATACAAGGTCCAGGGATGCCTTGCACACCAGGCAGAGATCACCTTTCAGAAGTCAGTATGATACAGAGTAAAGAGATACAGCTTTGACGCGATTAGCGTAGAACATTGTGTTTACTCCCAGTATTCTTTCTGTAAGGAACCTTTGTAGACAATCCAGTTGCTGCATATATGTCTGGTCAGGATGGCCAGCTTCTTTAAAGGTACTGCAGTACATTTCTTGGTACTGAGTTTCAAGTCATGGCTTTGGCACCAAGTGTTTGTCTGTATAGACCTTCCTGAAGAGTGTTTTCATCTTGAATGTTCATATACATGTATGCTACTCAAAAACCTGTTTGCAAACTCCAAAGCGTTATCAGACATTAGCAAACTAAGAACCACCAATAAAACAAGGTTTTCTTGGGGAAGGAAGCCCTCCCCTACACCCCACTGTTTTAAGCTACTGAATTCTTCAGTCCTCACAAGAAATATTACCGATACAGTCTCTTCAATATTTTCAATGAATAAGCACAGTGATATTTTTCAAAACTCTCAAAAGCTAAAATGTGCCTGAAAACTACATATTTTTTTTCCTGGAGGTGGGAATCTCCTGCAATATATTTTAGAATAATCTAGCAATATCCACAACTCGTTTTTTCAATTCATTTTTATTCACCACACCAAATCAAAATTAGAGTGTGGAAATCTAAAAAGTATGTTGGTGCATAAAATGCATTAGAAAGATAAAGAACAAAGTAATTAATACATGGTTATCTAACACAAAAAAGTAGTTATTTTTGTACCAAGCCATAATTTTTCAAATAGCAGAGTGAATCACAATTGTCTGATCTGGTTTTGTCTCCCTTCCCAAGTGTTTGCAGTAATGTAGGGCACACCAAAAGCTTACATGTCATATGGCTTCACCTACTCAATAACAGTTAACATTATTTCATTACAGACTGTACATAGAAGGCATGTACAGCTAGCAGTTCATTCAGTGTGCTTGTTGCTGAACTTAAGCTTCCCCTCTCCCAAGATTACGCTCATAATCAGCAAACTACATTATATAAAAATAACAGTGTGTGTGTGTATATGGGTCTACTTCTGTTAATTGAAAGCTCGTTCTTTCAAATAACAGAAGTACTGTTGAAACAAAGCAAACGGATCCAGACAGGAGCACACCAGACGTAAAACTTCCTTAACGAAAATTTATTTTTGTAACAAGATAAAGCAGCGTTTTCGCCACACACAATTGGTAGCTTCTTCAGAGTAGATGAATACAAAATTAAAGCAAGCTCTTAAGAAAGCAGCGGAGCGTTACAATAATTTCATCACTTCCTGGCTGCATTTTATTTTTAAAGCGCTAGTAACATCGTAAAAACTCAAACATGCGCTCTATAAATTAAAAAATATATACTAAACAACATCATAAGCTAAAAAAACGCTAAAACAAAGCGTACTTGGCTCAAATAATCAATAAATATTAGACAAGACGCTTAATAAAATGCACATAATCCAAATAGCCAATGTGTTTACCATGGCAGGCAAAATGGAGCTGTTTTCAACCAGTGCAGGATACATATTATATTAGAATGTATACAAATAAGTCAAGCAACAATGTATATAACTCAAGCCATCTAAACCATTTTTTTGCAGGATATACACATTAAAATCAGCTAGCAAATTTGTAAATATTCATAAACGCAAACTGGAGACCCTAGTGTGTATGGACCCCATCTTTACACAGTCAGTACAGTATCAGCCATCCAGAAGGAAGGCTAAATTAAAATACATGTTTTTTGAAAAACAAATGAATTAAAGGGAACAACACATTGCACAAGCAAGTTTTGATATCAAACGTGTTGGCATACTAAGATCATAAACGAAGTGTTCAAACATATAGTTAGAAGGGTGTAAAAGGACTTTTATATCAACAAGAAGACTACCTCAAATAAGATCTGTATTTTAGGTAGGCAGCTATATTGCAACTGTCATTAAGGCCGGGTGCATTGAATGCATCCAGCTTCAGTTGCCATAATAGTTCACGATTTCCCAAAAGAATAGACGTGGGCCCTCCTCTAATAGAATCAGTAATATGGTCGATGCCCATAAATGAAAATGAGTGACCCGGGCAACTTACTATATGTTTGGCCAGAGCGTTCTCACATTTCTTATTTTTGATGGCATAATTATGCTGGTAGATACGGTCCTTGAATCTTCTATCAGTCTTACCAACATAATATGCTGCACAGCAAGAGCAGAACGCTACATAAACTATAAATTTGGTATTGCAGGTAATCCTGTGGAAAATATCAAATTTCTTCCCCTTGATAGAGAAAGAACTGCCGGTCCTTATACAGCAACATTGGTTACAAAAGCCACATGCAAAAGATCCCTTAGTTCTACCCTGCATTTCCAGGCTTGGATGTTTTTGCAGTAATTCCTTAATGTTCAAGCCCCTTTTATAAACAAAACGGGGTTTTTCTCCTAGTTTTTCCACTAACAAAGGGGTACTGGAAATGAAGTGCCAGTTCTTATTCAATATTTCCTGTATTGAATAGGAGTTAATATTGAATGTAGTAATAAAACTACACGGGTATTTGTTTGAGATAACCCCATCCATAGGTGTAACACTGGACTGGTTAGGTGAAGTAGCTTGAACATCACGGCATATTGCCAAATCAGCATTCGCAGCTCGTGGACTGGCCAGGATAGGATTGTAGAAACCATTAGTTCTCTTGGATTCCACCTCTTCTATCAAGTCTTCAATTAACTGAAGGGGGTAACCACGGTTCAGAAATAAGCCTTTTAGAAATGTGCACTCAGAAAGAAAATCAGATGGATCTGTGCACATTCTAACGGCCCTAACTATCTGACCCTTGACTATAGCTCTTTTTAATTTGAAAGGATGTGCACTAGAAAAGTGCAAGAATGAGTTAACATAAGTATCCTTTCTAAAAATGACTGATTTTAACTTAGTGGACATGGTGTCTCTTGTCAACCTAACATCAAGGTAATCGATAGTGTCTATGGCAAAAGTATAGGTGAACTTAAGGAAGGTTGTAGTTTGGTTCAAAAAATCAACAAACTCTTTGGCCCGTTCAGAATTACCCTTAAAAAGGATAAACACATCATCAAGAAAACGTGTGTAGAAAACGAGCTCGTCCTTCCATGCTATGTTATTTGAAATAAATTGTTTCTCCCAGTATGCCATAAATAAATTCGCTACTGAGGCCCCACATGGAGACCCCATAGCTACACCTTGTTTTTGAATAAACAAATCCTTTTCAAAGAGGAAAAAATTGGAAGATAGTACAATATCCAGTAGTTCTGTGATATTGTTGATGTCATTTTTAGAAGCTCCCAAATTTGTTAGAAGCAAGTCGATCCATTCCACTGCCTCCTGGTGTGGAATAGAGGTATATAGATCGACAACATCAATTGTAAGAAAATTGATGGTGTCGTCTATATTAATGTCATTCAAATTGGTCAAAAGAGACCAGGAGTCCTTGCATATGCTCGGGATACCTTCCAAATATTTCGAAAGCAAGGAATCAATAAATTTAGAACAAGGGTAGGATAGTGAGGCTCTCCCATCAATAAGAGCTCGCATCGGTGGATCACTAAGGTTTTTATGTACCTTAGGTATGCCAAACATTACAGGTAACTTGGGATGCAGGATGTCTATATAGTTAAAGGTGTCTAAATCTATTCTCCCTTCAATGAACAGGTCTCTGAAGTAACCCCTGATTCTATTGGAGGTGGTATTCAGCTCATTTAGTGTGGTAGCTTCATATGCTGGAGAGTTCAACACTTTATACATTCTCTCTACGTAATCAATCTGTTCAAGTATTACCAACCCACCTCCTTTATCAGGCTTTATGATTCTAACAGAAGTAGACCGCACATTGTTAAGGGCGGCTAGTTGTTCCCTAGTGATGTTGAATTGATTAGCTTTGGCTGTGAAAACTTTATCCATGTATCTAATATCTATTTCACATGCATACTCAAACATTTTTAACCCCACATGTAAAGGTGGGTTAAAGACACTAGGAAGTTTCAGTTTGGTAGCCTCACTTCTTGTAGAATCATTGAACAACAATTTTAAATTTAATTTTCTTACATAGCACTTCAGATCTAAGAGGACTCTGGCCACATCACATCGTCTGGTTGGAACGAATGTGTTACCTAAGGCCAAGAGTTCTACTAATTCTGGTTCAAGTACAAGGGCTGAAAAGTTATATATTGTAAAGTCCCCCTTTTCATTTGTAATAATACTAGGAAGATCCATAGTTTGATTAACTTCTTCGACTATCAATGAGTCCAGTTCTTGTTCCCCCTCCGGGTTCGATTGTTCTGTTCCCCCTAAAAAAGGAGAACCGGATTTTGGTTTACTATTATTACCCCCGTCAGTGTTATTAACAAGATGTCCATTAGAACTGTCTTTAGTAGGATGTTTGTTTTTATTCCTATTACTTCTCCTAGGGCCATTTTGGCTATCAGTACTGGGGGAAACTGGATGTGTATTCCAAGAACTGTCAGGGTCCTGCCTATCTGTGTCATCAGAATGGGCATCCTTCCTTTTATCCTGCTGTTTGGTAGATAACTTGGGGTAGGCTTTTTCAGTATTGTACGCAAGCCTATCCCTATACAATTTTTTAGATTTATTACTTAATTTTTACCAAATAGGTATCAATACTAGAAAATATACGTGCATAATCAAATTTAAACTTGGTGAAGGAATCATTAAGTTTGATCTCTTCATCCAAAGCACATACCTCTCTAGTCAAATTGACTTTGCACACCGAATAGTGTTTAACAATTAATTCAATAAGTTGAATACCTTGTCTTTGAAATAAATATTTTAAATCAGCCAAAAAATCATTACTATCAATTAAATTAGAAGGTGAAAAACAGTTCCTAAGGCCTTTAGGGACAAGGCCCTCATCTAAACATTGCTTAAAATAAGCTACTTCAAGTTGTAGCTTACGTAACTTAAAAGTTTTAGCATCTAAAAGTTTTAATTTGTCCGTCACTGTCTCGTGGTGGTTAGAAGCATAAGAGGCTTCAGGCACCGGCGAAACATCATGTAGAGGTTTTATGAAGGTTAGAAAGTCACCTGTATTGTTGATCCATTCGGATATGGATGTGCCGCCAATAAGTGCATTTTCATTTCTATTTTTAGTGTTTATATTTGTAGAACCTGCCCCAGGGACAACAGATGAAACAGAATTACTTAATGAAACTGCTTCTCTCTGCGGTTGTGCTGCCGGAATAAAATCCTGTAAGCTGGAAGCAGAATTTCCCGAACAAGCTGCTGTTTGCGTATTAACAACGCCTCCAAGGCCAAAATGACCGTAATTGCGTTCAAAAGACTCAAACCGATTGTTCAATGAGTCTAATCTCTGTGTGACGACCAATAACAGGTTAGAAATATCCAGGTTTGTCGTCTCATTCGACACAAAGATATTCGGACTGGTGAGGCTGGCTGAAGGTTCCGAAGCCATCAAAAAAACTATAACCACAAGATAGAATGACAAACCGTTGAAACAAAGCAAACGGATCCAGACAGGAGCACACCAGACATAAAACTTCCTTAACGCAAATTTATTATTTATAATAACAGAAGTACGATCACATTTACGCAGAAGTGCACTTAACCCAAACTGCACTTTTGTGAATACCAGTTCACCGAACTACACAAAAACAAGACAAAACCACTGCAAAAACAGTTTTGCAGAGGGGCAAGCCCCCCTGCACCCCTGCTACTTGTATATACTAACTCCAAGATCACACTACAGTGAGGAAACGGGTATATTTCCTTATCTCCACTGTAGCGTGCTTCAGTGATGTGGTGTTGCTTTTGTTTTTTTATTTCTGGTACACTGAACCAGAGTTTGCAAAGTGCGCTTTCAATTGAGTGCACGTTCGCTGAAGTGGGATCATACTTCTGTTATTTGAAAGAACAAGCTTTCGATTAGGTTCATAGGTAGGTACTAAGCTATCTGCCTGAAGGCATTTATTAGAGTAGCCGGAATGTGTTGGCTTTCACCCCCCCCCCCTTAGATTAGTTCCCTGTGCCTCTATCCAGCAGAGCCATTGAAGTGATCCTTGGGGTAAACTTTCTGTTTCCCATCCACTCGTCAAGGCGTCTCTTGAAGAGGGTTAGCGAAGAGCTCTGCCTAATGTAGATTGGAATCTTGTTCCAGAGAATGGGAAGTCTCTGGGACAGGAATCTATCCCTCCAGCACATCCTACTTACTGTTGTGGTGAGGTTTAGATCCCTGGACCGTGTGGCTCGAGGGGATATGGTATTCTTTACGTGGAGCATGTCCATCAATTCTGGGTTGGACATGGCCTTGTATGTCAGGCAGAGATCACCTCTGAGTAGGCGGTATGCAACTGAGTACAGCTGGAGTTTCTTCAGTCGAGCTGCATAGGGCATCTGCTTGAGGCCAGTGATCCTCTTGGTGAGGAAATTCTGTGGTCTTTCCAGTTGTTGCAGGTGTCTTGTAAGGTACATCCCAAATGGGGCATTGTACTCTATGATGTGTCTGATGAGTGATGCGTACAGGGGCCCAATTACCTCTTTCGATCTGGATGCAAACCCTTTTGTGATTAGGTGGGTCACATAGAATGATTTTCTAACCACTTTGGCAATGTGATTATCAACGGAGAGGTTACTATCTACTTGGGTCCCCATATCCCTTATTACGTCTTCCAGATTTAGGGAGTTACCACCTATGTGTTAGTTGTGGGTACTTTGTTTTTTCCAAAGGGGATGACTATGCACTTTCTGGCATTTAGCTTGAGGCCATGGTTTTGGCACCAGGTATCGGTCTCAGTGAGACCCTTTTGGAGGATGTCTATGTCAGCCGGAGAGTCAATTATAGCCCTTAGTTTGCAGTTGTCTGCGAACTTGGTCAGCCATAGTCCTCCTATGCTTGCCTGTACCTCTGAGAAGTATATGTCAAACAGGAGGGGTACTAGGACTGAGCCCTGGGGAGTGCCCCTTGTAACCGGTTTAGGGTCAGACCTAGCTCTTGCAACTCTTACCATGTGGGTTCTGTCCATGAGCCAGTTGGCAACCTATCTCGTGATGTGGGGGGTTTATGTTCAGGCTGGTGAGCTTGTCTATAATACCTGAGTGGGGAATGGTGTCGAAGGCCTTTGCGAGGTCTAGGTAGGCTGTGTGGACCACCTTTCGCTCATCTATAGCCTTGGTAACTGTCTCAAAGAAGTCCACCAGATTTAGGAGGCATGATCTGTCCTTAACAAAGCCAAACTGGGTAGGGTCCAGTGTTTGGAGGTTTCCAATGCCTCTGTTAATGAGATCCATGATGATGCGCTCCATAGCTTTGCAGTCAGGCTTATAGGGCGATAGTTCCTGGGGTCCATTGTGGCTCCACCTTTGTGGAACGGAATAACCGTTGCTGTGCGCCACTCTGTGGGCACGTAGCCTGTGGAGAGGCTGAGTTTAAACAGTGTGTTTACGTGAGGGGTTAGTTCATCTTTGAGCTAATGTAGGACACAGCCTGGGACACCATCCGGTCCCATTGATGCTGTGTTTTTGGCTTTGGAGAGTGCTGTTTTAACCTGAGTGTGTATGATTTCAGGGGCACTACATTCTTCTGGTATAGTTATAGGCCCTTTTGGGGGTGAGAGGGGGTGAAGTTTGCACTGAACCTGTCTGCTAGGATGTTGGCTATATCAGTCGGTTCAGTGTATTTTTTGCACTAACTCCGAGCAGATTAACAGAAGTAGACCCACATATGCCTTTACACCTAGGATCACCAGCTAACTGCATTTAGTTTAGAGGATCAAGCCATATTACTTTATAAATCTGCTGTACAATGTAATATGGTTAAATAAAATATGCAACTTTATTGTTGGATAATACCAGTAAAAAATGTGGGTGCTCTGTTTTAGTCAACCAGTTTTCAACTAACATGCACATTTTGGATTTTTTTTTTTTCAGGATAACTAACTCGGAATGTATCTGAATAGTATCGTGAACACTTATAAAATGAGAACCAACATTAAACTTACTTTCTCACAAAAAAATATTCTCTGAAGATGACCGATTTTACTTGTTTTGACAGGCAGGCCCACAACCAAGATTCTGTTGTAGGTTTACCCTAAAAACAATGATGCTGTGCAAAACATAAAAACTGGGCTTATCCAAGGGTCCCGTCCTGAACAATTCATAAGGATATGTTGAAGCAGTACAGGAATACTGCTATTTGAAGTTAGGATAACTTTCTGGTCAGAATAGTTACGGATATTGCTAAACTGCAACAATCAGCATCAAGTCAGGCAAATGTGTACCTTTTAGTTCTCTTTACAGCAAAACAAAATCCATCAAAGCTGTTACTATACAACATGGGCATGAATTCAGGCCTAAAATGGCATGTATTTCTGTAAATCACTCCTAGTCTATATACATAAATGCATAGGTATAAGAAGTTTTTTTTTTGTTTAAAAAACTGAAACAGCAGCTGCTTGTTTGTCTTTGATGGTACAAGCCTACACTACGAGTAATTTACAGATAATTGTGACAGTAACATTCCCTGAAAATTTCATGAAAAATACTGAACCGTTTTGGAAATACAGGTTTTATACACAAACAGCAAACATTGTTCCCCCACCCAAAAAAAGAGAGTCTGAGATTAGGGTACAGTTTTTTGGAAATCAGTTGGTTATTAAGAAATATTTGGACTTTCAAGAAGGCCAATAAATGAAAAGTGTGTTAACTAAAGCGCTCCACTCTCCCAGCAGGAAAACCAATAATTGCTAAAAACAACTGGTAGGAGTGTCAATTTGGTAAAAATTTAGCTCCAATTTGAAGAATTTTCCGTCTGGATGTCATTAAATAAAATACATGAGAAATAAAGACAAAGGAGGAAAAAGGGGAAAGAGATAGTTAGGCTGGACCAGGATTCAGCAGAGATTCAGTGGAAAGCTGCCAAGTGTATGGAGCAGGTATAAGTTATGGTTTCAAAAAGTTTTTAAGAGAACATCTCAGATACTCTCGGATATCTTAAAACTATCTACTTAACATATTGACTGCATCTCCACAAAAATTACCTCCACTTTCTGATCTCCTACTTGTATACTCACTACTATAAATTACCATGCTGCTCAGTAGCATCTTCCTCTCTGTATTAATCCTGTTTCTTAGCTTACAACATACCCCCGCACTCCAGCATACATAATACCTACAACAAGGACCTCATCTGCAAAACAAACTACATACTCCATACCATCTGCAATCACCACTTTACACAGATACATTCTCCTACATCAAATCTCTTACAACTACAGAATGAAAGTTATTTACTTACCATAATGATAGATCAACGTTGTCTGATTTTCATCCGGTTCAACATATGGGTTTGTCAGATATGACCTTGGCACAGAGTTTGAAGCTTCCATGGTTCCAGGGCTTTGACTCCTCTGTTACCTGTAATTCCCTGAACTCCAGAGCCTCATATTGCATTTGCCCCCCACAGTGCAAATGACAATTATGACCATACATAAGAATATAGAAACCAGCAGAGAAGGGGACAGGGACATGGTCAGACAGGACTGTTCATAGACAGGGTGTACAATAGCAACCAGAAGGTCATCTCAAAGCCATACGTGTCAATTTGGTATGGGGACAGGAGGTTGAACTGGATGAAAATCAGATAACATAGATTCTACATTATGCTACGTACATAACTTTTGTATCCAATGTTGTCTGTCTTGGTCTGATTCAACATATGTGACACATTCCAAGCTGTCTTTCTAAGTGGTACCAAGGAAGGACATTTCAGAGGATGGTGTAACCAAAGGAAGAGCAAGATCTGGATTGTTCATCCAGTTTATAGTCAGTCACAACAGTTGCTGCTGGGCAAATGTCATCAATAGGAGTTCTCTTTGAAAAAGCCACTGAGGTGGCTATTGCCCTTTCAGAATGAGTCCTTGGTTTGGATTGTGAAGACAAACTCTCCTTGTTATATGCAAAGGACATGAAGTCTGACAACCACTGTGAGAGTGTAACTTTGACAACAGCCCTACTAAGTTTTGGTTTTGTGAAGGCAATAAATAGCTTATCAGATTTCCTGAATTATTTTGTCTGATTAAGACAGAACCCGAGTTGACAATGAACATCTAACAAGTGCAGAGTATATTTCCCTTTGTCTGAAAATCTGGGGAAAAAACAGACAAATGCATAAACGGATTCAAGTTGGTCTTAGATGCCACCTTCAGAAGGAAAGATGCATTAGTTCTGAGAGAAACCCTGTGCTTATGGAATATCAAATGGGGAGATTTACATGAGATTGCCTGCAATTCTGAAATCTGTCTGGCTGACATGACCGGTACTACAAAAATTGTTTTCCAGGTAAGGTATTTATTGCCCACTGTGGCCGCAGGTTCAAAGGAGGATTGGGTCAGAGCTAGGAGCATGATGGTAATATCCAACAGGGAGACCAGTGTTTCTAATGGGAAGATGCAACACAGATGCCCTGAAAATGGGTCCAAACTCTTGGACACAGCAAGAGAAAATATTTTCCATTTACTGTGATATACTTATTTGGAGCAGGTTTCTGGGAAGCCAATATAATCTCAACAACCATATTGGGAAGCCTGGCATCACTGGCTACAGTCAGAACTGTAGGAACCAAGAGGTTAGCTTCATGATGGTCTGGTCCAGAAGAGGCAATTTGGACCAGAGAAATAGTAGATTTGAATAGTGATCCAGCATCTAAGGAGATGTACTAGACAAGGCCACAGGAAGGGGAACCATATATGTCAGGGCCAGAAGGGGGCAATGAGGATTACTTTGGCCTTGCACTGTGTAGCTTTCTAGGGAAGAAGTGAATTATTTGGATGTAACATTTACAAAGATTATGACAATAAGAAATTTGGCTCTAGATTGTATAGGAAAGAAACATTTTCCAAGTCGTATTTGTATTACACAGGCGCTCATCCCTACAAACAAAAAAGAAATTTGGTGAAGAGGCAGTTTATTAGAATATCCAGGATGACTACTAATATTGAAGATTTTAACAATGAATGTCTCAAGCTAAAGCAAATGTTCTTAGACATGACATATCCAGAAAGTATGTTGGAAGAAGTTATGAGAGACGTTAAGAATGGTAGGTCTGATAGATTCAGTCCCATTTTAGGAATAGGGACCTCTGATGAAAATAGGGCACAAACACAGGAGGGTAAAGAAAAGGGAGAAAACCAGTTTAGTGGTGCTTTTATTTTAAATTATAATAGTGATTCAGGGTTAATTAAGGAAACAGTAAGAACTGGAATCTGTTCTCTAATTTTTCGGGCCTTTTAAATATTTTTTTAACAACCAGTTATTTTTTCTTATAGGAAGGACAAAAATATTAAAGAAATTTTGGAAAGGAAGGAGTATGGAAGAAAATATGGCACATATAAATGTGGAAAATGTACACAATGTAGCCATGTGTTTGCTGGTGAAAATTTGTTTTTGCAAGGCAGGAATATACTTTTGACATGTAAATCCTTTAACTGTGACACCGAAGGAGTCATTTATTTGGTAGTTTGTAAGAAATGCCCCTCCTTTTATGTGGGGAAAATAGAGAGGGCTCTAAAAAGAAGGATATATGAGCATATGTATGACAGTCGCAAGCAAGACCCTAAGAATGCTTTATTTAAGCACACCAAAGTTTGTAGAGAAGCTTCCTTCCTACTTTTTGTTCTTGAATGTATCCCACAAAACATCCGAGGGGGGGAATGGGAAAATAAAAACTGAAGTTAGAGAACTTTACTGGCAACTGGTTTTGGAAGCCTGTAGACCACCGGGACTGAATGAAAATGTGTCCATGATCCCTATTTTGAAATTAAGTTCAGCTAGGCTTTAATGGGGTTGAACTTGATGAATCTGTAATGCTTTTAAAGTTCATTTTCACTTGTTTCAATGTATTTGAGGAACTAGTTATATTTATGTAAGTGTGGATTACTTGTGAGCTGTGTTTGTGTTGGATATAATAAATCTTTTGGCGTTTGACCACTCGTTACGGCTGCTGGTGCTTCATTTTTATTTGGTTGGATTTTTGCTCCGTGAGGCACTTTTATCTCTGCTGTGTGGATTGGTGTACTTTATTCGAGATGGGGGAGCCAGTAATGAGTGGACAGCCTGATGGGGGTAATTTAGAGGAAGTCATGAATCTTAGAAGTGCAGTGGGTGAATTAACCCAGGTTGTGAGGCTGCTTAACAGTAGTGTTTCACAGCTACTTACTGTGAGTTCTTTGTATATGTTCCCTGGTAACCAAGAGATGCTTCAACCAGGAACTTCTAATGTATGTACGTCAGAGCCAAATGGGTGTGGCTTAGAGGAAAATGGAGATGGAGGAGAAGCGGCATCATTTGTTGGTATTCCGAGTGTGTTTTTGACTTTGGATAATGGTAAAAACCATGTGGACACCAATTTGCAAGTGTCTTTGGATGCGAGACCCAAAGAAAAAAGACTTGTTGGTCAACATACAGGTGACTGTAATAACTCAAGATATGTGTAAAGATTTTAAATGGCAAGAATAGTTACAGTTTGATTAATTTAATAACACGAACAAAGATACACCCAGTTTTAACAAAATTAATAGATATAATGATAATGTGAATGTTATTTATGACCTGATGTTGAAATACAAAACTATTTACTTAGATAACATGTACTTGAAGAAATGTCTTTCATTAGAAATTGTACCCAATGGGCTCAGAGTATTTAAATACCCTAATAATATTAGGGAAGAAAGCTATGGGGATTTAATTAAAATTTTTAACACCTGTGAGTTTTCTATCATGAGGGTGATTATTAGAGACAATGAGATGGTAATGAAAAACCTTTTTAAGCAAACTGAGGAATTGAATGAAAAAATAACTAGTGACTTAATGTTCACTGTCGAAAAGGAGAAGGAGAAGTATTTTAATATTAAGAAAAGTTTAGATGATAAATGTCTGCATATTTCTAGGTGGAAAAATAGGAAAATTGAAAGGGACCTATTAGAATACCAAGAAAATAGATGTTATCCAAGGAAGGAATGGGGGAAAGATTCTGTAAAATATCACTACCCTGATGAGTATAATGAGTATAATGGACATGATAGATACAACAAGGGAAGGGGGAGAAACACCTGGCCCTTACAATGAGGTAAAAGATAGAAGGTTTAGTAGGATGAATAATAAAGGGCAGAATTTCAACAATAATTTTAATAACAACAATAACAACAACTTTTCTGAATCTGAAGTATTTAATTTTGACATCAATGACCCTTTAGAATTTCCTCATTTGAGGAGA
Source organism: Protopterus annectens (assembly GCF_019279795.1). Lineage (NCBI taxonomy): Eukaryota > Metazoa > Chordata > Ceratodontiformes > Protopteridae > Protopterus > Protopterus annectens. The sequence goes on along the minus strand of NC_056734.1, from coordinate 618,871,736 downwards.
TCTGAGAAAATTCGGAACAAACTGACAGTCCAGTACCAATAGAGAGGGGGGAGCGATAAGTAGTTGTAGAGAGGAAAAAGTGGATGGTAGTAACAGTGAGATCATTAAACATAATAAAAATGTTTACACTTGCCAGAACTTTAACATCTTTAATTATAGTAGCTTAGAGATTGCTAAAAAATTTTTTTCAGTCGTTTATGAAAGGACTGAAATTTGTTCCAAATAAAAAAAGTGACACTAGTAAAGTTTTAGTTGACCTTAAATTGTTTGTGAAGAAAAAGAATCTTGAACTTTTATATGAAGGAAACAGGAGGGAAAGTACAGTTGTGTACACTTACCATAAATGTACATGTTCGAGTGTATTCACTGTTGCAGTCATCAGATTTGGGTTATCTGCTTGCAGTAGCCCTCAGTCGGCCTGATTATCAAAGTCTTGGGTCATGCGTCGGTTGCTGTCTCATCTTCCATGACGTCAGGTAGTCAGGGTTATAAAGCATGCAGCCGATGCCATTTTATCAGTTTTTCTTGCCTCAAATGTCCGGTGCCCCCATAATGGGAAGCAATTATATACAAGGTTACACCTCCAACAAAAAGCAAATACACCAGAAAGCTTTAAGCATAGTAAATAAGAATAGAGGTATAGTCAATAGAAGTCAGGGGCTGGAGGGAGGGTAACCAGGACTGCAACAGTGAATACACTCTAACAACTACATTTATGGTAAGTGTACACAACTGTACTATGTTCTTCGTGTTTCACTGCTGCAGTCATCACATTTGGGTAGATTCCCAAAGCTAAGAATGGGAGGAGGCAATTATATAGCATTAGGACCAGCTATAAGGCCCTGCAAGATTGCAGTGGCAAAGCCAGCTGTGGATGTAGAAAAAATTGGCAAGTGGTAATGCTTGGTGAAGGTATGTACAGAACTCCAGGTAGCAGCTTCTAGGATGTCCCTGGTAGGGACACCTTTGAGAAAGGCTGTAGAGGTAGATGCAGCCCTGGTGGAATGAGGTCTTATCCCCTGTGGGGTAGGTTTTCCATGGTGCTTATAGCAGAAATTAATGCAATGGCTTATCCACTTAGAAATGGTTTGCTTTGAAATGGCCTTCCCCTCTGCCCCTGCAACAAATGCAACCAGCAGCTGTTCAGATTTCTTGAGAGGTTTAGTCCTGTCCAAGTAAAATCTAAGTTGTCTGTGCACGTCCAAGGAGTGCAGTATTCGTTCCCCTTTGTTCTGTGGATTAGAAAAGAAGGTTGGCAAATGAATAGACTGATTAAGGGCCACATGGATACCACCTTGGGCACGAAGGAAGGATTGGTCCTGAGGGACACCCTGTCCGCATGAAAGATGATGAAAGGCTCCACTGCCATGAGAGCCTGTAATTCAGACACCCTTCTTAGTGAAGTGATGGCTAAAAGGAAGGCTGTTTTCCAACAAAGGAATTTCAACTCTGCATTTGCAGCTGGCTCAAAAGGAGGTCAAGTGAGCTTTTCCAATACAAAGTTAGGGTCCCAGGCTGGAGTAGGGGCTCTCCTGGGTGGTTTTAAGTTTTTGGCCTCTCTGAGGAACTGCTTCAGCAGTGGAACAGAATCTTTTCCATTTTTCAGCATAGGATTTTCTAGTACTAGACCTCCTTGCCTCCAGAAAGACATCCATCACTTGCTTACTGAGGGATGGTAACGGAGAGATCAGGTAATGATCCTGGCTCAGGGTTTGAAGCTGTGGGTGCAGAATCTGGCCCTCCTGCTGGAACAGCAGGGCAGGGGTCTGAGGCAGGTGCCATGGTGCCAGCAGTGGCACACTGTGCAAGAGGGAGTACCAGTGTTGGCGTGGCCAGTCTGGTGCAATCAGTATTGTCCTTGGTTTGTCCTGTTTGATCTTTAGTAGTACCTTGGAGAGGAGAGGCAGAGGGGGAAAGGCATACACTGATAGGTTTTTCCAGGTGAAGGAAAGGGCATCCACTTTCCAAGCTTGTTTGTGGGGAGACTTGTGTAGAATTTGTCCAATTGGTAGTTCTGGGGGTAGGCAAACAGGTCTATCTCTGGGCTCCCCCATTTGTTTCTCAACATGTTGAATATCTTTGGTTCCAGTTTCCATTCATGTGGGTCCATGAGATTTCTGCTTAGTTCATCTGCCAGTGTATTTAGCTTTCCTGGCAAGAATTGAGCCTGTAGGTGCACTTGGTAGCTCAAGGCTGTGTTCCACAGAACCATGGCTAGTCTGCAGAGAGGGTATGAGTGGATTCCCCCCTGCTTGTTTATGTACCACATAACAGTGGTGTTGCCCGTCTTTACCAATAACTGTCCTGGAAGAATGTGGTCCTTGAAAGCTGTCAGAGCATTCTGTACAACTAACATTTTTTTTTGATTGATATGCAGGTGCATTTGACTTGGGTTCCATTTGCCCTGAATGCACTTCCCTGCCAAGTGAGCTCCCCATACATAATCTGATGCGTCTGTTAGGGTTTGGGTGGCAGGGGGTAGAGTGAATGGCAGTCCCTTCTTTTGGTGGCAGGCCTCTGCCCACCAAAGGAACTCTATCTGTAGACAAGGTATGATAGGAATCCTTGATTCTAGATATTGAGAATGTTGACACCATAGGCTTTTTAGACACCATTGTAGTTTCCTCATATGCAGTCTTGCATATGGAATTAGTAGAATGCAGGAGGCCATGAACCCCAGTATTTTCCCTGCAGATAGCTGGGTCTTTGTGGCCAGTAGTTTGAAGTAGGCATTCAAATGAACTTGTTTCTCTGGCGTGAGGTAGGTCATCTGGGAAGCTGTATTCAAGCTTGCTCCCAGGAATACAATTTGTTGGCAGGGTACAAGATGTGATTTCTTTTCATTTATGGTGTACCCCAGAGAAGATAGCAATTTCTTTACAAATGCCAGATGATTTAACAGTATGTCCTGGCTTTCTGCCTGAATTAGACAATCGTACAGATATGGGTGTATTTGAATATTTCTTTGCCTGCAAAATGTAATGACTGGAACTAGACACTTTGTGAATAACCTGGGCGCAGTAGATAAGCCAAAGGGCAGTGCAGAGAACTGATAGTGCATGTAGCCTGCTTTGAAGCGTAGGTATCTTCTGCAAGATTCCCTTATTGGGATGTGCAGGTAGGCTTCCTTTAAATTCAGTGTTGCCAACCAGGCACCTTTGCCTAGCATAGGAAGAAGCTGATGAAGAGTTAGCATCTTGAATTTTGGGATCACCAAAAATGTGTTTAGGATAGACAGGTCCAGGATAGGAAGCCAGGAACTGCCCTTTCTGGGAACCAGGAACATCTTGAGTAGAAACCTTGTCCCCATTCTTCTTCTGGGACAGGTTGAATAGCCCCAAAGCTTAAAAGAGAGAAAACTTGCTTTTGAGCCTGTGCCCACTGATATGGGGGTAGAGCTGGCCAACCGTTTGGGGTTGGTAAGAAGTGGAATCTGTATCCTTGGTAAACTATATTTAAAACAGATTTGTCCTGGGTAATGAGTTCCCAATTTTTTGCCTGAAGGGCAAACTTTCTCCCTAAAGGAACAGTCAGTTGTGCAGGGCTTGGAAGATTTAAAGTTAAGTCATAGAGACAGTTTACTATGGGGGGGGCTTACTACTCCCTGCTTTGGAAGTGGGAGCCCCCCACTGCTTAGTCCTGTGAGTACCTTGGGATTGAAGCCTGGGTGTTCGGCTGGTTCTGGGTTTGGACTGCGAAGGCCTGGATGAGGCAGGAAAGGAACAATTCTTAGAGGGCCAATGCCTACTTAATCTGGGAGGCTGTACTTGCAGGAAATCTAACAGTTTGCATAGATTTAGCTTTTTCCTCCATCTCTTTAAGTACTACTACTGTTTTGTTGCCAAACAGGCGGTCTTGGTTTAAGGGAGCATCCAGAAATTTAGCTTTAACATGATCAGGCAAAGATTGCTCCTTAAGCCAAGCAAGCCTTCTAAGTACAGACCCAATGACAGCAGCCCTGCAAGATGCCTCTAATGAATCAAAACCACATTGCAATGTATGTTTTTCAACTTGTTCAGCAGAATGCATTAAATCCTGTAAATCTTTATTTTCAGCACAGTCAGGAATCAACATCATTTTCTGTTTAAGCAACCCAATAATATGCTGCTGATATTTTAACATATGAAACTGGCAGTTTAAGGCCCTAATGGCTAAGGTTGCAGAAGTATATACCTTCTTACCCCATCTATCCAGTGCCCTGGAATCTCTATTAGAGGGAGTAGGGTTTTTTGGCAGTAGTAGCCTTGATGCCCTTGGATCCCTGTGAAATGGTCTCAGGATCCGCAGTAGGATTTTTAAAGAGGAACTTGTGAGAGTCAGGTTTTATGGGAGCAGGAGGTAGAGAGTCAGCGGCCAGGCTAGATTCCGAGAAGGCATCAACAATGTCCAGTACAGGAGGGATAGCTAAAGGCCTGTGTTGGGGCACGAGTAAGAAATCCCTAAGCCTCTTTCTGGAGTCAGAGTAATCCTGGCTTTCCCAGTGAAAATACTCCCCAAGAGTATACAAAGTTTCACCAAAAGAGAAATCCTCTGGAGGGGAAACAGACGGGATGGAGTCCTCTGCATCAGAATCCTCATAGGTAGATAAGGGTAAATCCTGATCATCAGAGGAAACAGAAATTTCAGAGTCCTGATCAGAAGAATCAGAAGGAAAATCAGTCCTAGGTCTCTTAGAGGGGGAAGGGTGACTTCCCCTGATTAGAATAATAAGGTCTTCAGCCATTCTTATTTGTTTTTTAGGCATAGGGACTTGACCATGTGGTCTGGGCATTGGTTTTCTAGGAATGGATCGAGTTTTAGGCCTTGAAGAAGATGGCATAGGTTTAAAATGCAAGTCAGTAGGCCTGAATACACCCTCAGAAGCTGGTGTCTGCACAGCGTCTCCGGACCCATCCAAGGTAGAGACACCCGCAGGTTCCACAGTTGAAGAAGCATCTCACGGTATACTAGACTCCAAATGGGTCTCAGTAGAGGCCAGCAAATCTGAAGTAGCGGATATCAGGGGCTGCGAAAGCGCCTCACTGAGTACCAGCGAACTGGCGACTAGGTTAGGAGAAGCGTCGCCGGCAGCTTTGGACCTATGCTGTCTGTCTCTGTCTTTACCTTTGCGTTTTTTTGGAATGTCGGTAGTTGGGTGGCTTACCAAAGCCATTTCTGGATAACTGAACAGAGTACCAAAACATTTAGACGCATAAGTAAACAGACGACAAATAGTTCGAGGTTTGAATAAGGCACAAAACCGAAAGCGAGGTAAGTCATGGTCTGGGCCTAAACAAGGAATGCAGTACGAATGAAAATCTTTATGAGGTATTTGCTTTCCACAAGAAATACAATTGTTAACTTTTGCTGACATCGGTTTAGAGCAAAAAAAAAAGGATCCCCAACGGGGTACTTAGCTTAGTTGAAGACTTTGGTTCTGAAACTCGGAAACGAAAATTTCAGGAGTCGACCGACCGGCACTTGCGAACTGCTGCTTCGGGGACCGCACAGCAAGAAAGACTGATGCAATGGCGTCGGCTGCATGCTTTATACCCCTGACTACCTGACGTCATGGAAGATGAGACAGCATCCGATGCAGAAATCCGAAGACTCTGGTATTCAGGCCAGATGAGGGCTACCTACAGGCAGATAACCCAAATGTGATGACTGCAACAGTGAAACACGAAGAACATCAGCACTTTCGCACAAGTATGCTCACCAAATTGGGATTCGGTGAAAGATGCAGTCGAGCATCTGTATGGATCTCATACATACATACATATACACACACACACATACGTGTGTGTGTGTGTGTGTGTGTGTACATGTATGTATGTATGTATATATACACACACAAACGCACACATATCCAACTCAATACGAAATACTGTACAACTATTAAACCTTACCTAAAATTACTTACAATATCTACCTAATAACCACACAAAAATCAAGTGCTAATCACAACAAAATTGAGAGAAGAATTTTCTCTGTAGGAGGGAGAGACAAGAAGAAATACATTTTGTAAAGGATATGCTATGGAGAGCTCTTGCAACACTTCTAAAGTCTTCAGACAGCATTCTAAGGTGGAGCTCAGGGAATTATGGGTCTGGGAGTAGTGACAGCCCTGGAACCGTGGAAGCTTCAAAATCAGTGCAGAGGTCAGATCTGACAACTTATATGTTGAATCTGACGAAAATAGAAAGAAATAAGTTATGTACATACCATAACGTTCCATCTGAGTTGCTGCTTTTCATTTGTCTTCAACCTGAGGGACTCTGATCTGGCACAGACCTGACTCGGCCATATACTCCAGTATCGGATCCAAAGTCCAAGCTCCTCCCCTACCCATAATGCCCCGCTCTCCCTCCCCCCCTCAGACTGAGTTTGTTGCAGAACAGCACCACCTAAAAGGCCAACATGCCTATAAAACCTGGCATAACCATATAAAGCCCCACATGCCGAAAGCTAGCTAGGACAAGAGGGTCTTCAGTCCAGTCCACTACACAACCCAAAAACAAGGCAGAGGGATGGAGGGATGGATGATTGAAGACAAATGAAAAGTAGCAACTTACATGGAATGTTATGCTAAGTACATAACTTATCTATCTGAAGTTGTAGTTTTAATTTGGTCTTCAACCTAGGGGACAGAGTCCATAGCTACCAACAAAAACCTGGGAGGTCCTCATGGAAGGATATTCCAGAGCATGGCTGAGCCAAAAGATGACCTGCTCCCGAAAGAAGATACAAATTATAATGTGAAATGAAAGTATGTGATGAGGCCCAGGTCACAGTAGAACAGATAACATCAAGAGAAACCTTGGATCAAAAGGCCACGGAAGTAGAGACTGATCTAGTAGAATGCACCCAGACATGTCCTGGTGGAAACTAACCTTTGGATCAATAGGCCAAAGAAATACCCTCTGAAATCCAATGAGCAAGGGTAACCTTAGAGACAGGCTTTCCCAAAAAGGGTTTAGAAAAAGCTGATCCAATTTATGGAAGCTTTTGGTTCTATGCAATCAGAAACACAGCTGCCTATGTATGTCTAGAAGATGTAATTTGTACTCCCCTTTATTTTGGAAATTTGGAAAGAAGACTGGCAAATTAATGACCTTGTTAATATTGGATTCTGAAGCCATCTTCTGCAAGAAAGATGGAATGGTCCACTGGGACACACTGTCTTCATGGATAACTAGGTAAGGGGGCTTATCAGATAATGCTTGAAGCTCAGGAAACCCTCTTGGCTGAGGTAATTGCCACCAAAAAGGCAGTCTTCCACAACAAAAACTGCAAATTGTTCGAGGCAGCTGGTTCAAATGGGAGAGAAACCAAAGCCTGCAGAACGAAGGTAAAATCCCAAAGGCGCGTGGGGTCCTTAAATGGATGCCTAAGAAGAAAGGTACCTTTCAGAAAGGACTTATAAAGTTTAGCCAAAGCCAAGGACGAAGAATTTTCACCCACATGGAAATTGGAAATCATTGCCAGTTGAACCTTAACACTAGAGAAACTAGCTCCACAATTAAAAATATCTGCCCAAAAATCCATAATGGCAGAAACTGGAGCTGTAAAGTGATCCAAGTCATGCTGAGAAGCCTAGATCAAAATTACTTCCATTTGCTAGAGTACATCTTTTCCTGGTAAAATATTTATGAGCTGCAATCAGGATCTTCTTAACAGGAGAAGAAAGCCCTGGAGTCCTGGCTATCATGGAAATTGGAACAGCCAAGCCATGAGCTTTAGGCTGACTAGATCTGGGTGAGGAACCCCTAACGGGTCTGTAATCAGATCTGGTACCGGATCCAGAGTTCAGGGAGGACACACTATATGAGACCACAGAGTTGGGAACCAAACTTGACGAGGCCAGAAAGGGGCAATGAGGATAACTAAACTCCCCAGCTGCCGAGCTTTCTGAATGAACTTGGGAATAAGAGGAATCCGAGGATACGCATATAGCAGACCGGAGGGCCTACCATGGACTAGAGCATCTCTGGGAACTCCCCAGGAGGGGAGATCAGAACGAAATACTCGCTGTACTTCGCATTGGAAGGAGAGGTGAAAATATCGCAGCAAGGCCAACCCCACTTTAGAAAGATCTTGCCCGCTACTGACAGATTCAGGGACCACTCATAAAACATCAGAATAGACCGGCTGAGCCCGTCTGCCAGGATGTTGGACTTCCCTGGAATGTGCATTGTCACCAGAAAACAGCCAGTGGAGATCGCCCACTCCCACAATCTCATGGCCTAGCATTAAAGGGGATAGGACATGGTTCCCCTGTTTGTTGATATAGCAGACCACTGACATATTTTCCATCTGTATGGCAACAGTTCCAGGAGAAAGAGAGGCATGGAGAGCTTGCAATGCCAAAAGCACCCTCCCTCATCTTCAGGATACTGATATGCAGACCACATGCCTTGGACTGTCCTTTCCATGCAATGTCCCTTCACCCAAGCAGGGAGGCATCCGTGGTCACCAAGGTCATGGGAGAGGGAAGAACAAACGGCCGACCCAGGAGGAGGTCCAGGGATTGGAGCCACCAAAGAATGGAGTCCTTGCAAACATGAGACACTTGAACAGGATGGGACAAGGGAAGGTCTAGGAAGGATCACTGAACCACTAAGGTCCACTACAGGACCCTCATTTGAAGGCTCGCAGTTGAAACAAGGGTGATCGTGGCCTCCATGGATCCAACCGCCCACAGAACTAAGCCCGCTGGGCATAACTGGGCTTGAAGAATGTCCTGTACATGATAGCGGAGTGAAGACAGTTTTGTCTCGAGGGAGAAACATCTTGCCTTTTGTAGTGTCTAGTCAAGCACCTATGAAATTCAACACCTGAACTGGTGTCTGTTGAGACTTGTTGAGATTTATGGCAATACCCAGGGATGGGGCTACATGAATAAGATAATCCCTGGTGTGAATTAGCCAATGCCTAGAGGAAGCAGAGAGGAGCCAATCATCCAAGTAGGGGAGACCTGAAATCCCTACAGCCACAGGTGAGCCACCACTACCACCACCATTACTTTGGTAAATAGCCAGGGAGCAGTGGTCAGTCCAAAGGAGAGTACTCTGAACTGAAAATAATTGCCTCTGAGCCGGAAGTGGAGAAACCTCCGGGAGTGCCTGTCCATCTCAATATGGTAGTACGCATCCTGGAGGTCCACTGAGTACATCCAGTCATTCAACTGCAGGAAGGGCAGAATGGAATGAAGAGTGACCATCCGCAACTTTGTCTTGGCAATGGACAGGTTCAGCATCAAAAGATCCAGAATGGGTCTCAAGTCCCCTGTTTTCTTTGGCACCAAAAAGAACCTGGAATAAATGCCTGATCCTGACTAATCTGGGGGGATGGGCCAGATAACGCATTTTGTGAGCAGCCTGGCAATTTCTAAGCCTGCTTTCTCCCATTGACTGGGTGGAACATCTTTGAGGTGTCTGGGTGGAAAGGAGGGATGAAGAAAGCGGATAGAGTAACCCTGGACATGATCTGCAGAACCCAACAATTGTTTGTAATGGGCTCCCAGTTAGGTGCAGAGATAGGTGCGCCCAACTGCCTCCAGAGACGAGCAGTGGGGCAATCACTCAGGACTGCTGAACGGGTTTGTACGAGAAAAAATCCCGAGACCCCTGGTTCTTCGGACCCCCCCTGCCACGAGAGTGGCGCCAGTCATATCCTCTTCTGGCCCTGGAAGAAGACGTATCCTGAGCATCTTGGGAAGAACCCTGAGACTTTCAAAACTACAGCTTCTGGACCTCATGCTGATTCCTTGAAAAGGATCTTTGTGGAGTGGAGACGTGGATCCCAATGGCAGGCAAGGTCTTCCCCTCCTCCTCACTCTGGGTTAACGTGTCACGAACAGTCTTCCCAACAAAGGTGGAACCTTCATAGGGAGTGCTCATGAAAGATGCAATGAAGGGCTCCAAAAAGGCACAAAGCCAGAGCCAGGCATGTTGCCTGATGGCCACGCCAGTCCCCGCAGCCCTCAAGGCACTCTTGGTAGTATTTGAAATAGAAATGAGGGTGGCTATACTGGAGGGGAAGGCCTTCTCCTCTGCGGACATGGACCCTGTGGCAGACTCAGCGACTTCCTTGACCAGGTCCCCCCTGCAGTCTGATTACATGTGCCATGTAATTCAGCACATGTAAGGCAAAGGTGGCTAAGTGTAGGCCTGCTTCCAAAAATGATCCATCGCCGGAGACTCCCTGTCTTTAGGGTGGACCAAGGAGCTCTCCTGAGCCAGCTCATTCTTAGTGGCTGCCACAACCACCATGGCATTGACTGGGGATCCCTTGGACCAATGAGGTGCTAAGAACCTTGTCCGGGCACCTGGGGATGGGCTTAACCATGTCCGGTTCCTTCCATGCCCTAGTAGAGATAAGATCCACTAAAGGATCTGCAGGGAGGGGGCACCGGGGAAGTAGAAGGTCCTGTGCCAAACGCCTCCATGAATACTGACTCATCCGGATTGGGCTTGAGGGCAGACCACCCACCACGTTGGAGAAGGATCTACATGATGTCCCCAAAGGAGACTTCCTCTGGAGGTGATTGGGGGGAGCCCTCCCCTTCCTCAAAGTCAGTATCATCAGTGAGAAACTCCAGCAGGGAGTCTAAATGCCACCTCTTGCATGTATACTTTTGAGGGGGAACCTTAGGGGAAATTCTGGGGAGGAATTGGGAGTTGTGGGGAGTTCCAGGATCAGAACCTCCTGGGGTGAACTAGCAGCAGGCTGTCACTGAGGTGGGGGCAGGACAGAAGACTCCGGCCTAGAAAGAGAGGGAGCCAGGGCAGAATCAGAGGATGACAGTGTCAAGGCTCGCAAAGGAGCTGACAGGACCCTCTCCACCACCACGAACGCCAAAAGTGAGTGGACCCTCAAAGGCAGAATGGCTGGGTCCAAGGCGGGATCCGCTGCCCTCACCACTGAGGGCACAGCCACAGCCAAGCCTCCCGGCGCCAAGGCCCCGAGGGGGAAGGAAGACCCTGAAAACCTCGAAGTCGACACCGGATCCGACACTGAGGCTACGGCTCCAAGAGTTGGCTCGTTCAGAGAACATTGGAGCTGAACCGCTCAAGACAACAGTCGGGGTCGATGTACCAGGGACCATCAGCGCCAACCCCTCCACACCAAGGAACCTTGGACCTAAGGACTCTGAAACTGAAGCCCGGATCAGAGAAGGAGAGATAGGGAGGAAGGCGGACTGCATGCTCCCAGCCACGGAGGGGGATGGAGCAGGCAAAACTCATAGCTGAATCGGGGCCCAAAGAAACTTCATCATCATCCTGTCCACCTCGGCTTTGGTCAGCCTCTGAGTGGACCAGACTGGAGAGAAAACCGACCACGACCTAGAATGGTGCCAAGGAGAGGTGGCATTTGGGGACTGAGCCCGAGAGGTCTCCAGCTCCAAGGAGAAGTGTGGATGCCACAGCCAAGGGGAACTCCAGCTTGGATCCAAGCAGGACTTAGATGGAGGCTTTGCAGAGGAAGAGCGCAATGGAGACATCTTCCTAGGCCAATCCCTCTCTTTAGTATGGGCCTTCTCTCAGTTCCCGGACTTCTTAACGGAAGGGTGAGTCCCAGAAGCTGGGGTGGAAGAAGAGGAGGCCACTGCAGGAGATGGGAGAAGGTCCTTTAAAATAAGCTCGTTCCTCATGTCGATCAAAGTGTGGGCTTTGAAGCCCATGCAGACTGAGCAGGAGGAATCTAAATGGGAAACTCCCAAACACACAATGCACAGAGTGTGGGCATCGGAGGGTGGTAGCTTATGCCCACACTCTGCACACTTCCTAAAGCCTGGCATAGGGGTATCAGCCATGGCAAAGGAAGGCCCAAAGCACTCACATGCGCACACATGCTAGGATAGAAAAGCTGAGATGCGATGCACACACATGCTAGGACAGAAAAGCTGAGATGCGAAAAGGGAAGGTAGGGGTTAGCTAGCTAGAAGGAAGAGAAAAGGAGAAGAATAAAGACCCAAAAAGCAACACTTGCGTACTATGGAGCTTGGAGCTGTGCAAACCCATGCTGTTCAAATGAAGTGGCAAATGAGATCTGAGGGGAGGTGGGAGAGCGGGGCATTATGGGTACGGGAGAAGCTTGAACTTTGGATCTGATGCTGGAGTATAAGGTCGAGTTGGATCCATGCTGGATCCGAGTTCCTCAGGTTGAAGACCAACTGAAAACTTCAGATCATTGGATCCTAAATATCCCTTCACTTACCCAAGCTCTGCCAAGCCATAATCCCCTCTGGTGATATCTACCCACAGCCAGGGCCAACTATTCATCCATCCACACCCCCCCCCAGCAATTATCCCAGGAACAGATTCCCTAGCACCACCTCCTCTCAGTTTAATAGCTCTTACTCAAACAATCACCCTACACTTGGGCTTCTTTATCACATGAATTGTAAAAGCATATGCAATAAAACACATGAGCTACATGCTTGGGTTACAGGCACAACCCTGATGCTTTAGTTTTAACAGAGACATAGCTAAAGCCCAACATTATGAATGATGAAATACTTCCTCCAGTCTTTAACATTTCTTGACTTTAGAAGATAATACAGAAAAGCAGGAGACAGCAATTCCATATAACTCATTGGTACTCCCACCATACCCAGTCTGCCCACCCTCCTTCATAAATGCTGAAATACTCATTTTTTGTGGTCATTGATTTTTAATAGGAAAAGATCTGTCTCAGTGTTACATTCCAACAGGCAACAACTCAACTTCAGAGGACCTTATATCTTGGCTATCTGCAAATATCAACCAAGAAATGATCATCCTTGGTTATGAAAACACTGATTGGCAATCTATTTCTGCTCCTAACCCTACCTCTGTCACAAATCTACACAACTTCACAGAACTCATTGTCTCTCCAACCAGACACAGCAAACACTCAAGTAGACTGCCAAATGTCCTCCAAAAAGAACCACCACTATAACACAGTCTGCAACTTAACTCAGCTTAACAAAGATATATTCACAGATACAATGAAAGCTTTCAACTGGCATTTAATAAAAACCCCTTCCTCTACTGAAGCTGTTGAACACTTTAATGACACTTTTCTCAATGTATTAAACTAGTCAGCCCCAGGCAGACACAAAAGAGTCAAAGTCAACCTCACCCCTTAGCTCACAAAATCTACTAAACTTATGACAGCCAGAAATAAAGCCTGGAAATCTTGGCTTCATAATAAAACAGAGACCAACCTCCAAAACTTCAGAGAGCTCCACAACCATAACAGATTTGATAAAAAAAAAAAATCACTACACCTCAATCCAAGATACATACACCATAATATGTTAAATTCAAACTGTCCAACCCAACCAAACCCTACTACCACCAACCATACCAAACCTAATTCTAACCAACTCAACTCACACTTCATACATTCAAGTCACCACAACTCACAAACGGACATCCCACCTACACCACTCTCCAACAAAACAGAACTATCCTCTAAAATTCCAGTCTTCCATTTCCATTTTCAAAAACCTAAGACAAACTAAAACTCATGTCACTCACTGCTGATAATCTTGCCTCAGACTACATTAGCATGGCTGCCTACCCGTAGAATTCCCTGTCTCTATCTTCATAAACAGATCTGTGCAAGAAAACTATGTACCCATTATCGTGAAAAATAAGCACAACCTTCAACGAAGGTACGCCCATTCATGCATGTCTCCACACAGAAGACGCTGTAGCTGAGAATCGAACAGGACAACGTCTTACTGTGAGGTAGCGTTGTCGCCTCACAGTAAGACGTTGTCCTGTTCGATTCTCAGCTACAGCGTCTTCTGTGTGGAGACATGCGCCTCACAATAAGACGTTGTCCTGTTCGATTCTCAGCTACAGCGTCTTCTGTGTGGAGACATGCGTGAACGGGCGTACCTTCATTGAAGGTTATGCGTCAGCGCTTGCAGCTCGGTACCTAAAAATCTACTGCCAATCATTGGCGGACCGGAGTTCCGCTGTGGCGACCCCGAATGAGAAAAGCCGAAAGATACAACAACAACAATTATTTCTTTACACAAAGGAGGAGATTCCACTGAATTTTGCATCTACCACTCTATAGCTATCCTCTCCCCATTAATAAAAATCCTTGAACAGTGTATACAGTTCCCAGCTTCTCAAACACTTAATTGATGATAACCTCCTCTCCACTGCCCAGCATGGTTTCAGACCATATACCACAGAACTACCACAGCTCCCTATATTTTCATCCATTATATTAACCTGCACACAGACTCTGGAAACTTTACTACCTGTCTATTCCTTGACTTAACTAAGGAATTTGACACAGTCTATGGAGAAGAAACCAATGACATACAATCTTCACTAGGCCTTGACACTCCCTTTTTAACATGCTACATGCAGTAAAATGGCAGAAAGAACAATTATCATTCTTGCCCATCTCAGTCAGATTGCCACAAGGCTTAGTCTTGGACCTCATACTCATAACATTTTTATTAATAGTCTCACAGTAAGACGCTGTCCGGTTCGATTCTCAGCTAGAGCATCTTCTGCGTGGAGACGTGCGTGAATGAGCGTACCTTCGTTGAAGGTTGTGCGTCAGGCCTGGCAAGCCGGTACGTAAAAATCACCTGCCAATCATTAGTGGACCGGAGTTCCGCTGTGGCAACCCCAAACCTGGAAAAGCCGAAAGACACAAAACACTACTACTATTAATGACACAGCTCTCATTCAGGATGCTGATGAGCACAGTTAGGTCCCAAAAAGTATTTCAGGAAAAACTCCAAAAAAGATTTTTCTACTATAGAAACCTTTATCAGCAATACTTGCCTCCTGCTGAATGGTAAGAAAACCAAGTTACTGCTTTTCACTAGGGTTGCCACCTTCGTTCACGGCTAAAACCGGAGCCACGCCACGCCCCTCGCGTCACCAGTAACCCCGCCCGCCCCACCCCCTCTCCTGCCAATAATACCGCCCATTTTGTGATGTCACGACAGCATCACTCAACGGGAACGCCCTCTTTTTTCGTTCCCGCCGCCTGCTTTTGGCTGATTTGCTATGCTTTTCTGTAAGAAAAGCATAGTAAATCAGCCGATCAACGGGAACGCCCTCTTTTTTTGCTCCCGCCGCCTGCTTTTGGCTGATTTGCTATGCTTTTCTGTAAGAAAAGCATAGTAAATCAGCCGATTTACAAACTCCGATAGTCTGTTTCCTTTTTGAAACAGAATACCGGAGTTTGTACAGTGTTTTCCGGACTACCGGAGAATCAGTTTGATTTCCTGATAGTCCGGAAAAAAACCGAAGGGGTGGCAAGCCTACTTTTCACACCAAAAATTTGTATTCTGTGATAACTTCTGTATCATCTCATGAAACACTCCTATTGAACGTGTCCTAGACAAGGCTACTTGTTGTTATAGATAACTACCTAAAGACTGATATTCAAAATATAACAAGTTATCAAGAAAAATCACAGAAAAAACACTTTTTAACTTACAATATCAAATAGCAGTAGCGTCTGTATATCTCCTACCTAGGGTTGCCAGCTTTCTTTGTGGCTAAAACTGGACTAAGGTCACGCCCCTTGCATCACCCATAACTCCACCCATCCCCACCCCCTCTCCCATCCACGCCCCACCCATTTTGTGACATCATCATAACACCAGCTGATGGGAACGCCCTCTTTTTCTGTTCTGGATGCCTGCTTTCAGCCGATTTCTCCCCAGTTGCCATAAACACTGTTAAAAACTCTCACTCTGCATACTGTCTTTGTGCTTTATTGTACAGTGATTACAGATATTTGGATTTAATTTAAAACATTTATTTCAAATTTTATAGCACAAACTACTGATACACATTTGCTAAACAAATCAATACAGTCTCACAATAAAAACAGAATTAGCATTAAAACTACTCTGCCTTTAAATCTCACATTCACCTAAACAGCATTGCACATTGTTTTCCCAAGTTTAGGATGATAACATTTTAAACTGTTCTAAGAAATGACAGTATTAACAACAATCATATCTTACATCAATAACACAGACCTGAAAATGTATAGCATGGTCTGAAAATACATGTTTAGTATAAAACAATACATAATGACACAACTGGTCTTGCAGGTTTTGAAAAATGAACCTATGCCTTTTATAGAAAGCTACAGAGCGCCTGTGGGTCAAAATGAGGAAACCATAGCCCTTGGGTAAAAATCAACTGTTAGAGAAGGAGTACACAGAAAGAATCCCAGCCAAAATCTCAACCAAGGAACCAAAGTCTATCAGACAGCAATGCTTATTGAAGCATCACTGTGCCGGTGATCAGCTGCTATTACATACGGGTCTAATACCATACAAAGAAATTGCACTACTTCGAAATTCAGTAGTAGTCCCACACTGAGAAAGTGCACTTCTTCGAAAGTGCACTTTTCGCGAACACCACTACATTGAATTGTTACGGACCTTAGGGTTATGGTGCGGGTCAAGGAAACTGGATAGCTAGTAGGGCTATCCACTTAACTTAACCCGTGCCCTAACCCTAAGGTCCGTGACTACCGCACCACAGTGGAGGACATTGAAAAAACAGGCTATGTCCTCCACTGTGGTGTGGTAGTCACGGACCTTAGGGTTAGGGCTTGGGTTAAAGATAGTGGATAACCCTATTAGCTATCCTTAACCCAAGCCCTAACCCTAAGGTCCATGACTACTGCACACCACAGTGGAGGAAATAGCCCATTCATTTTAGTGGTGTTCGCGAAAGGGCACTTTCGGTGAAGTGCACTTTCGCGTTAGTGTGGGACTACTTCTGAATTTTGAATTAGTGTAATTTTGTTCTATGGTAGTAGACCCATCACATACATCTTACCTGGACTGCCACGGCCCAAAGAACAGCACCCATACCCAGCAATTAAAACTACATATATTGACTGTGCTAATTTCACACATTTATTGACTAATAAAATAGAAAAAAAAAATTGCTTGCAGTTATTTATTTTAACATGCACACTCAAACACACGCACTCACACATACACACAAATGTGACCATCAACTACAGCCCCTTGCATATCTATGACTGCACATCACAGAACTTTGATTGTGGTCAAGTGAATGAATAAATTTATACATAACTGATAAACAGGAATGTATCTTCTTACATAACTGCTTTCAGAATAGAGTGTGCAAACCACCGCAACCCCCTTCTGATACCTCTCAACCGCAAAGCCCAGGAATCAATGTAAAAGCTACGAAATGAGGGACAAGAGCAAACAAAAGCACAGAAACTGCTCTTGTACACTTAGAAAGCTGCTAGAGTAATACACTGTGTTAACAGCATTCAGAAAAAAAAAAACATTCTAAGTCTGAAATTCAATTGTCTGTCATTATTTAGTGACAGACTCCTTGTTGATTTGTTAGGAAAAAAACATGCTTTACACAGAACAGACCAAAATATGAGGCAAAATCAGAGACATCATTTTGCAGAATCAGGGAAAACTGAGAGTATCTATATGATATATTCCCTAACCCCCCATGCATACCTACACATACATACACACACTACCTTCATTGCTAATGCTGCTTTCCAGAGGCTGGCTTCTGCTGTGCCTTCCCTGTTTGAAGTTAAATACTATCCAAAGTCGAACTGCTGATACTCGGTTAAATGCTGCCACTACCAGACCAAAGTCGAATTCTTGTTGCTCGCTTAAATTCTGAAAATGCTGGCTTCTGCTTCCTGCTCGCACTACCGGAAGTGAGCTCCTTGAGCTCAATTCCGGCAGGCTGGTAACTCTGAACAACCTGATGTCATCGCGCACGTGATGACATCAGTGTCAGCACCGCGAAATTTAAAAACAAAACAAAAGTCCGGTTTTGAATGGTATTTCTAACTGGACAATTTTTCCAAAAACCGGACAGCTGGCAACTCTACTCCTACCTTCACTTCTACACTCTGACTCATGTACACTATCATTCAGCAGTCTCAAATAACACCTGAATGATGCTGTAACATGTTAGCAAAATTTACCACTAACCAATTTGCTAAAAACATCATTGCCCATCTTTAAAACAGTTAGTCTGGCTAGAATTTCACCACTGTATATTACCGAGTAAGCAACTGTTCAATATACAATCTAAAATCCCATGCCTTAGTGGAAACTTACACCCCTGCATAATCACTATGCACCATGGACAAGTCCCTACTAACCATAACTAAAACATACAGCTCTAGTCTGTCCTTGAACTCAAATTATGTCTCCAGAATCTAGAATCCTATCCGTACCACCATAAAAACAACGCACCAAACTATCCAGATTCAAAAACTTGCTAAAATACCACTTTAAAAACACTTTACTTTGTTCTTGCACCCCCTCAGGCTACACTACCCTGGCCCTTACACAACTGCATTACCCCTATATACCTCAGCAAAGCAAATTCTCAATGTAAATTTCTTAAGGTCTTCTATACTATTGCCCTTGCCGCCATTTCAACTGTTTATATTTACCCTCTGACAAGTTTTCCCTACATCAAAATTTTAATTCAAACTCAACATGTTCTGCAACTACCTCATCTTAACATAACTTTTTTTGTCGATCACCTAACAAATATACACACTACTCAGCTTTCCTTGCCTCCTCTATGCTTTCTGCTTATATCTCCCACACTTCTAGTCTCTATTTCCCCTACCCATAAAGGTAAAATTGTATTTTCACATTTTAAACCTCACTGTATATTCCAGTTTGTATTGTACTATTATGTATTGACACTAGCTTGGGGATTCATTAAAGAGACTAGCATAAACTGTGCAGATCATGCTAAAAAGGCCATTTCCCATGATGTGCTCATTTGTGATTCAGAGACACTTTAGCCATGCCATGACGAGGTAAGATCTCATTAACTGGCATGTGCAATCAGTGAGGCATGGTTTAAGGCTGTATTGAGCATCCTGGCAGTGCAAAGCTATAATGCCTTACACATGTTTAGACCAGCTACTATACAGGCAGGGACTAAATGTGGACGTGACTCAATTTACATCAAAAATAAATATATCACAAGACTGGTCAAATAAGACAATGCACTTAAGCTTCTCTATGTTCACATCATCATAGGCAAAAAGCCAAACCATTTACTTGCAAACTATAGGTCTCCCTGTATGACCCAGGAAACCTATAACACGTATTTAATACTGAAAATACTCACCATCCAATCTAATACCATTTTCATGGGTGACTAATTACCCCACTATTACTGGGAATCATAAACACCAAACATGCTGGCACAGAGATTTCTGGATTTTGTAGACACAAACTACCTGGACCAGATTGTCAAGACATCAACCAGAAGCGCAAACATACTGGATTTGGTCCTCACTAATAAGGGAGGGTGCTGTACACCCCCTAGTATAATGTCCTCTTTGGCAAGTTCAGACCATAAAACGTCTCATTTCAAATAAAATTAAAATCCAGAACCCCAGCTAATCCTGGAATGTTCAGGAACTAATCTAAGGCTAACTTCCTACTGTTATAACCTGATAAAATTTCAAGCCAACCTAAACCCTGAGAACACTGCTTCCTACTCACAACTGTTCACAGAAACTCTATATGAATACACTAACAGCTGCACAGAGGCAGCTGTATACCTATCAGGAATATAAGTACAAAACTAACTTAGAAAAAAAGCCACCCTGGTGGAATCACATCAATAGGCTGTTCAACAGAAGGAAGAAAAATCATGGCAGAAATTAGGAGGTGTAGAACCCAGCACGATAAAAGAGATCTCGTCAAACTAAACAAAACTCCGGGGACAACTCAAGTCTACCAAAGCCAAATTTGAAGTTAATGTGGCCTCCCAGACCAAGGACAAACACAAGGCATTTTTAGCTATGTCCGCAACCTCAAAGGCAAACACAACTGTGTGCGGAGCTCAGTGTTAAAAGAGCCACCTATACTGTGCCAGAAGATACAGCAAACCAACTGGCAGACAAATTCAGCTCTAACTTTACCCCTCACTCCTCCTCAGCTTTCAGTCTTCCTGCAGGAAATATCATCAAATGTAATTACCATCTACTATCATTAGGGAACAGGCCTCAATGCTCTCTCTCTAAGGCCAAGAACACTCCACTAATAGGCCATGACATTATCCCACAATGCCTTCTATACAGCACGAAACATCACTTATCAGGCACTCTGGAATCACTATTTAACAGCACCCTCCTAAAAGGCTTTGTGCCTCATGAATGGAGAACAGCAACAGTCATCTCTCTGCAAAAAGGCGGTCCATCTACAGACCCTTAAGTCTCACTAGTCTCATATGCAAAGCCATGGAAAGAATTATCATGGAAGTGATCAATAAAGAAGTAGGAAACCTCCAAACATTGGATCTAACCCAGTTTGATTTTGTCAAGGGCAGGTCACGCTTAGTCAACCTGGTGGACTTCTTTGAGAAGGTCATCAAAACAATGGACAAGGGCAAAACAGCTCAAACTGCCTACCTGGATATGCCCAAGGCATTTGACACAATACCTCACACTGACATCCTTGAAAAACTCAAGAGGTCAAATATAAACCCTTATGTTACCCAGTGAATAGCCAGCTGGCTCACAGACAGGGCATGGGAAGACAAAATTGGGGAGTCCACCTCTAGAAAGAGGCCAGTCACAAGTGGAGTCCCTCAGGATCTCTCCTAGGACCACTCATTTTTAACATCTACTCCTCTTAAGTCAAGGCCAGATCAAGGGCCTTTGGCTGACCAAATTTCCAGATGACTGCAAATTAGGAGCAGTCAAAGAATCTCCCACTGGCACTAATGTTCCCCAGGAAGGGTTGGCAGAGACAAATTTTGTCAGAACAGTGGACTAAAACTAAATGCTATGAAATGCATAACAGTATCCTTCAGAAAGTCATTCACCCTTGGCAACTATCATATTGACAACACACCCAAAGAGTCGACCCAGAAGTCAGGGACTTGGGGACACACGCAGATAGTAACCTAGACTATAACCATCACGTCTACAGTAGTGAAGAAATCATTCCATATTGTGTAACTTATAAACAAAGGTATGGCATCTAGGCTCAAGAAGTTCATTGTTCCACTGTATTCAGTACTCATCAGACCTATCATTGAGTACAATGGCCCCTTGGGTATGTACCTAACCAGGCACATCCAACAGTTGGAATATCTACAGAGGCTCCTCACTAAAAGAATACAGAAACATACCTTACATTTTTAGAGTTTTAAAAAGGAAGATGGGAATAAATGTTCTCTCTCACCAACATTAGAACAAATCAAACCAAACAAATAGTATAGGGTACAGTATTAGTCAGGCCTGTTTTTAATAGTAACGCTCAACCAACCAGAAAAGTACAGTTTTGTACCTACCATAAATGTAGATGTTCGAAGATCCACATTGCTGCAGTCCTTACTCTTGGGTAGTCCGCTGTCCTCGGTCGGCCCGAATATCAAAGTATAAGGCTGACGTCGGTCAAGGCGCATTTGACTGACATCAGGACGTCAGGGTACAAATGCGCATGACCGACGTCATATCCTCAGTCTTTTCTTGCCCCAGATGTCAGAAGACCCTAAAAAGAAAGGTCAAAACCAAAAGACAGCAAACAACCAACCAACCACCCTTGCACGAAAAATATGTACAATATATACAATACCCATCATATTGACAACCCAACCCACACAACCGCCTCTAACTACAGAGGGGAAGGAGGGAGGGTAAATTGGACTGCAGCAATGTGGATCTTCGAACATCTACATTTATGGTAGGTACAAAACTGTACTATGTTCTTCATCTCACATTGCTGCAGTCCTTACTCTTGGGTAGAATCCCAAAGCAGAGGTAAGGGAGGATGGCAAACCTATAAAGAAGCAGGAGCTGCCAAAATGCCCTGCAATATAGCAGTGGCAAAACCAGCCCTAGATTTAGAATAAAGTGGAAGGTGATAATGCCTAGAGAAAGTATGCACTGAACTCCAAGTAGCTGCCTCCAAAATATCTTTAGTTGCCACCCCCCTTAAAAAGCTGTCAAGTGGCAGTAGCCCTAGTGGAATGAGGCCTAATCCCAGCTGGAATCTCCTTGCCATGATGGGAATAACAGAAAGCAATGCAAAACCCAATCCACTTAGAAATAGTTTGTTTTGACACAGGCTTGCCCTGAGAACTCAAAGCAAAAGAAACAAATAACTGCTGAGACTGCCTGAACCCTTTAGTTCTGTCCAAATAATATCGCAACTGCCTGTGTACATCTAAAGTGTGCAAAATCTTTTCCACTTTATTTTGGGGGTTTGCATAAAAAGTAGGCAAATGAATAGTTTGGTTTAAAGCCACACTAGAAACCACTTTAGGCATAAAGGAAGGATTAGTACGTAAAGATACCCTATCCTTATGAAAAATTAAGAAAGGCTCAACCGCCATAAGGGCCTGCAACTCAGAAACCCTTCTTGCAGAGGTAATGGCCAACAAAAAAGCAGTCTTCCATGATAAATATTTCAACTCGGTAGTAGCTGCAGGCTCAAAAGGTTGTAGAGTAAGTTTCTCCAACACAAAATTGAGATCCCAAGCAGGAGTAGGAGCTCTACGTGGGGGTCTTATATTCTTTGCCCCTCTAAGAAATTGCTTGAACAAAGGATGAGAAAACAAAGGTGGGTCACAATCATAGTGAGCCGAAATTGCTGCAGCATGAACCTTAATAGAAGAGAAGGACAAACCTTTGTCCAGTAACTCAGTAAGATATTGAAGAGCCACACTCAAATTAGGCTCAGAAACATCAAAATCCTTTGCTGCACTCCAAAACAAAATTCTCTTCCATTTATCTGCGTACACTTTCCTTGTACTAGGCCGTCTTGCTTCCAAAATAACATTCAAAACTTGCTGTGGAAGCTGAGACCCACTATGGTTCAAAACAGAATATGCCAGGCTGTTAGGTGAAGAGAATGAAGCTTGACATTGAGCAAATGACTGTCCTCCTGAGACAACAGGTGTGGAATCGAAGGCAAAGGCCATGGAGACTCCCCTACCAGGCTTCTCAGTAATGGGTACCAATGCTGTCGAGGCCAATCTGGAGCTATCAAAATCATCCTTGGCTTGTCCTGTCTGGCCTATAGTAGTACCTTTGGGAGGAGAGGCAGAGGTGGAAAGGCATACACATGAAGATTGCTCCAATTGAAAGAAAGAGCATCCACTTTCCAAGCTGTGGGATGAAACCTTTTCGTGCAAAACTTTGGCAGCTGGTGGTTTAGTGGAGAAGCGAACAGATCTATGTCTGGAGTTCCCCATGACACTGTCAATTTCTGAAATACATGAGGATCCAATTTCCACTCGTGGGGATCCATAATTCGTCTGCTTAACACATCTGCTAAGGAGTTCTGTGCTCCGGCAGAAACCTTGCCTGAAGATTTAGCTGTAAACTGAGAGCAGTCTCCCACAAAATCATTGCTTGCCTGCATAGAGGATAAGAATGCGTTCCCCCTTGCTTGTTGATGTACCACATGACAGTCGTGTTGTCTGTTAGAATCAACACCTGCCCTGGAAGAAGTAAATCCTTGAAAGCTATTAATGCAAACTGGACTGCTAACATCTCCTTCAGGTTGATATGTAGATGTAGTAGTCTGGCAGGCCACTTGTCTTGTATCCACTTTCCATTCAGATTAGCTCCCCAAGCTTTGTCTGAGGCATCTGTCGTTAGAATCTGACTCGCCTCTGGCCGGGTCACAGAGAGTCCCTTGTTTAGGTGACATTCCTGAGCCCACCACAACAATTCCTTTTGAATGCAAGGTATTATTTGAATGACAGTGTCCAGATCCTGGCAGTGCTGTGTCCATACATTTTTGAGATACCATTGTAACTTCCTCATATGCAGTTTGGCATTGGGAAGCACCAGAATACAAGATGCCATGAACCCCAAGGCTTGAAGGACTGTCCTTGCAGTCAGCCTGGACTGATGAGACAATTGATGAAAGTAAAGGGAAAGATTCTTTTGTTTGTCCGGGGTCAAAAAGGCCATCTGGGATGCTGTATTCAGTCTTACACCCAGAAAGCACATGTCCTGAGAGGGTACTAGACTGGACTTTATTTCGTTCACAGAATACCCCAGGCATCTTAGCACTGCTATCACATATTCCAACTGATGAAGAAGCTCGTCCCTTCGTTGAGCCAGAATCAGGCAATCGTCCAAATAAGGATAGATCTGTATTCCTTTTAGCCTGAGGAAAGCTATCACTGGAGCCAGAACTTTCGTGAACACTCTGGGCGCAGTAGATAAGCCAAAGGGCAATGCAGAGAACTGATAATGAGAATTCCCAGCTCGAAACGCAGATACTTCCTGCAACTCAGTCTGATAGGAACATGAAGGTAAGCCTCCTTGAGATCCAAAGTTACCATCCAATGATCTTTGCCCAGCAGAGGTAAAAGCTGTTGTAACGTCAACATTTTGAACTTGGGAATGTCCAGATAAGTGTTGAGGGTAGATAAATCCAAAATTGGTCTCCACGTGTTCCCTTTCTTTGGAACTAGGAACAGGCAAGAATAAAATCCTAGGCCCACTTCTGGCATAGGGACCGGCTGTATGGCCCCTATGTGAAGTAACAGAGAAATTTGCTTGTGAGCCTCTATTTTTTGCTGAGGAGGAACGTCTGGCATGCCTTTGAAAGGAGGCAAGGTATGGAAATAAAACCTGTAACCGTGGTGTATGATATCCAATACCCATCTGTCTTGGGTAATTAAGCTCCAATTTTCCTTGAAAAGTGCCAACCTTCCTCCCAAAGGTGCTGCCAGACGAGAAGGCTTTGGCAGCTGAAAAGGTAAGTCATTGGGTCTGCTTACGAAAGGACTGACCCCTGCCCTCACCCGAAGACTGTGCAGGTGAACTCCCTGTTCTAGGCCTAAAAGAGCCCTGAGCTCTGCCCCTACCACGTCTAGACCTACCCCTAGACTGGGAATCATAAGAAGGATACGTCCACCCCTTGGTAGGCCAATTTCTACTAAACTTCGGAGGCTGAACCTGCAAAAAATCTTTAACAGTCTGCATAGACTTAGCCTTGTCTTCCATTTTCTTTAAGACTGCCTCAACAGGAGAACCAAACAACATATCAGATTGTAAAGGAGCATCTAAAATCCTTGTCTTAACATGGTCAGATAAATTCTGATCCCTCAGCCAGGCGTGCCTGCGAAGAACTGACCCAGTGGCAGCCACCCTAGACGAGGCCTGTACAGCATCAAAACCACATTGCAAAGAATGCTTACCCACCTGTTCAGAAACATGTACTAAATCTTGCAACTCTTTACACTCAATACCTTCCGCCAGAGCATCTACCTTAGACTTCAATTGTGAAAGGAGATAGTTTTGGTATTTCAACATGTGAAACTGGCAATTCAAAGCCCTCATAGCTAGGGTGGAAGAAGTATAAACTTTCTTTCCCCATCTATCCAAAGCCCTGGCCTCTTTATCTGGAGGAACCGGATTTTTGACAACAGAAGCCTTAACACCTTTAGGCCCCTGACTAACAGTTTCTGGGTCTGCCCTAGGACTCTTAAAAAGATACTTGTGAGCTACAGGCACCCTATAATACCTATCCGGGTTAACAGGAGCAGGAGGCAAGGAATCAGGATTAAGAGAAGCCTCTGCAAAACATCTTCCACCACATCCAGAACAGGAGGAATAGCCAAAGGCCTATGCTGGGGTAAAACAAAATTCCCTAAGCCTTTTCCTGGAAGCAGAGAAGTCCTGACCTTCCCACTTAAAATGCTCCCTCATGGAATGAAGAGTCTCTGAAAAGAAAAATCCTCAGGAGGAGAAGCAGAAGGAGTAGAATCATCCACATCAGAATCAGAATAAGGAGAATACTCCTGCAAGTCTTCAGCCGAAGACTCTGAAACATCCGAAGCCTGCTCAAAACTCCCTAGTTCAGGTTCCACCCTAGGTCTCTTATCAGGAGGGGGCAAAGAACCTCTAATCAAAGTAATCAAATCTTCTGCCATTTTAAGCATATGCTTCTTGGGCACAGTTCCTGAAGAACTAGGGGTGACACCAACTGAAGCTAAACCTGGCCTGCCTCTGGGGGAAGCCTTGGAAACAGAAGGAGAGGGCCTAACCACCCTAGGAAGGGAGGGAGTATAGTAACCTGAGAAGCCCCTTCAGCCTGACCTGCCTCCTGAGAGGCCACATCTTGCAATAACAAAGTCTCTCCCTGGGACTCCAAAGAAACCTCAGGCGGAACCACCGGCTCCACCGACACCTCTAAAGAACCGGCGTCCGGTACGGACGGTTCTTCTAGCCTAGGTTTAGCTGCTTTGTCCTTGCGCGTCTTCGAAGAAGCGGGCGTCGGAGCATCCGACGGCATTTTATAATTGCACCGCTTCCCGAAGACTAACCTGGCACAATCTAACCTTCTCTTTATGGTGCGCTTATTGAATCTAGCACAAGAACGACACCCAACAACGTCGTGCTCAGGCCCTAAACAAGGAATACACAAAGTATGATAATCTCTATGCGGTATCTGTTTCCCCCAAGAAATACAGTCATTCACTTTTTCTGACATCCGGTAAACCACTGAGGCAAGAAAAAACTAAAATATTCCCCAACGGGGTACTTAGCCAACTTTGACTCGGTCTGAAACTCCGAATTCGAAAAATTTCAGAACGCCGAACGGCACTTGCAACGCTGCTTCTGCATCGGACCATGCGGCAAAAAAGACTGAGGATATGACGTCGGTCATGCGCATTTGTACCCTGACGTCCTGATGTCAGTCAAATGCGCCTTGACCGACGTCAGCCTTATACTTTGATATTCGGGCCGACCGAGGACAGCGGACTACCCAAGAGTAAGGACTGCAGCAATGTGAGATGAAGAACATCTACAGTTATCCAACATCTACCAATCCCCATGGGTGCCGGTTAACTGAGAGTTTACTGTAAATAGAACTTAAGTGCCATTCATTGAATGGAATACAAATGCAATAAGAGAAGGGTTATGCATCTTATAAGGTGTGATGCCCCTGCACTGGCCCAGTAATCAAGGACCAGTGAGGGACGTGCACACCGAGAGGATGACAAGTACACACACAGTAGAGTACAATTTCCCTTAACAGCACACAGAGATCACAGTCAGTCTGGATCTGGTTTCTCCCTCTTTCTCCAGATCCCCGATACGACTCCCCACTGGCACAGCTATAGGGTTAAGATCTCAGCCGAGTGGTCAAGCCAAAACCTCCATCACCCTCTCTGTCCAACCAGTGCTTCGTGTCTCTGCCCAAGTAGCTGACACACACTTTGAGATTGGAGTTATATACAAACACACAGACACTCCTGGGGAAGGCTGGCACTGGTGCACTAGCTATGCCTCCTTCTGCCCAGACTATTAGGTAGTACCAGCTGCCACCAACCACTCATCAGTTAATATAAGGCCTTTACAAAGGGTGACAAATTCTACTGTGTAACATTACTATTATCCAAATGGTAAATATGTCAAAGACTTTTAAGGCTAGTTAAGAGTGGCCTGTACAGTGTCACAGAATACATATGCAAGTACTCTAGCTTAAATATCTCTAAACAAACCAGTCACAATTAAAAGGCTTAAATATATTTAATAATAAATATTAAAAGAACAAGACAATATGCAATAACTCAATACAGTGACAAGAGATTTCAGAATGACAATTATTTAAAACAACATTGCAGGTCAGTCTCACAGAAATACAGAAAACATCTAAACTAATTGTATTAAATTCCTGTCTCTAAGAGAAATCACAGTAAAGTCTTACTTACAGACAACACGCAGGCAAAAGTGCTGGGTGAATGTTTCTAGGTCCAAAGACAAATACAAAATGCACAAACTCAGTTCTCTGAGATAGTTCTTAAGTTACTATCAAATATTAAAATAAAATATAAAATAAAAATATAAAAATATAAACTATAAAATAACTTCCTTCAATAACCTCGCCTTAGCTGGAGACATTCACCCCAACCCTGGACCTAACCCACCCACAAATAACAATTACACCCCCTTTCCTCTAACCTTTCATCCCCCTACAATACTCTCAGATTTTTCACACTCAATGCCCAGAGTATCAGCAACAAAGCACATCAGTTTCAAGCATGGCTAAAGTCATAACCAGCCCGACATTGTAGCCATCTCTGAAACTTGGCTCAAACCTCACAGCTCTGACTCTGAAATCCTACCCTCTGGATTTCACATTCTTAGATGTGACCTCCCAAAGAAAAAAGGCGGAGGCGTTGCATTAATCTATTCCAATCTACTTACCTTAATTCCCCTACCAAACCCCATTCCTAAATTCGCCAATGCAGAACTAACTGTCGGTCTATTAAAAATGAATAATCACAAAAGCCTTTGTATCATCGCCCTTTAAAACCCACCCAGAAATAATGTTTCAACCCTTGAAGACGTACTCCAATGGGCCTCAGCTGAAATTAACCTTGAAACTTACATACTAGGTGAAGTAAACATCGACTGGAATAAAATCAACAGTCCCATACTCTCTCTGTCCATTAACTTCTTTAACTTTTTTTATTCAAGTAACCCACTCCATCACCAGTCCCAATAAAACAAATCCCCCAAGATCCACTCGACTGGATCTTAGCCATCCATCCAAACAAAATTACCAACTCTGGCACCATCCCTGACTCGGTTAGTGACCACCTCCCAGCTTTCATTTACCGTGCAATCACCTCCCATCCACACCAACATCAATATATTCAGACCAGCAACCTTAGAGAAGGTTTTGGGGTCAGATTCACTCTCTCAAACAAATGAATTGGAACATTCTAAAAACCCTTCCACTCGATAAAACCATAGACCACTTTAATTCTACTTTCTCAGACGCTCTAAATTCCCTAGCTCCACCAAGGAAAAAAAAATAAAAACTATAACTGCCCCTTGCCTAACCAAAGAAACAAAGCAAATTATGCATCAAAGAGACAAATCCTGGAGGCTTTACCAAAAGAATAAACTTCCCGAAACCCTTCTCCAATATACACAGCTCCGTAACTTTACAAAAACAAACAAATCTTCAAAGATAAAAAATCCTACTACACTAAGCTCCAAGTCCAACCATCTCCACAACCCTAGGCTTTTTTGGAACTCCATAAACGCACTCCTCAACCCAAGCTCCAAAAATAACCCCTGTCCAGACCCAAGTAAATCTGACCTTGAATTAGCCTCACTATTCAACTTTTTCTTTATAGAGTCACTATCCGACCTAATGAAAACTTTTCCCAACAACGACCCATCTCTCCTACATTCCACCTCATTTAAGTCCCCAAATAATTTCCTCCCTATGTTTGAGCTTAAACCCATCTCCAGTCTCCACTAACTACATAAAAAGACTTCTATCCAAACTTAAACCCTTCTCCAATGCACCTAACAACATCACTTCTTCCTTTCTCAAGTCTGCTGCTGATGGTATAGCTCTCCCAATTAGTATCCTAATTAATAGATCCATAAAGGAATCCTATGTCCCTAAACTCTGGTGTTCCACCTTTATTTTTCCTCTCCACAAGGGAGGCAAAAACACTAACATTTCAAACTTCCGCCCTATAGCTCTTGTCTCTCCAATCTCCAAAATCCTAGAAAAATGCATCCATCTCCAACTTGTGCCTTTTCTGACTTAAAACCAACTTCTTACCCCTACACAACACTGCTTCCGACCAGGACATAAAACCATAACAGCTCTACTCTCATTCTTAGAAAGTGTCAATCAAGCCAGAGATTCTGGGAACATATCAAACCAGAGATTCTGGGAAGTTATCAAGCCAGAGATTCTGGGAAATTATCAAGCCAGAGATTCTGGGAACATAGTATCCACAGTGCTCCTAGATCTCTCTAAAGCATTTGATACGGTTTCCCTTAAGCACCTTGTAAGTCACCTCTCAAACCTAAATCTCTCCCAAAACACTCTTTCCTTGTTTTCAAGCTATCTGTTAGATAGATCTCAGGCTGTGAAATGGAAAAAAAGGCACCTCACCTTTCTTATCTACCCCTACCGGAGTACTACATGGGTCCATCCTCTGACCAATGCTGTTTAATATCTTTATCAATAACTTTCACTCTGTTATTCCAATATGCAGATGACTCTACACTTGTCTGCAGATGACTCTACACTTGGTCTGCTCTGCCTCTAACCTCCCTGAACTCCTATCTAAAACTCAGACTGCCTTCTCAACTATTGAGATCTGACTGCGTCAAAATCACCTTTCTCTCAATGCTAACAAATCTAAAATACTACTATTCACACCCTCAAAATCTTTCTCTTTTGATCAAAATTTCTTCCATGTCCTTAGCCAAAGCAACTCTCCGATCAAAGCTGTTCCCTTTGCCAAACTACTCAGTGTAACTACAGACGAACACATCAAGTTCGACATCCATATTCAGCAAAATATAAAGAAAACCCACCAAAAACTAGGTATGCTATACAGGAACAACCACTTCCTCTCTACTTCTACCAGGCATACTCTGGCCTCCTCTTACCTCCTTCCCTCCCTTCCGTACGATGCCCAGCTACGAACTAACCTGTCCTCTTCCATCACTTCCAAACATGAAAGCTGTTATAACAAAATTTCTAAATCTGCCAGCAAAGCCAAACATTCCATTCATCACTGTGTTACCCTCCAATCCCTCAACTGGTTAGAATTCACAAATTACCTGGACTTCCTCCAGTTCACTACAGCACATAGACTAATATTTAATTCAACCAAATGCCTCACTCTAACATTCTTCACCCATACTCCCCAAATAGAACTCTCAGATCTGAACACTAAAACTTAATTACTATCCACAAACCTAAATGTCCTGCTGGACAACTTCTCCTCTCCTTCTCCTTAGATAAGAAATGGAACTCCCTCCATTCCACACTAAGGACAATGTCAAATACAAACAACTTCAAAACTCAGCTTTACACCTACCTCTCCTCCAAATGAAATGTAATTGCATTCTCCCTACCTAGAACTCATTAACAAAAGCCCCTGGGAGGGTACCCTCCTGAGTTCCTAAGCACCTTATAGAGGGCTATAACCTTCGATAGCTAATTCCCATACAATCTCTCACACTCTGTAAATATTGTAAATAGCTTTTGACTTTAACTGTGTGAATTTGTTAAAATGCATCTGCATGATATTTTCCACTATGTGCAATACTGCTCACTCTTTGTATTATTTGATATGTATTTGTACTTTTATTTTTATTGGACTGCTATCTCTGGGCCCAGTGGACTTCCCCGGTAATCAAACTGGAAATAAATAAATAATACTGCTGCGTTATCTCAGATTACATAATTCTTTGTCACCTCTGCCTTCAGTTCCCAGGCTAACAGAAACTTAAAAATTTAGCACCTCTGTGTCAAAAATACTTATCTCTCAGAAGTTTGCCTACAACTGGAAGTCAGTTTGCTTAGAACTGGAAGTCAAAAAACAATTAAACACTTTTACATTTGAAACCTTTAATTATTTGTTTCCAGACAATAGAAAGAACTCCTAGCTGTCGACATTCTGTCTCCTAGCGGAGTCAAACACCATAGTAAAACTCTTTGCTTTTCTTGAAGGTTTACAAGTTACTCTGTATGTTCCAGCCTTTACCATCAAAACATACATTTGCATAGGCATATAGTTTATAAACATTTCTGCTCTTTTCCAGCAGGGCACCCTGTGGTTTCATTCTTGAAGCTCAGTACAGAACATACAGTTAAACTACTGGTACAGAAGTGTGTGTTGAATATACACATAACATATAGTTTTCTCACATTTATAAGACAAGCATACGAATAATATTACTATTCACAAATGACAGACTTATTTATAAAATTCCACTGGGCTGGCAGCCTTCACATAAAGTCACACAGTGACAAAGCTATAGTGGAATATATGTAGAAATAGCGTCAATGTCAATATTAACTGGAAATCTGAATGGTCTTGTAGGTACAGAAAAACGGTAAAAAGAGAGTAGAGTGCAAACAGAAATTTATTGAGAAATGTACTTATAGCTAAAAATGTAAGTTGATAAAGAAGAGATTGAAGGGGGCAGAGGGAAAGATGTGGTGATGATAAAACAAAGGAGAGGGGTTTTGTTTAGTTAATAGGGAGGGGAAAATGCTACACATGGAAGGCTTGTGGCAAGGAAGGGCTACTGGTCTGAAAATGGAATTAACTTGAATAGGATACATGCCCTGCCCAAGACAGCAGTTTTACAACTAAGGAAAATGATAGGGAAAATATGTTTTCAGCAAGGGATCTTAATTATAGATGGAGACTGGAATATGGTCTGCAATGATTAGGACATGTCAGGTGGCCCCAAAAGAGAGATCATTATCTGCAAGAGTAGATTCTTAAGGAAATGTATACAAGTATATGGGATGGAGGATGTAGTAGTAGTGGAAGTAGTAGCAGTTTTAGGCGCTCAAGTGAACTTTGCTTACCATTTTTGCAGGTATAAGAATTGGGACAGAGTGGTATTTACTACAAAATATGAGATTATTCATTTACTTAATGGAACAGCTGTACATCCAATTACAAAATCAGATCATACAAAAATCTATAAAGGTTAGGGAAGGGTCCAACTTCCAACTGGGAAGAAAGGAATTGGTACTTGCATACTTATTTAAGCAAAAAAGTAGGCACTTCAGGAATGCATAGCTAATACGATTAGGGAAGTACTAGGAAAGATTAAAAATGGGTAGGAAGATAGTACAGTTGTGTATACTTAGCATAAATGTAGAGGTTTGTGTGTATTCACTGTTGCAGTCCTGTCTTCAGGGATTTCCTGCCTTGAAAGTCCTTGGCCGGCTTGACTACCAGAGTAGAAATCTTCCTCCTCCTCAGGCTTGTGGACATCCTATCCTGCATCGATATGCTTGGGTATATAGGGAGCCAGCCGATGCCATGATATCAGTTCAGTTTTATCTTGCACCCTAGAAGTAGGAGAGACCAGGATAAACAATAAAAGCAAGGATCCAAGACAGAAACCTAAGCAAGAAGGGGGTCCCCTTGGCTTGGGAAGAAGATCGAAGTAGACTACCATTGTAGGCAAAGGGGGAAGGAGGAAGGGAAAGAAAACTTCAACAATGAATACACTCTAACATCTGCATTTATTGTAAGTGTACACAATTGTACTATGTTCTTTGTGTTTCACTGTTGCAGTCCTGGCTTGTGGAATGATTCCCAAAGCTGAGATGAGGGTGGAGGAAGATTAGGGGGAGGATGCCACGCAGAATGGTAGTGGCAAACCCTGCTCTAGACCTGGAAAATGCTGATGTGGTAGTGTTTGGTAAAGGTAGCAGCAGCCCTAGTAGACTGAGTCCTGACTGCTTTAGGTGTTTTTTTTTTTTTTTTTTTTTTTTTACCATGACTGCTGTAACAAAAGGAGATCCAGTGAGAGATCCACTTGGAAATCGTTTATTTGGAAACCAGTTTCCCTTCAGAACTAGTTGCAAAGGACACAAAGAGTTGGCCTAATTTCCTGAATGATTGAGTTCCGTCAAAATAGTAGCGGAGTTGTATGGCTTGATTCAAGAATGTGACAGTGACCACCTTGGGCATAACAGATGGATTAGTCCATAGGGAAACTCTGTCTGGGAGGAAGATGAGAAATGGTTCCAATGCCATGAGAGCCTGCAACTCAGAGACCCTCCTAGCCAAAGTGATGGCCAGCAAAAGGGCAGTCTTCCAAGTTAAAAACCTTAAATCAGCAAAAGCTGCTAGTTTAAAGGGAGGATGGGTCAATTATTCTAGAACAAAATTCAGGTCCCATGTAGGGGTGGAGTTACCTCCTCGGAGATCTGATTTGAATCACTCCTCTAAGAAATTGTCTTAGCAGGGAGTGAGAAAAGACAGGAGGAAGAGCAGGTATGTGGGCTGAAATGGCAGATGTGTGAATATTAATGGAAAAGAGGGATAGGCCTTTGCCAACCAGGCTTGTCAGGCAATCTAAAATGACAGATATCTTGGCTGAGGCAAGACTGAGGCCTTGCTGCTGGCACTGGATGGATAATCTTTTCCAATTAGCGGAGTATGATTTCCTAGTGCTAGGCCTTCTGGCCTCTTAAGAATGTTTTGAACTTGTTTGCTTAGGTTGGGGTTGGAGCTGGATGCTGTGGGAGTATCCAGGCTGATAGTCTGAGTGACTGCAGTTTGGGGTGCACAATCCTTCCCTTGTCCTGAGTCAGAAGGCCCACTCTCTGAGGTAACTGCCATGGATTTTCATTAGTTAAACTGAATAGCAGAGGATATCACTGTTGCCTGGGACAGTCTGGGCCTGTAAGGATGACTTGGGCCCTCTTCACTGATTTTAAGAAGGACCTGGGTAAGTAGAGGCAAGGGAAGAAACGCATAAAGGAAGAGGTGGGTCCAAATAAAGGAGAAAGCATCTGTCTTCCAAGCTGAGAGCAGTTTGCTTCTGGAGCAAAATATTTTTAGTTGAGCATTTTCTTTGGTGGCAAAGAGGTCTATCTGTGGGGTACCCCATTTCTGGACTATGTTGAGAGATGTTTCTCAATGCAGATGCCATTCACAGGGGATTCATCAAGTTCCTGCTGAGGTGATCTGCTAGAATGTTTTGTACACCTGGAAGGTATTGTGCCAGGAGGTGCAACCCCAGAGTGTGAGCGATCTCCGAAATCTGCATAACTAGTCGACAGAGGGTACAAATGAGTACCCCCCACACACTTGTTTATGTACCAAATGACTATGGTATTCTTTTTTTTGACTAACAGAACCCCTGGTTTCCATTTTTCCTTGAAAGCTACCAGGCCCTTTTGCATCACCATAAGTTCTTTCCAGTTTATGTGCTTGTCTGACTTGAATTTCCCCATTTCCCTTGGGACTAAAGGTGACTGAAATGAGCCTCCTAGGCTGTCTCTGAGGTATCAGTCATTAGTTTCTGCCCCTGAGGAGTGAACTTGAAAAGACAACCCTGGTTCTGAGCACAAGCCTGTGCCCACCATGCAACGTCCTCCTTGAGACAAGTAATTAGCTGAATTTCTGTCGCCAGGGATCGTGTGTGTGGGCACCACACATTCTTGAGGTACCACTGGAGTTTCTTCACGTGTAGCCTGGCCAGAGGAATCATGAGGATACAAGATCCCATGCAGCCTAGTGCTCTGAGGAATTCCTTAGCTGAGAGGCATTGTCTCTGTATAATGCTTTGAAAGTACTGAGTCAGAAAGGAGACCTTGCGTGGTGGGATAAAAGCCTTTTGAAGGGATGAATCCAGAAGAGTCCCCAGAAAAAACATCCTGGTGAAGGGTTCTGTGTTGGAATTGCATATATTTATGGTGAACCCCAGAGAGGTGAGGAGGTTCAGAGTAAAGGCCAGATCCCTGACAAGCTTTGGCAGATTTGTTGCTTGAATTAAGCAGTCGCCTAGATAAGGATAAATTTGGATCCCTCTTGTTCTGCAGAATGAGATTACAGTGGCTAAGCACTTTGTGAAAACCCTGGGAGCAGCAGACAAGCCAAAGGGCAGAGCAAATAACTGAAAGTGACTCATACCTGCTCTGAAACATATTACACGTCTGCATGACTCCTCTATAGGAAAGTGCAAGTAAGCATCTTTTAGATCCAGGGTGACCACGAAGACCTGATGAGCTATCATGAGCAAAAGGTTTTGAAGAGTCAACATTTAGAATTTTGGTACCAGGAGGGACTGAATGAAGGTGGAGAGTTCTAGAATATTTAGCCAAAAGCCTTATTTTCTGGGAACCAGAAACAGCCTAGAGTAGAATCCCTTTCCCTTTTGGTGTTCTCGGACTGGTTCCACTGAGCCCTGTGAGCACAAATTGAGAATTTGGGAAAGGGCCTCTGTTCTTTGATTTTTGTGATATATCTGGATAACCCAAGTACTTTAAGGGCTCTTTGAAAGTGAGTCTGTAATCATATGAAATAACCTTCAGAACACACTTGTCTGAACTAATGAGGGGCCAATTCTCTTTGAATAGGGATAACCTTCTTCCTAGTCTCAACAGAGGCCTGCGTCACTACTTCAGCTGCAGAAGGGGGCTGTGAAAGAGCTTCGTCTTCTTCAATGATCATGAGCCTTGGGGGACTGGCTGATGGAGAAAGGTTGTCGTCCAAGGCCCTAAGCTTGGGTCTTTTTTCACTATCCTTCTTCCACTTAGGGAGCTCGTCCTCTGGACTAATGGCAGCCGCTATCTGACGTTGCAAAGTAGGCTGGAGAATAAGGTGCCTAGCTAATATATCAGCCCTACACCTAATAATCTGAGAACTAAACTGTGCACAGAAATGACAATTTGGACCATCGTGATCTGGCCCTAATCAGGTGACACACAGTGAATGGAAGTCTCTGTGCGGGATTTGCTTACCACAGCGGAGACTATTGTGAACCTTATCTGACATGGGTTAAAGCAAGAAAAGAGAGTTCCCCAATGGGGTATTTAGCGGTCAGATGACCTCTTTCTGGTGTGGACTGACCAACTCATTGAAATACTGCTTCGGGGTCCGATGGCAAGAAAAGATATATCATGGCATCGGCTAGCTCCCTATATACCCAAGTGTACTGACGTCAGTTAGGACATCCACCAGCTTAAGGAGGAAAGAAATTTTTACTCTGGTAGTTGGGCTATTGAAGGGCTTTCATGGCAGGAAATCCCACAAGTTAGGACTGCAACAGCGAAACATGAAGAACTTACAGCTGGTGCTTAGAAAGTAGCGAAAGACACTTTTGAGCTATGCTATAAATAAAGGAACAGAAACATAGGAAAAGTATACATGTCAAAGGGTTGGTGAGGATTAAAGCACTACAGAATTTAGAGACCATCACTGATTAGGAGAACCAAAAACAGGGGTGCCATCGAGAGTATCAAAGAATGTCTGGACAATATGCATAAGTGTGGTAAAGTGGTACTTGTGCAATTACTCAACAATAACCTTGAGTACACAATGTTTTAGTGCAGAGATTAGTGAAAGCCAAAAGTGAAGAGAGCAGTGATAAAGCTGTGGGATCCTCAATTCAGGAAAATAACCGATGAATGATGAAGAGGTGGTCACCCCAGAAACAACCAGGTAAAACATTATGTATTATGAACTCTTATGAAATAGGGAAATGTGGGTATTTTATTTAAGTCTTTACAAAGCAGATGAATAGGGGCGACCAGGACAAGATTTTGTTAGAGAATGTCATGGTAAACCTGGGATTGCCAAAGGTGACTGTGTTTCAGGGCTCAACTGTACATTGTAAAAACATAGAAGGATGAAATGAAAGTGGCCGATGGGCAGTCAGGCTACTACATCACCAGGATCAGATGGTATTACCCATATAGAAATCTGGAAACTGGAGGAGGGAAAGATCCTTATAAATGCAAGGAAGAAATTAATGGAGTCTTGTAAGTGGGGGAAGATACCTGTATCTTGAAAAAAAGCAGTTGTGATGGTGACTTTACATAAAGTGGGGAAAAATACTGTGGATCCTGCCTGTTATACACCAATTCCAATTTTATGTCATGACTACAAAGTATACATGTCTACATTAACAAAAAAAAAGTTAGCAGGAGGGTTGCCAACACTGATAGACCTAGAACAGTGTGGATTTACAGAGGGGAAGCCAACAGATGACATTGATGGAACGCTGACTATTTAGAAAGATGCAGACAACAAATTACCATTACTAATGATGATAATTAATTAATGAAAGCTTCTGATGGGCTAAGTTGTGAATGTATGTGTAAGATAATAGTTATATTTGTGTTTCCTATCAAAACTATTGAATTAATAAAGAAAAAAATAATTTATATTTGTATATGTGTGCACAGATGCATATCTATACACACATGCATATATACATATATATATATATATATACATATATATATATATATATATATATATATATATATGTTAGAATAGAGGGTAATCATGCTGGGGGAGGCAGGGATGCCATCCTCTTCATTATCGCATTATCGTTTATAATACAGAATTAAATAAATTATATTTAAAATAATAAATAATCTAAATAGCATATAGACAGAAAAATATCTAAACACAAAATATTGACAAACTCTAACCACATCCAAAAAAAAGAAAGTATGTCTTACCATAACTTTCCACCTGTGTTGTCAATCTTCTGTAATCTTTGACTGTGGGCACCGAGCCTTGGAACTGAGTCAGCCATTTTTCCAGCTCGCGCCTCCCAAAACTCTTGAGCTAGGCTCTACCCATAATGCTCCTCACTATATTACTTCAAACTGAGTTTGCCTACAATAGTGATAGACAGAGTAGTAGTAATACATAAGAGACCATATCTGTGTCCCTATTATGAAGCCAGTCTTTGGGAATACTCTATCTTAGGCAGGGGGAAGGGGGGGGGGTGTCAAAGATCAGGGAAGGGGGGGGGGTGTCAAAGATTAGTGAAGATCGACAAAACAGATGGAACATTAATGGTAAGACATAACTTCTTTATCCGATGTTGTCAATCTTCACTCAATCCTTGATTGTGGGACAGAGTCCCTAGCTACCTGAATCTTGGGAGGTCTCACAAAAAAATATTCCTGAGCATCATTGAACGCACGTCCCCTACAGACCTGGTCCAGTTTGCAATGAGTAATAAAGGTATGAGGAGGTGCCCATGTAGCTGCTGCACAAATGTCACTAAAGTTGTTCTAGCATGAAAAACTGCAGAAGTGTCTACAGCTCTGGTTGAATCATCTTTCACAGGACTTGGTGGGTGAAGTCTCTGAGTGATAAAGGTGATATAATCCCTAAGCCATTTAGCTAAGGTAACCTTAGAAACTGGGTTACCTAAGGAAAGTGAGGAAAAGGTAATGAACAGTTGGTCAGATT
The DNA here is from genome assembly GCF_019279795.1 of Protopterus annectens. NCBI lineage: Eukaryota > Metazoa > Chordata > Ceratodontiformes > Protopteridae > Protopterus > Protopterus annectens. The sequence continues at coordinate 618,832,995 of NC_056734.1, read as the reverse complement.
TTCTGATGTCCTTTGTTCTGTGAAGGTACAAATATAATTGCCTGTGAATGTCTAACAAATGCAGACAGTACTCTCCCTTATTAGAAAAATTAGGGAAAAAGACTGGTAGATGTAAGGTTTGATTAATATTTGATTCTGAAACAACCTTTGGCAAAAAGATGGATTCACCCTGAGGGAGATCCTTATGAAATATTAAATAGGGGGGCCTGCAGGACAAAGCTTGAATTTTGGATATTCTTCTGGCTGAAGTGATAGCTATCAAAAACAAAGTTTTCTAGGTCAAAAACTTTAAATCAAAAGTTGCTGAAGGTTCAAAAGGGGATGAAATGAGAGACTGTAGGACCAAGGATAAATCCCACAGAGCAATGGGGTCTTTAAACGGAGGCCTCAGCATTAAGGTTCCTTTCAAAAAGGCTTTACAAAGTTTATGAGACATAAGTGAAGAACGATCAAAACCACCATGGAAATTAGGTATCGCAGAGAGATGTACTCGAATGGTGGAAGCTGAGGAGCCAAACTGATGAGGAAAGGCCAGAAATTCTAAAACTTTATCCAGAAGTGCTGCGTAGGGGTCAATATTACTGTCAAGCGACCATCTAGTAAATTGTATACATTTGTTATGGTACAGCTTTCTAGTTGAAGGCTCGTGGTGGGCCAAAATGGTTTGTTGGACTGGGGAAGTAAGGGAGGCATGCCTGGCAATCATGGGAACTGGAAAAGCCACACAGTGAGCTTGAGATGCTGGAGATTCAGACAAACCATTCCTTCTGGGTGAGATAACCGGTCTGGAATTGGGTCCAGAATCCAAGGCTTCTGAAGTAGGTGAGGCCAAAGGAAGAGAAACTAGACTTGTCGAGGGCAGAACTGAGCAATGAGGACTTTGCTCTTTGACCTCTTGGCTTTCTTTAGAAACTGACATATCAGAGGAGTCAGGGGGGAAAGGCATACAGAAGACCTGGGGCCAACCGGGGAGAACAGCGTCTCTGGGTGACTCCCTAGGAGGGGGGATTAGGGCAAAATAACTGCTGCACTTGCTGTTCAGAGGAGATACAAATAGACTGCAGCAAGGTTGACCCCAGGGGCGGAAGATCTTTTCCACCACTACTGAATTGAGAGACCACTCATAAGGCATTAGAATAGTTCTGCTCAACTTGTCTGCAAACACGTTGGAGCTCCCCGGAATGTGCGATGCCATTAGAAAATGGTTGGAAGAAATCGCCCATTGTCAAACTCTGAGGGCTTCTTGACAAAGCTGGTAAGACTTGGTTCTGCCTTCTTTGTTGATGTTCCAGACTGCCGACATGTTGTTTGTTTGTACTGCCTCTGTTCCAAAGGGCAGGGTATCTTGAAATGCTCGCAATGCTAAGAGCACTACCCTTATCTCTAGAACACTGATATGCAAACTGGCCTCCATCTGGGACCAAGTGCCTTGGACTGTCCTTCCCAGATAATGCCTCCCCACCGTTTCAGAGAAGCATCCACGGTTACTATAGCTTGGGGCTGAGGTAGGACAAAGGGACGACCTGACAAGATTCGCTGGAATGGAGCCACCAAGACAATGATTGGTGATCAAAATCTGATTAGACATCAGTTGGTTTAATAATGACCACTGGGAAGCCAGAAGACGTTGAAGAAACTTCATGTGATATCTGGCTATGGGAACTAGGGTAATAGAGGCTGCCATTGACCCTAGAGCCTGCAGGATGAGTCTTGCTGGAACACTTATGTTCTGAATGATGTGGACGACTTGTGATCTGATCCACTGAAGCCTTTCTAATGGGAGTGATGCAAATCCTGTGACTGTGTCTAGCATAGCTGCAATGAATTCCAGTTGTTGTATGGGTTCCAAATGGGATTTTTTGTAATTTATTGTGATTTCTAAGTTGGTGCAAAGATGAAGGGCATAATCTCTTGTCTTTACGAGTTGACACCTAGTGGTAGCAGTAAGAAGCCAGTCGCCAAGTATGGAAACACCTGGTACCCTAGCAATCTAAGATGTGCTGCTACCACTGCCATGCATTTGGTAAGCACCATGGGGGATTTGGTGAGGTCAAAGGGCAGTGCCTTGAACTGACAGTGATCAGCTCCCAGCCAGAAGCACAGAAATCTTCTGGAGTGCTTTCCATTTTTATGTGGTAATACGCATCCTGAAGATCTACTGAGCACATCCAGTCATCTTTTTCCAAAAATGGAAATATTGACTGTACAGAGACCATCTGGAATTTGCTTTGTTGAACTGATTTTTTCAAGTGGCTGAGATCCAAAATGGGTCTGCATTCCCCTGTTTTTCTGGGCACAAAAAGGAACCTTGAATAGATTCCGGATCCTCTCTGGTCTGGTGGGGCTGATTGGATGACTTTTGTCGAGCAGTTTTTGGATTTCTAAGACTGCTGCTTCCCTGTGACTGGGTGGAATGTCTGGCAGCCTTTTTTGTGTATTTGGTTTTGTTGAAAGGGGAATGATTCATCCTCTTTTTCATGATCCTGCACCCATTTTTCCAATGTCATTTGCAGCTGCGTAGACTAGTACAGGGATAATCATATCCTGACAGTCTCCAGCAGAAGGCAATTGGGCCTCCATTTGGGAGCGCTGGTAGGAGCTACCTGAGAAGGAATCGCTCAACCCCTGGCACTGCGGGCCACTTCTGCCTCTTGGACAGCATCTTCCATTATTACTTCCCCCTCTGCCCTGGGAGAAGTCCTTGCCACGTGAGCCTTGGAAAGGCGCTTGGGTCTTTTTGAACTATAGCCTCCCACTTCTCTGGTTTCTAGAGTAGGGCCACTGAGGAGTGGAGAAGCATATGCTCATGGCAGAAAGAGTCTTCCCATCTTTCTCACATCTGGCTAGTGTGTCTTTAAACTTGTGTCCAAACAGGGATGATCTATTAAATGGAGCACTGCTGAAAGAAGATTTAAATGGCTCTGCAAAGTCACACAAGCACATCCAGGCATATCCCCTGATGGCTACGCCTGAACCTGCTGCTCTTGTTGTCCCTTCAGCTGTATGAGCAATTAGCCTCAAAAACAAATTGGAAATTGATTCAAGGGTGGCGAGCTGAGAGGTAACTGCTACTGCTCCTTTGAGAGTGTCTGAAAGCTTTTTGATCAGATCTCTCTGCAACCTAGTGAAGTGTGCCATATAATTCAAGGACCTGAAAGCGAAGGTTGATGAAGCATATACGCATTTCCCAAACCTATTCATAGTCCTAGATCCCTTGTTAAGAGGATGGATAGTAGAGCTTTCTTCTGCAAGTTCATTTTTGGTGGCTGCCACCATCACCATGGCGTCTACGGGAATACCCTTGGTCCAATGTTGTTCATCCTTAGGGGCAGACAGAATCTGGTCAGGTCTCTTGGGGTTTGGCTCGATGAAGTTAGGCATCTTCCAGGCCCTTTGAGTGAGTAGTTCAATAAGCTCATCAGCAGGTGGAGAGATTCAAGAGGTAGAAGGCTGGGCACGAAAAGCCTCCAGGTATACTGATTCCTCTGAGGAAGGTTGGAGGGAAGTCCAGCTACCCCTCTGCTTCAGAATTTCTAGGATATCCCCAAAGGAAACATAAACAGGGGCCACTCTGGGGGAAATTTCCCCGTCATCGAAATCAGTATACTCTGTGAAAGACTCTTCCGCTTCGTCTTGCTCTTTTTCTTTGAGGGTACCTCTTCGGTGGGATGTTCTGGAGAGGTATCAAAAGAAGAGGTCACCATGGTGAATCGTTCCTGAGGCTTGTGTGCCTTCTGTCCAAGTAATGAGCCTCAGGAAGCTCCAGTCGAGGGGATGTACAAGATACTTGGCCTGACAGGGATGGCATAGACTGAATCCACATTGGACAAAGCTTCCTCCATGGCATGAAAGGCAGACCCCCCAGTAGAGGGATGGTAGCCCAGAACAAAAATAGACTCCTCTGGAACCATAGTCCCACCCTGCACCGAGGAAGCCACCTCCAAGGCAGACGCCAAGGCTGAGCTTAATGCCAAGGACTTGAAGGGCAAGGAGGGCACTGAAAGTATCAAAGTGGTCCCACCCTGCACCAAGGAAGCTGCCTCCAAGGGAGAAACCAAGGCTGAGCTTACAAATGCCAAGGCCCTGAGGGGAATGGAGGGCTCTGAAAGTATCGAAGTCAAACCTTGTCCCTTGGAGCCAGCAACAAAGCTTTGACCTCCGGAGATCTCTGGTTCAGATAAACCAGAAGACAATTATCGGTGATGGAGATGGAGCTCTAACCGGCACCTAGGCAGTCAGAGCCAGGAAAGTCGGTACTAGGAGCTCCAAAATCTCAGTTGGAGTCAGAGGAAGAATCTGAATGAGCATTGAGGAAGGACCGGCTCTGGAGCAGAGTTGGCTTGGAAAACAAGGATGGCGGCAACCCCCTTGCCACCAACTGATGGGGACCTAGGTGGTCTTGGTTCCAAAAAAGGACTTGGTGGACGGTCAGTGAATGGGTCAACAGATGGACAGTAAGAGGTCCTTGGAAACGTAATAAGCAGAGACTGCTTCAGTACTGTGGGTTCAGTTGGAACCAAAGCTTCAGTTGTTTGCACCGAAGTCTGAGTCGAAGTCAAGTCATCTTTACCTATCGGTGCTGAAGATGCAATTGACACAAAAGGAGGTTTGGTCAATTTTGCAGGTGGTTCCAAGGAACTTGTCAGAATCAAATGAGATCATTTTTAGTTTTGGATGATGAAGAAGAGGAAGAGCTGGCTTAAGTCTTGGGACCAGATATCACCTCTTCAAAATCACCTTTCTGTGGTCTGTCAAGGTCCTGGTAGAGAAACCATGGCAAGTAGCACAATCCTGCTGGAGATAGACAGTACCTAGACAGTAAACATAAAAGGTGTGTCCATCCGAGTTAAGCATTTTTCTATCACATTTTGGCACCTTTTAAACTGAGAGGTGCCCTTAGTCGGCCATAGTCATAAAATAGAGGACACACACACACACACACACACACACACACACACACACACACACACACACACACACACACACACACAAACAAACCGGAAAGAGAGAGAGTGTCCTTTCCTTTTTAGGGAATGGAAGTACCAACAAAGATATGTTAGATTACCTAACAGTAAAAGGCGATGTAAAGGGAAGAAAAGTCACCCACACACTAAAAATGAGTGAGGAGCAGGTATAAATATAGAATAATTATAACTGTAGGAAGATAGACAAAAAATGTAAGAAACTCACAATAATGTACTGCCAAGGCTTGAGTAATTGGTTAAACACATCTGACACCACGAAGCAGCAAACAAGATGTGAGGTAATTTAGTGATGAACATTATGGCTCGAGAGTTTTGGGAGGCACGAGCTGGAAAAACAACCAAGTTGGTTCAGAGGCTCAGAACCAAGCCCACAGTCAAGGATTGAGTGAAGATTAACATTAGTTTCAATGTCTTTGCAGTGGGGCAAGTCCGTCTTGCATCCCCCACACCTACTACTCATTTTTTAAACCAACTCAAAGGTTGAATGACAATGGGGAAAGGGCATAACCCTTCCCAAGTACAACTTTGATTCTGTCGATATTTTGTGTTTAGATATTTTTGTTATTGGGTTATTTTAAGTACACACACATATTACGTATATATATGTTAAGAAAAACCGCTGCTCCAAAGCCACAAAACGGTATTTTAATAAACAAATGTAAGCACTTTCATTTCCAATGCTAAAAAAAATCAGACAAACAGATACACTACCTCACATTTTGTTACCTTCATAAAATCCTAGTGCATTTTGAATGCTAAAAGCTAAAAAAAAAAATAAATGACCTGTTAGTAACAGCCTGCATTTAATTGCTGGAACCTGTGTTCTGAGAGACTGCCTTCCAGACTATCTGCTACATACTCTAGCTTGCACTGCATGTGAATTTTTTCTACTGTTTTTGCTACTTTTCTGTATAAAAAAAACAAACAAAAAAAAAAAAAAACTGTAAGCCTGTTTCCTATCTTTCCTGTAACTAGTGTTCCAGATACAGATTTGCTGTATCCAGGACTGTATGTAAGCTTCTGAGCCCCCCAAGCCTTTATGTGTTGGATGGAAGCCTTCTAGCTTATCAGTGGGAGTGGTAAGCACTAGGTAACCTGTCTACCACATAAGGAGTGGTTCTGGCCCAGAAATTGTAGTTATTGGCCGTTTGGGCAATCTCATCTCTCTCAACTTTCTGATGTGAAAGCCTGCATTTGCAATTGTTTCTGTCCTGTAACTCGGCTAGTGCAGATACAGATTCTTAGTTTTAGCACTTAAACTTGCTTATTAATGCTCAGAACTTGTAAGCACTAAACAAGCTACTAATTACTATAGCACTCAATCTTACTCATTACCTAGAGGAGAACAGTTTTTGTACTTACGTTTCTCACTTGCTTTACAGAAAAACAGCTCTTGTATTCACTTTCCTCACGTATCTAGAGGAAAATAGTTTTTTATTCAGGCATGTCCAAGAGTTAGCTCCCAGTGTTCTCTCCTATCTGATGAATCTGGGCATCTTGAGGCAATGTAGAAATTGCCTCATGTACACAGACAACCCTCTCCTCCTGCCACCCAGCACTACGACCTGAGAAAGATGCACTTATCTAGCCAAACTGGAGGTAAAGCTCTCTCCAACCAAGACTGAACTTGACAGTCATGAGGAGAAGGTAAACATTTGCATCACACCCACACTCATCAAATAGTCTTACTAAATCTACACCACCAAAATCCACACACAGTAACACAAAAACATTCGCAGAGTCTCTAAATAATAATCTGTCTAAGCAACAGAGACCTCCAAAGCAGAAAGGCAAGCAACTTCCATCCCCCAACACAACCCAAATGGCACACAGCCCACAGAGTCAGTGTGCCACTCAACCACAGCCAATAAGGCAAACCAACGTACCCAACACACTAGTCATAGGTGACTCTATAGTCAGGCACACTGATGTCCCATTCACCAGACTAAACAAGGAGAAGGTTACTGTCACAGCTGCCTGTCGGGTTCCAGGATCCGCCACATAACCCACGCACTCAGGTCACTCCACAACAAGTACAAATATGACTCTGTCATTGTCCGTGTTGGTGTGAATGACCTGAGATGTACCTCCCTGGACTACATATAGAGAGACATGGAAGAGCTCTCCAATCTTGTAGCCCAGGCAGGTATGGCCCTAGCCCTGAGTAGCATTCTGCCATTGCCCCGAATGATACCACAGTACAAGGACAAAATGATTGACTTCAACAATTGGCTAAGCTTCTGGTGTCATTCTAAGGGGATCCAGTATCTGTCTGCTTGGGATGACATGGTTGACAGACCACGATGCTTTGCCACAGATGGCCTGCACCTGTCACCCCTGGGATTCCGGACACTGGCTAAGGCTCTTGCTGCCCCTATAGTGCCTCTTTTAGGCAAGGTTTAAATAAATTCACCACCATAACAGGAACAGGTAAGCAAAAACTGAGGGTAATGCTACTCAATGTTAGAAGTCTAAATCTCAAAATGCACTCACTCGAGGCACTCCTTAAAATGGAGAACATTGATATCTGTGCAGTGACTGAGACCTGCTTCAAGACTCCAGAGAGCACCCCTGCACTACCAGGCTATAACTCATACCACACTTTTCGGCCATGTAACCTGGACCGAAACACCAAAGGCGGAGGTGTGTCCATATTCATTAAGGATATCCACACCTCCAGGCTAGTTGCTCAGTATAATGCATCCGAGGTTACCAAAGTGCAACTAACTCTGGGTAAAACTGCAATCCAAATTGTAGCTTGCTACAGATCCCCCACCATGCCCCAAGATTCCCACTCCTCTTTTCTTGATGTACTGGAAAATATTAGGGTTCAACCAAACACCCTAATAATGGGCGACTTCAACTACCCCACCATTAAGTGGGAAAACTACTCGTGTACCAACTCCTTAGCTCAACACGTTCTGGAAATCATAAACTCTAATGCCCTGGATCAACTTATCCACACCCCCACCAGGGGCAACAATATCCTAGACCTAGTCATTACCAACATGAGTGCCCGGTGTTCCACACCTGACGTCAACTCCTCATTGGTCCGATCCCACCATAAGCTAATCACCCTTGATATCCACATCCCGCCCCCATTAAGGAAACCACGGAAAAAAATTTCTCCAAAGCAAACTTCATGTTTCTTAAGACAGAAGTGGTGAACTTCATGACACCCATGCAGATGGACAATACAGTTAAACTGCTGAATCCTACACAAATGCACTCTATAAGCACTTACACGAGTGCATGGATCGTGCTATCCTCCAAAAAAAGGAAGCCAATCTGGTGGTCCCCTGCCATAAACAAACTGTGCAACAGAAGGAAGAAACTGTTGCAAAAGAGAGTAAAATCAGTAAGAAGCTGAGATCCCTTATAAGATCCTCCAAAGCTAGCTACGAAATCAAAATCGCCACTAATTCTAAGGACAACCACAAAACATTTTATAGCTATGTCAAGAATCTCGATGGCAACACCCAGATCTGCTCTGAGTTACAGCACAAAGGCATGAAAATTACAGAACAAGACTCTGGCAGATAGGTTCAGTGCTAACTTTACCCCCCTTCACCCCCTAAAGGGCCCATACCTATACAGGAAGAATGCAGAGTCCCTGTAATCACAACTACACAGGGAAAAGCTGCACTCTCTAAAGCCAAAAATACAGCATCCATGGGATCGGACAACATCCCAGGCTGCGTTTTACACGAACTTCAGAACGAACTGGCTCCCCACTTAAGCACCATGTTCAGTAATAGCCTCGCATCAGGCTTTGTGCCCACTGAATGGCGCACAGCAACAGTTATCCCACTTCACAAAGGGGGAGCCACCACTGATCCTGGGAACTATTGACCTATTAGCCTGATGAGCCTGGTCTGCAAGGCCATGGAACGTATCATCATGGAACTCAAACAAAGACCTTGATAACCTCCAAACTCTGGATCCCACCCAATTCGGGTTTGTGAAAGGCAGATCATGCCTCCTGAACCTGAATGACTTCTTTGAGGCAGTCACCAAAGCCGTAGATGAGGGTAAGGTGGTTGACACAGCCTATCTTGACCTCGCCAAGGCTTTCGACACCATCCCCCATTCTGGAATTATAGCTAAACTCACTAAACTAGGTATAAATCCCTACATCACAAGACGGGTTGCCAACTGGCTCACTGACCGAACCCACACTGTAAAAGTTGCAGACTCCAAATCTGACCTCAAAGCAGTGACAAGTGGAGTACCACAGGGTTCCGTCCTGGGACCTCTCCTGTTTGTTATCTACTTCTCTGAAAGTACAGGCTAACAAAGAAGGCCTCTGGCTAACGAAGTTCGCAGATGACTGCTAACTAGGAGCCTATAGTCAAGTCCTCAAATGATGTGGACATCCTACAGAAGGGCCTTGCTGAGACAGATGTCTGGTGTCAGAGCCATGGCATCAAGCTCAATGCCAAAAAGTGCAGTGTCATCCCCTTTGGTAAAAACTCTGTACCCATGAACTACCATGTAGGCAGCAATCTACTTAACACCGAATGTGTGTTAAGAGATCTTGGGACCCAGGTGGACAGTAGTCTCTCCTTTGATAGTCACATCGCCACAGTAGTCGGGAAATCCTTATATGTGACACACCTTATCATAAAAGCGTTCTCATCCAGGAAAAAAGAGGTCATTGTTCCCCTCTACTCGACACTCATTAGACCCATTATAGAGTACAATGCCCCTTTTAGAATGTACCTCACAAGACATCTGCAGCAACTGGAAAGGCCACAGAAGTACCTCACAAAGAGGATTACTGGCCTCAAACAAATGCCCAACATTGACCGCCTCAAAAAACTCCGGCTTTACTCTGTAGCATATCACCTACTCCAAGGTGATCTCTGCCTAACATATAAAGCTATGTCAAACCCAGAGCTGTTGGACATGCTACACCTAAAGAAATCCCAATCCCTCCGAGCTACACGCTCTAGGGACCTACACCATGTCGCCACAATAAACAGGACATGCTGGAGGGATAGATTCCTATCCTAGAGACTTCCCATGCTCTGGAACAGGCTACCCATCTATGTCAAACAAAGTTCTTCATTAGCACTCTTCAAGAAAAATCTTGTTGAGTGGATGGGAAATAGGAAATGCACCCTGGGGATCACTTCTGTGTCTCTGCTCGACAGTGGCACAGGAAAATAACTTTCTTGGGTGGCGGAAGCCAGGGAACCTTGTTGGCTAGGCTTACGTAGGCCCTTGGGCCGATATCCTAGTACCTACCTATGAACCTATATACAAACATAGAAGTTAATGCCAGTAATAAAATTGCATTAGTTGCTTTGTATTCTAAAAAATGCATGTCATTTCGTAATAAAAATCAAACAATACCTTTCAACTTTAAAATAGGTTTGATCGATATGCACTCATTAAGCCCTGGGGGGTAGTGGCATTTAAGAGAACTTGCCAATACAGTTCCCTTTTCTCCACCAAGGTCTCCCAGTATACAAAGCAACTAATGCAATTTTATTATTGGCATTAACTTGTGTGTGTATATATTTTTTTTAGCTTTTAGTATTTAAAATGCACTAGGATTTTATGAAGGTAACAAAATGTTTTGTAACCTTGTATCTTGCATGTTGGCGCCACCTTTCTTAGAAAGTGAGATATTGCATAAGATGTATAATATGTCTTGCACTTGGGCTCCACCCCCTCAAGGAAGTGGAGTTAATCCCTTAAGGAAGTGATGTTTTTAAGGTATTTAAGGGATGTGAGATAGTGTATCTGGTGATGTTTCTGAAGCACTGGAAACAAAACAAAAGCGCTTACATTTGTTTATTAAAATACAATTTTGTGGCTTTGGAGCAGCATGTTTTCTTCCTGCAGTGTCACTTTTCACTGTTGAGCTTGGTTACTTGGCTGACATATACATGTTAGCCATTAGCAGTGGACATAAGAGATGCAAACATCCAAAAATTTGAATAGAAGGAGAAACAGGAATGATGATCTTTGTTTGCAGTCAACACAATAATACATCTGACAAATCCACAACAAGATGCTCATGTGTTGTGGAACATTTTGATACGGTTCCAAATGTTTTGGGGTAATAAAATAAGAGCTGATAAAACAATCATATCTATAAACTATGTACCCATGTATGAATTATTGCAGCACTAAAGTTCTTAGGAGTAAGTCTTGCCAGTAGTAACCAAGGAGACGTTCAGGAAACTAAGCAGAAGAAAGCCCAGAAGAAAAAGGAGTGGACATTCTTGCTTATGGGTCTGGATAATAAGATACAGGCTGAAAATGTTTTTTTGCCACCTTGCTTCCATATGCTGGCCAGGCAAATTTCTACTAATCAAATGAACATTTCATCAAGAAATAAATAAGAACTGAAGAGCTTTATTAGGGAAGGAAAGAGGTCTTGGGCTATGTGGGATAAGATCATCCTAATGGCAGAACAAAAGGGCACAGGGTTGTCTGATTTAAAGGGTTACTTTAAGGTTACACAATTAATGTTATTTTAGATACAAGTAGGGGGTATTAACTAAAATGGGACAATACTATTAAAGCAAGATGGACTACCACAGCTAGTGAGAGACTGTTTTACTGGAAGCAAGTGTTGGAAAAGAAAAGAAACAACCAGGTAAAACGATATGCATGTGAAATGTCAGACAGTATACTGAAAAATAAGCTAGTGGGGGCAGGGATAAGGTTTTACAGACAGGGTTCCCAAATAAAAGTATTTAGAGTAGGGAAGAAAGAAACTGCACAAAGTAACTACAGTTAATTAGCCAAGGAACCAAAGTATTGACAGCAAATTACCCAGGGTGGAGGAAAATAAAATGGGATAAAGCAAAAGAACTGTTTGGATTATATAACTGAGATAAATTCAGTATCAGCGAATAACAGAAGACAGACACAAAAAAAAAAAGAGGAGTGAAAGTTGAGTGGCAGTTCCACTGCTAGGTGAGTGGCCACTCCTTGTGTAGTATCTGAAGGTGAGTGGCCACAACAGGCAAAGCTATAAAAAAGGGGAAATTACAGGATGCACAAAATTGTGCATAACAATTATAAAAATCTATCAGAGTAACTCATGACAGGACTGTTAGAAAAGGTTAGGTGGAAAAATTACAAAGAATGACTGGGAGAAGTGTGCAGGGTTTCAAAAATATGCAGCTAAAATCAAGAAGGTTGTCGATATTTGCATGGAAAGGTTTACTTGCATATGTTTATACCTTAACTGGATTGCAAAGGAGCTTCCCTTAGATTCAGAGTAATTGTTGGAAGTGTGTGGGTAAGTCAGTAGGGAATTGGAAGCATACAAAGTTAACAAAATTTAAAGCTGCACTGCAAAATGCAGATACTGAGTGAACAAATCAGCAAGTACTGAATGGCACGTAGTTTTATTAGTTGCAAAAAAGTCAACAGGTGAAATGTTAAAGTTTATAAAAAAAGAAAAGTGAATATGCAAATTAAATAAATTATTGTAATATGATGTTAATTTTGGATACATTTGGCTTGATAAATTGTGAAATCAATGAAAGAGTGTTAAGTAAGAAAGGGGAGGGTGAAGAAAAACAGACACTTTGCTACAGGCAGAGCCTAATTTCTAAGGTGGCCATTGACCACTGCCCGAGAGGCTTAGCCAGTAATTATTCTCTTCTTGAAGGCACCATCCAAAATATAGCAATTAAGCAGTCCTTGAACGATGGAGTCAAATCATTCTTCACAACCACACATTTGAGTCTACAGTCCTCACTAAAAGATTGACACAAGTCATGCTACAGAGAGCTACTAGGAAGTCCACCTCATAGCCATAGTATCTATAAGTGGAATTTCTTGAACATGGATCCAGGAGGTCCTCATGTTTTCTCAGTGTTGACTCCACCACAAAAGACTGGAACTTTGATAAAGAAAACAGAAAGCTAAGAGGCCTAAGTCTACTGAGGCAGATAGTGAATAGTCTATGGGAACACTGACAGCCTACAGAAATCTAACAGTCCAGCTCTAGTTAAAAGGAAAGTACAATGTGTGAAATGAATACACACTTCTGAAAAACCTTGCTAGTCTTTACAGTATCTGAATAGTACTAAATATGAAATTATTGTTTTTGAAAGACTTCATCAGAAAGAGAAACTGGGCAAAGATGATTCACTGCTCCTGACTGGGGAAGAGTGGGAAAGTGATCTGCAACAGAATCTACATCTGGAACAAAACATTTAACTCAAGAAACTCAGGGATGGCAGACTATGTGAAGTTTGCAAGATAATTCAGTAAGGATCTAGAGACTGGCTAGTGAGGTGATGAAGAATAGATTGGGACTTGAGAGAAGGTGGCAACAAGTATCTAGAAGATAGGATAAGTAGGGGAGATGCAGGACAAAAGGATAGAGAGGTTATCAGAGAAGTACGAGCAATTGAGATGACAGAGTAAGGTAAAGTATTAAAGTGGGAAATGCAGTCACAAATGACAAAGGGGAGACATAGCTAGAAGTGTCTGTGCACAACCAACATCACAAGGACAGCAGGTGGGAAACTGGCAGGAAAGGGACTTCAGAAAAATAGGAGATGCACATGACAAAAACAGAAAAGTGAAAAAATTGTGTAGTAAAATAAAGGAGTGAAGTGAAAGGGTTTAAATGCAGCATAAGCATAGCTCTCAACTGTCCCTGATTTTTTTAAAATGAGAAACATCTTTATTAAATTATCACTTATGACATAGGCAATCACACATTTATATACATGAAAACAAACCATACTGATAATCTTAGATGCAAGTATTTTACATCACAAACCATATTGACATAATTTTTGTTGCAAACATTATATATCACTTATAATCTACCCAATCATTGTCAGTTAAACATTAGAAAGCTCATTCAAATCCTGCCTTCTTTTAATCCTTGATCCTCCTCTGCATACATTGTTGCCAAAATTCCCATTTTTTTTCCTATGTAATTTGCTCCTACCCTTTTCTAAAGATCCAATTTCCAGCTGTTTTACCTCTGTTACTATATTCGCTATTTCTAGTACAGTTGGTTTAGACTTTGATTTCCATTTTCTAGTAATTGCTTTTTGGCAGCCACTATAATTAGACTCAGCAAGGCCTTACTATGTCTAAGCAACTCCGATTCTGTATCATAATTCAGAAAAATAATTTCCCTAGTAACACCAATTTTCTCATCCAGTATCTCTGACAAAGTTGTCTGCAGGGAGTCTGCCAATTCATTGCACTCCCAGAAAATATGTCCCCAACTACCTCCTTCCCCATCACAACTCCAACATTTCTGTCTACCCGAGGAAAATTCTCTGGAGTCTACATGGGGTATAAAAATATCTATGTAAACATTTCCAAGCAAAAATCCTAAATCTTCTAGATTTTGTTGCATATTTGGAAGACAAACATATATCTCCATTGTTTCTTTGTGAATAGCTTATCCAGTCTCTCTTCCCAATCCTTTCTAACCTCCTCCGATTGATTCTTATACTTATCATGCAATATTTTATATGTTCTACTAATTATTCCTATTTTAACAGCAGCTTCTGTTCTAGATTCTAGTAAAATCTCTACCAGTGCTAGGCTTTCATTTGGGATCCCCCTATTTCTTTCTCTTTGCCTATACTTTGATATCAATCCTTGGTATGGCTGGCAATCTCTAACTTGCAGTTCAAATAAATTCTTGGCATCTTCCCATTTTATTACCTTTCCCCCTCTAGTTATTTGCTCCCAATACCTTGATTCCTTTGCCACTTTTCTGCAATAAATTCCAGCCCCCTCTTGCCTACTGTCTGTATCCCTACCTTCAGTCATCCTCAACTGTCCCTGATTTTGTGTCAAGATTTAGCTCTGTCCCTCCTAAAACAGACAATTTTGGAATAAAAGCTACTGGATTACACCCAATGACAATAACACTTGCAGATTTCTTTTACTTCAGAAAAATAAATGTTAGTTCACATTCTCTTATTCTACCAAGATCTCCAATTAATATTTTAAAAAGTGTCCCTGATTATTTCTGAATTTGTCCCTGAGGCAGGAGGTAAGCAGTTGAGAGCTATGAACACAGGGATGGAGACAACACGTACACTTGGTGAAAAGTGGAAGGGGAATGGTTACAAATAAGAGGGAAAGTGGCACAGAGCAGAAAGTAAAAGTAACGAAAGTTAGCGGAGGGATAAAAATAGGATTTTGGTGATTGAAGACTTCAAAAAAAGAGTGCAAGAGTCCAAGAGTCTCAAGAGTTAACATTCACCAAAATGTGCCAGGAGGTAACAAAGTGGCCACTAAAGGGAAGGGAAGGGGTGAATGCCTTCTGTGGTGTAAGCAAGCATCAATGACATATCAGAGGAGAACGATGAGACTCTATGAAGGAGGGCTAGGGAGATGGCAGAGATATGTCAAGCAGAGGGTTGAAGGCAACACTTTCAGAACTACAACTAAATCAGCAGTAAGTGCACTGAAAAGGGACAGGATTAGCAATTACAGTAACTAGCAATTCTAATGAACAAAGGAGCAAGGCTTCAGACTAGTAAGGGCATGGCAGAGAGACCAAGGACCAGCTCTGTGTAAAGGAAAGGCTCCATATGAGTACAATATGGTAGCAGTACTTAGTACTACATTGGTAATGCATATCTCAGAGATACCTTCATACTAAGATGGAAATGGAAGGGAAAGTTACAGTATAGAGAGAAGGCAGAAATTCAGGCAGCATAGTTAAAATAAAACAAGAGACAGAACATAGCAGAAAAAAAAATATGAGCAAATTGAAGCATGCCTGGGTAGTATTACTCTGCACTTCAAGAAGTCTGTCCAAGATGACAAGGGAGCTGCAAGCAGCATTGCAGAAGGGGAAGGAGTACACTGCTAGTACCATGGAAAAAAGGTCAAAACACATGAGGAAGCTAGGGAGGGAAGTGGCTAGGTATAGACTGTTCAGGAATGAAAGAGGGACAGAGAGAGAGAGAAGGGAAAGATGGAGCTGTAGTAACAATCTACATAGAGGGATACATGAGGTGTGAAGTCAGAGGACGGAAAAAATCTAAGAAAGAGGCAAGGGAGTAGACAGAGTGAAGGTACCCTGGCAGTTTAGACAGAAGGAAGGATAGCTGGTGAACTGATAGAGTGCATCTTCCCCAGAAACGTCTAGAAAGGAAGATGAAACATTTAGAGAGTAATGTGTAGGACAAGGAGGGTAATACTCCTCTAGGACATGAATCCACCTTAGTGGCAGGAAATATGGCAGTTCACTTGCTAACTGTACCATCACAGAGAACCTATGCTGCTTTTGTCAATATGACTTAAGTGGCATAATTCTAGGTCTCACCCTGTGTATCTTCTGCAGAATCCTTGAATTAGTGAGGAAGGGTAATATGCACATAGAATTAGATTCCTCCAGTGGAAGAACATGTCCATACCCACTCTGAAGGCTCTGCTGTACATTCCTGTGCAGTAGAAGGGGAGCTGGTTGTTTGCTGGAGAAGACAGCAGACCTTTGTTCTGAACCAACAGCTTTCCATCACAGACCAGAATATTTTTTTCCGGTCAAATTCCACTCACAGCTTCCTAAAAGGACTGTGTGCAGAGATGATGTACAACTTTCTGCTCTCTGTGTTCACTTAAGCAGCCAATTTCCATGCCTGTATTGCCAGTCTGTGTATGAGACGTATAAGTGGGTCTCCTTCTTGTTGATGCATCATGTCACTGTGTTGAGCAAGAGCACCCCCAGCTTCCACAGCTTGCCATAATTTTGAACATTTAAGGTCACTGCTAGCATTTCTACCTTTAGGATGACATATTGCTTTCTTTGTAATGTTGCTTAGATTATACATATTTTGTTGATACATCCTATAATGTTTGTAAATGTGAACTTGTTAATGTGGTTTGACCACTTTTAAATGCAAATGTACCTATGTCACAAATGATAATTCAATAAAGGTGTTACTTAAAAGTTTTTAAGCAGGTAGTAACTATTTATTTTAAGTTTGAGGGTGGGGGTGTATTAGTGCATGGTGTGGACATGAATAAAGGGATTTGATAAATGATTAATGGAGAGGATGACCAACTACCCCTCCATCAGCTGAGAAAACTACTCATGCACCAATGCACTGGCCCAACGCTTTCTGGAATTCATCAATTCCAATGCTCTGGACCAGCTCATTCTTACCCCCACTACAGGAAGCAACATCCTTGACCTGGTTATTACTAAAATGGGCAACACATAGTCAATTCCTCCCTGGTTAGATCCGACCACAAACTAATCAGAATGGAAATCCACATCTCACCCACACCCCCCGCAAAGGTATCCACCATGAAAAACTTCTCCAAGGCTAACTTTGGACTCCCAAAAACAGAGGTGGCTAACTTTATGGCATCCATGCCAATGGAAAATAGATGCATGACTGCTGAATCATACACCAATGCACTGTATGAACACATACATAAATGCAAGGAACTAGCCATACCCAACAGAACCAAGACTCTCTCCTCCAAAAAAAGAAAGCCAGTCTGGTGGTTCCCTGCCATTAATAAACTCTACAACAGAAGGAAGAAACTGTCGCAGAAAAACGTGAAGTCCCAAGACTGGAAAAATTCCCTTATCAGGCTCAACAAAAAGTTGAGATCCCTCATCAAAACCTCCAAAGCCAGCTATGAATGCAGAATTGCGGCAGACACTAAAAACAATCACAAAGCCTTCTATAGTTATATCAAGAATCTCCATGGCAATACCCAGATTTGCTCCGAGTTACTGCAGAATGGTACCTCCTATAGGTTCATAGGTTTATACTAGGCTATCTGCCCTAAGGCATTTATAAGCCTAGCCCAAATTTTTGTGGCTTACGCCACCCCTTATATGAAAAAATACTGTGCCCATTAGTTTGTTGTGCCTCTGTCCAGCAGTGACACAGAGATGATTCCTGGGGTAAACCTACGATCTCCCATCCACAGGTCTAGATTTCTCGAACAGAGTCAGCGAGGTGCTCTGCCTCACATGGACCGGGATTTTATTCCACAGCATAGGGAGTCTCTGAGTGATAAATCTATCCCTCCAGCATGTCCTATTTATATCCGTGCTAAGGTTTAAGTCGCTTGCTCTAGTGGTTTTGGTGGATTTGGATTTTTTGAGGTGGAGCATGTCCATTAATTCCGGGTTGGACATGGCCTTGTATGTCAGGCACATGTCACCTCTGAGCAGACGGTATGCGACTGAATAGAGCTGGAGTTTCTTCAATCTGGCAGCATATGACAGATTTGGAGTCCCTTTATCCTTTTGGTGAGGAACTTTTGGGGTCTCTCCAATTGCTGCAGATGTCGGGTGAGATGCATCCCGAATGGGGCATTGTACTCGATCATTGGTCTGATAAGTGAAGAGTACAGGGGAACAATGACCTCACTAGATCTGGATGTGAATCCCTTCATGATTAGGTGGGCAATGTAGAAGGTCTTTCTAACCACTTTAGCAACGTGAGTGTCAAAAGAAAGGCCACTGTCAACCTGGGTCCCCAGGTCCCTGATAACCTCTTCTGTGCTTAGTGGATTGCCACCTATATGGTAGCTTGGGGTTACCTTGTTTTTCCCGAAGGGTATGACTATACATTTTTGGCGTTTAACTTCAGGCCATGGCTCTGGCACCAGCTATCTGTTTCCGTGAGTCCCTTCTGAAGGATATCCGTGTCCGATGCACTTTCCACTATGGCCCAGTTTGCAGTCGTCTGCAAACTTTGTCAGCCAAAGTCCTCCCATGTTGGCCTGTACTTCTGAGAAGTAGATGCCAAACAATAGGGGGCCAAGGACCGAGCCCTGTGGGACACCACTTGTGACCGGCTTGGAGTCTGACACAGCGCCAGCAACTCTAACCCTGTGGGTTCTGTCCTTAAGCCAGTTTGCAACCCATCTTGTGACATATGGGTTTACATTTAAGCTGGTAAGTTTATCTACAATACCCGAGTGGGGTATTGTGTCGAAAGCCTTTGCAAGGTCAAGGTAGGCTGTATGGACTGCCTTTCCCTCATCAATGGCCTTGGTGACTGTTTCAAGAAGTCGACCAAGTTCAAAAGGCATGATCTTCCCTTGACAAAGCCAAACTGGGTCGGGTCCAATGTCTGCAAGTCCCCTATATCTTTGTTTATGAGCTCCATTATGATCCTCTCCATAGCTTTGCAGACTAGACTTGTTAAGCTTATGGGGCTGTAATTACCAGGGTCCGTAGAGGCGCCGCCTTTGTGGAGTGGGACCACAGTTGCCGTACGCCACTCCTTGGGCACGTATCCTGTGGTAAGGCTGAGATTAAACAGCTGCCTTATGTGCGGGTTTAATTCCTCATTTAGCTCATGTAGCACACAGCCGGGGACACCATCCGGTCCCATTGATGCTGTGTTTTTAGCTTTAGAGAGAGCAGCTTTCACCTGCGCATTTGAGATGTCCGGGAGGCTACAGTCGGCTGGGATAGTTATCTCTCCTTTAGGGGGGGAGAGGGGGGTGAAGTTTGCACTGTACCTGTCTGCCAGTATGTTGGCAATGTCTGTGGGTTCAGTGATTTTTGTATCATTTTGGACTAATTCTGAGCATATACTGAGCCAACAAATATTGCCAACATACCGGCTGAAAGATTCAGTGCCAACTTTACCCCCCCCCCAAAGGACCAATCTCAATATGGGAAGAATGCAAGGCACCCACCATTACTGCAGCACAGGTTAAAGCTGAATTGTCTAAGGCCAAGAATACAGCTTCCAAGGGACCTGACAATATCCCCTGGCTGTGTTCTACATGAAGTACAAAGTGAATTGGCACCACATTTGTGTGCTCTTTTCCCTCACAGCCTCATCTCAGGCTTTGTCCCTACTGAATGGTGCACTACTATAGTCATCCCTCTTCATAAAGAGGAGCGACTACAGACACTGGAAATTATTGCCCCATTAGCCTGACGAGTCTTATATGCAAGGCTATGGAGCGCATCATCATGGACTTGATTAACAAGGATATAGGGACTCTCCAAACTCTAGACCCCATGCAATTTGGATTTGTGAAATGTAGATCATGCCTGCTCAATCTGGTTGACTTCTCTGAGTCAGTCACCAGAGCGGTGGATGAAGGTAAGGCAGTTCATACAGCCTATCTCGATCTGGCCAAGGCCTATGATACCACTCCTCACTCAAGAATTACTGATAAACTCAGCAAACTAGGCATCAATCCCTATATTGTTAGATGGGTTGCAAACTGGCTCACAGACAGAACCTACAGGGTAAAAGTAGCGGACTCCAAGTCAGACTGCCAACAAGTCAAGAGTGGAGTCCCACAGGGATCGGTCCTGGGTCCTCTCCTGTTTGCCATCTACTTCGCAGAAGTTCAGGTCAACATGGTGGGACTCTGGCTGACCAAATTAGCAGATGACTGCAAGCTGAGAGCCATTATTAACTCCTCAAGTGATGCAGACATCCTACAGAAAGGCCTCACTGAGACCAATGACTGGTGTCGAAACCATGGCCTTAAGCTTAATGCCAAAAAATGCATCATCATCCCCTTTGGGGAAAAAAAATCAGTTCCCACATCGATGGGAGCCCAGAGAGTTCTGGGGACACAGGTTGACAGCAACCTTTCCTTCGACCACCACACTGCCACTGTGGTCAGAAAGAATGTGGCACATCTCATTACCAAGGGTTTTGCATCCAGGAAGAAAGAGGTCATCATTGCTCTCTACTCTTCCCTCATTAGACCAATCATAGAGTATAATGCCCTATTTGGCATGTACCTCACTAGACACCTGCAACAGCTGGAGAGGCCACAAAAGTACCTCACGAAGAGGATCCTAGGCCTTAAACACATGTCCTACATGGACAGACTAAACAATTTCAGCTATTCTCTGTCGCATATCGTCTACTAAGAGGCAATCTCTGCTTGACTTACAAGGCCATGTCTGACCCAGCTCTGTTAGAAAAGTTACATCTAAAGAAATCCTAGTCCCTCCGTACCACAAGCTCCAGAGACCTTAACCTCATTACTACAATCAACAGAACATGCTGGAGGGACAGGTTCATAACCCAGAGACTGCCCATGCTCTGGAATAGACTTCTCATACATATCAAGCACAGCACCTCACTAGCCCTCTTCAACAGAAATCTTGATGGGTGGATGGGAAACAAAGTTCACCCCGGGGATCACTCCAGTGGCTCTACTTGGTAGAGGCACTGGGAACTAACAACAGGCGGCACAATGCCAGGACACTTCTATGGGCTAGGCTTGTAAAGGCTCCAGGGCCATTAGCCTAGTAGACACCTATGAACCTAAGAAATGGAGGCCATTTGCTCTAGACACTTAGTATACTTGTATGTTTCCCCTATGCAAGGTCAGAGATAGTGGTCTCAGACAACCAGTTTAGATCCAGCCCTTATTCTTACACATTCTACTCACCAAATGAGCAACAACCCTGGATACAGGGAAGCACAGGTAAGGTTTCTTTGAAGGACTGTGTGTGAGCTGTTTCAAAGAGAATTCTGGGAACAAACAAATCTTTCTAATATGGAGATTTGTTAAAGGAATCACCAAAAAGAATTGAAGCCATCTACCTAGGGCTTAGAGAATTCTCTTGCCAACATATAAGTTCTACCGGCCTTAAGGTTAAAAAACATTACTGAACAAATCACCTTCTCTTCCACAGGTAAACTTGGGATTCTGCGTTATTCGGTGCTAGGTCTTCTCTGCCTAAGGACTTTGTGTTGGCATTTGACTAACTATGCTGGCAGTTAATCATCCCAAAAACCAAACTGGTCAAACGTACAAACATTATTTATAAATCTGTCCAGCACTCTGCTCTTCCTAATGCTGGGTAGAATGTTATGGCTTGGAACAATTTTACCCCTTTGCTCTCTCCAAGAAAAAAAAAAAACACGGGATCAGCAAGAGGTTTTGTGTAAAGATACAAAGTTCTCTACTGGGATTTCTCTGGGGTTCTATTGAAGCCCCTAGAAAGACATTCTTAAAAGTCTCAGACAGGAGGGAACACACTGACAATTTGTCCCTCTTAAACCCAAAAGGTTGAGATACTTCTTGGTAACTGATAACTTTCTTGTCTCACAAGTAAAATGATCCATCATAAAAGACAAACTTTTTTCCAAAGGAAACTTCCTCCAGGTTACTCGGATGACATGGATTTCCATTCATTTGAATCATACCTCAGTGGATACGATGACATAGAAGCATCTCCATCCTTTGCAAGTATTCTCTGACACCTGGTGCACTCAAACAAAATGCAGAGACTGGCTCTGCAAGGCCATCAGACATTGAGAAAAAAGCTCTTTTGTAAACTTCTTAAAACCCTGTAAAGTCACAGCTGTTGAGCCATTTGACAAAAGGAGGTACTGCCAAGCACAGCTAGTTGGAATTTTGTGAATAATTATATGTTATTTGTGAATATCAAACTAATTTATACAAGATGCTAGTGTTACAAATGTATTAGAACTGTATGTAATGTGTATATGAAACTGCTTTGTACATACGTGCGTGTTGAAAAGGTATTTGTAAAGTGCTGTGTTTGAAATGTAACCACAGTGTGCCTACTGCAGAGAACACACATATACATGTGCACTATAGTAACTGTTTAAATGTATTTATTTTAACAGAGGAAACTAGCCTCAGTCCAGCAAACTTTAGAAAATATCTGAAATCAAATCACTTTATAGGCTAGGCCATAAAGATGCTATCTCACTTTTAAGGCAGCCAGAGACACAGTCTGTAGTAGAAAGTCTGTACTGTCTTTGGGGTGAACTAATCACTACGCTGAAAGCATGGAGAATGCAATTGTTTTATAACTTCCAACACCTGCCAAAGATCTGAGCAAAAAGCCCTTGTATGTGTATTTTATGGGTAGGTGCTAAATACTGCCAGCTTCAGCAATAGGGGGTGTTGCCTGGGAACTAGACGTCAGATAACAAGAAGTGATGTCATTCTGCAAGCTATCCCAGCAGTAATATTTTAGATATTATTTTGAGGAGTCTCTTCGCGAGAGAGCATACTGTCTTTGACCTGACAACAAGAACCATTCACCACATCATCTGCCTTGCTCTATTAGCAAGTTTTTAGGGTGTAGTAATTCTGTTAGATACAGTCATGAACATAGTGAAGCTTAGTTTAGATATTATTTTTCTTTATCTGAGCCTGTCCTGCAATGTTGTTATACAATGTCCTGTGTTTTGAGCTCTATCATCACTGTGAATATATACTTTGTATTTTCTAGTTCTTTTATTATTATTAAATATATTTAAACCTTTCATTGTGGCTGATCTTTGTAGAGATATTTAAGTTTGAGTACTTGAATATTTATTTGGTGACACTCTGTGGGCCACTCCTAACAGCCTTGCTCTTGCTCAAACTACTATTTGTAATAATATTAATATTACACAGTAAGATTGGACACCCTTTGTTAACGGCCTTAAGGTAGCTGGCAGGACTGACTGGTGGCAGTGGTAACTACCTTACAGTCTGGGCAGAAGGGGCGTAGTTAGCAAATCTGTGCCAGCCTTTCTCAGTTGTGTGTGTGTGTGTGTGTGTGTGTGTGTAAATCAAACCTCAAAGAGTGTTTGTGTCAGCTAGTTGGGCAGGGACAGAGAGGGTGCTGGAGGTCTTGGCTTGGTCACTCAGCTGAGATCTCAACTCTATAGCTGTGCAGTGGGAAGTCTTATTGGAGATCTGGAGGAAGAGGGGGAAACCAGCCCGGGAATGACTGTGGTCTCTGTGTGCTCTTAAGGGAAACTGCACTTAATGCAGAGCACTGCATCTGGAAATAGTGTGTGTGTACTTGTCATTCTCCCAGTGTACGTCCCCCACTGGTACCAGTGGCGAGGATTGAGGCTCCTTGATTACTGGCCCAGAGGTGGGATATCCGCATCACATACTGGTTGGCAGGGGTGGGTCATCATAAGCCATTTCCTTCTACATCCACCAAGTATGCAATTTGGTTTCTCAGCTTCTTATGGTCTTCCTAAGAAACCTGTATAAATTTGGCAATTATTTGGAAAAGACGACTCTCCTAAGTGCAAAAAATGGCACTTAGAATACAAGTCCCTGTACAGGATCTGACAGCTGCGACAACAAATGCTTTTCAGATCTTCATAAGATATACCTTAGTAACAACAAAGGTTTCCCTTGAAATTTTCACCTGAAGAAAGCAGAAATAAAAAATAATAAATAATTCCACAACGGAGCACTTACTTTCCTCACAGAAACCTCTGAGAGTTCTGGAGCTATTGTCAGCCTGAGGAACCATAAACTTCCTCTCTGTGATGCACAAATGCCTACTGCAAAAATACTGAAGATGGTGTGGGTGGACTGCTGCTTTTCTCCAGAATGTTGATATGCATTCCTTGCATGACAAGGAGCTGGCCAGCACCCTTACATCAACTGAGCTCTAGCAGTCAAGCTGGTTAAATTGATATCCACCTGTAGGTAATTCCCATACATCACAATTTCTACTACAAAGGACATGCATATGAAGGAGATTGTTACATATCACGTGTGTTCACTAACGCTACTAAGCTCCAATAAGGGAGAGAAATCCTCAGTTTCCTTTAAAACCAGAAAAAGTCACTACTTTAACAAGAGCAGACTTTGGCCTGTCCTGAAAGATCTTTGGAGACTTTAGTCTCTGAGTGGAGCCCCTTCTGGGAAAAGACTCAAGTCTTAAGAATTGATTGGCCATGACTACATCAAGCACCCACTATTCCATACTTATGGCCATCTGAGCTGAGGAAAACAGAGATATTCTATCTAATGGGCAGCAACTAATGACAGTCAGGAGTTTGACAAGTGGATGACGAGTCATTCACCTGGCAAATTAACGACCATTAGTAAGGAGTTTAGATCATCTGACATTCACATATTAGCATAGTCAATATCTTTCAACCCAGACTCAGAGAGTCTGGAAAGCTTTTCCAACATCTTATCTACTAGAAAGAACTGGAGACTAGGTACAATAGAGAAGACTTTCTTTTCCACTCTATCTAAAGCTTCAGATGTTTTGTCTGGCAACAAGGTGGCATAATGCATTGGCCTATGGCTCATATACAGGCCCAAACAGATGACACAGAAGTCTGTTCTAGGATGCTTCATCGGAATCTCACTCCATACAACTGGTGGC
The DNA here is from genome assembly GCF_019279795.1 of Protopterus annectens. Taxonomy (NCBI): domain Eukaryota; kingdom Metazoa; phylum Chordata; order Ceratodontiformes; family Protopteridae; genus Protopterus; species Protopterus annectens. The sequence goes on along the minus strand of NC_056734.1, from coordinate 618,807,918 downwards.
TTATAAAGGACATCCACCTCATTATGTTGCACAGCAAAAGAATATGGGCACTCCTACGCTGCATATATGACATGGCAGGCTTCACAGGGTAGAATGACCCAAGATTCCTTCTCCTTCCCTAAGCAGCCATTAAGACATTTCTGGATTAAAATAATGACAAGCAGTCTATGGGAGATTTTGTGAGTTGCGGGGTTTCTTAAGAGGTGAGGTCACCTACTGAGGAACTTTGGTGGTTAACTTTACAAGTTCTAGAGATCATCAGCTGTCTGATCATCCAACTTCTCAAAGTAAAAAGGGGAGGAAGAAGACTCCAACCTCACCCCAGCAAAGTACTGTCTGTGCTCATGCCTGAAGTAAATGAGGATGATGGTGTCATGGGGTTCAACTAGATGTCGGCTAACAGGGTATTAGTGGATGCACCAGCCAATAGCTCTACAGGGCCCCAAGATTGCTGGACTTGGCCTAATACTGGCAACCCTACGAATGCACTCTCATGACAAGTAGTAGTCCAAAAAGCACTCCAACAGTTGCCTGATATGTACACCCTGAAACAGTAGCCCTGGCATGGGAGAACCCACCAGAACTTCCTCAATCTAGGTCATCAGGCCCTGCTTGATTAAAGGGAAGACTTGAAAAGAAGAGCCTCCGATTGTGTATGTTGCCAAAGATTACTTTTTGTTTCCTTGATCTTATCACTAAAAGTGTCAATAAAGCACTGCCATCTCCTCTGCAGCTACCAATGGGACACTATCACAAACACTGTCCGTACTCGGACAACTGTTTTTTGAATTGGTCACTACATCAGCACTGTCAGGTATAGGCAATGAAAGCCTCTCCACCTGATTAATTCACATTGGCTCTGGAGCCATTTTTGGAATTTTCAAGTTTTTGGTCTTTGTGCATATATGAGACACCTTAATGGTAGGCAATTGTTGATACACATTGTGACAAAGGAGGTACTGCCAGCACAGCTAGATGGAATTTTGTAAATAATTATATATCATTTGTGAATATTAACATGATTTATTTAGAAGTGTAACAAAAGGGGATGCTGCCAGCAAAGCTATCTGGAATTTTGTAAATAATTATATGTCATTTGTGAATATCAACATGATTCAGATAAGATGTTTGTGTTACAAATGTATTAGAGCTGCATGTCACATAAAATGGTTTGTACAGATGTGTGCTGAAGAGGTATTTTACAAAGTGCTGTTTGAAACTTATCCACAGTGTACCCTACTGGAACAAAACAGAAATGTACATACACCACTGTAACTGCTTAAATGTAAACATTTTAACAGGAGGAACTGGAATACAGGAGGTTAACTTGCAAAACTTCAGAAAAATAGCTGAAATTAAATTACTTTATGGCTAGGCCATAAAAATGATGATGCGTCTCAGTTTCAGTGCAAAAAGGAGACACAACGTCTAAAACTAAGGAACTTTCTGTATTGTCTTGGAAGTGAAGTGTTTTATTGTTTTATGATTTCCATCTTTTGGTAAAGATTGGAGGAAAAGCAGATGCTGAATACTGCCAGATTCCAGCAGTGAGGGGGGGGGGTTATCTGGGATAGAGTCAGATGACAAGAAATGATGTTATTCTGCCAGCTATCCCAGCAGTAATATTTGAGATATTAATTTAAAAACTCTGAGAGAGACATCATTCTGTAGTCTGTCTTGGACCTGACCAGAAGACCCATTCACCACACATTTGCCTTGCTCAGAGTACGTCAGTCCAGGGAACAGTATAATTCTCTTAGATACAGTCTGGAATATAGCAAAGCTTAGCTTAGATATTTGTCTTTATTTATTTGAGACTGTCCTGCAATGTTGTTTTAAATATTTCCTGCGATTTTGAACTCTGCTGTCACTGTAAATATATACTGAGTATTCTTGTTTAATATTTATTATTAAATATATTTAAACCTTTCACTGTGGCTGATCTGTCTAGAGATATTTAAGTTCTGAGATACTTGCATATTTATTTGGTGACACTGTGCGGGCCACTCCTAACAGCCTTGCTCTTGGTCAAACTACCATTTGTCTTAATAGTAACATTACAGAGTAAGATTGGGCATCCTTTGTTAAGGGTCTTAAAGTAGCTGATAAGGGGCTCCGGTGGCAGTGATAACTACCTTATAGTCTGGGCAGAAGGAGGCATATCAAGTAAACCGGTCAGCCTTTCCCAGGTGTATGTGTGTGTAAGTGTGCACATGCGCGTGTGTGTGTATGTAAAACAAATCTCCAAGAGTGTGTGTGTGAGCTACTTGGGCAGGGACAAAAAGCACTGGTTGGACAGTGTGTGTTGGAGGCCTTGGGCTGGAATCCTGGCTAAGGACTCATCTCTATTATGTGCCAGTGGGGAGTCTTATAGGGGATCTGGAGAAATAGGAAGAGACCAGCCATGGACTGACTGTGGTCTCTGTGTGCTCTTAAGGGAAACTGCTCTTGATGCAGAGAGCAGCATCTGGAAATACTGTGTGTGTACTTGTAATCCTCCCAATGTATGTTCCCCACTGGTGCTTGTGATGCGGATTGAGGCTCCTTGATTACTGTTGCCAGTGGTGGGACGTCACAGACATTACATGTTCAAACCAACTAGACTTGCACTTCTTTAGTTCTTGTTATTATGTTATGTACATCATTCATATTTCTCTGTTCCTTTGGTAGTTATTAGAACTGAGTCAAAGCAGTGCACTTAAAAGACTGGAGTTTGTAGATACTGGTTTTCATTAGAGTGTACATCTCTGCTAACTAAAACAGAAATGACATTGCTGCACCTTTAGCATTGTTTATATCCCAGATGTATAAATTCATGCCAATTTGCAAGCGAGGAAAGTCTGCTTAGCTTTTTTCCCCCCAAGAATCCAGTATTTTGCTGTGCTAAATAGCAGAGTTGAAAGAACACATACCTTGACATAACTCAGTCTTTACTGCGAGTGGCTCTGAAAGGTGAAAATACATTCAGACTGTACTTTAAACGTCATGATAAATGTTCTGCATGCTACCAACCATATTGTGTGGTAGCACTCTGTTGCGGAATGGCATTCTATGATAAGTTCTACCTACACTGTAGGCAGCAGTTAAGAAGCCAATTAATAATGATGGCTGTGGTTTGATTTTTCACACACACCTACTGTCAGCTAAGAACAAAGTTATCTGTGCATCTATGATGAGGTTGGAGTCAGTCTTCGGGCTCCAGACATACCCTTGCTGTATTCTCAGTTAATGGGGTATACTGACATGAAAACTTTACCAGCTGTTGAAAGAAGATTAATCCTTCTATAATTTTTAACAGCCAAGTGATGAGAAGGGTATTTCTACCATTCAGCCATGGATAGACAGTGTCTACACCTTGGAACATACTTCCCAAGATGGGCACCAGGAGTGTGCTTTCCTTGTGTCCCCTCAGTCTCTGCTGAAGTTAAGGGCAGAAGCAACCTCAAGCCCTAGCAAGTTGAGGGTGAGGACACACAATATAGGAACCAGGCTAACAGTCAGACTTGACTGAAAAGGGGAAATAACTATCTACCCTCCTTTTCTCTTGCATTTTAATGGTACTCTGGCAAAAGTCAAGGGCAGCAGAAGGGATCCTCCTGTTGATCCTCATAATGCACACTTTCAACTTTTGCAGATGTAGTGCGATAGGTCAAAGATTTCCTCCATCCTATGTCTACAGGTGGAGTGCTTTAACTGACGTCACTTATGGCAGTGCTTAATATCATGCTCCTCTTCCAAGCAGTAGACACATTACAGATGCAGACATCCGATTGTTATCTTAAGTTAACACAGACACTTACTAGCTGTCCATGCTTTAGGCATCAAATTTGAAAACTCATCCATGATGGACATCAGGAGACAGAACCAAACCATGCAAGCAGCAGAAAAGAAATTATGTACACCGGGGGCTTGGAGTGCTTTCCTGGTGTGATTAAAGACATCATGGTACTTGTCAGTGTGAGGTGGATGCCCTGATCAACAGCAGACAAAAATCAGTAGGAGATCCATCTAGGAGGATCCATAATGATAAATCACCCCAATTAAGTTTTATTACAAGATACATAAAGCAAAAAACAATGGGTTATGCACAATACCTGTCTCCTCAAAGCAGCAGCATCCACAACAGTCATATCTTCAGGAGTTCCCTCAAATGTGGAATCCATTGCAGAAATCCCAAACCTAGAAAAATGCAAAAACAAAAATCAACTCTACATTGAGAAACGTGGCAACAAATCATATTTAACCTCCAACTTTATCTGGGTAATGGGTAATTTATATTCTCTATTAACAATAAATAAAGTAACTAAAAAATGATCTCAGTAAATTATAGCCTAAGTAAACCAGTGATGAAATATGTCAGGTCTTTTTTGCTCCACTTGTTAACCAACCATTTTTATAATATGCAGCAAACTAATTTAGTTCATTTCACAAGAAGGAACTATTCAAGTGCAACAGGTCACACACCCACACACACTATCCATTTACTAAAATGACCTGTCAATATACTTCAAAGGACACTTCTTCAGCCATGACCTGGGTTTACAAGCATACAAGATACAGTCTATCATAGGACGGCAAAATACATACATGTACCGAGATACAGAGCCATTCCTTCTACAATAAGTATGCAGGTAGTATTCTTTTAAAGGAATATATAGGTGGCAATTTAACTTTGCAAGTAGTATTACCAACAAAAAAGTGCATGCTGTTAGCAAAAGACATTCATAAGAAACCACAGCCATAAGCATCATTTACATTATTTTTTTCTGTAGATGTTTCTGACTGAAATACTGAAGAATATACATATTTCATAACCTGAGCTATGTCCGAGCTCAGCAAACCTTGGCTACTTCCCTATGCTTCAAGAAGTGTTTCCACTGAATCCAGTGACATCCAGGCAAAGAAAAGTTCTTAAATTGTATTACTGCACATGTTTTCATTGTTTAAGTGATCACTGCTTGTATTTTGCAATTTTCTGAGCATTTACAGTGTATTTTTACTACAAAACACCTTTTCTCCTTTACTATTTGCTACATGAATGCTCCCCTGATACTCTATCTTGGTTCTCTAGCTACTTATCAGATAGATCCCAAGCTGTCAAATGGAACAACTCTACCTCCTCCTTCTTACCTACACCCACTGGTGTTCCCCAGGGGTCCATCCTTGGACCCATGCTTTTCAACATCTTAATAAATAACCTTCACTCTGCCATCCCAGACACAACAGTCATCCAATACGCAGATGATTCTACCTTAGTCTGCGCCGCCTCCAACATTCCCGAACTACTGACAAAAACCCAAATAGCTTTTTCCACTACTGAGAACTGGATGCACCAAAATCATCTCTCTCTAAACTCTAATAAATCCAAAATTCTTCTCTCCGCTCCTCCAGGGCTTGCACATTTGATAAAACAGCATTCAAAATCATAAGCCAAACAAAGTCAACCATAGAGGTGGTCCCATCTGCAAAACTCCTTGGCATCACTATAGACGAGCACCTCAAATTTGATAGCCACATACAACAAAACATAAAGAAAACCCACCAAAAGCTAGGTATGCTCTATAAGAACAACTGCTTTCTCTCCAACTCCGCTAGACATTCCTTAGCAACTACCTATCTTCTACCATCTCTACTATATGGAGCCCCTCTCCTTACTAACCTGTCTTCTTCCATCTCCACTAAACTCGAAATCTGCTATAATAAAATCTCTAAATTTGCTACCAAATCTAAAACCTCTTCTCACCATTGTCTTTCCCTACAAACTCTGAACTGGCTAGAACTCCTAACTACCTAGACTACCTCCAACTAACCACTGCTCACAAATTAATATTCTACCCTGAAAATGCCCAGCCCTAGCAAACATCCTTCCGCCATACACCCCAAACAGATCTCTTAGATCTGAACACCAAAATTTAATCACCATCCACAAACCCAATCGCCCTGCTGGCCAGCTCCTTCCCTCCTACTCTCTTGGCAGGAAATGGAACTCTCCCTTCTTCTCTTAGAACAACATCTAACACTGAAGCCTTCAAAATCCAACTTTTCTCTTACTTATCCTCTAAACATAAGTGCACCTGCTTTCATCCTACATAAATTTACATAAATTCCCCTTGAACCCTCTACATCCTTTCTCTTTACTCTACCCTAATACTATCTTCTTTTCTTCTCTTTTTCTCTCTCGATCACTGCTTGATCAAACTATATTCTACTCTCAGTTTATGTACTTTCTCTCTCTCTACTCCTCATATGTAAATATTGTAAATAGCATGTAACCTTACACCTTCTTTTCATACAGTCAAACCTGCTACTTAAGGAAACTACTAAATCTATTGTATCTACCTTCCTGAATGATGTTTTTTGAAGTATACTGCGTGTATTTGCTTTTTTACTAACTGTATTAAATGTAATGTTATTCCAAATGTATATATTTTATTACTATATTTTACACTATGTAACTTAGATTGTATTTGCTTTGCTTTTGGAGCTTTTCTCCCCGGGCCTCCACTGAAAATGGGTACGTTCTGGCCCAGTGGACTTCCCCGGTAATCAAACTGGAAATAAATAAATAAATAATAAATAAATGAATGGTTTAGTCTTCAGAGGGTTCAAAGTATAGCAGTTTTATTGTCCAGAAGGCTCAGAAGTTTGATTTAACTTTTGCTTCTCTGAATTAGGTGCATTTGTTCACAGCTGTTCACTGAGCAGTGGCGTTTGGCAGTGCCCTGTACAGATGCAAGCACCTGGACAGTTAAGTTTACTTACGAAAACTAGTATTAGGACTGTAACCTGCAATTTATTGAAGCATTACACAGAGTTAAGCTCAGCGTAGCTAGCTTGCACGTCAGATAACACTAATACCATATTCTAGCACTATTCAACTCTAGTACCTAATCCTAGAGGCCCACTCTAGGAGACCTTTGTAAAACCTAGTCATTAAATCCTAACACAGGTCTGGACAACATGGATATGCAATTTCCCATGTCTCTGTTGCCAGCTTGGTAGAGATGGGCATCCTGAGATAATGTAGCAACTGTCTCATGCACACAGACAACCTTTTAATCCTTAAACATACCAACACAATATGCGAGAAATGTACATACATAACTTCCTTGGAGGCAAAAACCTCACTTAAAGACAAGGTTGACAAGAACAACACACACACATACATACATACATACACTACATCCACCACACAGTGTCCAGCACACACATGGGCCATCTTATATTGAGGCACCAAAAAGTAACCTCCATAAACCTGAAAGATCTCCTAAGCCTGCAAACAGTAACACCTATTCTCACCAATCTGTAAAGCAGACACCAAAAGCAGCAATAAACACCACACGCAAGACTGCACCTAATGGACCCCTGAAAACAAACCCCAAAAGGCAAGCAAAGAATTTACTCAGTACTCTTGTCATAGGGGACTCCACTGTACAACTCACCAGTCTGGACAAGGAGAAGGCTATGGTCAGTTGCTTATCTGAAGCCAAGAGCCAGAATCCACCAGCTCTCACACTCAAGTCTTTGAACCAAAGGTACCAGTATGATTCTATCATAATTCCTGTGGGCATAAATGACCGGAGACATACTTCTCTGGACTACATAAACAGAGACATTATGGATGTCTCTGAATAGGTGCCTCAGAAGGGTATGTGCCTTGCATTGAGAAGCATTCTATTTTCACCTAGGACAACTCCACAGCATGAACAAAAAAATGGTTGACATTAACTACTGGGTTAGTTTCTGGTGTCAATCCTGAGGGATTCAATATCTGTCAGCCTGGGAGAACATGGTCAAAAGACCACGATGCTTTGCCAAAGATGGCCTGCACCAGTCTCCATGGGCTTCTGGATTTTGACTAAAATTTTATCCACCCTGTTAGAGCCTTTTTAGGCAATGTTAAAGTTAAAATCTTACCAACACAGCAAATAAAACTCAGGGGGACCTAATGGTGTTACTTCTCAGTGCTAGTAGCCTTAACAAGGAACTCCACACACTACAAGCTCTCCTCACTCTAGAGGATACAGACATCTGTGTTGTTACCCAGAAGACATTTAAAGCCACAGAAAGTACTCTGGTAGTACAAGGCTACAGTGCCTTCCACGCACTGAGATCAGCCGTGCAGAGACTAAAGGTGGAGGTGTCTCCATCTAAATTAGCAACAAATAAACAGGATTATATCATGGAGTTCCTCCATGTGCAAATCACCCTAGACAGAGTCTCTTACCCTGCCTTAGCAAGCTTTAAGTCAGCATCTATGCCACAAGAATCCCAGAACTTTTATGTACTGGATGCATTTTCCATCCAACCAAACACTCTATTCATGGGAAACTTTAATTTCCCCTCTATACACTGGGAAACATTCACTGCCTCAATCTTGCAGGCACAAACTTTCCTGGACTTTAACACCAATGCCCTTGATCAGTTAGTACATATTCCAATCATAGGTTCAACACACACTGGACCTAGTCCTTGCCAATATGGAAGAGTGCTGCAACCCCCCACCCCCTGCCTGTGCCACATTCTCATTGGTGAGATCAGATCACAAAGCTGTCTCCTTCAACATAAAAATCAACCAGTTACAGTAAAGAATTATTCTAAAGCAAACTTCGTCCTATTAAGTGACAGTTTGTCAAAATTAAATGCCCTGCCTAACCCAGAGTTCACAACAGTCTATTCAAAATTGTTCAGAAAAATACAATACAAACATGAAAATGGCTGAACAGAGATCGGTGTACCTACCAGATGTAAGCCCAAAACAAACACAAAAAACACTGGTGGACTCCTAATCTTAACAAGGTATATAACAATATAAAAAAAAAGTTAAAGCCAAAATCAGGAAGACAAACTCTCATAATGACAAGAGCTCACTAATTAAACTAAACAGGAAACCAAAATGATTAATTAAATCCAGCAAGGCCAAGACAGTCTCTCAGGCTAAGAACAACCACAAGGCCTTCTAAAGCTATGCCCAAAACCTGAAAGTTAACACGCAGCAGTATGCTGAATTGACAGCAAATGGTATCACCTTCACTGAGAACAGTGATACAGCAAACCTGCTGGCTGAAAAATTCAGCTCAAATGTCACCCCCCAAACTCTCTCCCTCGATACCCCCCAAAAAATCCTTACTAGCATACCCTCCTCCAGACTACTAGTAGGGAGAAGATTATGGCTGTGCTCGCTAAGATCAAAAACACAGCTTCAGTGGGTCCCAACAATAAACTAGCATGTCCCCTAAATAGCCTGAAACATGACCTATGAGAACCACTTGAATCACTTTTCAACTACAGCCTCAAAACAAGACACATACCTAGAGAATGGAGGGTGGCAATGATTATCCCCATTCACATGGGTAAACCATCAACAGACCCCAGAAACTACAGACCTGTTAGTCTAACTAGTCTAATATAAAAAACTATACTAAATTTTCATGGAGATCATCAAAAAAGGCAATGGTAACCTACAGACACTGTACCCATCCTAGTTTGGTTTTGTCAGGTGACAATCATGTCAACTCAACCTGGTAGACTTTTTTGAGAAGGTAACAAAGGCAAAGGATGAAGGAAAAATGATGCACAACACCTACCTACAGCAGGCTGAGGCATTTGATACAATACTTCACCCAGGTATTATAGACAAACTCAGTGAACTAGAGATAAATTCATACATAACTTGATGGATTGCCAGGTAGCTCATAGATAGGACCTAAGAAGTCAGGATTGGTGAGACCACCTTCACCAAGAGGCAGGTCACCAGCAGACAATCACAGGGCTCTGTGCTGGGCCCACACCTGTTCAGCATCAACTTTTCTGTGGTCAAGCTAATGTCAAGGGACTCTGGAGAAGATTCACGGAAGACTATACATTGGGAGCCATCATAAACTGCCCCCATGATACCAACATCCTGCAGGTAGGTCTAATGCAGACAACTGACTGGTGCCAATGCCATGTATTAAAACTCAATGCAAAGAAGTGCATTGTAGTGCCTTTTGTGAAATCAACAACCCAGGCAAATTACTCCATTGACAAGACAACCCTAAGAGTTGACCCAGTAGTCAGACATCTGGGAACATATGTAGACACTAATCTGGCCTTTGATCAGCACATAGCCAAAGTAGTTGGAAAATCATTCTATGTTGCTAATTTTGTAAATAGGGGTATGACATCCAGGTCCAAGGAAGTTACAGTACCACTCTACTGACCCTTATCAGACCCATCATTGAGTACAATGCCCCTTTCGGCATGTACCTGACTAGGCGTATACGACAGCTGGAACACCCACAGAGGTTCCTAACCGAGAGAATCCAGGGTATTAACACACTGTCCTATACATATCACTTTAGAGATCTGTCTCTATACTCTGCTCTCCAACAGGTTGTTGAGATGCAATCTGTGCTTAGCATATAAAACATCCTCAGATCCAGGCCTGATGAAGCTTTCACACATCCACAAAAAGAAAAGCACCAGAACCACTAAATCCAAGGATTTAAACTATGCTTGAATCATAAACAGAACATGCTGGCAAGACAGATAGGTGTTTCAAAGGATCCCCATGGTCTTGAATAAGTGCTCCCCATCCATGTGAAGCATAGTACATCCTTAACCCTATTAAAACGTAACCCTGACCACTGGATGGGAAATTGTAAATTCATCCTGGAGCTGGACCCAGTGTCTCCTACAGACACAGGCCGACAGTAAAAATTCCCTAACTAACATTGGATGAGAAATCGTAAATTCACCTTCGGGCAGGCCCTCATGTTTCCTTTAGACAGAGACCAAGGGTACACATTCCCTAACTAACATACCTCCTTCTCCACATAACCTTTAGCAACATACTCCCCCAACTTAGATGCCCCATGTTACAAGGAGACACAACTGGAATGTGTTGCGTAGCTAGGCATATAAAGAATCGGGTGGTCATTACAGTAGTGTACACATACGAACTACTACATAAAGGTGATTAAGGAATCACAGAGAGGTGGGCCTTGTCGGTCCAAGGGACCTATAACTCTCACAGTTTTATTTTAATACTTAAAGCAGCTGTAGTTTTCTACACTGCAGATCACAAAAAGACAGACAGAACACTATAAATGAGCACAATATCTGGGAAATCACTTCTTCCAAAAGAGGGACAGACCTATGGAAAAGACTACCAGAAAAGGTCACAGACAGTAAGTCCATAAAAGTATTTAAGAGGCAAAAGAGTTGGAAAGGATGAGATGAAGTGGTGGAGAAGAGGAAGGAGCTAATATACTACTTAATATGCTTCAAATAAGAGATCCATATAAAAGCTCAGTCAATATGTTACAAATCTACTATTAGCCAAATTATCTTGCCATGTAGGTTACAATAGGGTTTATTCAAAAAGAAGGACTTGCAAAATAATATACTAACAATCAGTGGAAGACTGCAGATTTTTTTTACTATACTACAAGGCAGCAAACACATTCAAGAAGACAATAATTACGTTGAGAAGGAAAAGACTTCTTGCTCTGAATCATGTGAAGCTACTAATATTATTATAAGTACATTCCTAGTTGCCGGTGGAAGTTTTTTGAGAGCCATTCAACATAGACGGTGTACGGAAAATGAGGATCCAAAAAAAAAAAGATGAGGTCCTTGAACTTCATGGCTGTTTCTGGTAGTCTCTCGCTTGCATAAAAAAGATGCAATGCAGCCTGATATCAGCACTTTCCTTTGAGGAGTTTTAAGCAACATGGCCTACATTTAAGCCTAATCTTCTAAAAATCAGTGCTGTAGAAACCACTGGCAGACCTTAATAATAGGAATGCCTGAAAGATAAGGAGAGGTAAGAAAGAGTGGACAAATACCAAGGGCAGCACTGCATCTTTCTGCTTCCTAGACAAGATTATGTAAGAAGGAGAATACATTCCAAAACATAATTTGATGTACTACTATTCATTCAACAAGTGTAGGTGAAATGTTTATGTGCACTACTTCACAACCAGGAAAAAGATCAGAGAGCAAACTAGTAACACAGCTTCTGCATAGAAGCTGACCACATCAAAGATTGCAGTTTTTAGCTTGCCAAACAGATATTTAAACTAGCCAATTTTTGACTCTTCTTAGGCATGATCTTGACCAGAAGATGGTAATTAATCAGCCAGTTTCCAGGAGAAGTCCACAGCACCCAGAGAAAACTCATGCTGACACAGTAAAAATGCCACATAAACAATATCCTTATGTGAGGACTGAACTCAGGATGTGAAACTGTGAAGCATAGACCTTAACTACAGTGCTATGATGCTGCACGTATATAAAGTTTGCCTAGCAGACAAACTTTTTACCTACTCTCAAGGATATGGTCTGCAAGATTCAAACTGTGGTGGCTATGCTGAAATCTGACCAGAGTTATTGCAAAACAAATCAAAGAACACCTTGTATAAGAGCTAGAATCACAACACAGCAGTCTTCTAATCATCGATGAGTGCTGCAGATGCTAATCTTTTCAACTTACAAACAAAATACTGCAGTTACAGGTATTCCACAGATTCCACTGTTCTAGCCATCCCCTTGAATTACTAAGGAACAAGTCCTGTCAGCCCTCTCAAAAAAATAAAAACGCCTCTTCTCTCCTTCTGCACCCTGATTAGGGCTGTTCTACCCTGTGAAGGGGGGGGGGGGCACAAAAAGAAGTAAATATTCTTTGACTTTTCTCTAAACATCACAGAAAATTACGACACTACATTTAAGTCACATTAGTAATAGAAACAACCAACATTGCACATTCAAGTCTTTGTTTTGGTAATAAGATGAAAATAATTGCCCGTCATTGGATGATGGCATAGTATGTCCTGCACAGTTTCAATAAAAATGCTCTACTACTGACATCTAAAAAGTTGTACCACATCCTTGCATACTGATCTACTTGTAAGCAGTATTTTTCTGTAACTGCAACAGTTTTATAGAAAGTAGTGTAACTCTTGCATATGGAAACACTGATTGGTCAGGCTCAATGATTACAGTTTGGACAATACAATGGAAATTAGAAAATGTAATGCATGAAGGCATTTGTGCCTCAGATTTAAAAAATTCTAATAGAAATTCAAGAACAGGAATTACTATCTTTTTGTACTGTACTTGTAAAACATTTTTTTCAACAAAAATAAGCACACTAACACATCTCTCCAACATTAAGGATAAAAACACTCATCTTCCTACTGCTGCAGCAATTGGTGAATAGCAGAATAAGAAGTTATGTTCCGATTCTCGGCTCGGCTGATATAACAGCTTGCTCAAGCCAAAAACTCTCGAGCTAAGTCTCTACCCAAAATATCTTTCTTCAGATTACCTCAGATAGAGTTTGCAGCTAACAAGGAAGACAGAAGAATACTTATATAAACTTGAAGAGACTATGTCCAAGGTCATACTTGATAAAATAACCAGGACAAGAGTCTGATCCTCCAGAGAGTCTGCAGGAGGAGGAAGGAGGGTGGGGTGCCAAGGATAAATGAAGATCAACAACACAGTTGAACATTATGGTAAGAAAATAACTTCTTAATCTGATGTTGTCAATCTTCATTTATCCTTGACCTTTGGGACAGAGTCCCCAGCTACTTAGATCTTCAAAGGCCTTATGAAAGGATATTCTTGAGAACCATAGAGCCAAAGGGTGCCTTTCCCCTGGAGATCAGATCCAATTTGTAATGACTGATAAAGGTATGTGGAGTAGCCCAGGTTGCTGCTGCACATATTTCATCCATGGAAGCCCTGGAATGGAAATCAGCAGACTTGGCTACTGCCCTAGTAGAATGCACTGTCACTGGTACTGGTAATTGGACATTCTTTTTATTGTAGATGAAAATAATACAGTCTCTTAACCACCTTGACAAGGTGACTTTTGAAACAGATTTCCATAGCGATGGACTGGAGAAAGAGACAAATAATTGGTATGATTTTCTAAATTCTTTAGTTCTGCTGAGGTAGAAATGTAATTGCCTATGAACATTTAGCAAATGTAAGCAATACACACCTTTGTTGGAAAATTTTGGAAGAAAACAGGTAAGTCAATGGATTGATTAATATTAGTTTCCAAGACCACCTTAGGGAGAAATGAAGGGTTGGTTCTTAGTGAAACTCTATTCTTATGAAAAATTAAATAAGGAGGTTTTGAAGATAGTGCTTGTATTTCGAAAATTCTTCTGGCGGAGGTAATGGCTATCAGAAAAATGGTCTCCCATGAAAGAAACCTTAAGCTGCAGGTAGCTGCTGGTTCAAAGGGGGAAAAGACCAAAGACTGCAGTACCACAGTCAGATCCCATGGAGCTAGAAGATTCTTATAAGGTGCTTTGAAACACAGGGTTCCTTTCATAAACACTTTACATAATCTATGGGAAGTTAAGTCATTGTGGAAATTGGAAATAGCAGCTAGGTGGACCTTAACAGTAGAAGCAGAGGCTCCTCATTTGAAAATCATAGCTACAAATTCTAATATCTTTCAAATGGTGCAGAGAAGGGATTAAGACTATTACTGTGCCCCCAAATAGAAAATCTTTTCCACTTGCTGTGGTACAGTTTCCTGGTAGAAGGTTTATGAGAAGCCAATAACATTTTTTGGACTGGAGATGCATTTTTTTTGCCTGGCGATTAATTGAATTGGAGGAACCAAGCTGTAAGGTTGATTTTCTAAAGACTGGGGTGCACCAGTCCCTGTAGGTGAGACAGAAGAATCAGAATTGGGTCCAGAGTCCATGCACGGTGAATTAGATGAGGCCACAGAAAGGGGAACCAGACTTAATGATGCCAAAAGGGGGCAATCAGGATCACATTGCTCTTCAACCTGATGGGGTGTCTTTAAGAAGAGAGGAATCAGTGGAAAAGAGAAAAAGGCATAGAGTAGACCCGAGGCCCAATTGTGAAGGAGAATGTCTCTCAGGGACTCCCCCTGCGGGAGAATTAGGGCGAAGTAGCTGCTGCACTTGTTGTTTAAAGGAGATGCAAACAAGTTGCAGAAAGGCTTGCCTCAGCAATGGAAAATCTCCTCTGCCACTCTGGGATTAAGAGACCTCTCATGAGGCAGGAGAATACATCTCCTCAACTTGTCCACCATCACTTTTGAGATCACCGGGATGTGCATCGCTATCAGAAAATGGTTTGAAGAAATCGCCCATTGCCACACTCAGAGCTTCCGCCTTGTTTGTTGATGTACCAGACTACTGACATATTGTCGGACTGAATCGCAACTGCTCCCGGGGGAAGGGCATTTTGGAAAGCCTGCAATGCTAAGAGCACTGCCCTCAACTCCAGAACACTGATATGCAAACTGGCCTCTATCGGGGACCAATAGCCTTGTACAGTTCTGCTCAGATAATGCCCCCGCCCCCACCTCATCTGGGGGGGGAGGCCATGGTCACTATGGCCTTGGGCTGAGATGGAACAAAAGGAAGCCTAAGAGAATTTCCTCGGATCCCATCCACCAGGATAAGTCCTTCTTGCAATGACTGGTGACTAAATGGGATGCATGATTGGATGGGTCAGGATGAACCACTGGGATGCCAAGAGCCACTGTAGTAGTTTCATGTGAAATCTTGCTAGTGGAACTAAGGTGATGGCTGCTGCCATTGACCCTAGAGCTTGAAGGACTAAAAGCGCAGATACTTTGTTGTTGGAGAGAATGGCTTGCACTTGGGATTTTATCCTCTGTAGCCTGTGTAGAGGAAGGGAGGCTGTACAAATGGTGGTGTTTAGGTGGGCTCTTATGAACTCTAAATCTTGAGTTTGGCTTAGTTGGGATTTTGACTGAGTTAATGTAACTGATGAGCAAATAGAACAAAATCTATTGCTTGAAGCAGTAAACGCCTTGTGGGAGCAGTGATGAGCCAGTCATCTAGATAAGGAAAAAAACAGAATCTGTGAAGTCTCAAGTGAGCTGTCACTGCTGCCAAGCACTTGGTGAACACCTTGGGGGATGGGGTGAGGCCAAAGGGCAGCACTCAGCTGAAAATGACTGGCTTCTAGCCAAAATCGGAGGAACCTTCTGGAGTGCTTGTCTATTTTTATATGGCAATACGTATCCTGAAGATCTACACAACATATCCAATCGTCTTCCTCTAAGAAGGGTAGGCTAGACTGAACCATGACCATCAAGAGTTTTGCCTGCTGAACAAACTTGTTCAGAAGGCTGAGATCGAAAATTGGTTTCATGTCCCCTGTTGTTTTTGGCACCAAAAAGAACCTGGAGTAAAACCCAGATTCTATCTGGTGTAGTGGGACTTCTTGGAGGACTCTTTTTCTAGCAGCTTTTAAATTTCCAGAGCTGCTTGATCCCTCTGATTGGGTGCAACATCAGGGCTTCTTCTTCTTCTTGATCTTGGAAAGGGAATGCAGTAACCTCTGGTAATGATCCTTTGCACCCTAGTACCTGAAGTTATGTGCTGCCAGGCTCTCGAGTGCAAAGAGAAACTTACCCCGACTGCTTCCAGAGGTAAGCAATCAGGCCCTCTTTCAGGAGAGCTGGTACGGTTTCCCAGAGAAAGAATCTCTAGAATGCTGACTTTGCAGGCCAACTCTGCCACGGGGTCACAGTCTTTCATTGGAGCTCCCCCCTCTGCCCAGAAAGGAGCCACTGCCACTTCTGTCCTTGTCCTGAAAAGGCCTTTGGGATTTTTTGAACCACATCTTCTTGCTCCTCTTGTTTCTAGACTAGATCTGTTGGGGAGCAGAAAAATGTATGCCCACTGCAGATAGGGTCTTTCCATCTTTCTCGCATCTGGCTAATGTTTCTCTGACTTTGGGGGCAAAGAGAGCATTGATGAAAGAAGACTTAAATGGCTCCGCAAACTAACATAAGTGCATCCAGGCATGTCGCCTTATGGCAATGCAGAAACCTGCTGACCTAGTTGTCCCTTCGGCTCCATGTGCATTGAACCTCATGGACAAGTTGGAAATAGACTCCAGGGTAGCCAGTTGAGAGGCCACTTTATCTTAAGCCTCCTTCAGACACAGCTCTTGCAAGGGTATCTGACAACTCCTTGATCAGATCCCTCTGGAGCCTAGTAAAGTCTGCCATACAATTCAAGGACCTTAAAGCAAAGGTCGCTGATGCATACAATCGCTTTCCGAACCCTTCCATTGCCCTGGACTCTCAATTAGGGGGATGAACAGTGGAACTCTTTTCTGCAGGTCCCTTCTTGATGAACCATCCCAACCACCATGGCATCTACTGCTAACCCCTTGGCCCAATACTGGTGGTCCTCTGGAGTTGTAAGAATTTTGTCTCGTCTCCTGGAGATTGGCTCTAAGGTGTCAGAGGCCTTCCAAGCTTGCAGCGTGATCAATTTAATAAGTTAGTCAACAGGTGGGGTCACCCAAGAAGTAGATGGGTGAGCTCCAAAAGCTTGCTGGTACACAGACTCCTCAGAGGCAGGGTCTTTGGGCTTCCAGTCACCCCTCTGTTTCAGAATTTCTAGAATGTCACCAAAGGAGATGTCTTCTGGGGGTGACCGAGGCGAACCCTTCCTCATCATCGAAGTCCGTGTCTTCTGTGACAGATTCTTATAGGAAATGAAAGTGTTTCCTCTTACACATCTTTTTCCGGGGCATCTCCTTAGGGGGGATCTCTGTGGAGGAATCGGAAGAAGAGGGGCCCTGTGCAGGAGTATCCTGTAGCGTTGGTGCTCTCTGCCCAGGAGTGGAGGTTGTTGGAAGCTCTGGGCAAGAGGGAGTCCTGGGATAATACTCCGATATACAAGAATAGGAACATTTTTGAAAGAAACTATGAAAAACTATGAAAATTTCACTTTGCTGACAAGAGCAGCAAATGAGATCTGGGGTAATCTGGGTAGAGACCTAGCTTGAGGGTTTTGGCTTGCGTGAGCTGTTATAATAGCTGAGCTGGTTCCGAGAATAGGATCCGAGTCACAAAGGTCAAGGATAAATGAAGACTGACAATATTAGATCCAGTTGTATGAAGTGCTGACTAACAGCTTCTGGATTTCAGTAAAAGCCCTGACACCTCATGAAGTGTGTAAGGAAGGACTGATCAGTACTCAAAGTACTAAAACATGACAATCTTTACAAAAGCTTGCAATTTAACTTTCTTTGGCTAGGGCTGTATAACTGCTGGGAACAGCATACATCAAGCTCTGACAGAAAAGTGCATGATGGGCACTCAGGAAAAGAAATAAAAGCACTTCTGCTAAACAAGGTGTGTAAGCTGTCTTTCACTCGCACTGCTGCCATTGTATCTCATTAGAATAGGAGGACATTACTTTCTTATGTCTTGTATGACTCATGTTAAGCGGGCCTGAAAGTGATTCTGGGGAAGGGGCAAGAAAGGACTAAAATAAGACCACAATAATGTGGCAGGCCTCAAGCTGATTGTTTTGTGGAAACATATATTAAAGTTTTATAAGCACCACCTAGAGTGACTCTGATGCATTAAAGCAGCTCAAAAAACAATGATACACTCAAAAGACATTTTTTGAGTTCTAAGGTGGACCTTTCCTTTCAAAAATCAATATGAGTTACCTGATTAGAAGTCTAAATCTAGTAATATTTACCTGCAAAAGCACACATGCTGACATGGGTGGGAGAACACACACAAGCAAACCTTAGACTATCGGTTTGTTTTTGTTTACTAGAAATTTCTATAGGTATACTGCGGTGGATGTGCTGCGGCAGCATTTTCGCCTCACAGTTAGACGTTGCCCGTTCGATTCTCAGAGCGTCTTCTGTGTGGCGACATGCGTGAATGGGCATTCCTTCGTTGATGGTTGTGCGTTAGGCCCGGCAAGCCAGCACGTAAAAATCCACTGCCAATCATTAGTGGACCGGAGTTCCGCTGTGGCGACCCCTAACCGGGAAAAGACGAAAGGACACAACAACAACTAGAAATTTCTATAGGTAAATGTGTAGAAATACCAGCTGTACTGCCATGCTGCTTAAATGGTCTGTTTCACAAAAAAGTTATCTGGATTTTTTAATTTGTTCTATAACCTTAGTTTTGTAGCTCAATTTGCAGTTGTGGGAAGATTGTTTTTCTATATTATACTGTACTTCTACCTCCACAAGTAGAATTACTTACAAAAGTCAGCTGTATTTTAAACTCTGCTGTGGCTTAGTCTTGTAGCTTCATTCACAGTTGTGGCAGAACTGTGTACTACTGACATGATTTAAGCCCTATTTAGTCATTTACTACTGCATCTTTCCATAAACAGTGCTACTGGTAAATCTCTGCATAGTCTTGTACCTTAAACTGTAGTGAAACTACTTTCTCTCTTTTTATTTGCTCCAGGACTTTTGATTCAGTGCTTTGACAGTGTTGATATATCAAAATTTGCTCCTACAATTTTATATTTTTCTTATCAATTACTTGGTTAAACTTGCATTCCAGTGTCTTTCTGTTCCCCTGTTCTTTTTGTCTGCACCACCCGTAATTGAGACATTAAGCTAAAATTTCTGAAAGAGTTCCAATATTGGCTTTAACTGATTGGATTCCTCTATAGCTGAGCCTTCTTCTTCCTTGAAATTTTCCCAACCCTTCTACTTTTTCCTGGGATTGTTTTATTATATGTCTGTCTTTGTGGTATCTGCCCCTTATGGTAATCTGATTTTTAAAGCCACCCCTTCATTGCTATTGACTGTTGTATAAGCTACTTAAAGAGTGCTCTCTTCCCACCCATTGTTTTCCATAGATCCCCATGGCACTGAGTGCCCACCCATTAAACTAGTATTGATTGAGTAAACCTCCTTTACTATATACTGTCTCCTCATTTTCCCAGAGCTCAGCAAAGCCTTGCATCCTAGCCTGTGTTACAAAAGTGTTTTATTTGTATCCAGTGCCATTGAGGCAAAGCTAAGTACTTCTGATGGCTAAATCACACTTGCTTAAGATATTTTGAGGTGATCACTACGGTTTCCTGCTTTTATGTGTATATTTAAAAAAAAACTGCTCGTTTTGAAATCACCTTCAGCAAGGAATTTCCAGCTAGTTGTTTAACTGGTTTGTGGTAGCATTGCACTTGAGCTCTTCTGGGTTTTTACATTAGGAGGACTGGGTTTATTTATCTTATGGTAGGAGGTGTGTGCCTTGTCTGTATGAGTTCAGAAACACATAAAAAGGGCTTACAGTGTAGTTATTTTATTGGCCAGAGGGCCCATTAGTTAGTTTTCTTTTTTTCTGTGCTGCTATAAATTCAGTGTTTGCCCAGAGGTGCTCACCACACAGCAGCGATTAGCAGTGCTTTGTGCAGTAGCAAACACTTAAAAACAAGTTTTCCCTATAGAATGGTCCATAAAACTGTACCCTGTAAAGCAGGAAATACAGAGAAAATACCTGGCATGCCAACAATCTTACAACAGCTAGTTGGGCATCGAGTGGCAATACCTATAGATTTAGTAGAATTCAGCACTGTGTAAATATTTAACTCAGTAGAATTTAGTGCTATTTAGCATAATCAGCACCAACAGAGCACCCTTAATAGCCTTCTAACCCCGAATATACCACCCCCTGTAGCTTAACAGTAAAGGGACTGGACAGCTGGATATGCAATTTCCTAACTTCTCTATAGTCAGCTTGGTGGATATGGGCAACTTGAAACAATGTAGTGATTGTCTCATTTTTACCAACAACTACGTAATCCTTAAAGAAACAGACGCAATATGCAAGAGGTGTACTTCTACAATGACACTGGAGGCTAAACTCACCCATACAAGCACATATCATGCCACTGAAACCATGCACACAACACACACACACACAGCCTAAGGTATGCTGAGGCACTTCAAAGAAATCTTCCTAAACAACAAAGATTACCTAGACCATCTGCTGGCAAAGCTATGCCTCATAAAGCCTAAAGGCACTCCAAAAAAAACAAAACCTACCACTTACACATACAGTCACTCTCAATGGAGCCCCAAACACTAACTCACTAAGACAAACACCCTTCCCAGGACTCATGTCATACAGGGCTCCATTGTAAGACACACAGATGCCCTTATAACTCATCCTGAACAAAAAGAAGACAACAATTAGTTGCTCACATGGAGCCAGGATCTACCAAATCATGCATGCACTCGTCATTACATCACAGGTACCAGTATGATTCTATCATAGTTAATGTAAGTGTAAATGATCAGAGACATACCTGCCTGGACTACATGAAGAGACATTATGAAGCTCTTAGGCAGTGTGCCTCGCGATGGTACAAGCCTGGCATTTTGCAGCATATTACCATCACCAAGGTTGATGCCATGATATAAGCAAAATGTCACTGATTTTAACAATTGGCTGTCTTTTTGTTTTCATTCTAAAGGGATCCAATATTTAGCAGTCTAGGAGGACATGGTTAACAGACCACGTTACTTTGCCAAGGATGGTCTGTACCTGTCCACTTAGGTTTCAGAATACTAGCTAAATCATTGTGCACTCCATAGTGCCTTTCTTTAAGGCAATGCCAAACTGACAAAACCTATCAACATAGCAAAATCAACTCAACTGATCCTCAAGGTGTTACTGCTCAATACTAGAAGTCTAAATAAAAAAACTATACTCCCTCCAAACTCTCCTCACACTCCAGAATATAGACATTTATGCAGTTACTGAGACAGAGAGTACTCCAGCAGTGCAAGGTTTCAGTGCCTTCCACACTTTTACAATAGTAGCGGCACTGACAATGGGGTGGAGGTGTCTCAATATACATCAGTAACAAGCATACATCTAGGTTGGGCAAACAGGATGACGTGCTGAAGTTTCTCCATGTGCAGATCACCATAGACAAAATCCCTTACCATATCCTAGTCCGCTATAGGTCATCCTCCATGTCCCAAGAAGCCCACAATACATGCTTGGATCTACTAGAAATACTTGGCAACCAAACTAACTCCCTACTCATGGGAGATTTTAATTACCCTTTATAGACCGGGTATCATACATGGCCTTACACCTACAGGCACACAGATTCTTGGACATCATAAATGCAAACACCCTTGACTAAATAGTGAATATATCCACTAGAGACTCCAGCATACTAGACTTCTTGCTCTCAAACATAGGAAAATGCTGCACCCCCTCCTCAATGTGTCATCCTCCCTGGTAAGGTCTGATCATAAAGCTGCCTCCTTTGAAATCAAAATCAACTCCATAACCCCAGTAAAACCAGTACCAGGAACTATTCTGAGGTAAACTACCTTTTATTAAGTGATAGTTGTCAAAATTCAATGCCTTTCCAGACCCTAACAACACAGCAGCCTATGCTGAATTGTGCTCAGAAACTCTACAACCAAGTGAATGGCACATAGAGGTTGCAGTATCTACCAGAATTAAGCCCAGAACTAGCCCCAAAAACAAAACGTCCTGGTGGCATCCCAAATTAAACAGGATATACAACCAAAGAAAAAAAAAGTATGGCAAAAAATCAGTAAGGGTGATTTCCATAAAGATACAAACTCTCTCATCAAACTAAATAGGCAACTAAGAGGGCTATTTAGGTCAAATAAAGCCAACTTTGAGATTAAGATAGCTTCACAGGTAAAAGATAACAACAAGGCCTTCTTCAGCTATTCCACAAACTTCAGGGACAGCAGACAACAATCACATAGAAGAAATGAGAATTGTGGGAACAATACATGCAAAATAATGTTTTGGAGGAGGAATGAGGTTTAAAGGAAGGTAGGAAATAAATGAGCTATGTAACATTTGATAGCCAATGACTGTACAGATTATATGTGATGCACAAGGTTTACAACTGCAAATATGTCAGTATGGTTTGTTTTCATCTATATAAATGAATGCTTATTGAATTATTGCTTATATCACAGGGAAAGATGTTTCTTGTTAAAAAAAAAACAAACAAACAAAAAAGCAAAAACAACAACAAAAAAAACCCTCTCTAACTGAAACTATGGAGAATGTACTGGCCACAGTCACTAAAGCTAAGAATACAGCCTCAATGGGGCCCAATAACATCCTGGGATGCTTCCAGAACAGTCAAAAATATGAGTTATCAGGACCTCAGGAGTCGTTATTTAACTATAATCTTAGAAAAGGCTTTTTGCCACAAGAATGGAGCACTGCAACAGTCATCCCTCTTCATAAGACAGGACCTCCAACAGATTCTGGAAACTACAGACCCCTTAGTTTGACTAGTCTTACTGGGAAAGCCATGGAAAGAATCATGGAAATTATTAACAAGGACATAGTAAACCTCCTGACACTGGATCCATCCCAGTCTGGCTTTGTCAAAGGAAGGTCATGTTTACTGAATCTGATGGATATCTTTGAAAAGGTCACTAGGCAATGGATAAGAAGAAAGCAGTGTATACTGCTTACCTAGATGTAGCTAAAGCATTAGACACAGTACCCCACTAGGTCATTGTCAACAAACTTATGGAACTAGGCATAAACCCCTTCATAACATGCTGGACAGCTAGATGGCAGATGTATAGGACCCAAAAAGTTAGGACTGATAAGGCCACATCTACAAAGAGGATGGGCACCAGAGAAGTCCCTCGGGTCTCTGTGCTGGGCCTGCGCCTCAATGGAGTCTACTTCTTGGAAGTCAAAGTTTATTGTCAAGGCCTCTGGCTGACCAAGTTCGCAAATGATTGCCAACTGGGAGCAGCCACTAAATCCTCCCCAATGCGGGAGCACCTTTTAGAAAGATCTAACGCAAACAAATGCTCAGTGCTAAATGCATGACTTAAAATTCAATACAAAGAAATGCATTATAGTCTATTTGCGGTAACTATGTCATCGATAAAATAACCCTAAAAGTTGATTCACTAATCAGGGATCTGGGGAACTCATGTAGATAGTAACATAGCTTTTGACCAACATGTGTCCAAGGTAGTAAGAAAATCCTACACTGCTCAACTTATAAGTAAGGGCATGGCATCTAGGTCCACAGAGGTCATTATACCACTGTACTCTGCCCTCATCAAACCCAGCATAGACTATAATGCCCCCTTCAGTATGTACCTGACCAGAAACATGTAGCAGTTGGAATGCCTACAAAGATTCCTTGCAAAAAGAATACAGGGAATAAACACAATGCCCTAAGCTGATCATCTCAATTCCTGTCCCTTTTCTCAGTATCATAAAGACTTCAGAGAGGTGACCTTTGTATGGCATACAAGGCATACCCGGACCCTGTTTGATGAATCTTCTGCACATCTGCAAAACAAACAAAATCAGTACTAGATTAAATGCCCTAAATTTTGCTAGGGATATAAACAGGACATATGGGGAGGGGGGGGGGAGTTTCTAAGAGAATTCCCATTCTCTTGAACAGGGTCTCCATCCATCTGAAACAAGAGTCCCCTCCCCCCAACCTTCTTTAAGTGCAGCTTGGACC
The DNA here is from genome assembly GCF_019279795.1 of Protopterus annectens. NCBI lineage: Eukaryota > Metazoa > Chordata > Ceratodontiformes > Protopteridae > Protopterus > Protopterus annectens. The sequence goes on along the minus strand of NC_056734.1, from coordinate 618,783,604 downwards.
AATGGATGTGTAATCATTAATTCACCCCTGGTCGACACCTATGTATCTGATGGACAAGCGGCAGTCAGTAAATCACTCCCTATATAAATCAAATTTGTGGGTCACATTTGGTTTGCATGGCTAGGCTTATAACGGCCCTAGTGGTTGTTAGCCTAGTATACTCAAAACAGTAACACAGAAGAGGCTGTCAAACCCACCCACCACTACTACACATGCATATAGTACCACTATTCATTGACATACATCTAACACAAAAATCAACATATGCGGAGGTTCTCTCAAAAAACCTACAGAGACACCAGAGTCCTCCAAAACACAAGACTGCTACAACTAACAGAATTACCACAACATCTATGAGACACAACACCAGTGTCTCACCTACCAAGCCTGTAAGGCTTAACACTCAAAAAGGGCAAGGGCTCGAAAACAAACTTACAGACATGAAATTTGCCAAATCATAACAAAATAAGGGTCATGCTGCTAAAAGTACAGTTTTGTACCTACCATAAATGTAGATGTCCGATAGGAATGCATCTGCAGTCCTTACAAATGGGTTGTCCTGTCGTCAGGCAGCCCTTCGGTCGGCCGGATTCCAAAGTCTGGGTCTGGCCTCGGCTGGTGTCGCACTTCACCCGACGTCATAGCTGCAGTTCTTCGGGTATAAAGGCATCAGCCAACGCCATTTTCCTCAGTGTTTCTTGCCCCAGATGCCAGGTGCCCTCTTGGAAGGCTAAATTTGGATAAATGCCAATGATTCCAAATAGCAGAGAGCAAACACAAAAAATAAGCATGTATGTACATATATACAAACAAATACACCATAATAGATTCCCCCAGCTAGCTATAAGATGGGCAAATACCCTAGGAGCACCACAGAGGGGAAGGTGGGTGGGTAATCCTGACTGCAGATGCATTCCTATCGGACATCTACATTTATGGTAGGTACAAAACTGTACTATGTCCTTCAAGGATGCATCTGCAGTCCTTACAAATGGGTAGAATACCATAGCCAAACTGGGGGAGGTGGAAAAATAAAGTTATGGTGTAGTTAGGATCCCTTGCAAAACAGCAGTGGCAAAACCTGCTCAGGATCTAGAGTATAATGGTAAATTATAATGCTTGGCAAATGTATGCACGGAGCTCCAAGTAGCAGCCTCTAAAATGTCCTTGGTAGCCACTCCTCGTAAGAAGGCTGTGGTAGTGGCTGTAGCCCTTGTAGAGTGAGGCCTGATGTTCTCTGGAGTTTTCTTTCCATGGTAGGAGTAACAAAATCTAATGCAATTTCCTATCCACTTGGAGATGGTCTGTTTTGAAATTGCTTTTCCTTCCCTTCCTGTTGCATATGCTACCAGTAGCTGGTCAGTTTTTCTACTGCCCTTGGTCCTGTCCAGGTAGTAGCGTAATTGTCTATGTACATCCAAGGTATGCAGCAGTCTTTCTCCCCTGTTCTGTGAGTTGGGGAAGAATGTAGGGAGGTGGATAGCCTGATTTAAAGAAACTCTGGAGACCACCTTGGGCATAAAGGAAGGATTTGTTCTCATGGACACACTATCTTGATGGAAGATCAGGAAGGGTTGTACTGCCATTAATGCCTGAAGTTCAGATACCCTTCTTGCTGAAGTGATTGCCAGCAGGAAAGCAGTCTTCCATGATAAGTATTGCAATTCTGCTGTTGCTGCTGGTTCGAAAGGAGGAAGTGTCAATTTTTCTAGCACAAAGTTCAGGTCCCATGCTGGTAATGGTGGCTTCCTAGGAGGCTTTACATTTTTAATTCCTCTCAGAAACTGTCTGAGCAGAGGATGTGAGAAGACAGGAGGATCCAAGTCGTATTCTGCTGAAATAGCCGATGCATGAATCTTGATGGAGGAATAGGACAGGTCTGTGTGGAAGAGCTCTGCCAAGTATTTCAGGATGTTGGCTATGTTTACCAGTGACACATCTTCTCCTTTTGCAGTACTCCAAATGAGATATCTTTTCCATTTTGCTGAATAATTTTTTCTTGTTGAGGGTCTGCGAGCCTCAAGGATAATGTCTTTAACCCTTTGGGATAAATTTGGGTTAATTGGTCTTATGCAATGTTCCAGGCAGTCAGCTGCAGAGTTTTCAGGTTTGGATGCAGATTGTTGTAGTTGTTCTGTGTTAACAGCAAGGGAACCAGGGGTAGTGGCCATATTTGTTCCCGAGACATGCTCCTCAGTAATGGGTACCAATGTTGCCTTGGCCAGTCTGGAGCTATCAGAATGATCCTTGGACAGTCCTCTTTGATCTTCAATAGCACCTTGTGCATCAAAGGAAGTGGTGGGAATGCATATGCTGTCAGGTTTTCCAACTGAAGGATAGGAGTCCACCTTCCAAGCAAGTGGGTGGTACGTCCTTGTGCAGAATTTCTTTAGTTGGTGATTGCGTGGGGATGCAAATAAGTCTATTTCTGGGAGCCCCCATTTTCTTGTAATGGTTTTGAAGATGTCCGGATGCAGCATCCATTCGTGGGCATCCGTGGTAGTCCTGCTTAGTATGTCTGCTAGAATGTTTTCTTTTCCTGGTACAAAAATTGCTTTTAACTGAATGTTGTAGCTCAGGGCCACATTCCAGAGGTCCAGTGCCATCCGGCAAAGAGGATACGAATGTGTGCCTCCCTGTTTGTTGCTGTACCACATAACTGTGGTGTTGTCTGTCCTTATCATCAATAGACCTTGTTGGAGGAATGGTCTGAATGCCTGAATTGCCAGTTTTACTGCCAGCATTTCCTTTAGATTTATGTGTAGGTGCAGCTGGTCTTGAGTCCATAAGCCTTGTATGCACTTGTCCAGCATGTGTGCCCCCCAACCGAGGTCTGAGGCGTCTGTCGTGATGGTTTGGCTTGGTTGAGTACTGTGGAAGGGCAATCCTGTGTTTGATTGACAAGCCTGAGCCCACCATAGGAATTCTTGCTTCAGGCATGGAATAATGGGAATCTGGGTTTCTAAGCTGTGCTTGTGTTGAGACCATAAATTCCTTAGGTACCACTGTAGTTTTCTCATATGCAGTCTGGCATGAGGAACCAATATTATGCAGGATGCCATGAAGCCCAAGGCTTGCAGTGCTTTTCTTGCTGTCAGATGGTTCTGCTTTGTTAAAGCCAAGAAGTAGAGAGGTAGCTGCTCCTGTTTTTCTACTGTTAGGAATGCCATTTGCTTTGATGTGTCCAACTCTGCACCCAAAAACGTTATTCTCTGGGATGGTATCAGTCTTGACTTTTTTATATTGACTGTGTATCCCAGGGCTTGTAGCAGGTAAATGACCCTTTGTAAGTCTTCTGCTAGCTTGTTTTTGTTGTCCGCTTGTATCAGGCAGTCGTCCAGGTAGGGGTAGATTTGGATTCCCTGAAGCCTGCATTGAGCAATTACTGATGCCAGGCATTTCGTGAACACTCTGGGCGCAGTAGATAAGCCAAAGGGCAATGCTGAGAATTGATAATGCTCTGATCCTGCAAGAAATCTGAGGTATCTTCTGCAGTTTGGTCGTATGGGGACGTGCAGGTATGCCTCCTTGAGATCTACAGTCACCAGCCAAGACTCCTTGCCCAGCATGGGAAGAAGCTGCTGTAGGGTCAGCATTTTGAATTTTGGAACAATGAGGAATGTGTTTAATGCGGACAGGTCGAGAATAGGTCTCCATTTGTTCTCTTTTCTTGGTACCAGGAAGAGTCTGGAGTAAAATCCCTTTCCTTGCTCCATAGATGGTACCTTTTCTACAGCTCTCATCCTTAATAATTGGGATATTTGTTTTAGAGCTTCTGTCTTTTGATTTGGAGGTAGGTTTGGCATTCCTCTCTTCCCTGGTAGAGTATGGAAGTGAAACCTGTAACCTTGGTCTATTGTCTGTAAAATCCACTTGTTTCTTGTGATGTAATGCCAGTTTGTTGTAAATAAGGCTAGCTTCCCGCCTAAGGGTGCTTGTAGTTGTTCCCTGGTAGGCGGTGCCAGAGCCAAGTCACTGTGATTGACCTGTAGTTGTGGTGGTGGCTGTGTCTGTTCCCCACTGGTTGTTGCCCTGCCACTGGCGTCCTCTGTAGGCACCCCTGGATTGGCTTCTGCCTCTTGAACGCCTATTCCTGCCTCTCTGAGTTCTGGAGGAGTCTGGAAAGGACCAATTCTTGGAGGGCCAATTCCTGCTAAACCTCGGAGGTTGGACCTGTAAGAAATCTTTCACTGTTTGGACAGATTTTGCCTTCTCTTCCATCTTCTTCAGCACTTGTTGTGCAGGAGAGCCAAACAAATTGATCTTATCCATAGGAGCATCTAATAGTTTTGATTTGACATGGTCTGGTAAGGCCTGTTCTTTTAACCATGCATGCCTTCTGATGACTGTGCCAGTCATGGCTGATCTAACGGAAGCCTCCAGTGCATCATAGCCGCATTTTAAGGAATGGTTACTGACTTGTTGAATATTATGTACCATTTCCTGCACGTATTTTTTGTCTACTGTTTCATCTGAGGACACTTTTTTGGTTAACTGGTCTAGCAAAAATTCTTGATACTGCATCATGTGAAATTGACAGTTCAAGGCCCTAGCTGAAAGAGTAGCAGAAGTGTAAACTTTTTTACCCCATCTCTCTAAGGATCTGGATTCCCTTTCAGAGGGGAGGGGGTTTTTGGCAGAAGTGGCTGCTACAGCCTTAGGTCCTTGGGAGATAGTCTCTGGATCTGCAAAGGGAGCCTTATACAAGTGGTAATGTGTGTCCGGGACCCTGTAGTATCTATCGGGCTTAACAGGGGCCGGAGGCAGAGAATCAGGAGCAGTACAAGCATCATTAAATGCATCATCTACAACAGAAAGAACTGGAGGTATGGCTAAAGGCCTATGTTGTGGTAAATGCAGAAAAGTTCTAAGCCTTTTTCTGGAATCTGAAAAATCCTGGCCCTGCCACTGAAATTGTTCCCTCATAGCATGCAAGGTTTCCCCCCAAAAAAATTCCTCAGGCGGAGAGGCAGAAGGGATGGACTCTTCAGCATCAGAGTCTTCATAAGGGGAGTACGGAGCCTCTGGAGGGTCTGTATCGTTTGAATCATCAGAGGAATCATCTGTAGACACTGGCTCAGGGGGCTCTGCTCTAGGCCTCTTCTCTGGAGGCGGGTGAGAGGCCCTGTCTGGTTGAGGTTGGGATCCTCGGATTAAAGAAATGAGATCCTCTGCTAAACTAAGCATTTGTGAACTAGAGCTAGGCCTGTGAGAGGGGGGCTTAGCAGGCACAGATTTAGTAGCTTTAGCTGCTTTAGCCCTGGCAAAGGCCTTAATGGACATGGCTGCAGGTGGCCTAGCAGCTCCACGTGCAGGGGTTGAAATATCCAAGGGAATAGTGTCTGATAATTCCTGAGAAACTGCAACAGCAGGTGGGATTTCAGAAGCCGATTCCACGAGGTTGGAAGAGGCCTCGGTAGAAGGAAAGTTTTCGGCTGAAGGAAGAACCGCTTGCTCGGTTTCAGCCGAAACCGAGACACTCGCGGTTGTCTTAACCGCGGTTTCGGCCGAAACCGCGGACCGCGAGTGTCGGTCCTTTTCCTTGCGTTTTTTAGATATTTGTGAAGTCGGAGGATCTGACGGCATAATATAAGCAAAATCGGAGCCGAAAAACTCCTCAGCAAATTCCGACCGACGTCTAAGCGTCCGCCGGTTAAAAGAAGCACAGGCTAGACAAGCTGCGATGTCGTGGTCTGGGCCTAGACAAGGTAAGCAGTAAGAGTGGAAATCTTTATGAGGTATTTGTTTCCCACAAGTTAAACAGTTATTCACTTTTTCTGACATCGGCTGAGGCAAGAAAGAGTCCCCAACGGGGTACTTAGCTTTTAAGAAGTCTTCGTAGTAGTATTCGGTAGTAGTAATCTCTGGTTCTGACCGACCGGCACTTGCGAACAGCTTCTGCTTCGGGCGCCACGCGGCAAGAAAGACTAAGGAAAATGGCGTCGGCTGATGCCTTTATACCCGAAGAACTGCAGCTATGACGTCGGGTGAAGTGCGACACCAGCCGAGGCCAGACCCAGACTTTGGAATCCGGCCGACCGAAGGGCTGCCTGACGACAGGACAACCCATTTGTAAGGACTGCAGATGCATCCTTGAAGGACATCACTAGGAGCTTAAACCAATTGCACACTTTAGAAGCACTTCTATCACTGGAAGATTTAGATGTCTGATCAGTCACAGAAACCTGGTTCAAGACCTCAGAGAGTACCCCGGCCTTGCAAGGCTACAATGCCTTCCACACCTTCAGACTGCAAAATGAAAGTGTGAGAACCAAAGGAGGTGGTGTTTCTATCTATATTAGAGATAAAGTCACCTCCTGTCTTGTTAGACTGGACAACTCCATGGAGTTACTCCAAGTTCAGGTTATGGTGGGCAACGCCCCCATTCAAGTCACAGCCAATTATTGATCCCCCTACATTGGTCTACTTGACCAAACTGGAGACGATCCAAATATTACTGAACACTCTGGTTATGGGGGATTTCAATTATCGCACCATCAGATGGGAATCCTACGCTAGTCCTATCCGGCTAACGCAAAAGTTCCTTGACTTCGTTAACTCAAATGCCCTGAACAAACTGTTCATACCCGACAAGAGGAACAAACATATTCGATCTGGTCCTCACTAAAATGTCAAACGGATGCATTACCACAACTGTCAGACCCTCATTAGTTAAATCTGACCACAAATCATTCACCTTTGAGTTGAGACTAACATCAGAACTCACAAAGGGCGAAATCAGACAAAAAAACTTCACCAAGGCAAACTGTACCCTCCTAGGTAAAGGTATAAATGCATTTAGAGCTCCACCCGCAGCTGGAAGAGGCAACTACACTGAAGCTTACACTAAAGTCTTGTACAATCACTTGCGTAGGTGTATAGACGGCTGTACCAGAAAGAATCAAAGCCAGTGTTCCAAGTAAAAACAAGCCGCCATGGTGGACATCCAGCATCAACAAACTTTACAATAAACGCAAAAAAGTTGCTGTCCATGAAAACAAAGGCAAGACCCCAACAATGGAAAAGCACCTTTCTCAGCCTCAACAGGCAAATAAGACAACTTGTCAAATCCTCTAATGTCCTCTGAGAAAAATGTAGCTAGCACAGCCAAGGATAACCATAAGGCCTTCTACAGCTATGTACGTAGCCTAAAAGGTAGGACTCAAGCATGTGCAGAACTAGTGACCAATGATATCACACACACACTGACCCCAGAGAGATAATAAACCTGCTTGCGGATAGGTTTGGTGAAAATTTCACCCCCCTTATCCCTACCAAATCTATTACAAACCTTGCCCCAAACTCCCCCACCCCCACCCTACATATCTGAAGAACAGGTCATCAAAGCCTTGATCAAGGCAAAAAAACAGCCTCTATGAGACCAGACAGAATCCCAGGCTGTCTTCTTAGCAGGCTAAAACAAAAACTAGCATCACCATTAAGTACCCTTTTCAATCATAGTCTAGGCATAGGCTTTGTTCCCACAGAATGGAGAACAGCAACAGTTATTCGCCTACACAAAGGTGGCCTAGCAACAGATCTGGGGAATTACAGTCCCATAAGTCTGACCAGCCTCATCTGTAAGGCCATGGAACGTATCATTATGGACTTCATAAATGAAGACACAGGCAACCTCCAAACCCTGGATCCTACCCAATTTAGCTTCAAGGGCAGATCCTGCCCTTTCTTATCTGCAATGGTGATGGACAGGTTGACAGACGAGATCAGACAGGAGTCCCCATGGAATATGATTTTTGCAGATGACATTGTGATCTGTAGTGAGAGTAGGGAACAGGCGGAGAAGACCCTGGAGAAGTGGAGATATGCTCTAGAGAGAAGAGGAATGAAGGTCAGCAGGACTAAGACAGAATATATGTGGGTGAATGAGAGGGGGGATAGAGGAATGGTGAGGATGCAGGAGTAGAGCTGGCGAAGGTGGATGAGTTTAAATACTTGGGATCAACAGTTCAGAGTAATGGTGAGTGTGGAAGAGAGGTGAAGGAGAGTGTACAGGCAGGATGGATTGGGTGGAGAAGAGTGTCAGGAGTCATTTGTGACAGACGAGTACCAGTAAGACTGAAAGAGAAGGTCTACAAGAGGGTAGTGAGACCAGCTATGTTATATGGGTTGGAGGCAGTGGCAATGACAAAAAGGCAGGAGTCAGAGCTGGACGTGGCAGAGTTAAAGATGTTAAGATTTGCACTGGGTGTGACGAGGGTGGACAGGATTAGGAGTAAGTATATTAGAGGGTCAGCCCAGGTTAAAAGGTTTGGAGACAAAGCCAGAGAGGCAAGATTCCGTTGGTTTAGACATGTGCTGAGGAGGGATGCAGAGTATATTGAGAAAAAGATGCTAAGGATGAAGCTGCCAGGTAACAGGAAAAGAGGAAGGCCTAAGATAAGGTTTATGGATGTGGTGAAAGAGGACATGCAGCTGGTTGGTGACACAGCAAGATGCAGAGGACAAGAAGAAATGGAAACAGATGATCCGCTGTGGCGACACCTAACGGGAGCAGCCGAAAGATGAAGGGCAGATCCTGCCTGTTAATTCTTGTGGATTTTTTCGAAAATGTGACCAGGGCCATTGATGAGGGGAAACTGTGCACCCAGCATACCTCAACGTGGGAAGACTTTCGACAAAACCCCACACACTGGCATTATTGATAAATTTGGCAAACTGAATGTAAACCCCTTCATTGTAAGATGGGTTGCTAACTGGCTCACAAACCGGACACATACTATCAAAGTGGGTGACTCCACATCAACCAGCAGACCTGTTACCAGCGGGGTGCCACAGGGATCAGTGCTGGGCCCCCTACTGCTTGGTATATACTTCTCAGAAGTTCAGGTCAAAACTAAGGGGTTGTGGCTGAACAAGTTTGCAGATGACTGCAAACTGGGTGCAATTACGGAATCCTCAAATGATGTCAGAATACTCCAGGAGGGTCTTACACAGACCACTGACTGTTGTCTTAGTCATAGTCTCAAACTGAATGCAAAGAAATGCATCATCATTCCCTTCAGCACAATGTTCCTTCACACTATCAAAACAACAACAATACACTAAGTACCCATGAAATGGTAAAGGATTTGGGTTCACAAGTTGACCATGACCTTAACTTCGACCACCATGTGTCTACTATAGTAAGGAAGGCTTTCTACTTAGAACACTCGATTAGTAAAGGCATCCTCTTTAGAGCAAAAGAAGTTATAACCCCTCTATACTCTGCACTAATCTGGCCCATAATTGAATATAACGCCCCGCTCGGCATTTACCATACAAAGCAGCTGCAGAAATTGGCGAAACCTCAGAGGTTCCTAACAGAGAAGATCAAGGGACTCCAGCATGTGCCGTATACAGACTGACAAAAGTCCCAGTTACTTTACTCTGTATCATATAGACTTCTTAATGGAGACTTATGCCTGGCTTACAGAGCAATCTCATACCCAACCCTAATAAACTTGCTGCATATCCATAAGTCAAACTGGACTAGGGCCACCCATTCCAGGGACCTAAATATGGCCTGCGACAAATAGAACATGCTGGAGGGACAGATTTATCTCCCAGCGACTGCCATGTCTTTGGAATAGGCTACCTATTCATGTGAAACAGAGCACCTCTATGACACTGTTCAAAAGGAACCTGGACGAGTGGATGCAGCACCATAAATTCTTACCGGGAATAGCACACACAATCCTCATGGACATGGGCAGTCATTACTAAATGCAATCTTGGGTAGTAACTAACATTTCTATGGTATTACATTGGGATGAAACAGATGGGCTCGAAATGACCTCCAGGTCGACAGCCTAGTAATCTCCCATGATCCTATACACCTATGAACATGCATAATCTGTTTTTGTCCTTCTGATACACAGACCTAGTAAACATTTCCAGAAAGGAACACATATGTGACACAGACCGGAACACTTTAAATAATAACTGGAAATGACTGAGATAATGTTTGATGTACGCATGATTGAGTACTTTATGTATACGTAAGTAATTTGTAATTATAAGAACATCACTTGAGAAAATTAAGTGCAGTGCTGGATATTAAATATTGAGGGTACCTGTTTATTATTTAATTAACACTTGTTTGATATAAGTAGCTTGAGATGAGAATTTTTTTATAGCCCACATCAAAGAATTAAGAGTGAAACTTTCATAGGTAAAATTATTTTACGAAAGCTTTTTTCCCCCACATTTAGAGAATTCATCAGGTGGATTTGAGGAGACCAACGAGTGGACTTCCAAGGCAGTGGTAAGACTGATTTGCAAGGCTTTGAACTGGTATTGACTGGCTCCCAACTAGAAATTTATACAAACATAGGTGTATTGCAGGTTGAAAAAAAAAGCACGTCCAATATCCCCCCTGAAGACATGGAAGGAGTAAATGTACCAAAACCATCTGGAACTTTGCTTTCCTTACATAAATCTTTGGTCACTTAGATATAGAATCAGACTTAGGGCCTTCATCTTAAAGGGGGATACAATGAAACAAATCTGAAATAATCCCTGGACCCTTTTTTCTCTGGTATGACCTCAGATGGTCAGTTTTTCAAGGAAGTTGGAAACCTGCATTTTGGCGGCTTCCTTTTGGCAGATGGAATGTCTGGAAGAGGCAGGTCAAGAAGCAATTGAGAAAAGGACTGCACAGCCTCTGGAAATTATCTCCCTGATAGATATGTACTGAGCAACGGCCAATCAAGCAGTTAGATGGAGGTATATCCAACACAGATTACCTAATGAGATGGGCAAAGTCTTCAGGGATGCTGTGGCGATCCCTGGGGAAAGACAATGATATCCCTGGTTTTGTGCCTCTTGCGTGGAATCCCATGGTCATGACGGCTTCTCCAAAGGATTTTGCCCAAGAGGCAAAGGTGAACCACTTATACAGGGACTATGAAACCCCTGATTTTGGGGGTTCACTTCTGCCTCTTGGGCGGCATCCTTTGGAGAAGCTTTTGTGACCACTGGTGTTTCTGCAGTTTGTTGGTCAGAAGGTGGATGAAGGGATTTGCAAAGCCTTAAGCTCTTTGCAACCTTCTAATTTCTGTCAGAGAGCCATTGTGTGGTAGACAATTTCTCCCCAGCAGCTGCAAGAGACTTCTCCTTTTGCTCACTTTTGAGTAACATCTCCTTTCCCTGTGGTCCAAAAAAGTGGAGACCCATCAAAGGTTATGCAGAGAAACAGCTGTAAGTTTTCTGCAAAATCAGACTCTGTGGCAGGCCTGCCTCCTCAAGGTAATACCTGTCCCACATCCACTTGCTGTTCCGTCTGCTGAATGATGTGATGCTTGCCTGTGCTGCCAGCTGTGACTAGTCTGGAGTGTAGGTCACTGTATGCCAGCTTTTATCCACTTGATTACACTGAATCCACTTGATCACACTGAAAACTGATTAAGTGTCAGGCGACTCAAGGCTAAGAAAGCAAAAGTAGCAGACCAGTTGGCATTTTTAAGCAAGAAAAACAAATGACTCTGGAGCAAACAGTGTTAAAATCCACAAGTTTTTAATAAAAAATAGAAGGTTAGCGCTTTCATGCCCAAGTATTAGGCACTTCTTCAGACAAGATACAAAAAAACACACCAGATATATATAATGCAATCAATTATTCAATGAAGCAATTTACGTTCCATATTTTTGTAGAACATAAATTAGGGCAGGTTGTTAATGCTCACACTATTTTGAGAGATACTAACATTTTTTAGAAGAATTTTTGAATTTAGTTCTACTCATGACACATCCAATTTAATGTTTGTTACACTTGATGTTAATACTTTGTTTATGTTGATACCCAATATGGAAAGGGTAGAAGTGGTTAGACTATTTTTACACAAGTATGGTGACTTTTCTAAAGACTTGATCTTTGTGATTTGTACACTTTTAGATCTTATTTTACAGAACATTTTCTTGTTTAAAGAACATATTTACTTGCAAAAGGTTGGTGTGGCTATAGGCACATGTGCCAATAGCTACGCCAACCTTCTCATGGCACAATGGAATTTGAAAATGTCCTAAATCCACATCATTTTTTGTAAAACCTTAGATTTTAAGGAGATCTACGGGATGGTAATATATCTGAGTTGCAAGCTTTTATCACCTACCTTGAATCTACTACTGAATTTTTAAGGTTCACTATGAATGTACATGATCAATATATAGACTTCCTTGATGTACATCTATATAAGTATAGAAAAGGAAGCTTACATACTTCCTTATATAGGAAATCATGTAGAAGGAATACACTTCTACATCGTAATAGCATGCACCTTGGTTATGTTTTTAAAAATATTGCTCTGACTCAAGCGGATAGAATATCTAGGTTACATACCAGTGAAGATAGACTTCAGCAGGCACTTGGGATTTTAGAGCATGATTTAATACGGCATGGTTATTCTCAAAGATCTTGGGGTGGCTAATGATGTAGTGAGGTGTAATAGATATACTTCAGCTAAACCATATTTTTCAGATAGACAAGACACTTGCAATAGGAAAAAGAAAAATAAGGAGGTGAATTTTGTCAGACCTGTTATCACATTCACTAGTGAAGTAAATAAGATATGTGATGGGATTCATAAAAACTGGCCTATACTTACCTCTGATGATTCTATATCAGGTACAGTAGGCAGTTCACCTCATTTTTGCTTTAGGAATGGTATGTCTTTACAAAGACAGCTTTGCTATGGTAGGAAGAAAGATGTTGCACCTTTATCTAAAAGGAAACGTACTTTTGCTTGCAGGAATTGTGCAGCATGTCAGTTTATTTCTACTTCCCAAGAATTTCATCAACCTTTTACTAGTTTTGTATTTGAGCCCAGATCCTATGCAGATTGCTCCATCAGATGGTTTACCTTGCTTCATATAATAAATGTACCAGTTTCTATGTGGGAAAAACTAGTTTAACTTTGACACAGTGTTTACACGAACACTTGGGCTATATTAGACAGATTCCCACAAGTGCCTTATTCAAACATGTTCATGATAACGTTGATCTTTCTTTTAGTTTCTTGGTTTTACAACATTTTAATGGTAATGACAGAGGAGGTAATTTGAATAATATTGTAGAGAAAGCAGATACTAAATGGATAGTGCCTTTGCAAGCACACAAGTGCCCTGGGTTAATTGGCATTATATATATATATATATATATATGTATATATATAGATATATATCTGGTGTATTTTTTTGTATTTTGTCTGAAGAAGTGCCTAATATATGGGCATGAAAATGCTAACCTTCTATTTTTTTTTACTAAAAACGTGTGGATTTTAACGCTGTGTTTGCTCCAGTGTCATTTGTTTTTCTTGCTTGGATCGATTTTGGACACTGGGTCTTTACTGCTTCTGATACTACATTTACTGTTATTGATTAGTTGGTATTTTTCCCCATGTGATCCATGGCCTGAGAATCCTTTCCTGGGTGATGGATCAAAGAATTATTCTCTGAAGGCTCTTTCTATTGGCAGCCACCACAGCAATGGATTATGCAAATGCCTTACCCCAAGCTAGCTTGTCCTCAGGAGACCAGGGGATCTTGTCTGGTTTCCCGATGATAGGCTCAGCCATGTCAGGCTCTAACAAAGCCCCATTAATGAGGTTTGCTCAATTATACAGTCAGAGGAAGGACCAGCCAAGATGGAAGCAGGTTGGATCAAAAAGCTTCCCACAGGATCCCTTCCACAGGGGAGGTGGGGTCAAAAGGACAGTATGCCTTTGGCTCCTTAATCCCACCAAATGTGGGGGAATTTTTGGAAGGCATCCCATTCAAGATCAATGTCTGGGATGAGGCACTCTGATGGTCAGTATAAAGACCTCCTCTTGCACCTCCTTCTCTGGACAGTTGGAGTGTACTTGTCAGAATATTGAGAATAATAATTTTCTCCAGATTGGCTGCCTCTCAAAGGGCTTTTTGGTGATGACTCTTATGATGATAAGAATTACAAAGCAAGTCAGTTGTGAGATTATCTGTGCCTTGCCCAAACCCATTATTATGATGCACTTCCTGCTTCTACAGGGATGTAGCAAGTCAGCCTAGGGATGAATTTATGAATTCCTAACTAATCTTCAAGAGTTAGTCCTGAAGGATGCAGGGGTCACTATTTCACATGCAAGGTCAGTTTATTCCAGAGATGCAGTAAAATGCTGGGTAAAAATATCTGTCCTAGCATGGGTTGTTCATATGTTGGTGGGAATTCATATCCTTAGATCTAGTGTTTGTGGGGCTGTTTGTCTTTCAGACATGTAAGAAATCAAGGACGGTTCAGTCCTTAATGGAATGGAATGCAAGACACAGATCTCTTTGTAACAGTCTATTAGACCGAAGACAGGGCTTCAAAAACCTGTCTACATAGCCAGGGGTCTTTACAAAGTCCTTCTAGCTGTGATGTACCTCTGGACAGGTACACACTGAAGAGGGCATTGTATTCTACAGACTGGTCTAGTTAGATAAGAATACATAAGGGCAATAAAAGTATCTCATGTCATCTAGGTGAAAAGAAGTATCAGTTGTGCTAAACAGGATTTCCTGACTACTCTTGCTACATGGAGGTCAAAAGTGGAAGTTGTCAATCAGGAAGCTAAGAACATAGACTACCTTTATCAGTTTTCAGTAGTTAGCTTTACTTTATCTTGGAAAGGAGACTTTTTCCCCACACAACAATACTACACTGTTCTGCCTTTAATTTTAGCCTTTTTGTCAGTATATCAAACTGTGATCAGACAGTATCACCCAAATGCAGTCATCAGCAAACGTGTTGGCCATAACTCTGAGATTACAATTTGGAGGTCAGTGAAGGCTATGCCAAATAAGAGTCTCAGGACTGAGCCATAAGTTATACTGCTGGTTACTTTCTTGCTTTCTAAGGAAGCACCTGCTACTTTAACTAAGTAGACTTTCTTAACTGGTTTGCTATTCATCGTACAGGTCTACATTTTGATCTCTTAGTTTGTGTATAATACCAGAATGGAGGATATTGTCCAATGTCCCTGGCTAGATCCATACAGGTTGTGTATGGCCAAATAACTACTATCCATAGCCTCTGTTACCTCAAAGAAATATACCAAGATAAGTAGACATGATCTCCTGGGTCTGTATTATATCCTTGAAGAGACGTTCCATCAAATGACTCCTCTTCATCGACACTTATAGAGCGAAAGCAGAAAACGCTTAATGTTCACATCAGCGATTTCTTTCCCTGGGAAAGAAATCGCTTGCCCTCAAAACAAAAACACATCATTACAACCAACTTTGAGATCGCACTACAGTGGGGAAAACAGCAAACTAACAGGGATGGCTAAGTGATTTTTTTCCCAGGGAAAAAAATCGCTGATGTGAACATTCAGTGTTTTCTGCTGTCGCTGTTTAAGTGTCGATGAAGAGACATTTGATGGAATGCCTCTTCAAGGATATAATATAGACCCAATCTCTTTTTGACAATACCAAACTGTTGAGGGTTTAGGTGGATCAGATTTTGATATTGCAGTTTATGAAATTCAAAAAATGATACCTTCCACTGCTTTGCAAATTAGATTAGTAGACTGAATGGTTTATATTTTCTGGGGTCCATGGTGGGGTCATTCTCATGAATGAGCATCACAACAAAGTACAATTTTGTACCTACCATAAATGTAGATGTTTGAGTGCTCATACAGCTGCAGTCATAACAGATGGGTTATCCTGCGGGTCCTCGGTCGGCCGAATTCCAAAGTCTAGGTCCGGCGTCGGTTGTCGTTGCTTCTTCCCTGACGTCAGTGCGACAGGGGTATAAAAGAGGCAGCTGACGCCATTTTCTTCAGTTTTTCTTGCCCCAGATGTCAGGTGCCCCCAGAAGGAAGGCAAACATAATGTTATGCAAAAATGCAATGTTGATAAATCAAAAACAGTAGTTGCAAGCAAATACACCATAAAAGAATACCCCAAAAAAGGTTATATGAAAGGTGTTTGTCATAAGGCTTGTTCTAAGAGCATACAGCTGCAGTCATAACAGATGGGTAGAATCCCAAAGCTAAGTAAGGGTGGTAGGCACTAAGTGGAACTGGGAGGGGCTAGGATGCCCTGCAGGACTGCCGTGGCAAAGCCCGCTCTAGATTTAGAGTATAGTGGGAGGTGATAGTGCTTGGAGAAAGTGTGCACTGAACTCCAGGTGGCTGCTTCCAAAATATCCTTGGTAGGGACTCCCCTGAGGAAGGCTGCAGAGGTAGCTGTGGCTCTGGTGGAGTGGGATCTGATGCATGCAGGCACAGTTTTTCCATGAAATGAGTAACAAAAGCGTATGCAGTGGGCTATCCATTTTGAAATCGTCTGTTTGGAAATAGCCTTTCCTTGAGCACCTGCAGCATAGGACACAAAGAGTTGCTCAGATTTCCTGAATGGCTTTGTCCTGTCCAAATAATAACGAAGTTGTCTGTGAATGTCCTTGGAATGTAGTAGTCTTTCCCCTTTGTTTTGTGGATTAGGATAAAAGGTAGGTAAGTGGATAGTCTGATTCAAAGCCACACTGGATACTACCTTTGGCATAAAGGTAGGGTTGATTCGTAAGGAAACTCTGTCCTGATGGAAAATGATGAATGGTTGCACAGCCATGAGGGCCTGTAGCTCCGAAACCCTGCGAGCTGTGGTGATAGCCAGAAGAAAGGCTGTTTTCCATGACAAGAACTGTAACTCTGATGAAGAAGCTGGCTCGAAGGGAGTAAGGGTCAGCTTTTCCAATACAAAGTTGAGGTCCCAAGCAGGGACTGGTAGTTTCCTTGGGGGTTTTATATTCTTTCCCCCTCGGAGGAACTGCCTTAAGAGAGGATGAGAGAATAAAGGAGGATCTGTGTTGTATTGTGCAGAAATGGCTGAAGCGTGGATCTTGATGGAGGAGAAGGAAAGTCCATTGTTTAACATCTCAGCTAGGTACTGTAAAATTTGAGGTATATTTATTACCCAAGGATTCTGTCCCTTCTTTTGATTCCAGGCACAAAATTGTTTCCATTTGGCGGAGTAGGCCTTTCTAGTAGAAGGTCTTCTGGCCTCCAAGATGACATCCTGCACCTCCTTGGAGATGAGAAACTGTTGGGAAATCAAGAAATTCTCCATGCAGCTAGATTTAGAGTTTTGAGATGGCTGTGAAGAGTTTTGTAGTTGTGCTGGGACAACCGAAGAGGGACTAGAGGTAGGATCCATGGTGGGGAATGTGTCAGGCTCTTCAGGAGCAGATACCAGTGTTGCCTTGGCCAGTCTGGAGCAATGAGAATCATTTTCGGCCTCTCTGCTCTGGCTTTTAATAGAACTTTGGGCAGCAGAGGAAGAGGCAGGAAGGCATAGATGGTCAATGTTGTCCAATTGAAGGAAAGTGCATCCACTTTCCAGGCCTATGGGTGATAGGTCCTTGAACAAAATTTTTTCAGCTGGCAATTCCTGTGGGTAGCAACGAGATCTAGGTCTGGCTGACCCCATGCCCGAGTTATCTTTGTGAAAATTTGAGGATGTAACTTCCATTCGTGTGGATCTGTCATATTTCTGCTTAGGTTGTCTGCCAGTGTGTTTTCCTTCCCTGGCAGGAATTGTGCCTGTAATTGAATTTTCAGTTCCAGTGCTGTGTTCCAAAGGGTCATGGCTTGCCTGCACAGGGGGTATGAATGAGTTCCCCCCTGTTTGTTTATGTACCACATCACTGTGGTGTTGTCTGTCCTTATCAATAGCTGGCCTGGATGCAGTAGGTCTTTGAAGGTCATAATAGCCTTTTGCACGGCTAGCATTTCCTTTTGGTTGATGTGAAGGAGCTTCTCTTTTCGTGCCCATTTTCCCTGAATGCACTGATCTGTCATGTGTGCTCCCCAGGCGTATTCTGAGGCGTCTGTTGTGATGACTTGAGTTGCTTGAGGTACACAGAAAGGAAGACCTGTGTTTCTTTGGCAAGCTTGAGCCCACCACATAAATTCCTTCTGAAGGCATGGAATGAGTGGTATAATTGCTTCCAAGTTGTGGCTGTGTTGAGACCATAAGTTTTTTAGGTACCATTGAAGTTTCCTCATATGCAGCTTTGCACATGGGATTAGTAGGATGCAAGATGCCATGAATCCTAGAGCCTGCAGGACTTTCCTTGCAGTTAGCCTGGTGTAAGCTGACATTTTTCTGAAGTATTGAGACAGTTGCCCTTGCTTGTCTGGCATGAGGTAAGTCATCTGGGTGGTTGTATCCAAGCTGGCACCCAGGAAAATTATTTGTTGAGAGGGTATTAGTTTTGATTTCTTTTTGTTGACTGTATATCCCAGGAAGTTCAACAGTTTTATTACAAATGCCAGGTGCTGCAGTAGTATGTCTTTGCTGTCCACTTGGATCAGGCAGTCGTCCAGATATGGGTAGATTTGTATACCTTGTAGTCTGCAGAAGGCGATTACTGATGCCAGGCATTTCGTAAACACTCTGGGCGCAGTAGATAAGCCAAAGGGCAATGCAGAGAATTGGTAATGGGTTGAACCTGCAAGAAATCTGAGGTATCTTCTGCAATCTTGTCTGATAGGGACATGCAGGTATGCCTCCTTGAGGTCCAATGTTACCAGCCAAGACTCCTTGCCCAGCATGGGAAGAAGCTGCTGTAATGTGAGCATCTTGAATTTTGGCACCTGTAGATATGTGTTTAGTATAGAAAGGTCTAAGATAGGTCTCCAATCTTTTTCTTTCCTTGGTACCAGGAATAGTCTGGAATAAAACCCTTGACCTTGTTCTTTTGCAGGTACCTCTTGAATTGCTTTCATGTCCATGAGAGCTGAAATTTGTTTTTGTGCCTCTGCCCTTTGATTTTGTGGCAGGTTTGGCATGCCTCTCATTTTTGGAAGGGTGTGAAAGTGGAACCTGTAGCCTCTGTCTATAATGTCCAGAATCCATTTGTCTTTTGTAACAATATGCCAATTTTTTGAGAATAATGTCAGTTTTCCGCCCAAAGGTGCTGCCATTAAAGCTTTGCTTGGCAGGTATAGGGGGAAGTCATTGTGTCTGTTTTCTAAAAGACTGTGATCTATCTTCTCCACCTCTTGGGGTTGGTGCTTGCCACTGTCTGGCTCTGAAAGATCCTTGAGGTTGCCCTCTTCCCCTTGGACGCCTATATCTGCCCCTTTGAGGTCTGTCCGTAGCTGGAAAGGACCAATTTTTTGAAGGCCAGTTTCTGCTGAAACGTGGAGGCTGTACCTGCAGGAAATCTTTAACTGTTAGCACTAATTTCGCTTTTTCCTCCATTTTCTTTAGTACCTCCTCTGCTTTAACACCAAACAATACATCTTTTTGAAGAGGTGCATCTAATAATTTAGCTTTGACATGATCTGGTAAGGTTTGCTCTTTGAGCCAAGCATGCCTACGTATAACAGACCCCATAACAGCAGCTCTACATGAGGCCTCTAAAGCATCAAAACCACACTGCAAGGTATGTTTACCCACTTGCTCTGCACCATGCAACAAATCCTGCAACTCTTAAATCTGGTTGTTCTGGTTGTGTCATCTTGCTTTTCAGCTGAGATATCAAAAACTGTTGATAATTTAACATATGGAACTGACAGTTTAATGCCCTCATGGTTAAAGTGGCTGAGGTGTACACGTTTTTCCCCCACCTTTCTAAAGATCTGGAGTCTTTCTCTGAAGGTAATGGATTTTTAGCAGTAGAGGCCTTAATTCCCTTGGGACCCTGTGAAACAGTTTCTGGGTCAGCAGTATGGCTTTTATATAGGAACTGGTGAGAATCAGGAACCCGGTAATACCTGTCTGGTTTAACATGAGCTGGAGGCAAAGAATCAGGATTAAGGCTGGCTTCTGTGTACAAATCATCCAATATATCTAAAACAGGAGGGATAGCCAGAGGCCTATGCTGGGGGAGCAGAAGAAATTCCCTGAGCCTTTTCTTGGAATCTGAATAATCTTGGCCTTCCCAGTGAAAGTGTTCCCTCAAAGTATGCAGGGTTTCCCCAAAAGAGAAGTCCTCAGGGGGGGGGGGGGAACCGAGGGAATAGATTCCTCTGCATCAGAGTCTTCGAATGGAGAATAGGCACAATCCTGGTTCTCAGATAGTTCTGAGGTAATAGAAGCTTGATCTGAGGAAGGGTAGTCTTCCTCTAATCTGGGCCTTTTGTCAGAGGGGGGTTGAGAACCCCTGATAAGAGTAATCAAATCCTCAGCCATTTTAAGCATCTGTTTTTTAGGCATGGTGCCTTGAGACGGTGTCTGAGGAACCTGTTTTTTGGTTCTTATGGCTGTTTTAGATTTATTGAAGGCTTTAATAGAGAAGGAGGAAGGCCTGAAGACCCCTTGAGAAATGGCAGGCCTGTCTAAATTCTGAGTTTCCCCGCCAGGAGTGGCGTTGGTATCTGTAGTAGGAATGGGGGCCGAGGAGCCTGCGACCTTGGGTACTGAAGACACCGGTAATGCATTGTCATCGGTACTCAGGGGCTGCGTAGGCGCCTCGCTGAGTACTGGAGAACCGGTAGTCGGCCTTAGCTTGGTATCAGTAGGTGCTGCGGACCTCGTATGTCGGTCCTTATCTTTGCGTTTTTTGCTAAAAACTGGAGTCGGAGTATCCGACGACATAATATAATTAAATTTTTTGCCAAAAAAGTGAAGGGCGAACTCCACCCGACGCTTAATAGTGCGTTTGTTGAATCTAACACAAAAACGGCAGGCCAAGACGTCGTGGTCTGAGCCTAAGCAAGGTATACAGTAAGAGTGGAAATCCTTATGCGGTATTTGCTTCCCACATGAAATGCAATTATTAACTTTGTCTGACATCGGTCTGAGGCAAGAAAAGTTTCCCCAACGGGGTACTTAGTTTTCAAGAAGACTTCGGCTGAAATACTCGCGGAAATCTCAGGAGCTGGCTGACCGGCACTTGCGAACTGCTTCTGCTTCGGGCACCGCGCTGCAAGAAAGACTGAAGAAAATGGCGTCGGCTGCCTCTTTTATACCCCTGTCGCACTGACGTCAGGGAAGAAGCGACGACAACCGACGCCGGACCTAGACTTTGGAATTCGGCCGACCGAGGACCCGCCTGACGGCAGGATAACCCATCTGTTATGACTGCAGCTGTATGCACGATGAACATCAGTTCTCCATACTTTAAGGACATACCCTGTACCTAAACACTAGGTTACACAAAGTTTAACAGGGGGTGCCTGTACCTAAATACTAGGTTACACAAAATTTAACAGGGGGTGCCAGAAGGACATGTTTGGTAGTACTTATTAGGCATCCAGTTAAGTTGTCTGGACACAATGAAGTGTTATTTTTGGCTTTTGGAAGCAGAGAAGTCTGAGACTGGCTGGAGATGTCCACACCACATTCCACATAAAAATCCACCTTTGCATGTTAAAAAGGGCTTTTGAAAAGAAGTCTCTAGAAGACAACCAAGAAACACAATCATGTTTGACAGACTCAAGGAGGATTTTGCAATAGTTATGCGAAAGCTCAGATTGTTCAGAACAGACATAACCCAAGATAATGACTCTTGGCACCGAGATAAAGATTCTGCAAACAGAAGTCATCTAAATAAGGAAAATGTTAATGCCATTTACTCTGTAATAAACTATGACTGAAGCTAGACATTTCATGAACACCCTTGGAGCCATAGATAATCCAAAGGGTAATGCAGAGAGCCGATAACATAACCCAGAAAGAGAGATTCTTAGATATTTTCTGAAGCCCATGTCTATGGGAATGTGGTAATAAGCATCTTTCAAGTCTAGTATTACCATATAACTCATGGGAGGAATGAAGGGTATCATTTGATGCTTTACAAATGAAAGTTCTACAAGAAACTGGAAGACAGTGCACCTCCTCTGTTTGAAGACTTTCTGCAACAGAGATCCTCTCAGAGGTCCACGTATTATGATTAATGGCTTAAAGTTCAACAGTTAGTAGAATATATGAAATAGCTGAAGTAACCTATTCCCATTTTAAGAAGAAATACTTAAGGTTATTGCATAATGGAACCTGAGCTTGGTTTTAGGCATCACTGTAAATATTTGACGCATTTCTTATTGTATTATTTTTTCCTTTAAATGGTTATCAACACTTGGCTACTGTATATGGTAAACCCAATTTGAAAATGCTTATTGACTTCTTATACCTGGAACAACCAATAAAAAAGAAAAAAAAAAAAAAGAATGAAATGCATGGTGCTGCATTCCAAGAGACCTCTTGTTTTCTACCAGAAACATTCTGGAATAAAAGCCTTTACCCCCTTTGACTTCTAGGCATTGGCTTTTTTTGTTTTTAATAAACAGGAATACTTCTGTTTGGTTCAAATGAGGGGGAGAATGCCTCTGAAAGGAAGTTTTTGTATCCAATGCTATCTCTAACCCTCCTACACCACTTTTATCACCCAGAGTCTAAGACAATATTTTGCCAGTGCTACATGTTGAGGACCATTTGTATGACAGGTTTGATGACATGTTGGCCAGAGGGGAAGGGGTGTGTGAAGCTGGCACAGTCATTCTGTACTGTTGGCTTATACCTTTTTCTGAAAGGACCCACGCTTCTTAATTCCCTCCAGCCATCACATTTTAGAATCTTGTTTGCCACAAAATGACCGACTTTTGGCTTTTTTTATAAAAATGGAAGGCCTATAAAATTTGAATTGAGGAACATGAAAAATCCTAGAAACCCCCTGAATCAATTCCCTTCTTTTAACATACCATTGCAGCATCTGGGTAGCAGATGAGCCAAATAATATCTCCTTAGCTAAAAGTCATCTAAATAAGGAAAAAGGGTTCAGGCGCCTAGGCAGCGTGACATTTCCCTGTGGTACATTTGGTTGGGGGCACATGGCTGAAATGACATTCAGCTGCTGAGAAACATGGCATTTTGTGAAATCCCTGTAGGCAAAGAGAAGAATGCTGTGCCATGCCCACAACTTCAATAATAAAATGCACAGGGAAAATAATGTCAATGGCCCCCAAGGCAACATGAGACAGCAAGCAGCATGGCAGGGATTAGCAGCAGGCTGGCCAGTGGGCATGTCAGTGGCAGTAAAAATGCAGTGCAAAATGGGCAGCGCCTTTATAATTGGTGTGTGTGAACTACCCCCTTTAAAAGTATCTGAAGAACATTACTTAAAATGCATGCTGAAGCATAAATCTGACTACAATAGCATGCAGGATATTCTCCAAGCTGTAGCACACTTCTACTTGTTGTAGTTACATAAGCATGTACTGTACATTGAGCACAACAGTCATTATTTCTTCTCCTCCGTGCACTTAGTTATTAACGCTGTGGGCAAAGCAGTGTGTGCTTCTCTTTGCCCACAGGGTATTCACAAAAAGCTATATTTCTCTGCAGCTGAATGTCATTTCAGCCATGTGCCCCCAACCAAATGTATCAGAGGGAAATGTCACGCAATAAGCTATGACTAGGGCTAGGCATTTCATGAATACCCTTGGAGCTGTAGACAATCCAAAAGGTAATGCAGAGTAATGCATACCTTGAACATTGTAGCAGTAATAATGTCCGTAGACACATTATCTACACAATCATATATACTCTTCAAAGCACGTTTAGATACCTGAAGAAAACCTTCTCTTACCTAGACTAACACCTTGCCTTCCTTGTCACCTGGTGAAGGTTGGTGTTCAAAACAAATCTATTCCCAATAGAAGCAGTGGATACTGTGGCTGGGTCAGACAGAAGGTGAGAAAAAAGAATTAGTCTGAGACACTTTATACAGTTTATCTGTTTTTTTTAAGCACTGATGGCTGGACGTCAGGATGATTACAGGCAAAATTCAACATATCCTTAAAGGCTGACAGTATAGGAGGGATGAGTGAGGAACGAGGAACATCCATATGTAACATAGCACATATCTCCTCAGTTCAGGAGGAACTTGTGTGTGCTCCTAGAAATACCTTGATGTTATGTGATCCTATCTAGCCTACATTCAGTACTGATGGGCTCGGAGCCGATCCCTCGGCTCCGACTCGGCACGCTATGCTATAGAGCGAGGCCTCTTATTGGCTGAGCTATTTCTTATCCCAGTATGCACCACCACTAATCCCCCAGATCTCGTTTGCCGCTAACAAGCTAGGACATGGTCTCAAACTTGGCTGGGCTAAGTACTGTTTTATTCAAAGTTTCCTGTCAGGAATTTTGCTATTTTGAACCCAAAAGCTGTTTTAACAGCTATTGTTGTTGTACGAGTGTGTTTGGAAAATTTTGTTGAGAAAAATTGTGTTTTTTGGTTAAGGGAAGGTTTCCCGTTTAAGTTAGAGGGGCCTTCCCCTATTCTTATCTAGCGTTTTTGTTTTTTCCAGGAGGTCAATACCTGCTTAAGTTAGAGGGTCTTGACCCTCATTTTCAGTGTTTATTGTACTGTTCTGTGTATTTTTCTGACATTGTGTTTGTCTTTAATAATCTTTTTTTTTTTTTTTTTTTTTGTTTCACTTCTTTGTGGTAAAATCTTCACAAACAGCTATTTAACTGGTTTTCTTAGTGTTACTCAGCATGTCTAAGGAACATAGACCCTCTGGGTTTAAAAAGTGCGTGAGGTGTGGTTACAAAATGTCGATAACGGACGACCACTCCTCGTGCGTTTATTGTTTAGGCGCCAAGCACCTACAGGAGTCCTGTAGCGTGTGTCGCGCCTTTTCTTCTAGAGTCCTCCAGGAGAGGAAGAATAAATTAATATTAAAGGGACTGATTAAGCCCTCCTTCGAGGAGGCCTTATCTTCATCTTCTTCTCCGACCAAGAAGAAAAAAGCATCGGCTCCGACCAGTCTGTCGGAACCGACTGCCAAAAAACCTAGGCAGGCTTCTCCATCGGCTCCACGGACTTCGGAGCCGAGGGCGGAACGGTCTGCCTCGATGCCTCCAGTCTCGACCCCTCTGGTTTCGGAGCCGAGGACTGGGGCATCGAGAGGTGGGTCACCTTCATCGGCTCCACTGATTTTGGAGCCGATGAGGGTTGCCGGCTCAGACTCTTCCCCTTCGGCGCCGAAGTCCTCCTCGGCACCGAGGGAAATTGTTTTACGGTCTCCCTCGGAACAGATAGTAGTCGAATCCATTCGGAGCCGGTCCCCGAGTCCTATGGAGCCGATGGAGAAGTTGGTTCGGACCCGATCGGTGTCATCTAGATCCTCCAAGATGTCTGATTCAGACATCGACAGGGTGCTCCTAAGACTTTTCCAGTCTCCGGTGTTTCAAAAGTTAGTTTCGGCTCCAGACCATTCGGCTTCGGAGCCGATGGTCCACCCTGTTACTATGGTTCCTCCTCCAACAGCCTTGGCATCGTTGGAGCCGGTGCTGGTGGAGCCGATGGAGGTTTTCGGGTCGGGCCTGACCCTTACTCCAACTCCGGCTCTTGAGTCGTAGTTCGGTACACGGACTTCTTCTGTGGGCCCGGGGGGGGGGGACGCTTCGGGACTGATATTTTCGGTCCCAAGCCTTCCTCTCGGTGCGTCGGCTGCGGGGGTGCCGTCTACCATTGTGGCCACGGAGGTGGGACCTTCCCAGGATTCTGGTGGTCCCGCCTTCAGGGCCATGAGGAGTGCGTTAGCCAAATCTTCTTTGGCTACCTCCACGGTCTCCCCAGCTCCTTCCCTGCATACTGAGACTGGGTCTTTGGCAGTCCCCCTGTCCTTAGACAGCGGAGCCCCGGGGCCTGAGGTTACCCCCACTGGGGGATCCGCCCCTCCTGGAGGTCCCTCTGAAGCTTCTTCGGAGGAATCCCCCAGGAAAAGATCGTGCAAGAGGAAGCACGTTGACTCCCCTGATGAGTCTCTCACATCAGACACTGATCTTGATGATGCAGAGGGGTCCCCTAAGTCATCCTCAGATGATGTCTCCTTTGCAGACATCCTGGAAGCCCTTAAACAACGAGGCGGCTGGCAATCCAAACCCCCTTCTGCTGATGAGTCTGTGTTCCTTAAGGCCTTCGGGGCTCAGCCCTCCGCCTCCTGGGTGTCTCCGCCCTTCGACGAGCTCCTAGATTTGATCTGTCGAAGGGGGTGGGAACACCCAGACTCTGTGGAACCGGTGCCTGCTCGTCCTAATAAGTTCCTGTCAGCACCCCCGGAAAAGGAATTTCTGACGAAAGGTGTGGCTGTAGATGCCTTGGTGGTGGCATCTGCTACCCAGCAAGATGTAGCAGAGGCTTCGACGTCCGTCCATCCTCCTAATAAGGAGTCTAGGAGCATGGATCGGTACGGTAAGCGCACCCTAAGTTCAGCGGCCTTTACTTTAAGGTCCCTGAACTATCTCACGCACTTTACCAGATTTCAGAGGGATCTGATTAAAGAACTTTCAGATACCCTCTTGGGTAACCTGCCTGAGCAGCTGGCCCAGACGGTTGGCTCTCAGCTGGCTACGCTGTCGTCCATATCAAACTCGTCCATGAGGCTCATTTCTTATGCGGCCGAAGGGGCGAGTAGAGCGGCGGGTACAGGCATTGCTCTACGGAGACAAGCCTGGCTCCGCCTGTGTCATTTTGCGGAGGCCTTTAAGTCTTCCTTTGCCGACGCCCCCTTTGATGGGTCCTCTTTGTTTGGACCCAAGGTAAAGGACACACTTACCCGCTGCGAGCAAGAAGGTAAGACTAACTGCCGTAGGGGCACGATTTTCCACTCCCTTTCGGCCTAACCCCAAGGCTAAAAGAGGAGGGAAAATGTGGTTCAGTAGATCTCAGAAGTCTTACCCCTCTCAGCAGGACAATCCCCCTTCTAGAGGCAGAGGAGGGGGAAATTCTTCTGGAAGACGCCGTCCCAGAGGCGGCAGAGGCCCTCGCAACACTGGAGACCGCGAGTCCTTTCGTGGCTCTTCAGCCTTTCACAGTCCCTGAGGGATTGACCGACTGTGCAGCTCCGGAGCCAGTCGGGGGTCGTTTTTCGAGGCACCTAAAGGCCTGGGAAGGTATTACTCAGGACCGATTGGTGCTTCGAATTATCGCCGGAGGTTACGCCATCCCTTTTTCTCACTCTCCACCTCAGTCCAAAAAAATCCCGGACCCGCCACCCAGTCAACGGGAAACTGCAGCCTCAGAAGTTTCAAAGCTGCTGCAAAAAGGAGTCATCCAACCGGTCCCCGCAGACCAGATCGGATTAGGGACTTACTCAAGATTCTTTTTGGTGCCAAAAAAGACCGGGGACTTGAGGCCCATTTTGGATCTCAGCATTCTAAACCGTTCAGTCAAAAAGTCCAAGTTCCGAATGGTCACCCTACAATCCATTCTCCCTCTGCTGGAGAAAGGTGTTTGGATGTGCTCCATACATCTCAAGGACGCTTATTACCATATCATGGTACATCAAGCGTCCAGGAGACATCTGCGCTTCAGCCTAGGAGGCAGTCATTTTCAGTTCCAGCTGCCCTTTGGTCTCACCACAGCCCCCAGGGTGTTCACCAAATGTTTGGCGGTCGTGACTGCTCACCTGAGAAGTCTAGGATTCCAGGTGTTTCCGTATCTAGACAACTGGCTCCTAACTGCCACCTCCAAGCATCTACTATTGCGGAGCCTACAAGCCACGATATCACTGGGCAATTCCCTTGGAATCACCTTCAATTGGCCAAAGTCTGTGTTGCTGCCATCTCAACGCATAAGATTCATCGGAGTAGAGATAGACTCAAACCGAATGCGGGTCTATCTACCTACAGACAGGATACAAACCATACAGGCTCAAGCTCGAGCCTTACTTCCCAGATCCAAAGCCCCGGCCAGAATGGTCCTGCAGCTATTGGGATCCATGTCTGCCACGGTTCTTCTAGTTCCCCTAGCAAGGTTGCACATGAGAATTCTCCAGTGGCTTCTTTCTACTCAGTGGTCCTTTCAGGATCTCCCTCTCAGTCACCTCATATGGATCACAGAAACCTGCAAACGGGACCTTCGCTGGTGGCTGGTGCCCTCCAATCTGGATCAGGGACGACCCTTTGTTCCACCTCCTCCTGTGGCCACTTTGACTACGGACGCCTCCCAGATGGGGTGGGGAGGGCATTCCCTGGGCAGGTCAGTCCAAGGCAAATGGCATTCGGAAGAGACCCTACTTCATATCAACATCCTAGAAATGAGGGCGGTGCTTCTGTCCCTTCAAGCCCTTCACGATTACCTCCCTCAGGGCGTAATTGCCGTTCACTCCGACAACATGTCAGTTGCCTGGTACCTGAACAAACAGGGAGGGACCAGATCCTACCCACTTTGCAGAGAGGCCATGAGGGTTTGGGAATGGGCAGTGTTGACCAAACGCTTTCTAGTGGCGACTCATATCCCGGGCAAGTCCAATGTGATAGCCGACAGACTGAGCAGAACTATCCTCTCTCCACACGAGTGGTCTCTGAACATTACAGTTGCAAATCAGATTTTCAGCAAATGGGGAGTTCCGTGTTGCGACCTCTTCGCGACTCCACTGAATGCGAAGTGCAAAAAGTTCTTCTCCCTCACCCGGCTCCGGGGAAGAGCCCTATGGACGCACTAGCCCGTCCGTGGCCCACCGGCTTGCTATATGCTTTTCCTCCAGTTCCTCTCCTTCCCAGGGTGATCCAAAAGGCGTCTCTCTTGGGGAGCAAAATGATATTAGTTGCTCCTTACTGGCCTCGTCAGGTATGGTTCCCCTATCTTCGGAAATATGCACTGGAAGGTCCATGGTTCCTGGATCAGATCCCAGACCTATTGGTTCATCAGTCGGGACTATTCCACCAGTCCCTACACACCTTAAAATTGACGACTTGGCTCCTCCTCTTCAGTCTATAGTCAGGAATCATACCTTGGATCCGGAAGTTGTACACATTTTATCCTCGGCCCACAAGTCTGCTACAAAAAAATTGTATTCTAGCAAATAGAAAAGATTTGCTATTTGGGCTCAACTCCGGGGTCTGGATCCCATCACTATTCCCGTATCAGAAGTACTGAAATTTCTAACTTCCCTTTTCAATCAAGGTTCTTCAGTCTCAACCATCAAGATTCAATTGGCAGCTATTTCCAATTTTCACGAATCTATAAACCCACCTTTAATGAGCAACAGATTGTGTAAGACCTTCTTGAAAGGTGCTGCGCTTTTAAGACCTCCGATTTCTCATCCTGCTCCTCCATGGGATCTCGATGTGGTGTTACGCGCCTTAACTTCCTCCCCCTTCGAACCGGCAGCAACATGTGATTTAAAATTTCTATCGTGGAAAACTGCCTTTCTGGTGGCGATTACTTCTGCCAGAAGGGTTTCAGAGCTTCAAGCTTTGTCTGTAAAACCACCGTACTTGGTTTTTCACAAAGATAGAGTATCTCTCAGGCCAAATCCTTCATTTGTCCCTAAAGTTTGTTCCAGTTTCTGCCTACAACAGTCATTAGAACTTCCAGTCTTCTTTCCAAAGTATTCTAACAAAGCGGAATACATATTCCACACATTAGATGTCCACAGGCAATTGCGTTTTTATTTAGATAGAACCAAACAAACAAGGAAAACAGATCAGTTGTTTGTATCCTTTTCGGACAATAAATTGGGCAAAGCCGTCGCAAAGGTCACTATTGCCAAATGGATCAGGGACTGTATTACTCAAGCTTATTCTTCTTCTAATATAGAGCTTACCACCTCTGTCAAATCTCATTCTACAAGAGCTATGGCTACTTCAATAGCATTCCATTCTAAGCTTGCCATTAGTGACATTTGTGCTGCGGCTACGTGGTCCTCCCCGCACACTTTCATTTCTCACTACAAATTGGATGTGGCATCTAGAGGACGAGCTTCATTTGGTTCCACAGTGCTCAGGAGTGTTTTCCAGTGAGCCACCCAGGATTTAGGTGCTAGGGACGCTGTCCCATCAGTACTGAATGTAGGTGAGATAGGATCACATAACATCTTTTAGTTATGTACTTACCATAACTTTAGATGTTTGGGATCCATCTCGCCTACATTCCCAATAACCCACCCTCCTTCCCCCTTCCTTGGAGATCAGAGGATACCAGAAGGTCCGAATCCTGTTGTTTCATCTTGAAACATCTGGCAATGTTATATAAACAAGTTGTGCATGTGTGCATGAATGCGGACAAACAAGATCTGGGGGATTAGTGGTGGTGCATCCTGGGATAAGAAATAGCTCAGCCAATAAGAGGCCTCGCTCTATAGCATAGCGTGCCGAGTCGGAGCCGAGGGATCGGCTCCGAGCCCATCAGTACTGAATGTAGGCGAGATGGATCCCAAACATCTAAAGTTATGGTAAGTACATAACTAAAAGTTCATTCTGGCTATGATCAGATTAAAAGAAAAATTCCTCCAAATGAGGAAAAGAAACTGTACTTTCTTCAGAGTCAGAAAGTTGAGCTTGAGAACTTGAAGAAAAACAAGTTCCATCTCTGTCAAAATCAGAATAATTTCAGCCAATTCTTTACAGGGGATGCCTGCCTGTAATGGCTTCTGAACACCAGGATTTATAGCCTGCAATGCTTTGCAAAGTAAGAAAAATCATCTATCTTAACTGTTTATTTCAAGAATTACAATGTTTAATCCTTTGTTTTTCTTAACAGGAGTCCCCATGGAAGAAGACTGATTCAAAGGAGGGACATCTGCCTGCCCTAATGGTCTCTTTCTTTGGATTCCTCTAAAGAGTTCCCTAAAGTTTTTTCCAGCCCAAGAAAAGACTGCTCTCCCATGTCTAAACCTGGCAATGGAACAGCTGGAACAGGACGTAACCCCCCCACCCCCATTCATGGTGGCCGAAAGGACTTCATCAGAAGCCAGAGAAGTGAGTGATCTGAGAAACAACCAGTGGCCACTGCAGGTTTATCCAGTATCAGCTGAAGTGTAGACTAAGCCCACAAAGTCTGGCAAAAGCTCCTTGATAAGTGCTTTTTATTTCTAGAAATGGCAGGAGTGGAACTAGCAGGACAGAATTAAGTATCCATGCCATAGCTGAGAAAGAAAACACAAAAGTGATAAATGCTGCTGGAGTAAGTAGGTTGGAAGATAAGATCTCTCTCAGTGTACACAAGCAGCACAATTACACTTCTTTTCCAGCCCTTTCACAAAGTTAAAAGCACAATCAGCAAACAATTTCCCTGTCAGCATTTTATTAAAGTACAACTGACAGTGAAACAAAAATGGTGGTCACAAAGTGAGCACAAGCACTACACTGTAAAACAAAAAAAAAAACAAAAAAAAAAAACATGACCCTGTCTACCCCCAAATAAAACTTTTAGTCACAATTTTAAAAGTTTACACAAGAATGTATATTTTGTGAAAATTAGCCGCAAATTAGCTAAATAACACAGATAAAGCTATAAACAGTGGTCCCTAACAGGAAATATCTGACACTGATAAAAATAAAGAAGTTATATACTCACTATAACGTTCATCTGCGTTGTCCATTTTCACTCTTCCTCAACTCTTGGGTTTGGAGCCAATCCTCGGATTCGACTTGGGCGCTTCTAACTCATGAATCACTGAAAGCTCTCTAGCTACTTCCTTTCCCATAATGCTCTGGTCTCTAACGTACTTCAGATTTGTTTGCTGCCCCTTACATCTGTAGAGCATTATAAAGAAATAAAATAGTAAGATAACTAGCAAAATCTGGAAATCAAACAAAGGAACAAGGTTCCTTCAGCATCTTCGATCCTTCCAAAAGGACAACATGGAGGGGGTTGGTGGGAGGGCAGTTGAGGGAGAATGAAAATGGACAACACAGATGGAATGTTATGGTAAGTACAAAACTTCTTTATCTGATGTTGCCAATTTTCATTCATTCCTCAACTCTTGGGACAGAGTTCCCAGCAACCTAAACCCCAGGAGTACTTTAAGGAAGGATATTCCTGAGTAGTGCTCAGCCAAATATTGCTCTGCTCCTATAATAAATCAACCATTTAGCTAAAGTTACTTTAGAGACTGATTTGCCCAATTTTGAGTCTGAAAAGGACACTACAGTTGATCTGTTTTACTAAAATTTTTCGTTCTATGTAAGCAAAACCATAATTGTCTGTGAACATTCAGTTGGTGTAACCTATACTCTTCTTTATTTGAAAAAATCTGGAAAGATGAATGACACCGACAGCTTGACTGATGTTAGATTCTGACACCACCTTAGGAAGAAAGGAAGGATTGGTTCTCAAGGATACTCCATATTTTTGAAAAATCAAATAAGTGGGGTTTAGAAGACAAGGCTTGTAATTCTGAAACTCTTCTGGCAGAGTTAATGGATACTAAAAAGATAGCTTTCCAGGTCAGAAATTTTAGCTCCATTTTAGCTGAAGGTTCAAATGGAGACTGGGTTAGAGCTTGCAAGACTACATTTATACCCCAAAGGTGAGTAAGGATAACTGTAGGTCTAAAGAGAGGGGTTCCTCTTAGAAAAAACTCTGCACAATCTGAAGGATGTTAGATATGAATTATTTATTCCTATATTAAAGTTGTAGATAGCAGCTAACTAAAAATGCCAGAACTTTAGATATAGGAGTGGAAAAGGGATCTAATTTTTTTTGTTGTGCCCAAATTACAAACATTTTCCATTTGATTTTGCACAGTTTCCTGGTGGAAGCTTTGTGGAATGATAAAAGAATGTGATGGATCAGGGAGGAGAGCCTGGGCTGATTGGCAATCAATGGAAGCGAGAAACTATGCACTCAACTTTAGGCCTGGAATGTCTGTGCAAATCAAGTCTGTCAGGTGAGACGGGTCTGGAGTTGGATCCAGAGATCATGGAGGACAAAGAAGATGAGGCCAAAGAAAAGGAAAACAGATTTGTCAAGGCCAATAAGGAGTAATGGGTATCACTGTGCTCTTTGATCTAGATGCTTTCTGACAAAACTTGGGGATTAGGGGTAATGGGGGGGTAGGCATAAAGGAGACAAGTGGGCCAATCATGAAGTAGAGCATCTCTTGGTGACATCCCCAGTTGGGGAATAAGGGCAAAGAAGCTGCTGCACTTTTTGTTAAGAAGGGATGTGAAAAGGTCACAGCACAGTTGACCCCATCAACAGAATATCTTCTACGTCACCTTCATGTTGAGAGACCACTCGTGAGGCATTAGAATAGATCTGCTTAACTCGTCTGTAATCATGTTGGAATTCTCCAGAATGTGCGGTGCTATCAGAAATCGATTGGAAGTGCCTCCCCCCACCCAAATTGGGAGGTGTCCATGGTCACTATGGCCTTGGGTTGGCGAAGAACAGAGGGACATCCCTACTTGCACTTGACTGGAGTGTATCCACCATTGGAGAAAGCTAAAAATAACTCAGGCTTGCATAAATTAACTGGATAGAGGATGGTAAGGAATAGACCACTGAGTTGCCAACATCCACTGATGAATTCTCATATGGTACTAGGATGACTGCCACTGACATGGATCACAAAGCTCGAAGGATTAAACAAGCTGAGAGAGAAGAGTTTTGGATGATCTTTCTATCCCGGAACTGAATAATCTGAACTTTTGACAAGGGGAGAGATGCTGTTTGTGTGATCATACTGAATGAGGCACCAATGAATTCCAATGTCTGTGCTGGTTCCAGATGAAATTTGTTGTAGTTAACTGAAATGCCCAGATGGGAGCATAACTGGAGTATGTAATCTTAAGGTTGGGTCAGCTGATGTCTGGTTGCAGCAGAGATGAGCTAGTCATCTAAATATGGAAACAACTGAAATCCCTGTAGTCTCAAGTGAGCTGCCACTAGTGCCATACACTTGGCAAACACCCTGGGGGACGTGGTGAGAGCAAAGAGCAGAGCTCTGAACTGGTAATGATGGTCTCCCAGCTGGAAGTGTAGATACCTCCTGGGTCATCTATTTGTTATGATATGATAGTACATGCCCTGAAGATCTATTTGAGCACATCCAATAATCCTTGTACAGAAAAGGCAGAATGGACTGAACAGTGGCCATCTGAAACTTTGGGTATTGAACCGATCAATTTAGGTTAGTCAGATCCAAAACTGGTCCCCAGTCCCCTGTTTTCTTTGGCACCAAAAAGAATCCTGAATAAGTTCCAAACTCTTTCTGGTCTGGGAGGACCTCTTGGATGACTCTTTTGTATAAGCTTGTTTATTTCTAGTGCTGCTGCCTCCTTCTGACTGGGTGGAACATCGGGGATTTTCTTTGAAAGCAACTAGGGTGGATGGGAAAATAGTATGATATAACTTTTAAATATTATCCTCCACACCCATGAATCTTTTGTAATTTCAAACCAGGCCCTCTGGTGCAGGGATAAACAACCCTCAACTGATTTCTTGAACCACATCCTTTGACCACCTCATTGATTCCTCCAACAGGTTTGGTGAGGGGTTAAGAAAATGCACACCCACAGCAGACAGGGTTTTACCATCCTCTCACAACTAGTGTGTGCATTTCACCTTGGGGCCAAATAAGGGGCTTCTGTCAAAGGAAGCATTGATGAAGGAAGCTTTGAAGGGCTCCATAAAGTCACACAAGCACATCTAGGCATGCCTTCTGATAGAAATACCTGAACCTGCTGCCCATGAGGTACTTTCTGCTGCGTGAGAGATAAGCTTCATAGACCAAATGGAAATGGACTGAAGGGTAGCTAACTGCGAAGCAACAGTGCTCTCTGCCTCAGAGGATAGGGTCAGAGAGGGATTTCGACAGTTCCTTTATCAAATCTCTCTGGAGTCTTGTGAAGTGTGCCACACAGTTCAGTGACCAGATGACAAAGGTTACTGAAGCATAAGCATGCTTCCCAAATTGGTCCATTGCCCTACACTCCTTGCTAGAGGGGTTGACAGAGGAACACTGTTCCACCAGTTCCTTCTTTGTGCCTGCCGCTATGACCATGGCATCAAACAGTACTTCCTTGCACCAAAAGGTACTGTCCTTAGGTGTTGCCAGGATCCTGTATAGTCTCTTGGGGATTGGTTCAATGGTATCAGGTTCCTTCCATGTCCGCTGAGAGACCTCATCGGTGGGTGGAGTCACCCAAGAGGAAGACTGGCCAGCAGCAAAAGCCTCCAGGAATACAAACTCCTTTTGGGAAGGGCGGTCAGGAGATCAATCACCCTTTGGCTTTAGGAAGTTCCAGAATGTCTCCAAATGAGATGTCATCGGGTGGTGATCTTTGGGACCCTTTCCTCTCATCAGTGTCTGTATCTTCTGTGACGGACTCAATGAGAGTCCGGGTGCCTCCTTTTGCAATTTTCTTCCTTGGAACTTCTGTTCTGGGATGTTCTGGAGAAGTGTTGGAAGAAATCTGTATACCCTGCTGGGTTTCCCGGTAACTAACTTGGACTGGCTGTCTCTGTGGTAAGGATGAATGAGGCTCAAGATGCAGAGACAAATGAGCTAGGGAGGTTGGAGCTGAAGAAGGTGGAGAAGTTCAAGCTCTAGGGAGAGAGAAAGCTCTCTCCACCACCTTGAGTGCCACTGAGAGAAGGAAACCGATGGCTCTGAAAAAACATGCGTAAGCTCCCTCCTCCCTGAAGGCAAGGCACTTAAAGGAGGAGTTGGAGCCAAGCTGTCTCTTGCCAAGGCTCCAAGTGGAATTGATAGCTCTGATAGCTTCGGAGTTGACTCCAACACCGCATATATGGTGCTGATGGTGTAGCTACGAGAGTAGTCTGGCTCTGAAGCACTCGAGCCAGTCCACTCAGATGTCACTGGAGTTGATTACAACAAGCATCTTCAGATCCAATGTGAATGACTCTGGAACCTTGGATTCGACAAC
Organism: Protopterus annectens; assembly: GCF_019279795.1. Taxonomy (NCBI): domain Eukaryota; kingdom Metazoa; phylum Chordata; order Ceratodontiformes; family Protopteridae; genus Protopterus; species Protopterus annectens. Next base: position 618,748,009 of record NC_056734.1, on the reverse strand, counting down.
TCTGATACCAGAGCTCGGATCTGAAGAGGAACGAGTTGGGGGGGGGGTTGTACTAATAAGAGTCTCTGGACCCGATGGGGTCAGACCCGGGAGAGCTCCCATTTGCATCTGCATCGAAAGGAGCTTCCTCCTCATCCTGTCCATGTCGGCTTCAGTCAAGCTTTTGGAAAATTGAGTTGAAAATGTACTGATGAAGGTCTAGAATGATGGTGTCTTGGAGAGTGCTCCAAGAAAGGAGAAGACAGTCTAGGAATAATTGTATCTGGGGCCAAGTGTGGCGATTGGATCCAAGGAAGATTTCTCTTTTCTGGTTTTGAGATCTGAACAGCTGGGATATGAAGTCTCTTCAAGTTTCTTAGGAGTTCTGAACCTTTAGCTGATGAAGTGGTTGGTTCCAGGGAACACTTCTTGGTATCCTTTTTCTCTGTACTCTCAGGGGTTGGAGCCCCAGAAGATGCTGCTGAAGCAGAAGATTTAGAGGGCAGCAAGCCTCTGTGAATCAATTTGTTCCTTCTATCTATAAGGGCCCTACCTACAGTTAAAACCCTTACCTGCATTCACAACTAGTGTCAAGGTGTGAAGGGCCTAGACAGTAAACACATTTAGAATGCGAGTTGGATAAAGGAATCTTGTGGCCACAGGCTGTACATTTCATGAAACCCAAGGGTTTCTCAGACGTTATTGCAAAGGAAGGAAGGAAGGAATTAGGAATAATTTTTTTTAAGATACAAATGTAGGAGAAAAAGAATTACAAATTACAAAATACCAACAATGGTATAAAAGAGGTACAAGATGTACATAAAAAATTACCAAGAATGGTAAAAAGAAAGAGTACACAAGTATTTCAAAAGCTATTAAGTGGGGAAAAGGGGAGGAAGCGCAATAGAAAATATGAAGATGTTTTTCAGAAATTTATAGTAATAAACTAAAGGAAACAGACTTCCAGTACCCAAAAAAACACTACAGACTCGAGAGCAGAAACAGTGACAAGGTGTGTACTCTAAGGTGGTAAACGAGATCAGAGGTATGTTAGGGACTAGGGCATTATGGGAAAGGGAGGAGCCCAAGAGCTTTCCATGATGCCAAAGCTAGTAGAAGAGTCCGAGTTGGATCCGAGGATTAGATCCAAACCCAAGAACTAAAGAATGAATGAAAATTGACATCATCAGATACTGGGTTTCTTTAAAGGGAAGCACTGCTTTTAGTCAGAAAACTGAATATATTTTTCTTAAAAACAGCAGTTTCTGCATAGAAGGATTCTCCAACAGGGATTTATCTGTGAGAAATTAACATCTTAGATTGCTGCTCTTGCGAAGTCCAAGAGATGATTATTCTTGAGATTATAAGTACATAATGAAAAAACATCTAAACTCCAACTCCTAATTTCCTTCTTTAAGGTTAGCCATTCAACAGTGAAAGTGATGATGTAGAGAAGACAGCCAGAGCTATGGTGGTTGTGTCCTAGGCAGGGAAACAACTCTGACCATAAGCTACTCACCTCTGACATCCACATTTCACACCCCCCCCCCCAGTAAGGAAACATCCGTAAAAAATTTCTCCAAGGCCGACTTCATGCTACTAAAGTCAGAAGTGACAAACATCATGACACCCATGCAGATGAGAACTGTAAGTTTGACTGCCGAATCCTACACTAAAGCACTGTACGAGCACATCCACTCGTGCATGAATCGTGCCATCCCAAATAGAATCAAGATGCTCTTCTCCAAAAAAAGGAAGCCAATCTGATGGTCCCCTGTCATAAACAAACTATACAAAAAAAGGAAGAAACTGTTGAAGAAACTGTTGCAGAAAAGAGGAAAATCCCAGGATGCAAAAAACTCCCTTACCAGCCTCAGTAAAAAGCTGAGATCCCTCATAAAATCCTCCAAAGCTAGTTACGAAAATAAAATTGCCAAAGATTCCAAAGACAACCACAAGGCATTCTATAGCTGTGGCAAAAATCTAAAAGGCAATGCTCAGATCTGCTTTGAGCTACAACAGAATGACATTAAATATACTGATCCCAAGGACATTGCCAGTATCCTGGCAGATCGATTCAGTGCCAACTTCACCCCTTCTCACCCCCAAAAGGGCCCATCTCAATACTGAAAGATTGCCAAATTCCGGTAATCATGGCCACACAGATAAAAACCGCACTCTCCAAAGCTATGAATATACAGCATCTTGGGACCAGACGACATCCCGGGCTGTGTACTACATGAACTACAAAATGAACTGGCACCTCACCTAGGTGTCATATTTAATCATAGCCTCACCTCAGGCTTCATGCCCACTGAGTGGCACACAGCTACAGTTATCCCACTCCGCAAGTGGGGATCCACCTTGGATCATGGGAACTTCCGTCCCAGTCTGACAAGTCTGATCTGCAAGGCCATGGAATGTATTATCATGGAACTTATAAACAAAGACATTGGCAACCTTCAAACACTGGACCCCACCCAGTTTAGGCTCGTGAAGGGACGATTGTGTCTCCTGAACCTGACTGACTTCTTCAAATCAGTCTTCAGAGCAGTGGACGAGAGTAAGGCAGTCCACACAGCCTATCTGGACCTCGCCAAGGCCTTCGACACCATCCCTCACTCTGGAATCATAGATAAACTTAATAAGCTGGGCACAAATCCCTACATCACTCGATGGGTTGCCAACTGGCTTACTAACAGAACCCACACTGTAAAAGTAGCAGACTCCAAATCCAGCTCCAGACAAGTAACAAGTGGAATACCTCAGGGTTCAGTCCTGGGACTGCTCTTGTTTGGCATCTACTTCTCTGAAGTACAGGCCAACACTAAGGGACTCTGGCTAACAAAGTTCGCAGATGACTGCAAACTGCCATTACTGAATCCCCAAATGATGTGGATATTCTACAAAAGGGCCTTACAGAAACAGATGCTTGGTGCCATAGCCATGGGCTCAAGCTCAATGCCAAGAAGTGTATAGTTATCCCCTTTGGGAAAAAACATGTCCCATGAATGACCACATAGGTGGCAGTACACTAAACACTGAAAGTGTGATAAGAGACTTAGGAACACAGGTAGACAGTGGTCTCACCTTCGATAACCACATCGCCACAACAGTCAGGAAATACTTCTATGTGGTACACCTCATCACTAAGGGCTTTTCATCCAGAAAAAAGGAGGTAATCGTCCCACTGTACTCATCCCTCATTAGACTCATCATAGAGTACAATGCCCCATTTGGTATATCCCTCACAAGACATCTGCAACAACTGGAAAGGCTGCAGAAACACCTCACTAAAAGAATCACAGGCCTAAAGCAGATGCCCTATGCTGACCGACTAAAAAAACTCCAGCTATACTCTGTCGCATATCATCTACTCGGAGGCGATCTCTGCTTAACATACAAGGCCATGTCAAACCCAGAGCTATTGGACGTGCTACACTTAAAGAAATCCCAATTCATCAGAGCAACACACTCCAGGGACCTAAACCTTGTCATCACAATGAACATAACATGCTGGAGGGATAGGTTCCTGACCCAGAGACTCCCCATACTCTGGAACAGACTGCCCATACATGTCAAGCAGAGCGCCTCCGTGGCCCTCTTCAAAAGGAACCTTGACGACTGGATGGGAGACAGGAAACTTACCCCGCGGACCAGGTCAGTTGCCCTGCTAGACAGGGGTCCAGGAAAGTAAATATTGTGGGAAGAAATAGCCAGGGAATTGTTATGGCTAGGCTTGTACAGGCCCTAGGGCAGATAGCCTAGTACCAACCTATATAATGTAAAAGGCTACTGTAGCAGTGGAAATGATTAACATCACACGGTAATGCCCTCAGGGATGATAGAAGAGCAATGCAAGCTTCACTTCAGTGGATGGACATCACACCATGACAAAGGGTTAAAGGCCTTTAAAGTACAAATCCCCAAAACAATTGTAGAAAATGGCGCTCTCCAGGTACTCAATTCTTACTCCTGAGGAAAAAGGATGGGAAGTGGTTGATGGGTTCTCCCCAGCAGAGGAAATGACTGGCTTGATATGGGGACAGATAACAGACTAGATGAACAAGGTAAGGTTAAAAAAATGAAAAAGTCTCATAACAATGGTGACATATGGTCTTTTCAATCTCATCCCAGACGATGATCTAGTGAAAGAACAGTAGTCTGTTAGGAATTTGGATTACTGGTAACTGTGTTGTCAAAACAGAATGGTTTACCGATGAAGGACTGGGTCAAGATGGTTCACTCTCTAGCTCTGAGAACCCCCAATTCCTGAAACCCTCATGAATGAGTCCACTTTAGCACAAAGCTAGCTGTAACTTGGTATCAGGAATGACTATACTGTCCCCAAATTACACAAACTTCGATAACTTGACTACTACAAATTCCAACTTCACCATAACAGATGGTGAGGGAGGAGAACAAGTAGTCTAGAAGCCCCACCATTCAAAATTCTGATCACCATCCAGTAAGGCCAATTCCTGTTTTAACTACCAGTGAAGTAAAATAAGTAAAGCATAAGCTTTTTGTGGAACAAAACATGCTATCCATACCTATTCCATCGTCAAAGGCTTTCCTTTTGGAAATAGTCTATGCGTGTGAGAAGATCAAAAGGAATGGGTACACAAGGACATAATTCAAAACTTGGAAACTGCCAAGTCAACAGAGGTGAACCTGTACAATCTGTCCTCTCACTCTTCAACTTTATTGGGTGACATACCAGTAGCGAATCAGGTTAGCTTTACATCTTTTAGTCTATGCTAGTAGGGGAAGTAAAACATCATATTTTAATGTAGAGTGGCAGATGTACAGCTAAAAGGTTCTATGAAGTGGTGGTGAAATTCAGCACCTGACGGTTCAAAGTGTTTTTCAACATAACCTGCCCACAGAAGCATTCACACAGAAAAAAACACTGAACTTAAATGCAAAAACAAAGGGAAGTCCAAATTAGCGGCTGCGGTATTTACATCCCATACACCTGACTTGTCAACACTAAACATGAAGGAGGATTCTTACTGGTTAGTAATAACCTGTCATGCTGAGATAAAGTGTGTGAATCTTGGGTAGAGCTGAATATATCCTATTCACATTAAGCAGAGCTCAAGAGTACTACCAATGAAAGATCATAAAGATAAGAGTTAAAAGCCTCATCACTAGGTTAAGAGACAAAGCTTTTGCTTTCTTACCACTAGCAGTTCAGAGGTTTCCTTTCACTTGAAGCCAAGAGACAGATGTCAAAACTGAAATGACAAGGACATCCCCACAAGAAACCGGTTATGTCAATACCTTGGCAAGGTCTCAATATTACCTTAACAGTGGGCAATACCAAATGTAATCTGTAACCAAATGAACTACAGCCACTGAATGTACTCCTTCATTAAAGTAATTGAGAGAAGCAACAACCACAAGGCACCCTGCATGGGTCAGAGAATCTCCACTGTGCTTTGTTTTTTCCTACCACTGACTGAAATATCTTTCAAACAACCAAGACTGCTGCCTGAATTTGTAATTCTCTGCTGACTGTCCATAGGTTACCATCGTAACTCTCAACTTCTTAGAGCAAAAAATATGAACAAAGACAAACAATGGGGAGGACAAAGGCCCAAAAATATGTAATTTTTTTAAATACTGCTCTTATAAACTTAGAAAGTTTAAAGAATAACAGGTTTTGCATTAGCATGAATTTTCTGAAGGGTATGAAGTCTGAAACTCGACTGTCTGATATTATTTTCTGACTTCAATCTTTAATGATTTGTCAGAAAAACACAATTTTATTAACAAAGGACCAAAAATGTGAGGCAAAAATCTGGACATTCTGTGAAAATCTGTACAGTTGATAGGTATGGTTACCATCTATAAGAGCCATTAGTTTAAAATGGTTTACATTCATTATGTCGAACGTAAGTTGTACGATACACCAAAGTGTGAAAGTACAACTTCAAGTTTTGGGGAATGTCAACTGCAAATGTTGTAAATTCCAATGAGAGAATGCACATTGGCACATTCGGTCATTTGAATTTGGCATTCCAGGTGCAGATCGCACTATAGCGGGGATCTGGAAATACACCCTTTCCCTCACTGTAGTGCGATCTCGGAATCTGTATATTAAAGTAGCAGGGGGTCTTGCCCTCCGGCATAATGATGTTTGCAGTTCAAAAATGGTCAAATCTGCTTTTTCAGGAAACCAGTTTCAACATTTCAATTCGGAAACATGTTGAATTTCATGATTTCAAGTCACACAATAGTGCGATCGCACAAATCACTTTCAACATAATGAAGGTAAATCGTTTAAAATATGCTGGTTAAATACTACTATCACCTGTTAATGCTACAGCATCCCTAAAGTAAATCAGCTTAATGTGCCCCTTCCTCACTACATGGCTTTATCACAACAGTTGCACAAAGTGCATTAAACAAATGAATCGTCCTGTTCTCCAAAATGAAGTTTAATTCAGTTAATTAGACAATGTATCAATGCTCTTTTAACCTGGGTGCGTTTTGATCTCATGCCTACTAACAATTTAGCTACCCCAATCAGACTTAGCCCACGCACTCCTGTCCTATCGACATGCGTAGTAGAGTATGAGGTGTGCTGTTCAGAAGGGCTGGCATCCAAGACAGCCATGACTGTTTCTACTGCACCTGTTTGCATGTGGCCACTAGCTCACACCACTGGTGGCATGCAAACTCACCCTCTGACCCAGGGTACAGCTGGCCTTCTCCTCAGACTAGGGCCCTATGACATTCTTTATACTTGTCTCTGGTCTGGGAACTACAGTTACAACCCTCCAACAGCTTCACTTCATCTAGGATGTAAGCCATGGGTACATTTCTGGATTGGTCCTAATCCTGCCTTTGACAGAAGCATGAGTACTTTTAGCACCACAGTGACTAACTATACTCCCTCTATCCTGTGCATATGTGTGTTCCTGCATGCATGCAATGACTACAGTTGCAATCAATGGGTTGAGTATCCACAGCCTGCTTCCTCCTGTGTATCACCTCACTGTTTTATTTTGTGTTTAAGGCTTCTATTAGCACAGAAGCAGCAGGTAAGCCTGCCAGAAACACCACCCCCCCCACCCCCAGCATGGATGAGGTGCAGTCATGCACTTCCCATCCTCCTCACCTTGTCGCTTACACTGCTTGATCCACTATTCTAACTGCAGACATCGGGGTCACATTCAGAGTTTTATCCCTGAGCATCACACGGCAAATATAGATGCTTTAGTTTTTATGAGCAGATGATACTGACTACCTCAAATCTACAGAAAGTGGATCAACCTTGAACTGTATAAAACAATTCATAAAATAACTAATGCTACTTGGCCACAAGCAGGCCACTGCAAAACATGCAAAGGAGTTTAGGACATTTGATTCTTCACTTATGTGGCAACATGTTGTGGTGCAATTATTGATCTTGCTGCTATTAACAGCCCTTCTCACTGGAGTTCTTCAGCAAGGCCTGCCTCAGATATAATCTAGTGCATCATCAATGTACTGAATGGCAGAAGCCATCCACTTAAAGTCCTTACAGAAACCTTCAGGAGACTCGAATGTAGTGTGCCATACCTATTTGTCTTTCTGTCATCTTACTGGACTTCCTTTAGTCAAATCACAGACCACTTATGTTTAAAGCTTAGTTTGTAATTCAGTTAAGAAAAAAAGTGGAACAATCATTACTGAAAATGTTACTGGCTTGCAGCACCAAGTTCAGGCAAGTTAATTTTTTACTTTTTATCATTTCAAAAAACAGTAGAACAGAATTAGATTTTAAACCAGTGGAGAACTTTCTTGGTTGTACTTGGTACTGTTGAAAGCTGAAACCCTGCCATTCTCAGTCACAGAGGGGACCAGCCTTGTTTTTTTTCTTCTCTGGATTTTGTCCTGAGGCACTAAATCAGAGGAAATGGGGAGACTGCTTAAAACAATCTCACCTCTCAAAGTAGAGAGAGTGCATCACTGCATGGAGCAGAAGGGGTAGGGAAACAATTCTCCTATGTTAAGAATTGACAGGACAGCAGGAAATCCACTCCTGCAAGACCACAACCAAGAAAGGCTCTGAGACTCCAGAATCCACACCTACAGAAGAACACTGAAGGATAGGTTCATAAAGTATATTAGTAGGTTAAATTCCCTAGGATATGAAAGGCAAAAAGAATGATTTCCCTGACTGTAGCACATTGCTATATCATTCATCACTAATCTGCAAAGAAGTTAAGACATGCCCCCCCCCCCCCCCAAGCTTGCTCAGGACTGAATTATGAAACTGTTATATCGTGGTAAATAATGAAACCACACGGTTTATAGAGTTGTAAGGCCTTTCTTTATTAAGAGCCTCCAGGTGCGCACCTATGCTTCTTCACACTTCTGCAAGTCATCTAACCACCAGAAGCAACAAGTTACCAGAGAATACAGAACCAACAGTACATGCTGAATTCCCCACAGCGCCCCCTACAGTACAACAACCCTATTACCAGCCCGAATACTACATTCCTCCCCTTTTAAGCTAAGACATACTGTCTTACATAAGCCAAACTAGGGAACAAGTTCCATAATGCATTTAATCACTTACTTGTAAATAACAGGCTAGTTATTAACTGGTTACCATACCATCTACTATTTTTTTTAAGGCTGGTAATCTATACATGCACTTTTGTTAACATTGATAGTCCTTCAAGTAACTAGGTTTAACCAGCACACGCTTAGAACGGCGCAGTGGTACCACCTTAGGTGACTCCGGTGTCACTTTTACCACTTCAGGTATCGGTATGTCCTTCCCTGGAACGGTTGGATCTTCAGAAACCTCTCCTTCCACGTTCTGGCGGTCTCCCTCAATTGGCGATCCTCCTGCCACTGCGAGCCCTGGTTCCGAACTTAACGGTAGTTCTGAGGCCAGCAGTTCCATGGCATCCTTCTTCTGTTCGCTCCGTAGAATTTGGTCTACATGTCTCCTCACTACGAAATCTCCATTCAACCTCACCTGGTACGATAATGGTCCTGTGCTCTTGACAATGAACCCTGGAATCCACTTAGGCCCATAACTGAAATTTCGTGTCATCACTGCATCTCCTTCCAGAAAACTTCGCTCTCCGTCGTCTATCATGACATTCTTTTTGCCTCCACTGGGTCCCCTCCACCTTAGCTCGGACATTTGGATACACTAGATCCAACGTGGATCTCAATCTACGTCCTTGCAACATCTCGGCAGGTGACAAACCCGTGGTAGATTGTGGTGTAATACGGTAGTTGAATAACACCCTTGATACTTTTGCTGCCAAACTTCCTTCCCCAGACTTTTTCATCATGGCTTTAAAAGTCTGAACAGCTCTTTCAGCACAACCATTTGTAGCTGCATGGTAGGGTGCTGATGTGATATGGACGATTCCATTTTTTCTCAGAAAACCCTTGAACTCTTCACTCGTGAAACATGAAGCATTATCGGATACAATAGTCTCAGGCAGTCCTTGACTACTGAAACTCCTCCTCAAGCATTCAATGATAACGAGAGAAGTGGGTGTCTTGACTTGATAGGCATCCATCCATTTCGAATGAGCATCCATGATTATCAAAAACATGGCCCCCATGAATGGTCCTGCATAATCTATATGAAGTCTCTGCCAAGGCCTACTCGGCCACTCCCATGGATGTAGTGGCGCCGCCACCGGCAAGTTGCGATGTTGTTGACATGCTTTACACTCATTCACAACGACTTCAATCTCGTGGTCCAACTTTGGCCACCAAAAATAACTTCGGGCTAAAGCTTTCATTCGGGTAATGCCCACATGACCTTGATGCAACTGCTGTAAAAGTGCCCTTCTTCCTGGGGACGGAATTATCACTCTTGCCCCCCACAATACGCATCCATCTTGTACACTCAGCTCTGTTTTCCTCACTTCATAAGGTCGAAAAACTGGATCCGTTTGTTGAACTGGCCAGCCTTGCTGGACCCACTGAAACACTCTAGCAAGCACCGGGTCTTTGTGTGTCCAAACTCTCAGTTCCTTAGCAGACACCAATGTGATGTCTTCCATCATCAAAACTCGGTCCTCCGCTTCCTCTTCTTGGATATGCCCTGGCATCGGCAACCGACTTAGTGCATCTGCATTACCATGGTGTTTTCCAGGCTTATAAACAATCTCGTATTCATAAGCTCTCAACGTTACAGCCCATCTCTGAATGCGAGGAGAAACCATCTGCGGTACTGCTTTCATCTCGTTGAATAATGACAACAAAGGCTTATGATCAGTGCAAATAGTAAACTTCCTCCCATAGAGGTACTTGTGAAATCGCTTGATTCCAAACATGACAGCTAAACCCTCTTTATCTAACTGAGAATAGTTTGACTCTGCTTGTGTCAAAGTTCGTGACATGAACCCAATGGGTCTCTCTTGTCCATCTGGCATCCGGTGTGCCAACACAGCCCCTAATCCATAGGGTGAGGCATCACATGACAAAATTAAGTCCTTGTGACTATCGTAGTGCACCAAAACCTCTGAAGATTGCATTAGTTCCTTTGACTGTTCAAATGCTCTGCCCTGTTCCTCTTTCCACGACCACTGAGCCTCCTTCCTTAACAACTTATGTAAAGGAGCTAACAGTGTTGACAGATTTGGCAGGAACCTGTTATAATAGTTAAGTAAGCCTAAATAGGCTTTCAGTTCTGTAACATTGGTGGGTGCTGGTGCCTGTTGAATGGCTTCCACTTTATTTGGCAGGGGGTGTAGGCCTGATGCATCCACCTTGTAGCCCAGGAATTCTGCTTCCGTTGCCATGAAAGCACATTTACTCCGTTTCACCCGTAGGCCTGCCTCTCGCAGTCGACTCAGCACCTCATTCAGCGTCTCCAGATGCTCTCGAATGTTCCTTCCCGTCAACAGGATATCGTCTAAATACACAGCCACCTTCGGAATTCCTGCCACTAGTCCCTCCATTATTCTCTGGAAAATAGCTGGACTCGAGGAAACCCCAAAAGGTAAACGATTGACTTGGAACAAACCTTTGTGTGTGTTCAGGGTAACATACGTCTTTGACCCTTCTTCCAGCACTACTTGTTGATATGCCTGACTGAGGTCCAGTTTACTAAACCTTTCACCCGACAGCTTTTCAAACACATCCTCCACCTTTGGCAAGGGATACTGCTCCAGCTTCGAGACTTGGTTCACTGTTAACTTATAGTCACCACATATACGTACAGCACCATCTGGCTTTAATACTGGAACAATTGGTGCGGCCCATTCCGCAAACTTTACTGGTTCAATTATACCTTGCTTCGTGAGTCTCTCTAACTCAAGCTCAACTTTCTTCTTCATCGCATATGGTACAGGACGGGGTTTGTAAAATCTTGGCGTTACGTTTTCTTTCACGTGTATCTTTGCTGGTGGACCCCTCCAGGTCCCCAGTTCCTCTTTAAATACTTTTTCATTATTCTCTAACACCTCGTGCAAGGTCAGGCCCGGCTGTTCTACCTTATGGAGCTGTAGGCAGTCCATGTTTAGCTCCTTTAACCACACCCGGCCTAGCAGGTTTGGTCCCTTACCTGCTACCACCATGACTGGCAACTCTTTGACTTGGTCTTTATATATTACCTTCATTTTCACCATTCCCAACATGGGAACTATTTCACCCGTGTAGGTTTTCAAAGTCACTGAACAGTCCTGCAGCTTCCGAGCTTCTCTGGGCCATAACTTCCCATACTCTGCCTTTGACAGAACTGTGACACTACACCCCGTATCCACTTCAAACTGTACCATTTTACCATTTAAGTCCAACTGGGTTTTAATGGGATCAACTCTTTCCCACCTGGCCTCTTTCACATTAAACATTGTGAACACTTCTTGGCTTCCTGGTTGGTTGATCTGTAACTTCACGCATGTGGTGTGCATACTGCCGTTTATTTTTTCGGTTTCCCTTCCTTTCCATCATACTGCTTTTTTCCTCCCCCTTTTTCGGCTGGTCCCGAGAGGGCGTTGAGCGGCACATTTTCTTTACATGGCCCTTTTTCCCGCAAGCATGACATTTTACAGTTAAAAAACGACAGTTCCGTGACAAATGTTCACCTCCACACCTGTAACAAGCATACTGACCAGACTTCCCTTGTGAATTATGCTCCATGACCACTTTATGCACTGGCAGTGGGGTCGCACTCCTGCTTCCAACCCCTTCCGTGGTTTTCTGTTGTAAATCACGAATGTCTTTAGTCGCTGTCTCTATGGCCTGTGCCAACTTCAAGGCCTTTTCAAACGACAAGTCAGGCTCCGCTAACAATCTGCGTTGTATGCGGTCGTCTGCAATGCCACATACGGGCCTATCTCGTAGCATTTCGGTCAGTCTGTCCCCATAATCACAATGTTGTGCCAGTTCCTCAACACTGCGACATACTCCATTACCGTTTCATTAGCCATTCTAGTCCTTGAATTTAACTTGAACCTCTGGACTATTGCACTCGGCTCGGGTTATAATGTGACTGAAGTAAACTCGTCAACTCTGTGAACGATTTGTCCCCCGGTTTATCCGGACTCAATAAGTTCCTCATCAGACTGTACGTCTTACTGCCCACCGAGCTTAGCAATATGGCTCGCTTCCGTCCCGCTTCCATTATCTGGTTTGCCTCAAAAAAATGTTCCAACACTTCACAATACTCCTCCCAGGTCTGTGTCTGACAGTTGTATGCAACTAGTGACCCCAACATGGAACCAGACATCACTCCAGTAGGCCCCGTCTCTTCGTCATCCGACATGAACTACAGCTCACCAGGTTACTCGCAACAGACTCGGAGGCATCCCATCTTCTCGTCGCCAATATGTTATATCGTGGTAAATAACGAAACCACACGGTTTATAGAGTTGTAAGGCCTTTCTTTATTAAGAGCCTCCAGGTGCGCACCCATGCTTCTTCACACAACTTCTGCAAGTCATCTAACCACCAGAAGCAACAAGTTACCAGAGAATACAGAACCAACAGTACATGCTGAATTCCCCACAGCGCCCCTACAGTACAACAACCCTATTACCAGCCCAAATACTACAGAAACAACCTAGGTTTAACTTGCCCTCTAAGGCTATCATGGCCAAAAATAATTCTCATAGATCCAAGTATTTATGGGGAGTCCATTTGGGGAGGGGTGGGGTGCAGACTTCCCTCAAACCGAAGAAGCCTTTATTCTTCCACATAAGAGAGTTTAAAACTCCTGTGGCAGAATTTATAAATTCTTTAAATTCTATAAATGTTTTTTTGTCCAGGTCCTGGAAAGTTGTATGCAAGCAAAACTATTCTTGTGCATTACAGAAAAAAGGCTGTGTACTGATAAAATGAGTAATGCAGCAGTCAGATAGTAGTGCAGCACTAAAGCAAGGCATGGATTTACAAAGTCATACAGCACTTAACTTTATCTTGAAATAGCATTACAGATTTACCTTGCAGGGTCATGTAGAGGGTTAGAGGAGGAAATACCAGCTGAACCACCACGCAACGTTGGTCTACTATTGGTTTTTGAAGGACAGGAGAGGATGTAGGTAGGACAGAAATCAGGACACAGGAAGCAGCAGAACAGAAAAGATACAAAAAGAAGCACAGTCACAATGACATCAAGGAAGTTGCAAGAGAACACTACTAGTTAAAAAGTACAACAGAATGTGCAACAGCTGCATAATTAATGCAGACATCCAAATGTTATACTGTTAGCACTACTGTAATAAGTGAAAATTATTGTGAAAGGGAGAGTGAAATACAGGTAAATATACATACATATAAATGTGATACTGGTTTCTGAAAGAAAGATGTCAGTATGCATACAATGTTTTAATAGTATGAGCACTACTGGCAAAGTAAAGTCATGTGCGAATTTTAACATACAGGAAACAGTTCTGTTAAGAATAGGTTTGTCTTACAAGGATGGCATTGTCTAACAAATAATTATAATTCATACATACCCAAAGCAATGTGCCTGTATGAAGAGGCTTTCTCCTGATATACACTTAAGAATATGAAATATAACCATAGCTATCTTTTTTTTTCATCTGGGATGTCTGCACAAAATGTTGCATTAAAAGTGAAAAGCATGTTCATTCAAGACTTAAGGCTACGGATGATGGTAAAACAGTACACACCTTCTACTTTGACCTGGCCATGGCATCTGACAATTCCCCACTCAGGTATTATAAATAAACTCATACAACTGGGCATAAATCCGTACATCACCAGATGGATAACCAATTGGCTCATGGACAGGACATGTGGTTAAAATGGGTGAATCCAGATCCCTCAAGAGGTCAATTACTAATGGTATGCCACAAGGCTCACTGTTGGGACCACTCCTGTTCAAAATATACTACTCTGAAGTCAAAGCTAATATGAAAGGAGTCTGGATGACAAAGTCTGCCGATGGCTGCAAGCTGGGATCAATCAATGAATCCCCCAACAAGGTAGATATCCTTCAGGAGGGTCTAGATCAAACAAATGATTGGTGCCAGAACGTTGGCCTAAAACTACATGCAAAAAATGCATTTTCATATCCTTTGGGAAGTCATATACCCCTGCATATTAAACTATCAATAGCACACCCCCTAAGAGTAGACTCAGGGGTGAGAAATCTAGGTTCACAGACAGTAGCCTGAAATTTAACTGATGTGTCCGCAGTGGTGAAGAAGTCCTTTTATGTGGCACAACTTATAAGTAAAGGTATGGGATCCAGACCCAAAGAAATTATAATCCCACTGTACTCGGCCCTTGTTAGAACAATAACTGAATACAGTATGCCATTTGGCATGTATGTGACTAGGCACTTACAGCAGCTGGAGAAACTTCAGAGATTCCTCACAAAGAAAATACAGGATGTAAACGACATGAACTATGTTACTCTGCCTTCTACTGACTATTAAGGGGTGACTTACGCCTGACCTACAAGGTACTCACAAATCCTGCCATGATGGAGCTGCTAGGAATCTGCAAGTTAAACAGCACAAAGGTCACCCAATCTAGGGATCTAAACTTAGTCAGCAACTCAAACAAAACATGCTAGAGACACAGATATGTCTCTCAAAGAATGCCCCTTCTTTGGAACAGGCTTACAATTCACATTAAGCAGAGCCCTTCCCTGGCCCTTTTCAAAAGCACTTTGGATCAAGGGATGGGGAATTACAAATTCACACCTGAGGTAGTGCCTATGTCCCTTATGGACATGGGCAATCTGTAAGATACTCAAAGTACAGGCACAAATCCATGCCATCCTCTTGCCCCTAGGGGCTATATATTGGGTAAAATCAGGTTATATTGGTAAGGCTTGTAAAGGCCTTCAAGCAGTTAAGCCTAGCAATCTCCTATGAAACAATAATTTCTATTTGATTGCAAAGTTTAGCCCCAAGCTTCTATATATTCCAAATATCGGACTCCGCAGTGCAACCCACTATTCCTACTACCATCACAAGAGTTGCAGAACAAATAAGTAAAACAGGCTAAACAGATTAAGATCCACAGAACCGTTTCTTTTCCCCCTTCATGTCTGTCAGATCTCCGCCTTTCACAGATGTACAAAATAAGCAAAATACTCAAGCCTTTTAACTGTATCAAAATCAAAATGTGGAGATAGTGAAAATCACAGCTCAACTGGCTAAGTCAGCACCTTACATAACTGTCCAACTACAGAACTTACCTTTTGGTTGAAGTACAGTCTGTTAAAGGCACAACTCATGCTTTAAGAAGCTAAATGACAGCAAATTCTTTTTAGTGGTAATGTCACCTCTTAACTGTAATTAAATGCAGTACAAGCTCCTCTGGACTGCAAAATCATAAACCTCTGAATTCCTCCGCAAAGTCAATCTTATTTCTTCCTCTAAGTGCAGAATCATTACTTAAGCAGTACCTATCACTACTGACAATTACAGATTATAAGAATGAAAATAAAAATAAAAAAGTCAACATTATGGAAAAAACATGCTGCAACAAATACTAGGTTTCAGATGATGGCAAAACACAGCAATATTTAATCAAAATAAATATTTGCAAAGGAAAGTATTTTAAGATTTAGAAGGAAAAACAAGAGGCTTTAGTTAATGCATCAAATGCCTTTACATGTGCATATTCTTGTCTATCATAGCATTAGTACACTTATGTCAACATCACAATGCTACTACTGTTGTACAGAAACTAACAGTTGGTTTTGCAGTTAGTACAACAGATGGAGTATTGTACTCTTGTGAATATATATACAGTTTTGCAGTTAAGACAGAGGACTGGGGCTATGAGCAGTTAATAAGCTGCTTCCTCTAGTCCAGGGTTTGAGTTCATAAACTACTAATTTGCCTACTATGTGACTCTGAGCAAGTCAAGCCTATTCAGACAGTGCTCCAGGGCTGAATCTGAAAAAAGGCCATGTGTAAAACTGGTCTACACTGGTTGTTGTATCTTTCGGCTTTTCCCGGTTAGGGGTCACCACAGCGGAACTCCGGTCCGCTAATGAATGGCAGTAGATTTTTACATACCGACTTGCCAGGCCTGACGCACAACCTTCAACGAAGGTATGCCCATTCACGCATGTCTCCACACAAAAGACGCTTTAGCTGAGAATCGAATAGGACATCGTCTTACTGTGAGGCGACAACGCTACCACAGCACCACCACCGCAGCATAAAACTGGTCTACACTGGTAAGAAATAGATATATAGATAAAGAGAGAGCAATATATATAAACTGCTAGATAATGTTAATAATGACAAGACAATGGGTGGAATTTAGATCAATACCATACTGGAGGACAGATTCTCTCCAATAGAGTATTAATACACAGATATTGCCTGTAAAACCAGCAAACAAAAACAAGTACATTGCTTCATGGAATGAAAAATGCAAACCTGTCTCCATTTTTTTTTTTTTTTAATTCTTGCTAAACATAACTTTGCAGTTTAGTGTGTGTAAGAGAAAAAAGTAAAAAGAAAGCAAAAAATGAAATAATTAAAAAACTCAAAACAGTAATAGTAACTGCAGTATCAGTTATAAGCACTTGCTGTTTTATCTTCTTCTTGCTAAGAACTGCTTAAAAATCCACTCTTAGCAAGGTGTGAAAAAAGTAATGAAATTCCATGCGTGTTTGCGACAGTGTGAAAGTGAGCATGTGTGCTGGTTAAGAGACATTAAGACAGTGAGTAATTATATCAACTTCTTTGCATGGCAGGAGGCTTTCCAACAAACAACACTGTCTAAAAGGTAAGAGGTATAAAACTCTAATGTATGGCATTATTGACTGACATCAATACTCAGTGATTTACCAGAAAATTAAACTGTATGAGGGACAGAGCATTTATTTGTGTGTCTTGTGTGTGTGTATATGTGCACATTAAATACTTAAACATATTCTAAATGCAAAATACTGTCTTCAACAATAACATTTGCTGCAGAAACCATGGAACAGTAGGTGGAACATTTTACATAAAAATATAACATATATATATATATATATATATATATATATATATATATATATACACACACATACATACACACACACTAATTAAACAAAAAAAAGAACAAAACAAACATGAAAATTTAAAGGATAACCCATTATTTAAGTGTAGTGCTCTTCACAGTGTGTGTTATAGTGGAAATAATGGACCTTCCACTGTTGGAGTGACCAGATGCCTGCAATGTCTGACCTTACAACAACACTGGGCTGTCTGTTACTTCCCCAATAATACTCACTCTGTCAGACATTATTGCTTATGTAAAATCACATCAAGGGCACAACATATGACCCATCCATATTTACATATGCAGATATAATTATTTTAAGAGAGTTTGGGTTGGCGTAATGGTTAAAGTCTTTACCTCACAGATACAAAGTACAGGATTTGATTTAGACATCTGGTTGTTGGCTGGTCTTGTAATGGCCTACACAATGACGGCCTTGCTTTTACCCATGACCCATAGATGGCCATTAATCAATAAATAGATAATTATCATCTATGAGTAAGTCATATTAAAATGCATGTATATGCATGACCCACAAATAGCTACTATATTACAGGTTGCGGCAGTTAAAGTTAAGACAAAGTGGTGGCATCATTTTTCAAATGGTTATACTGTGAAGATGTGATGTATTGCCAGGAGAAGTAGGGCAGTAGATGTGTAACATATGCCAGCATAGCTTGCTAGTTGGAGGTTTGCAAAGAATTGCGTCATTTGTTTATCAAACTGATTTGTACAGATGCTTGTGTTAAAAATGTATTTGGAAAGCTGCTTGTGTTAACAATGCACCAAACAGTGGGTCCTGTTGGAGAGAAAAGAAATACACCTGTATGTCAGACTGTACTGTAATTGTTGAAATGAATATACTGTAACAGAGGATAATGGAAGAGAAGAGGTTAATCTCAGTCTAGTTAACTTTGAAAAATAGTCTGAAATTAAATTACCTATTTTAGGCCATAAAGATTGTAGCTTACAGTTCTGACTGCAGCCAGGGACAAAATGTCTGTGAAAACCAGGACTTCTGCTGGACTGTCCTTAGGGGGGAACTAATTGTTACGCTGGAAGGGTGGAAGTTGAAAGTTTTGAAGTGGATAATATAGCTTCCAGATGCTATAATACATCTCAGCAAAGCTCTATTGGTGTGTATGGTAACACACATGTGCTAAATTCTTATTCAGTTTCTACTAAATGGGGGTAGCATGGCAACCAGAGTCAGACAACCGGATGCATGTGATGTCTTTCTGTAATCCAGCACTGAAAAGATGTTTTAATACTAGACAAAACAGAAGTCTCAGGGCAGTCTGTTTTTGAAACCTGGCCAAGAAGGAAGGCCGCACACCCACTTCATCTTGCCTTGCTCTACTAAGTAAACTAGGGAACGGTAATTCTTTACAGCAGTCAGGAAAAATAGTGAGATTAGTTAACTATTATTTTTCTTTATCTATGTGAATCTATCCATCTGTGTTATTTATAATAGTTCTTGTAACTGACACTCTAGTGTTTAGTGTAAATAGATATTTAGTATTTTCAAGTTCTTTTATTACTTATTAAATATATTTAAACTTTTCATTGTGGCTAGTCTTCTAGAGAATATTTTAACCTTTGAGAGTACTTATATTTATTTGGTGACACTGTGGCCACACCTGAAAGCCTTGCTGCACTGGTCAAACACTACCATTTATATTAGTATTAGTTTTACTCAGTATAATTGGATATTCTTGTAAGAGCCTTAGAGTAACTGGCTTTGGAGTGTTCTAGTGGCAGTACCTACCTTATAGTCTGGGTAGAGGGGACATAGCTGGTAGATCTGCACCAGACTTTCCCAGGTGTGTGTGTGTGCATGAAAATCAAATCTGAAAGTGTGTGCGTGTGTGTGTGTGTGTGTGTGTGTGTGTGTGTGTGTGCATGAAAATCAAATCTGAAAGTGTGTGCGTGTCAGCTACTTGGAGCACAGACACAGAGTACTGGTTTCACATAGAGGGATGGCGGAGGACTTTGCTTAGAACACCAGGCTGTGGACTCAACTCTACAGCTATGTCAGTGGGGAGTCTTACTGGGGGTCGGGGGTGGAGAGAGAGAGACCCTGGGCTCAGTGTGTTCCCTGTGTGTTCTTAAGAGAAATTGTGCTTGGTGCAGAGAGTTGCATCTGGAAATGCTTTCTCTATCTATTTTGTTCCAAGTGAATGTCCCTCGCCAGTTTCAGTGGTGAGGATTCAGGCTCCTTGATTACTGGCCGAAGTGTCATAATACTGTACAATATCTGTTGCCAATGATAACGGTTTTAAAATACAAAATTGTTGGTATTTACCATAATAACCCTAAACCTGTAAGAAAAGGTCCATCTGCAGTAATTTTCAGGGCAGATGTCCCTGGCATCAGGACTGCTTAGTAAGTAAAACTTTCCTAATCTGCTAACTCCTTTTCTAATCCCACATGCACCATTCCCTGTTGTATCTTTCCAGTTCTAGACCACACAAAAGCTCCTCTAACAACTGAACCACAGGGTTACTATACAGGAACCATAGAGTGGTAGGATGGAGCTTGACAGACAGTGGCTTACTGAATATAGGCTTTTTCTCACAGATTTGTCTTTACAGTTAAGTATCCAGAATTTTCATATCCATTATTAAAAAAAGATCCATATACAGTAACTTCTAGGACAGAATCCTTAGCTTATTATCCTGGATTGCTGCCCTTTGTAACCATACCATTTACTACTATGGTAACAAAGGAAGACTTGGATGTGAAAATTATGCCCAACTTACATTGCTCTTGAAGTGCAACTAGGGACCACAAAGCAATGGCAGCAACAATGTTATCTAAGATGGTAGTACAAAAAAAGTTAACATGTACAAACAACTCGAGCAGAATGTGATGGAAGAACGAATGGCAAAACATTCCTTCTTCAGTAAAATATAAGGAGATGCATTTACAAATCTAGTGAGAAAGGCAGTTTAAAAATGTTTTAACTTTCTTGACCTTTTGAAAAGGAAACTAAAAAGTGGTAATTTTTCTGGCAAACCCAAGTTCCCAGCAAAAGGTACCGGAGCTGAATGTGCACATCCACAGAGAAAAGGTGCTCTCCTTGATTTAGGTTGGGTAAAAGACTGGCAAATGGCGATCTACTGATTCAGACTCAACAGCCATCATGGGCAAAACTAAAGGATTAACTATAAGACTAACTCTCTACTAATGAACCATCAAATACAAAAGTAAAACAAACAGGGCTTGCAACAAATTCTCTTAGCATAAGTAAGCAGTAACAATCACCAGGAACAACATTTTCCACAAGAAAAATTGGATTCTGTCAAAGATACAGGTTCAAAAGGGGGGGGGGGGTTCAGAACACTAAACTAAGTAAATATCCTAAGGAGATATCTTAAGCAGAGTCCAGAGTTAAAGTACTTCTGAGAAAGTCTTTACAGACCTTAAAATAAGGAAAGGATACAAAATCACAGCCTACATGAAAGCTGAAGATTGCTGCCATGTGGCGTTCGACAAAAGTAGGACTTGACACACGAGTGTAAGATTTCAGTAAGGTATTTTAAAACAAAGAAAGAAAGAGGAAAGGGAGTCAAGCTGTGCCTGCAAGAAACCACTATTCACTTATTCAGTGTATGCCCACAAACGGAGATGGCATCAACTTCACTACATGGAGAGCTTGGAATGGGGCTTCCTTGAGGGGTGGATCAGCAGAGTTTTGCTAAGAGAAAGCCAGAGTGCAAATGGCCAAAATGGGCCTACTACATCCACTTTGTCTTTGTGAAACTTTGCTTTGCTTTCTGGTTGAATGTCATAATCAGAAGAAATGGTGAAAAACAGTGAAACAGAACCACAGACAAGATTTCACTAAACCACCACAATATCTGCATTGGTCATGGCTGTAAAAAAGATCACAGACATATGTTCCACTTGTGAAAAAAATACCCTCAACAACGATGTACTTTATTACTACTCATAATGCATCAGTAGACAATTAACTCAAGCCTGTCACCTAGGAAATTACCTGAATCCAAAATGTGACTGGATGGGAAAAAGGTCTAGATTTGAATTGCTCATTTCCAAACCTACTGTTCCAACTTTTCTTTTGCCATACCAAACAGTCAGACTTTGTGGTGGGTGATCTGAAAATGGAGCTAGAGTTACATTTTTCCCTTTACTTTTTCCTTCTGACATCTGTACTAAACAGCATTTGGCATACACCCTCTACTGGACCCCTGGTAGCACACAATTCTTTGGAATTTAGTAACCATATGTGAACACCTGAGTTTTTTTTTTTCATTAAGGGTGTAGAGACCACAAGAACACATTTTACTCCATGCTTACCCTTACTAAAAATCCTCCCTGATTTCTGTTTACTCCTGTTCTCCCTAACTCTGGATGCACAGAAAGCACAGGAAGAAGACTCAAGTAAGGCTAATGCATCAACAGTCAGATCCTAAATCAGCCTTATTGAGATGCCATTTAGCAGTGCTTTTAAATGTAAAGCAAACAGAGAAATGCTCAAATGTTGCGACTTGCATGTGGACCTGGAATTTGGTCACTAAATGAACACTTAGTGAAGAAGTAAGCCAAAGAAACGCCTTTCGCAAAAGAGCTAACAGTTTCTCAGTTTTTGTATTATCTTTGCTTAGTCTCCTTCCACATATCTTTATCTGCCATAACAGAAGACTTTTTAATCCATAGTCTTAAATATTTCATCTTATCATGTCCCCTTACATATGGGTCTTACTGAACCAATTAGTATGTGGCTACAACATAATTTAATTGTACAGCCTTTGTTTTATTTTCATTAATTTTACATCCCAAAAAGACTTGAAACTGTCTCAAAATGTTCAACAACACTAAGATGTCCTTTTCTGAATTTATCAGGTACAAAATATCATCTGCTAATAAAGACAACTTTTCTTGATTACCATAACAATTATATGCTTGTGTTTCTGAGTCTCTTATTTTCTTTGACAGTGGCTCTAAGTATAAACCAAATAACAAAGGGGAAAGAGAACAATCCTGCTTCATTCTTTTGTTCAAACACAACTTATCCTTCACACTTAAATTCTTGCCTCTGATGCTTCATACAGCATTCTAATTAACCTTATTATTGCATCAGGGAATGCAAATGCTTCCATTGCCCAACAAATAAAATCCATGTTTTCTCTGTCAGTTGCTTTCTCTGTATCATGACCCACCAACAACAGTGGCATTTTCTTACTTTCTGCTTCCCTCTAGATCTTCAGTGTTCTATTATCAAATGTTTGCCTCCCCTCCAGAAAACTACAGTGATCCATATCTATCAGTTTTGGCAACACCTTTGCCATTCTTTTAGCTAGTAAAGAGAAACACTTTGTAATTATGCTGTAAAATTAAAATGGGTCTGCATAAAGCTTGGTCTGGTGAGTCTTTACCATCCTTAAGTAATTCAGCTACCACAATTTTCTTCCAAAATGTTGGTGCTTCCTCTCCTTTTAAAATATTGTTAAAGTCTTCCAGATTATATTATTTCCTTCCCTCCTAATGTCCAAGCATCCACAGGAATACCATCTGTTCCTGGACACTTTCCTGAAGACTGATTCTACATCACCATTTTCCTCATCTCCTCTTATCTTAACTGCTAGATGTTAAGCCCCATCTGCTTCTAACCTTGGCATAATTAAGTCTACCAAAAATATTGCCATGTGTGCTCTTTCTTGATTTCCACATTTATCTCCTATACACAGATTTTTCACAGAATTTCCAAAATATCTCTAAAACCCCTACATGATCTCTGGTTGTTTTTCTTGTTATAGTCTCCCTAAGTTTGGCAACAACATTTTCTACTTTCTGCTGTCTAAGTCGCACTAAATGTTTCTGTGCTCTAGAGTTGCTATAAAAAATAGTCATTCTTCAAAAACTCATACATATTATTCAGATACTCCATTTTTTCTCTTTAATGCTTTCTATTTGCACCTCTTCTTATTCTGTGAGATTCCCCTCACTAGGCAATACCTCTTTAAATTTTGTCAGTCCCCCAAGTAATTCCTATTACTTCTTAATCATATCCCTTTCTCTTCCATTTCTACACTATTTTTAAACTAAATTTTTACTTTATCCCACTCACTAGCTATAACTTCTGGAGATATTTACATCTTCCCTAATAACTACTGAATAACGTCCACTACCTGCTCCTTACATTCCTATCTTCTTAGCAGGTAGGTGGGAAAGTGCCAGTGCCTCATTTTTACATCATTACTCTACATTTTTATCTTATTTTTTATTAGTGCATGATCTGAAATAGTTACTGGATGTCTGCTGAAGCTTTCAATTAAATGCAAATGTTCCTGTGAAGTATAATTTCTATAGAGTCGAGCCCATTTACTGTACCTTGGGGAATAATAATATGTAAATTCTGCCAGAATTCCTGAATTCACATCTTCCATACTAAATATTTTCATAAATTTCTTAAGAAATATTTATTTGTTGTTAACCAGGGTAGAACAATGATCTCACTGGATCCACTTTAGTCTCTACCCACTTTTGTTATATTTTCCCATGTAGGTCCCCCTCATACATCCTTACTACTGCAACTAAATTTCCCATCCACACCTCTAAGTAATATTATCTGCCGGAAGCTCACTTCTCTCAAAAATTTCTTAAGCTCAATAATAGCAGTTTTTACTGGAATATAAATACATTCCAGCTTAATCCTCACCCTTACCAATAACACCTTACTACCACAAATCTATCATTATTGTCTTTTTTTCTGTTTTATCACTATTGGAACCCTTATAGCAATTAATATAGTTATTCTCCTTTTCAGTTGTCCATGATATTTTCCTGAATACCCATCCTGAAATCCTTTCTTTGTCAAATTAACATGCTCATTCCTTTCTAAATGCATCTCCTGAAGCATTGCTATTTGCACTTCACATTTCTTAATATATTTGCATCTGTATTTGTAAGGCATTTAAATTCCAAGGTAATACGCATGGCACAGCCATTATGATAAAAAGCTATTGTTCCCACCTTTTATACATTACAGTTTTTTGAAAGTTTATTTAAAACTTGTGTGTTAAATGCACACACTAACTTCTGAAAGGTTGATCTTTTGTACAGCTGTGACATAGGTTCAAATGGAGATGAGAAGGAACATTTTTCAATACATTTTTGTTATTTTTAAAGATCTGAGAAGACAGTAGTGAGGCTGCTCTTTCATTCACTTGTCATTTTACCTTGAGTAAGAGTAAGCAATGATGGGTTCTCTGGTCAACAAGTGATACAAATCTACAGTTTTGTTAAATGCTTTTTGTATTTTTGTGCATTTATGCTTGAGTGAAAAGTTTCGAATGGAAAACATAAAATTTTTGGAATCAGTACATTCCTTGCTATAACTTGGCAAGATGCTAGTATAATTAAATGGGATTGTTTATAGTACAAATTTTAGCTGTGAGAGTGCTTTGTTTATAATAATGTCTGTTTACAGAAGGATAGGGAGAAGTCAAGGGTGAAGTCAACGTATCTTCAGTCACAACTGGAAAGTTGCTTCCATTTGTGTCTGTGACAATACTTTTGTTCTTGAGAATCTTTTCATGTATTCCAAAGTTCATGATGCTAGATTTTAAGGTGTTGCTGAGCAACCTTTTGTTTGTGATCCAGTCCCAAATCTTACTGAAGTGGACTTGTAGTTTAAAAGCTGGAGCTGTGGAAGTTTATTTCTAGTCTTAAAGTTTGAGGAGGTCATCAACGTATTCTACAATATTTAGAATGGGAAGGTCATTGATGAGATCACTGATGAAAATTGACAAAGGCAATGGACTCAGAACAGAACCCTGGGGTATTCCTGCATTGAAAGAGCTTTGTTTGAGAAAATGTTTTTTTGAGTAGACCTGGAATTATATGATTGAAGGTAGCTTTGGAACCATAATATTGTTTGGGTTATGAAGTTCAACCTACTTTGTTTATGAAGGAGGGAGGTTACAGTTGATGGTTCTGAATTACCTGGTTATGTCAATGAATAGCCCGGTGGCTGTGCACAGGGCAGTCACAGCACTAAAGCATTTGTACCATCCTTAAGTAATTCAGCTACCACAATTTTCTTCCAAAATGTTGGTGCTTCCTCTCCTTTTAAAATATTGTTAAAGTCTTCCAGATTATATTATTTCCTTCCCTCCTAATGTCCAAGCATCCACAGGAATACCATCTGTTCCTGGACACTTTCCTGAAGACTGATTCTACATCACCATTTTCCTCATCTCCTCTTATCTTAACTGCTAGATGTTAAGCCCCATCTGCTTCTAACCTTGGCATAATTAAGTCTACCAAAAATATTGCCATGTGTGCTCTTTCTTGATTTCCACATTTATCTCCTATACACAGATTTTTCACAGAATTTCCAAAATATCTCTAAAACCCCTACATGATCTCTGGTTGTTTTTCTTGTTATAGTCTCCCTAAGTTTGGCAACAACATTTTCTACTTTCTGCTGTCTAAGTCGCACTAAATGTTTCTGTGCTCTAGAGTTGCTATAAAAAATAGTCATTCTTCAAAAACTCATACATATTATTCAGATACTCCATTTTTTTCTCTTTTAATGCTTTCTATTTGCACCTCTTCTTATTCTGTGAGATTCCCCTCACTAGGCAATACCTCTTTAAATTTTGTCAGTCCCCCAAGTAATTCCTATTACTTCTTAATCATATCCCTTTCTCTTCCATTTCTACACTATTTTTAAACTAAATTTTTACTTTATCCCACTCACTAGCTATAACTTCTGGAGATATTTACATCTTCCCTAATAACTACTGAATAACGTCCACTACCTGCTCCTTACATTCCTATCTTCTTAGCAGGTAGGTGGGAAAGTGCCAGTGCCTCATTTTTACATCATTACTCTGCATTTTTATCTTATTTTTTATTAGTGCATGATCTGAAATAGTTACTGGATGTCTGCTGAAGCTTTCAATTAAATGCAAATGTTCCTGTGAAGTATAATTTCTATAGAGTCGAGCCCATTTACTGTACCTTTGGGAATAATAATATGTAAATTCTGCCAGAATTCTGAATTCACATCTTCCATACTAAATATTTTCATAAATTTCTTAAGAAATATTTATTTGTTGTTAACCAGGGTAGAACAATGATCTCACTGGATCCACTTTAGTCTCTACCCACTTTTGTTATATTTTCCCATGTAGGTCCCCCTCATACATCCTTACTACTGCAACTAAATTTCCCATCCACACCTCTAAGTAATATTATCTGCCGGAAGCTCACTTCTCTCAAAAATTTCTTAAGCTCAATAATAGCAGTTTTTACTGGAATATAAATACATTCCAGCTTAATCCTCACCCTTACCAATAACACCTTACTACCACAAATCTATCATTATTGTCTTTTTTTCTGTTTTATCACTATTGGAACCCTTATAGCAATTAATATAGTTATTCTCCTTTTCAGTTGTCCATGATATTTTCCTGAATACCCATCCTGAAATCCTTTCTTTGTCAAATTAACATGCTCATTCCTTTCTAAATGCATCTCCTGAAGCATTGCTATTTGCACTTCACATTTCTTAATATATTTGCATCTGTATTTGTAAGGCATTTAAATTCCAAGGTAATACGCATGGCACAGCCATTATGATAAAAAGCTATTGTTCCCACCTTTTATACATTACAGTTTTTTGAAAGTTTATTTAAAACTTGTGTGTTAAATGCACACACTAACTTCTGAAAGGTTGATCTTTTGTACAGCTGTGACATAGGTTCAAATGGAGATGAGAAGGAACATTTTTCAATACATTTTTGTTATTTTTAAAGATCTGAGAAGACAGTAGTGAGGCTGCTCTTTCATTCACTTGTCATTTTACCTTGAGTAAGAGTAAGCAATGATGGGTTCTCTGGTCAACAAGTGATACAAATCTACAGTTTTGTTAAATGCTTTTTGTATTTTTGTGCATTTATGCTTGAGTGAAAAGTTTCGAATGGAAAACATAAAATTTTTGGAATCAGTACATTCCTTGCTATAACTTGGCAAGATGCTAGTATAATTAAATGGGATTGTTTATAGTACAAATTTTAGCTGTGAGAGTGCTTTGTTTATAATAATGTCTGTTTACAGAAGGATAGGGAGAAGTCAAGGGTGAAGTCAACGTATCTTCAGTCACAACTGGAAAGTTGCTTCCATTTGTGTCTGTGACAATACTTTTGTTCTTGAGAATCTTTTCATGTATTCCAAAGTTCATGATGCTAGATTTTAAGGTGTTGCTGAGCAACCTTTTGTTTGTGATCCAGTCCCAAATCTTACTGAAGTGGACTTGTAGTTTAAAAGCTGGAGCTGTGGAAGTTTATTTCTAGTCTTAAAGTTTGAGGAGGTCATCAACGTATTCTACAATATTTAGAATGGGAAGGTCATTGATGAGATCACTGATGAAAATTGACAAAGGCAATGGACTCAGAACAGAACCCTGGGGTATTCCTGCATTGAAAGAGCTTTGTTTGAGAAAATGTTTTTTTGAGTAGACCTGGAATTATATGATTGAAGGTAGCTTTGGAACCATAATATTGTTTGGGTTATGAAGTTCAACCTACTTTGTTTATGAAGGAGGGAGGTTACAGTTGATGGTTCTGAATTACCTGGTTATGTCAATGAATAGCCCGGTGGCTGTGCACAGGGCAGTCACAGCACTAAAGCATTTGTGGAAGCCATATTGAGCATTGCATAGAAGCCCATACTTGTTTGTGTAGTCTACGACAATTATAAATAGCTTTTTTTTTTAATATTTGTAAGTGGGCAGATGTAGGCTACTGGTCTGAAATCTTTGTACTCCTTGGCATAGAGTTTCTTAAGAAGCGGGATTATGACTGCTTAAAATTAGTAAGGAAGACTCGAAGTAACTGACAAGTTGTGTGTGTGCGAGCTGCATAAATGTACAAAAAGGCAATCAGAAGGTTTACATTACATAGAGGTCACATGGCACACGTTCATATTCATCACTGAATTAATAACAAGGTAATGAAATATGAAGTAATTTACACAGACAAAATGTTAAGCAGACCAGTGATGTATTGCAGCTTTAGATGTGTCTTCCATTACCTGTTACAGGGTGTGAACAATCTATACTGAATGTCTGTGTGAACTTTGCTATTACTGAGGTGTATTAAAGTGACGGCTGTTTACATCATATTTATGTGTTTGTTTTTAAACTGGGTAAGTGAACTGGTCCTCTGACACCTTTTCAGCCACAACCCTATGAAGTAGGCACAAAAACTTTACAATTATACAACTGCATTTGATGAGACACAAGACACATTAAAACAAACAAATACAAACCTATACATACATACATGCATACTAAAAATCTAGTTAATGGGACATAGTCGTGTTTTGTTACAAACTTGTGTGGCACAGAACATTCATATCTGTACACTTCAGAACTCTATGTTCATGATGTTATGTTATTATGGTGTTAGGGAAAGGCATAAATAGAATGCTGATGTGGTTACACAAGAATGTGAAGTTAGTAATTAAGGCAAAAGACAGGGGCTGCAAGACAAATATATGAAGGGTAAGGAGATGAAAAAGACACAGTAAAGGAGTTCAGCAAAAAGTCAGCAATGATTTTAAGGGTACAAACACTGAAACAAATTTAGCTGAAGTGCCCAAGAAAGGGCAACTTTTTAGATACACAACAAAGAAAAAAGGGAGGGACACAACTGGCCAAGATGAACAATGATGGGTGGGGGAAAAGTAGAGGTACTGAATCAATACTTTACTTCAATCTTTACAAGAGATATTAAGACAGAGAAGGGATGAAATTCACAGTGGAAAGGAATGCTCTTAGGGAGGGATCAGGCAGAAGGACCAGAACAGCTACCCACAACTTCTTAAAATCTGGTCAGCATGTTAGCAACTCCCTGAAGATCATCTTCAACAAATTATTGGCTAGTGCATAAATTCCATATGACTAAAAAACAGCAACTGAAGTGCCCCTTTACAAGGCTGATAAAAAAAAAAAATCTAGGGAACTGCAGGCCTGTCAACTTAGCAGCAAGGAAAATCATGGAAATGATCCTGAGGGGAAGGCTAGTTGCACTTGTGGATGGCAACAATCTCCAAGACATCAACATGGGTTTATATCCACAAAAACAAGTCATGCCTGAAACAGTTTTTTTTTTCTAGTTTGCAGATGAGCCCTGCAGGACAGTACGAGTAGATGTATTCTACTTGGACTTCAGAAAGGCCTTTGACTCAATCCACACAGGAGGCTGACAGAAAAAAACTAGACGAGCTGGAGGGTAGGACCAAGACTAAAAAACTGGTACAGCTATGTTGTTGAACAATAGGATGCAAATGGTTGTGGAGAGAAAGAACAATATCAAGTAATAACAAAGTGTCTAGTGGAATACCACAGGGTACATTCAGAGTCCAGTATTCTTCAGTGGCGTTGTCTCAGATCCGATGGAATACATAACAGACTCAACCTCTTTGTTGACAGCATAAACATGGGTGTAGCTGTGGAGGATTTGGGTAGGGGGCTAGGCAAAGATTTAAATAGTCTGAAGAGGAGGATAGAAGTTTGGAAGGAGAGTTTTAGTGCAAAATAAAGTGTAAAGTACTGCACTTGAGTCACAAATCTGTTGTGAAGTGTCCACAGGAGGGGGGTGGTGCTAAAAGTATAAGATCAAGGTGAAATTTAAATAGATATAATATGGATTTTTCTTCCCAATGTCAGACTTCCTAGGATACAGGATGCTCCAGTGTAGGGGATGTTCAAGTTTGTGACCCAAATTGTCTACATTTAGTTATACAGTAATTTTATTGTAATGTGTTTTGAATTAAGCCATATGACATCATGACATGAGAGTACTCGCATCAGTTCCGTTTTTACGAGTAGCATTTTTTTTTTTTTTTTTTTGCTTTTTGACTACTGACAGATGGGAAGATAATCCTTTGCAAGTAGTAAATTCACTGTCCCTCTGATACTAGGTACAGCATTTACAAATAGTGCTTACAAAAGTGACCCTAAATCAGACAGCTAGCAGACTCCTACTTTAGTTTCACTTGTCATACACAAGCTGCTTTTACTTTTTACTGAAAACTGCTTATTTTGAGGATACCTTTACAGTTCTACTTTGGATTCATTTATCATATCAATGTAATTTAAAACTTCAGCACACGTCGTATTTCTGGAACTGTACCCAGTTTCCAAACTGTAACCCCCCCTCCCCATACCAGGCAGCGCATGTTTCTGGACAGTGTACATTTAAACAATGATAAAGAAAAAAGTTCCTGAAATGACAGGCTGAATAAAAAAAAAACATAACTAAGTATGACACTTTTTTAATGTAAATTCTAGCACATTTCATTGCACAGAATGCATTTTGAAAAAATAATATGTATACTGTGGTACAAGTGTTATAAACCTGCTCACATCTTACCTAAGAAAATACAATCAGTGGCGAGACTGTGATCAATGTTGAACTCTACTATATCTGTTAAGAGGAACAATACAGTTGTAATAATTCACCCTGTGGAAAAAGCATGCTGCTCTTTTTCTATTATTGCGTATCACATAAGCACCTTAGAAGGGCAGTAGTTGCCGTGCTATTTTGTAAGACCTCAGAGAGTTCTGGTAAGACTGGGCTCTGTTTACTGTGGTCTGGTTGACTCAGTTATTTGATGTTAAAGACTGTGATGGCAATATCTCATTTACAGCAGTCTAAAAGACTGTGTGCGTTATGTAAACAATGAAGTCAGACACAAGAGTATAAAAGGGAGAGATCAGCTGGGAGCATTACAAGGCTCCCTTCCACAGGCTGAGGGCTTCCCTACCCTTAGACAGCCAACTATTACCCTAGAATTCCCACTTGTGTGTCTGTGTGTGTGTGTGTGTGTGTGTGTGTGTGTGTGTGTGTGTGTGTGTGTGTGTGTGTGTGTGTGTGTGTGTGCGTGTGCGTGTGTGCGCGTGTGCGTGTGTGCGCGTGTGCAAATAATCAATATGGTTACAAATTGGCCTCTGTGTTTTTCTTGACGATCTGTAATTCTTTGTAGGGCTTTTGAATATATTGTTGTTTGAGAAAAAGTATTCTGTTTCCTTATTTTGTATGTGTACTTTGCAGCAAGCCTTCCCCTGTAAGAGCAATCTCTGCTGTGGTTCTTTTCGTACAAAGCACAGACAAACAATTACTACGTACACTGATTAATATAGTAGTCAGTGCAGTAATAAACTTTAGAAAATCAACCACTCTCAGCCATCTTCCAAAAATGAAATGCACAGACTTTTACCTGCTTCACATTTTAAGTTAATGTTCTGTGCCTAAAAGACAACAGTGAACATGGATTTGTAGCAACTTTTCAAAAAGCATTACAGTGAACCACAAAATCTGGCTAGGTCACTGCAAAACATCTCACTGCATCACACAGCTGCAGAGGTATGGAGAGAAGCAGAACAGTGGGTCATTTACAAAGCATGATATAAAGTCTAGACAGCTGTCAAGTCCTACCAACCCCAACCCCTGCAACCTTCAGGCAAGTTCTTGGGAAGTTGAAGGTGAGCTGTTTTGGGGGACTGCAGTCATAGCTGGGAAATACCAATAACCAGAAGCATTACTGCCCATCTGTGTAGAAGGCCAGAAATCTCCCACAAACCATACAGGCATACATCACAGCAGTACACTATATTTACATACACATTCAGTTAAAGAAACTTTCTTAGCAACAGTGTGGCATCCAGACGGACTGTCCTAAGATTTAAGGACTTTGAGAAATATATAAAACCTCAAGATTAACAATTCCTGCTTCAGCTGTAAAGAAATAACACCTGAATCGACTAAATAACTGAGAAACCACTCATTATCAGATGCAAATGGTACCGTACAATCATAAAAAAAATGAATAATACAATGGATCAGACAATTTTGATACTACCTCTATCTTCAGAAACTGTTTCATTCTACAACCCACCCACTTTTATCAGATTTCGAAAAAATTAACTCAGTGTTGTTCATCAAGTACTACTAATTCTTTGATGTTTATCACATTAATCATACGGCCGTGGTGGTGCAGCGGTTAGCATTGTCGCCTCACAGCAAGAGGCTCTCCGGTTCGATTCTCGGCTGGAGCGCCTTGTGTGTGGAGTCTGCATGTCCTTCCCACAGTCGAGTGACATTTAAAAACATGCAGGTAGGTGCGTGCGTGAATGGGTGTGCCATCTTTGAAGGCTGGGCGTCGGGCTGGCACCTCAGCACTGTAAAAATCCACTGCCAATCATTAGCGGACCAGAGTTCCACTGTGGCGACCTCTAACTGGGAAAAGCCGAAAGACATTAGTACTTCCATAAAAGTGAAAAATGAACCACAGCATTTTCAGCTAACACTTTCAAAATTGCTGTTTCAGAGGTCCAAATGAAAGGTTAAGATATTACTTAAAATGTGAAAATTACAATAGATGGAGATTGACTACTACCTGAACACTGGTTCTCATTAAATGTTTTAAGATATAACTTCCTATAGAAAGCTTTACCAAAGAAATGATTACTGGCTCCAAAAATTGGTTAAATAGTTGGTTTCATAATGGGGAATCAGTATGTGTCACTGTGGGATGAGATGCATCACAAAAGATGACACACCACCTCTAACTCCTTCCCCACACCACCCAAAAAAGTCAACATTCCCATATGTAGCTCCATCTTCAATAATTCAGGCCTAAGTTATGCAAAATACACTCTCCGTCCTCATCCTAACATATCGGGTATCTTCCTATATTACAAGCACACAGCCAAATTCCTACATACGCTGGCCAACATAGCATCAAAACTACTCCTTAGTGGGGACATGCACCCAAATCCTGGCCCAATCTGTAAAACCACTACCATTACCTCTCAAAATGTCTTACAGTCATCAAGTCATTTCACATCTATCATCCCTCCTAGGGACAAATCGGATATGCTATTATTACATATGAATATAACAACAAAATACAAGAACTGCATGCTAACCTCGCCCTTTATTCCCCAGATATTGGACTCCTCACTGAAACATGGCTAAACTCTAATACACCCAGCAAAAAATACTACCCCTAGGTTATAATGTCATGCAAACAGAAAATGTAAAAGAGGTGGAGGTGTAGCCTTACTATTCAAAAGCAATCTCTTAGTATAAACACTAGATGAAAAATCTCTGTATCTAAAAAATGCTGACGTTATATTTGCCAAACTAAAGGTTAACCCCAACAAACAAACATATACAATCAGTATCTATACCCTATCTGGGGACAATATTCAGATACTAGAAGACTTATTACATTGGTGCAGTAAATCCTTACCACAACAATCATCATAGCTGACATTAACATAGACTGGTTAGATCAACTCCCCACACACCAAAAATAGCATCATCCTGCATGGCTTTAATCAACTCATCCAATCGCCCACCAGGTTTAATAAGACATCTAACAAACAGTCCACTTTGGACTGGATACTAACAAACAAACCAGCCCTCTACACCCACGCTGACTGTTTACCAGATAGTCTCAGTGATCACCTTCCCAACATTTGTCATTAGGAAAAGAACTGACACACCAAAACAGACCACTTTTGTACAAATAAAAAACAAAAAAAAACCACATGAATACCAACATAATAGATATACTCAAACACTAACTGGTCACCGTTAAAACAGCTTCCCCTACAGAAAACTAAAGACTATTTCAACTCCAGCTTCCTTGCCATACTAAACTCACAAGCCCCCTACAGATGCATTTGCATCAAATCCAACTATACCACCCCCCATGGCTAATAAAGGAAACCCAAGGTCTACGAAAATCTAGAGATAAGGCCTGGACAATATGGAATAAAACAAGATCACAACCCACCTTACAGGCTTACAAAGAACTGAGAAATAAAGCAAAGAAACAAAACAGGACAAAATTAACTAGTACACTGAAATCCAGTGTAAGCACCATAAAAATCCACAAAAGTTCTGGTTAGCAATAAACATTATACTTCTGCCAGGTCAAATTAGTACACCCCCACCTACCACTACTAATTCTTCAGGCAGCATTGCCACTCAATTTAACAGATACTTTACTGAAACTATTTTAGCACGGTCAACCAACCAACCATCCTCTCCTAATAAAATCACCACTTCCTCTTCCAATATCACATAATCCTTCTCCCTGCAACCTCCTCTTCCAATATCACATCATCCTTCTCCCTGCAACCTGCACCAACCAATACAATCAGAAAACTGCTAAAAAAATTAAAACCCACTACTCTAGCAGCAGACAACTTACCTGCAGAGTACCCTAAACTAACAGCAGATGGAAGAGCATTTTCTATATCAATACTAATCAGTAGATCCATAGCTGAACAACAAGTCCCTCCCATTTGGAAAACCTCATACATTATCCCTCTTGGCTCTTCAACTGACTTCACTAACTACCGTCCTATCTAAATATTATCACCACTGTCTAAGATCCTAGAGAGGGTTATTAACATGCAAGTCTCGGAATATCTGTACAGTAACAAACTTCTAACACACAGCATGGCTTCCGACAATTCCACAGCACATCTATTATCCTACCTTTACTCATTTACTATGACCACAGGAACAAAAATAACTATGTATCCTCTATCTTCCTTGACTTGTCAAAAGCTTTTGACATGGTTTCTAGTCCAAACTTCTAAACGTCCTCTCTGACCTAAATTTTTGTAAGTCTAATCTTAACTGGTTCCAGGATTACCTTACTTGATGCCAGCAAGATGTTTCTTGGCAATACACTCTATCACCCCTTCTGCCAGTAACACTAGAGGTCCCGCAAGGCTCTACCTTAGGTCCATTTCTATTCTCTACATTTACAAATAACCTCCACCTGTCAGCCCCACAGTCTACACTCATCCAGTATGCAGACGACGCAACAGTAATATGTGCTGCTACCTCACTTCCTGAGCTTCAGAAACACAAGATTCTTTTTGTGCAGTCGAGTCCTGGCTCATAAATGCTCAACTAATACTCAACCCCAATAAAACCAAACTAATGATCTTCCATCCTACCAAAGTAGCCTCACCCACCAATGTATTTATCATCACCTCTCTAAATAACACTATATCTCCATCCCCCAATACCAAACTTTTAGGAGTTGAAATTGACTGTAAGCTTAAGTTTGACAAACACATTTCCTAAACTGTAAAAAAAAATGTTCATAAAAAACTAGGTACACTATAAAGAAATAAGCATTACTTTACTAAAAATACTAAGATTGCTACTGTCCAGTCCCACCGAATCTCCACCCTGCTGTATGCAGTTCCCATACTTACTAATCTTCAAAAATCTGAGATACTAAAACTCAAATCCTGCTATAACAAAATAGCCAGATTTGCCACTAACCTACTGGCTAGAACCCAGCATTGCCATTCACTGAAGAAACTACACTGGTTAGAACTCCCTCAGCTACTACAATACATTCAGTTAACCATGGCCCACAAAATATTTATTTATTTATTTATTGACACCTGTTAACCAGATTGGTCCAGCTGGGCCAAAGGCCCGTTTTTAGTGGAGACCTGAGGAGAAAAGCTCCGGTTACATTCAGACTACAGTTTACAGTACATAAAAAGATAATTACAGAAATTATCTATACAATACTGACTTGAAAAAGAAGAAAAACAGAAAAATGCATGCATAAAGCAAATGTACAAGTTGCCATTTTTACAAAGACACATCAACATATCAGTATGTGATTTTAAAAATGTTTAGTTATATACACTGGTTAACTAGTTAAGCTACTATATGCTTTGTAGGTGTCAGAGGTGAGAAAAACAACAAGTGGGGGTGGGGGGACTTGAGTAGGGTTATGGCAAGGACAGGTTTTGGTGTTAAGTAGATGAGGTTTGAGTTCCTTTTTAAAGTGTGATGGGTGTATAATGGAACGTATGTCTAAGGGGGGTTTTGTTCCAGGCTTGGGCGGCAGAGCATTTATATACAAGTTTGCCCACATTTTTCTTAGGTTGGTCGACAACTAGAAGTTGCTGGTTAGAGGTGTGGAGGGTTCGAGATGGGGAATAGGTAGAGAACCAAAAGAAGAGACAGCTGGACAGGAAGATGGTCTGTATAGAATAGTGTGTATTATTTGAAATTGTGATAGTAGCAGTAGTTGTGGGAATTCAAACCATTGTAGAGAGTTTAGGGCTAGGCAGTGATGCGAGTTGTAAGGAGAGTTAGTAATGAATCTAGCAATTCTGTGATAAGTTTGTTGAAATTTGTTCAAGGTTGTGGCCTGAATATTAGAACTGGGGCAACATAAAGAAATGAGGGGAGGAGGAATGCCTGCGCCAGGGAGTGTCGAGCATTAGAGGTTAGGAATTTTTTGTTGCGATAAAGCAAGCCTAGTCTCTGGTGTTTTTTTTTTTTATACATTGAGGTGTAGGTTGAATTTGAGTTCATCATCTATGATGACACCTAGAAGTTTTGTGTGGGGTTCAGGTTTAATGACTGTGTTGTTGGTGGGTGTGACAGCAAAAGTGGATTTATGGTGGGAAAGAGCAAGAATTTGGTCTTTTTGGGGTTAAGGATTAGTAGATGATCAGACAGCCAATTTTCGGTGGCTAGAAAGGAGAGGTTGGGTAACGGTATGTAGTTCAGAGGGGTCTACTTCATATGACCTAAATTTCATTTGACTGAAATTCATTTGACTGAGACCAAAACACTGAAAGTTCAAAAGACTGAAAGCTCATTTGACTGAAACTCATAACACTGACACATTAAAGTAAAAAGTATATGCCCTTTTTCCCCACTGTAGTGCAATCCTGGAGTTAGTATAGATA
Organism: Protopterus annectens; assembly: GCF_019279795.1. Classification (NCBI taxonomy): domain Eukaryota; kingdom Metazoa; phylum Chordata; order Ceratodontiformes; family Protopteridae; genus Protopterus; species Protopterus annectens. The sequence continues at coordinate 618,710,775 of NC_056734.1, read as the reverse complement.
GTTGGGGGGGGCACAGCCCCCCACATTGGGGAGTGTGGGAGGTGAAGCCCTCCCACATAGTTTAGGCAAATATTGTTTTCTGCAAAGAGTTATTCATTGCAGTTATAAATATCCATGTGTATGGTTTAAAATGTATATAGTATGTGGGGGGGGGGGGCTTCGTCCCCCCCAACTATATATACTAACTTCAGGATTGCACTACAGTGAGGAAAAGGGCATATACCTTTTACTTTAATGTGTCAGTGTTATGAGTTTCAGTCTTTTGAAATTTCAGTGTTTTGTTCTCAGTCAAATGAAATTTAGGTCATATGAAGTAGACCCAGTTCAGAGATATTGCTGGAGATGGAGATGAGTGTTGAGTCGTCTGGGTATTGGATGAGGGATGATTGTTTACAAGATATATATAGTTCATTTGTGAAAATGTTGATCAGTAGGGGACCCAAGATGGAGCCTTGTGGACCTCCAGTTGGGACTGAAATATAGGGAGAGCAGGATGAGAGCCATGTAACCGATTGCTTCCTACTAGAGAGGTAGCTGGAGAACCAGGCAAGGGAGGTACATGCAAGGTTGAGGTTTGCAAGTTTAGTTAGTAGGGTGGCATGATAGATGGTGTCAAAAGCTTTGGAAAGGTCAAGGAAGAGGCTGGATATGAGTTGGTTGTTGTCTTGATGTTCAGTTATGGAATGAGTGAAAGATAGGAGAGCAGTAGATGTGCTTTGGTTAAGCCAGAAACCATGTTGTGTGGGAGTGAGGAGGTTGTGCTGGAGGAGATAGTTGAGAAGCTGTGAGTGAATGCATTTCTCGAGCATCTTAGAGAGGGGGGATAGGATAGCAATGGGACGATAGTTAGAAGGGTCTGTTGAGTTGCCTCCTTTATGGCGGGTAGAGTGAAGAAAGAGTTCCAAATGGAAGGAACTGTAGCTTCTTGGATAGATCTGTTGATAAGAATAGATATGGGATAGGCTATAGATTCAGCAGCAAATTTGAGGAAGGTAGGAGGGAGACTGTCAGTAGAGGGAGAGCAGGGTTTAAGTTTTAGAAGAAGTGATTTAATGTATGAAGTGGACAGAGGTTGAAAGGAGAAGTGATTTTGGTTGTGAGGATTGGGAGGGGTTGGTGGAGCTGTAGAGTTAGTGCTGAAGGGTGTGAGATTGTGGACTGTGTCAAAGTGTTTGTTGAGGAGAGTAGCGGTTTCCAGAGGAGATTTATTAGGATATGGTAAGGGGTTAGAAGGGCAACCAGGGGAGAGGATTTTGTTAAAATTGAACCAAAACGTGCAGGGGTTGAATTTGTTATCGAGTTGAGCAGAGTTATAGTAGGATTTTTTGTCTTTACTGATTAGTTTCTTAACTACATTCCGTAGTTCTCTGTATTTATGTAGTAGGGGAAGTTCCTTTGTTTTAAGCCATGCTTTCCAGGCCCTCTTTTATGCATAAGGGATTGAGTATCCCTAGAGAGCTGGGGTGCATAGTTTGAGTTGATTCTAATTTTCCTGGCGGGAGTGAGGGAGTTCAGGGTATTCAGGAAAATGTTGTTAAAATTGTTGACAGCATCCTCACGAGGGATAAGTCAATGGATGGAACAGTTAAAACCAGACAGTATGGAGTTGAATAAGGAGATATTAAAGTTGGAGAGCTTGCGGCAATCTCTGTAAAGGTGGGGTTTGTGTGATTGAGTGGAGTGTCTTAGAATGGAGGTGGGGAGATGATCACTTAAGGAGTTGGGTAGGGTAGTGGGGCTATGGTAGAGGTAGGGTGTGTTACCGAGAACCCAGTGAATAGTGGACCTGGATGACAAGTTTTTATGGAAGTGGGTAGTGGATGTTATCAACTGATGGAAGCTCTGTAGGTTGACACCGAGTTGGGGAGAGTCTTTTATAAGTTTGGACCAGTCTATATTGACATCTCCTAGGATGAGGGTTTCATAGTTTAAGTTGTGGCTAAACCAAGATAGGATATTTTCTAGGGTCCTCTTTGAACCCGAAAAAACACCTGTTCTACACACATTAGTCCAACCTTATGCCACTAACAGAACCCTGCGCTCCACTAATAAAAAGTATATAAAAATCAATGCAGCCAAATGTCAAGCAGGAGATTCCCTCTTCTCAAATTATATAGGTAAAATCTGGAATGAACTACCCAATAACATCATAACTCTAAAAACTCATCTATTAAACAGATAGCTGTGTCCTTGCTCTACTCCTGACAAACACCCCCCCCCCCCCGTCACTGCCCTTATCACTACTTCTGTTTATCTAACATTTCTCTACTGATCTCTTCCTCGGTCTACCCTACTGAACTTCTAACCCTGCCTACCTAAGCGTACTACTTATTCACTCATTTCCTGGCATAAGATATTCTCCTATCCATACAGTTTGCCCACACATGTAATCTATATTACAATAATGTTTACGTGAAATATGAATGTCTAATGATGTTTACCTCTGTAAATATGAAACATGACTGTAAATATGAATTTTCACAGGAAATATATATTGACAGTACCTTCTACACTGTAATGACTATGTAATTCGAACTGTCTATTCCTTTGCATATCACCTGTTATTGTCTGATATTATCATGTAATAACTTTGAAAGTCCATTTTAACATTCTCTGTATCTTGTTGTACTGCTCGTTTTATGTGGAGCTTTTCTCCCTGGGCCGCCACTGAAAAAGGACATGTGTCCAGTTGGACTTTCCCCAGTAAACAAATGTAAAATAAATCAATAGTACTCGTTTTAGGCAGAGTTCAGCTAATGGACAGTCCAATGTAATGAACATCTCTAAGTCAAAACCGGATCACATTAAGGTGCCTTTGCTCAATGCCAAATGTCTCTTGAGACTCTCCTGAAATTGGAACACAACCACATGTCTGCAATTACTCAGACTTAGTTTAAAAGTAAAGAAAGTACTCCCTCCATACCAAGGTTTTGTGCTTATCATGCATTCAGCTCAAATAGCAACTATCGTGGCAGCTTTATATTTAAGGACCATATCACCTCCAAGCAGATTTCCAGAGACCCTCAAGCTTAACTCATAGAACACCAGATCACTCTAAGCAAGAAAAAATATTTTATAGTCTGCAGCAGAATACCTCCCACACCTCCTGATAATAACGCAAGATTTCTAAATATACTTAAAATTCTTATTAACAAGAGCTTAAGTACATTTATTTTTACCTGCAATGCCAAGTTCTTAAATTTGACAAACAAAAACTCCCTGGATCAAGATAGTTAACAAATCTATTAAAGAACATAATGTTCTTGATCTGGTCCTTTCAAACATAGCTATTTCATACACGATTCTTCTGGTATCGCCTTCCCTGGCTAAGTCAGACCATAAACTAGCGATTTTCATTGTCAAAATCTCTAAAGCCCCTGCATTAAATATGTTGGGATTCAATGATTTTGAATATACTAACCTCATTCAATTCTATGACAATGTTTCAAAGTTCAGTCATGGCAGCATCAGCTCAGTCACTGGGAGAGCAGGTCACTTCACAAGGGATGGTTGTGCCATTTTAGATAACTGTATAGAGTTGGCAGTTGCAACCAGAAGAAAATGGGAATTTCAAAATCAAACCTTCTTGGTGGTCTTTCAACATATATAAATTTTACAATAAAAAAATATACAGATGTGAAAATCCTCATATCAAGGACAGAATCAGATGTATTATTTAACATCTTGAAATATATTATTAGGTTTACTAATGCAGCCTGTAAAAGTAGCTTAGTATTTAAAGCTAAGGACAATTATAGATCCTACTTTACCTACGTTAAGAAACAAAAAAAAAAAAAAAAAAAAAAACCACACAGCACTGCTCTGAAATTGTTAAAACTGGCACCACCTATTCAGGTCCAGACATTGCCAATAAACTAGCACACACATTCAGTGCTAATTTTATACTAGAAACCTTTATCAAAAGACCAAATATTCCTGAATCTCAAACTCCCTATTACCACTAGTAGTACCATTGTAGTGCTGACTGTGCCTTCTATAACCAAAATTCTTCTTTCAAGAGCCTTGATAATATACCCGATTGTTTAATAACTAGAAATGAGCATGTCCTGGCACAGCCACTCCACACACATGCTTAACTTAAACTTAGCTATAGGTCTTATCCCTTGAAGTTTGGTGGGTCTACAGCAGTGATGTCAATCCACTGGGTTAGCCCTGTCACAGATCCCTGGAAGTAATGACCCACTGGCCTGACAAGTCTCATCTGCAAAGTTATGGAACATATAACTGATTTTGTAAACTAATGATATCGAAAATCTCAACAGATTTGGCCCAAAGCAGTTTGGTTTTGTCAAGGGGAGATTCTGCATAATGAATACAGTTACAGGCCGTTGACAATGGTCATGTTGTTTACGCACTGCATCCTGATCTGGCCAAGGCATCTGACATTACTCCCAATGCTTTCCTAGTACACAAGGTTAACACTGAAAAAAAAATAGATCCTTATGTGGCAAGATGAATAGCAAACTGGCTAAAACACAGAACCCACACAGTGTGAATGGAAATTGCTTTAAAAGTGAGTATGAAGGTAACCACTGAAGTCCTACAGAACTCTGTACTGGTACTACTCCTTTTGAGCATTTACTTTTATAATTTCCAGACCAGAAACCAAAACTTCTGGCTAAGTTTGTAGGTAACTGCAAACTGAGAATTGTCAAATCCACCTCTGATACCCAAACTCTTCAGCAAAAAGTTCCACCTGTTAAAACCTAGTGTTCAAATTAAATGCAAAAAAGTGCAATGTTGTCACATTTAGTAGACAAATCCTCCCCTCAGCATACAGGATAGACTATACCTCACTTTAAATTGAAAATGTTGTTAGGGGGACCTTGGAACATAGGTTAATAACTCCCTCTCTTTCAATTAGCATGTTACAATAGCAGTCAGAAAAACCTTGTACTGAACACAGCTAATTGTCAAGGGAATGTTGTCCAAAAGGGTCATTGCTCCATTTTAATTAGCAGTTATTAGGCCAATTACTGAGTGCAACACCTCTTTTGGGATGTACCGCACTACACAAGTTAAACAAGAAAGATCCCAGCAGCTCCTGACCAAGAAGATCAAGGCTTTAAAGACCATGAGCTACCAAGAGAGGCTGGAAACAATGTCCCTTAATTCACTACCTTATAGACTCTTGAGGAGAGATCTACACCATGTTTTGCCTTCCATGCCATTGCAGGCCCAGTTGCGCTGGACTCTTGTATCTCCACACGTCTAATTGTTTCACAAACACCAGAACTAGTAATATAAATCTTCATAAGCAGATAAAATGCAATCGACAGAAATTAATCATGCAGCACCTCCACCACTTCTGGGACAGACTGCCCCTACAGATTAAGCAGTGAGATGCACTATTATTCTTCAAATGGGACCTAGCTTGACTAATCTAACATTCCTAGAGAAAGACTGCAGGGGACTAAGGGTGAGTACTAGTATGGAGTAAATGATCACAAGATTCAAATGCCTTAATATTCCTATGAAATCCTTTGAATCTTGCATGACCTAGTATTCAGAAGTGAAACAAAACATAATGAAATTCAGATCTTTATTCAGCAAAATTTTTATAATCATAATGAACAAAAGAAATATAAATAAGGAATTAATTGATATACCCAACACAGTTCACTTGCAAGCATTCATCACTTGAGGAAAAAACAAGCTTCTTATTCTTTCTCCCATCTCTTAATCTAATGGATTTGGAGGGGATAATTCCTGGAGTACGATATGAATGCTCATTCTTAGATGAATCATCCACATGCTTGACCCCAATATCAGTATACTGATGATTGTTCGACCACTAATCAGTCACAGAAAGATGAACTGAAGTATAATAAAGCATATCTTAATTGTTGCCCACCCTCTTTACTTTTATTGCTAGACATTTATCTATTCCAACTGTCTTGGTTAAAAAATGGACTGTATGTTTAGATTTGTACCATGAAAACTGTCTATTGCATTTACAGTCACTAATAATTTTGTTAAATTTCTTTAGTTTGGAATGAGCAATGTCAGGTTTGTAATAATGAAAAAGCCAACTAACAAATGTCTATGACTCTACATGCTGTACGAAACACTGTAGGTTCATATGCAAGTATTAGGCTAGTTGCCCTTGTTGGCCATTTTAACCTGTTTCCCTTTTTATGCTCAAATTAACCTATCCTATTTTGTTAGAGACTGCCCTTACCCTTCCTATGATCAATAATTAACTGGGATCATACCATACATAATTTGAGGGGACCGATGCATGGGATAAAGCATTTAGGAGCTACCTCTGTTCATTAGTCATTCATTGGGCAATTCTGGGATAAATTTTCTGTTTTATATCTAGAGATCCAAGATGCACTTGAATATGGACAGGGATGAACTTTGTTTTATGTGGATGTGGAGTCTGTCTCAGACAGAAAGCACTCTTAGTTCAAGAATAACTCAGCAGGGTGCCATATGTTTACATGTTTATTTATTTACTTAGCATTTGTTTACTGGGAAAATCCAACTTGGAATGAAGCCAATTTTCAGCAGAGGCCCATGGAGAAACACTACAGATGCATGTCTTTGTAACGTGGGAGGAAACTGGAGTACCCGGAGAAAACCTACACAAATGCAGGGAGGTCATGCAGACACTACACAGAAGGCAATCCAGATGAGAATCGAACCAGAGAACCGCTTGCTGTGAGGCGACAACGCTACTGCTGCACCACTGCAGTGACCATTTGTAAATACTTTTACAAACTTCAGATGCCATACTGTATGCAGGCTGGCACTTCTTTAATATGGTTGCCAGCTGAATGAATACTTGTTTACATCATCAGGATGGAAAAAAATGATATTTAAGTTAAAAGTATTAGCTGACACCATCAATGGGCAGGTAAAACAAGAAAAATAATCATCCCTGCCATCCCCATAAAGCCCCAAAATAAAAACATCCAAATCAAGAGGTGCTACCATCATTTATTAAACAGAATGCTCCAAGTAATATCATGCAACTTTAATTGAGTCCAGCAATGTAAAAAAACACTACCTCCACACAAAACACAACTGATGACACGGGAGGAAGGTGTACAGAAAACAAACTTTCACTACAACCAAGCAAAAAATCCAATGTACAGCATTCTTCATAAAATAAATTTTGTAAAATCAGTAGCAGAAAAACACACCAATACCATTTTTTTCCTGGTGGCTTCTTCAGTTGACAAACCACAATCATCAGTAAGGGCTGTGTTAGATAGAAAAAAAAATCAATTATGTGATAAACCACCCTGCTGCATCAAAATGTGTGACTGCAAAATTAGAAGTATAACAAACTCTCTGTATAAAATGTAGTGCAAATCCAAGCCAAACCTAAAGCAGCAGATACAAAATTAGCAGAATATACTAAAAAAATGAGCATCACCACTCTACTTACATACTTAATACAGAACGCATCATAAATGGGAATGTTAAACACCAGCAAGATGAAAAGAGGATGCAGGCTGGTGATAAAACAATACCCATGGGGGTCCAGATGTAAATGGCAAAACTGAAAGTGGCACCCTTGTTGTAGAAGACCCTAACAACATATCCCACTCAGAAGCAGATACAATTTTTCTTGTGTTTAAAAAAGGCTGGACTGCACAGCCTTTAAGAGCAATAAAAGCACACAACTGGTGTATTAGATGCCATAGAGACCTTTCTAGATAAATGTGCTGCACTGTTTAATGGGTAACTCAAGTTTAGTCCAGAGAAGGTAAACACTGGATACTGAATCAGTCCCTAAATTTTGACTTGTATACTTGTTGGTGGAGGGTTAAGTCTTGAGATGTAGTGCTTGTGGAGCCATTAGTCTGGCAGAGATATGCAAGAGGCAAAGAGGTTGGATCCTTAAGTAAGAGGAATGGAAGGCAAAGATAATCACACAAAAGCCTAAGTTAGACAGAATATAGAGAAGATAAAGTTGGCCTTGGTATCCCATGATCATCAGTCCAGTAAACCTTGTAGTCAAGAATCACTATGGCCTTTCTAGCTGGACTATTTGTTTGGACAGTTGCATTCCAAAGGGGAATTCAACTTGATAAACAGTCTAACTAAAGCCAAGTACAGAGAGTCAACACCTTTCAACCTGGATGAAGGAATGCCTTTAGTTATCAACTCTGCTAAATAGAAGAGCTTTCTCACTATTGATGACATACGGCAATCAAAAGAGAAGGAGCTGTTGAACAAGGTGGCAAGACCTCTCACTTTATAGCAGTTTGGAGTCAAGCACTTGCTGTATTATAGGTTTATGGATGAAAATTGTTTGCCAAAAGCAACCATGTCAGTTTTCTGCACTTAGATTTAGCTCTTTTTCAGTACTCCATTGGTTTGTATGGTTTACTTCTTGTTGCAAAGTCACCATATCAAAGAGTGAATTACACCCAGTGTGTAGTCATTAGAAACTTTCATTAGCTAGAGGCCAGAGGTTGTTTGAACGTCAGAGAAGTACATCCCAAACAAGACTAGTTCCAACACCAATCCCTCAGGATTCATTTCATCATGTATAGGTTTTACATTTTGATCTTAGTTTAACAATACCAGAATGTGAGGATAATGTCATATGCTGTGGCCAGGTCCAAACAGGCTGTGTGAACCAAATCACCACCATCTACAACCTCTGTGACTTTCTCAAAAATTCACTAGGTTGAAAAGATGTGCTCTTCCCTTTACAAAAACAAAACTGCTGAGGGTCAAGGTACATACAAATTTTGGTGTTAAAGTGCATGAAGCCAGATAAAATGAGTTCCAATTATTAAGCGAGTCAGACTGACTTAAATAATCAGTGGTCAGCCCACCCTTAAGGAGAAGCATCTCAACTGTTGGCCTCCATGCTTTAGGGACACAGCCAGTTGTGAAACTTAAGTTGAAGTAGTTTAGAAGTTCTGCAAGGGTGTTTTTCAACACTGTTTATTATGCAATCCGATATGGCATCTCAAAGTAAACAGGCACTTTTGGCTTTTGAGAACAGAATATGTTGCTTTATCTTAGGTAGTGTTAGGGATCCAGGGATCTGCAGAAGTTTGAAGACTGGTCTCTGGGATGAAATTTGCAATAAACTTGTCTTAAAGTACATTAGCCATGCACTTTGGTCTGAATAGGTAATACAGTTATAATTCATAACACCGGAGGAGGATTTATAATTGCTGCTGGTCTCAGATGCCAGGAGTTTTTCTTCTTTTATACATCATTTTTATGCTAATGGACTACCACTGTGGTTTGCTTTTGAACTTCATAGAATACCTGGTTCTCATATAGACTGTTTGGTCAAAAAAAAATTCCAAGTGGCAGAAAAACTCCAAAGCATAAGTAGTAGCTGTAGATTTATGGGAAGCTGGAGGTACTACAAGTAAATTTAGTGATCTCATCAACCGATTGAGTAAATCTGCTGAAGTAGTGAAATTCAAAATATGTTCACTTGGGTGAATTTTTTGCTTTAAAGGAGAAGGCTATTAGTAAGTATCTAGTCATATTTAATCCGTGATGGGGACTTGATGAAAATAGCAAAGGAAGGGATCATATCTGTAAGGACAAGTTCCAGAACATTGAAGTCTCTAGCACTTACAAGTTACTCTAAGGAATTACCATTAATATAGTTTTTGAATCTATTGGCTTACCCCACCACAGATGTACAGGAGCTTCAGTTAATTGATGGTAACTGAAATCACCCATTAAGGAATTTTTCGTTAAGGGTATTTCAGAAAGCACTTTCAGGAATGTGCTTACTGTCGTTTGGTAAAGAGGAAGACTGGCGGCTTATTTTGTTGGAGTTCATAAGCTTAGTTTGAGGGTCTTTGGGAACTTACCTAGCAGAGCTACGGCCCCTGAAAAATATGTAAAGACTCCTGTTGTTCCCTTCAGCCTTGAATGCATGGTAAGTGCTAAACTCCACGTACAAAGGGAGTGCTATCTTTACACTGAAAATAAGTCTCAGTTATGACACAGATAGTAATGTCTTTCGGCATTTCCCGGTTAGGGGTTGCCCCAGTGGAACTCCGGTCACTCATGATTGGTAGTGGATTTCTACGGTGCCAAGTCGCCAGCCTGATGTCCAACCTTCAAGGAAGGCACACCCATTCATGAACGCACCTACCTGCATGTCTTTAAACATCACTCGACTGTGGGGAGAACATGCAGACTCCACACAGAAGGCAATGCAGCCGAGAATCGAACGGGAGAACCTCTTGCTGTGAGGCGACAACGCTAATCGCTGCACCACCACGGCTCTACTCAGTTATGACACAGATAATGTGTTCAAATTAAAAGAGCCTCAGTATTGGTTAATTTGTTACTTAAACTTCTGAAACAAATGGTTACCTTAATATGGTCTGCATTTAAGCATTTTGAGGTTTTAACAAATATGTTGGGATGGCCAGTAGCCAAATTCTGACAAAAAAAAAAACTGTGGGGGTAGCAAGAATTCTGACCACCAGGAGAAAAACATGGAATGAAACATGCTAGATGTCCTATGAAAAGCAAGTAGCTCTATCAATATGACACATAAATGAACCCCAGGAACAATGCCAACTACTTAAGTTAATAGTCTTATCTATGCATTTAAGCATCATTCTAGGCAAATGTAGGATTCGACTCAGTACCAGAATCACCTGCATTTGTCACAGGCATAATGAAATCCAGCACATCCCTAAGGGTAGAATAACTCAAGTCATTTGCACCCGTGGGAACGATAGCAAACTTGTAATCATATTTGCCCACAGACAGGGACTGAAAAGTTCCTGTAATGCTATGTATCCTGGCACTGACGTGACATTTATTTTACTTTGAACTGGTTAACCAGGGTTGAGCACTGATCCCACTGGAACTATTTCAGTTCTGTCCCTGGGTAAACACTAACACACACACACATATGGACTCCTATTACAAGAACAAACGTTCACTACTTTGAACTTGTAATAGGAAGCCTCACTTCTGCGAAAGTTCACTTTAATGAAAGTGAACATTTGCGTAAGTGCACTTCACTAAAAATATTGCATAACAGTGGAGGATATAAAAAAACACTGCATAACAGTGGAGGATATAAAAAACAAGCTATGTCCTCCACTATGGTGCGATAGTCACGGACCTTAGGGTTAGGGCATGGGTTAGGGTAAGGGGATAGTTAGTAAAGCTATCCCCTTACCCTAACCCCATGCCCTAACCCTAAGGTTTGTGACTATCGCACCATAGTGGAGGACATTGCTATGTCCTTCACTGGGCTGCAGTCGTCACGGGCCTTAGGGTTAGGGCACGGGTCATGGTAAGGGGATAGCCCGTTACTAAAACCCGTGCCCTAACCCTAAGGTCCGTGAGTACTGCACGGAAGTTCAGTACAACAATCGTTCATTGTACTGAACTTTGCGTATGTGCACTTTCGATTAAGTGCACTTTCGCTGCAATGAGCATTCCATGCACTATTTCGAATTAGTGAAAATTCGATCTAGTGTATGGAACCCATATATATATATATATATATATATATATATATATATATATATATATTTATATTTCACTTATTTATAGGATATTATATACAGAATAAATTACAAAATGCAATATATACATATTACATACACACTGAATATCATGGTTGGCTTGAGTATATAAAAGAAATAGATGAATGATATATGTAGAGTGATTAACAAAATACAATATTTTATATATATATATAAAATGTATGCATTACAGAGTAGAAATCAAGAAAGAATCACAATCAAAAGCAGAGTCAGAGCAAGGTATGGAGAGGAAAGAAGGGTATGAACAGGTCAAGTTATATGATCAGAGAGACAGCAGTTGCACTTTCCTTGAGCCTTGAAATGTGCTTTTATTTCTGATAGGAAAATGGAGTGAGAGGAATGACTTTTAAGAAAAGAAGGGAGAGATTCCCAAGGCTTGGGACCAATGACTGGGAAGAAGGGTCTGTGCAATGAAGCCTAGTTTGGGGATTTGGAGCACAGGACAAGAGTGGTTAAGATTTAAAAAGGCTGTGTGTGCTGGTGAATCTCTGAATAGTCTGGAAGTGCTAGAAGGTAGAAGAGATCATTCTTGTTAAGTTTAAAGAGCCGAGATGCAATTAGAAAGTCAGCACGTTGTTTCACATGTATCCAGTTAGCTTTTTCAATGGTTTTGCAGTGGTGTTTATTTCTTAGGGAGAGAGTGATGAATCTGCAAATGGTGTTTTGGAGGCTGCATCAATTTGCAAGAGACAATATTCTAGCTCAGTCAGCAAGATCCCTTTAGCTACGGCATCTGGATACAGCATCTGGACAGAAAAGATATGCTACAGCCCAGAATAAGACAGAGTTGATTTTTGTGTGTGTATACCCCAGGTGGAAGTGAACATTTACTAAAGGGTTCAACCAAATCCCCTAGATATTTGAATTAAGTGACATTTTCAATAGAATTAAGATAATAGATTTTTTTGAGGTTGGAGACATAAGTGAGCTTTTACCTAGTGCCAAAAAGCAAGGTTTTCTTTTTGAGGAGTTTAGTAGTAATTGTTTATCACTGACCCACCAGAAAGGGCCATGGAAATCAGCCTGAAGTTCCAATTCAAGAGAAAAGACATGCTGGTCTGAATGGAATAGGTCCATGTCATCAGCATAATGCAGGAGAGGAAGATGGCTTAGATCTAAAGGAAGTTTATTAACATAGACAAAAAAATAGAAGAGATGCCAGAATAGATCCTTGAGGGACACCTTTCTGAAGAGGGACTGATGTAGTGGTTGATGAACTGAAATTAACTGAGAAGCAGTGGTTAGAAAGGTAGTTTCTGAACCAGGGCAGTATGTCAGCACCAATGTCTATTTCAGGGAGATGGTCTAGGAGAACAGAGTAACTGACAAGATCAAATTTCTGAGGAGGTCAATAAAAAAGGCTCAAGTTTAGGTCTGTCCATGAAAGGAGAATGTTGTTGAGTGTCCAGATAACTGTGGATGTACTGCGACAAGACCAAAAGCCATGCTCCTTTTGAGAGAGAAGGTGGCTTTGGTTGATGCATTGAGTGAGATGCAAGTAAAGTCATTTTCCAGATTCTGTCCTAGGGTAGGGAGAATAGAAACGGGCTAAAAGTCTGATGGATTGGAGGGACCATGCTTCTTAAGAGATTTTACAATGGCATTTTTCCAGGTATTAAACATAATATTAAGTGTAATACATAGGTTACCGATGTGTTTTAATGAGATTATGTTGTTGTCTCTACAGTGATAAATAAACCAAGTTAAAGGTTGTCTGTACATGGGGGGGGGGGGGGGCTATCAATTTTATCTGTTCAAGCAGGGAGCGGATGTCTTTGGATGTGATAGTTCTGAAGCAGAATGACAGGCTGTAGAGGTGAGATGGGAGTACCAGAAGCAGTTTGGAATTAGCTAGAAAATGAATGGGAAGGTTGCTGAAATGAGAACAAAATCAGAGCAGAAAGTTGAGAGGATGTGGAATTCACGGAGAGGGAAGGCTCTTCCACCCTGTAAGACAGTTAACCTCTTTCCAGAAGTTTTTGGGTGATTTTATTACTGAGGTTTGATATGGTTTCATCAGGGGACTTTTACGACTGTGTATAGTTTGCTTAGCAAGGTAGCATAGCTGGGTGTAGCAATGTCTGTTTATAGTAGAAAGTGCTTTCCAGGAAAGTCATGCCTTGTCTAGGATTTGCAGAAGAGTTTTCAGTTCATAGGATAACCAGTTGTTAGTATTAGATTTGTATAGTCACTGGATTACTGTGAAGTAGGAGTTTTGCAGGTCAGTCAGTAGAGGAGAGTAGTGCTTTAGCAGCATTAGCATCAGATGAATTCAGAATTGTTACAAGCCCATGAAAGAGAATGTTGATTTAAGTTTGCTAAGCTCATTTGTAGCGCACTCAGGGCTTTATCCATCAGCACCACTAAGCATGTCCTAGAATTTAGGCTTCTTATTCTATTAAAAAAATGTATTTGTTCGGACAAACCACCTTATTTGTGCTTACTAATGATACGGCACCTCATTACCTTTGAGTCATGATCTGACCATCCAAACTCAAAATTAATTTCCTTTCAGTGCTCTTTTATCCCCAGTAACAGTGCCCCCCCACACACATGCACACTGCAGTTCACCATGCTACTTTGTCTGCTGACGCGTGTTGTTTTTATTAAAGCTCTGAGTCTCTATATAATTACATTAAAAGTTGCTATATTCAGTGAAGGGCCTTAAGGTCTAATGGGAAGATGTCACCTCAAGTCAGCTGTTGTAGTTGTTAATTTACTAGATATTCTATTGTTACTGCTATTTCTCTTTGCTACTGTACAGAGACATAACACATTTACACATATAATGTCTTGCAAACTTACTGAAAGTAGGTTACTTGCAGCAATGTGTTTTTGCAGCAATGTGTTTTATCACATGTATAATCTTAAAACAGATAAAAACAAGAAAAACAGTATCTGGCAGAACGCTATTAAAACAAACACAAAAGGATGAGCGTTTTTGCAACAAAATGTTGCTTCATCAGATTTAGTACCAACAATGAATCACAGCCATTATATAAAAACATTCAATGGCACTGATATCAATTAACGTCTTAAAGCCCTAGATCTTAGGGCTGGCTTTAAGGGGACATTTCCATTCAAACCATTCTCTCTATTGGCAGCAAGAATAAATATCCATTTTATCTTTAGACATTCTACATAAGTTCTAATATTACCACCTCTATTTGAGAGTCTAGCCACTTCTAATACCAAAAATGTAAACATATATTCAGGCCCTTCACTATGTCTCTTCTGTTAATGGCATAGATATGTTCTTTTATATGATCCCTCAAATGTCTGAAGATAAGGTTTCAGATGAGAGAACCAGATTTGACTGGGCCAAAAAGGGCTACGAGGATGACAACTGCCTTGTAACTTACTGCCTTTGGAATAAGCCTAGGAATTAGAGGGGAGGGGACAAACAAAGTAACACTGAAGGCCATTGTTGAGCACAGTTTCCCTGTGTGATTGCCCCAGAGAGGAAATCAAGGCAAAGAACCTGCTGAACTTGGTGTCCTGTGGACAGGCAAAGAGATCACAGTAAGGGGTGCCCCAGTGATGAAAACTCTGGATGGCCACCATTAGACTGAGGGATCACTTATGAAGCATAAGGAGAAACATGCTCAGCCTGTCTGCTAGACAACTGGTGATTCATGGGATGTGTTGCAACAAGAAAGCAGTTTGAGAGACCATCGCCCACTGCCATACCTTCATTACTACCTGACCTAATGGATAGGATCTGGTTCCTCCCATGCTTGCTGATACACCAAACTACAGTCTTTGTCTGTTTGGACGGAGATTGTAAAAGAAAACACAAAGATCAATGCACGTTAGGTTCAAGCAAGGCACCCTTTATTACTTGCAGCAAGGAGACAAAGCATGTAGGTACAAGGTTTGTCTGATTTTCCAGAGTTCAGCCTACAGTTTTTATACAGTTTTCTACAAGTTCACAGAAAGATGCTATTATTAGATTTACTGCTGACATGGTTAAATAACTGCTGTCTTGCAAAAACATGTTTTTTGAGAAAAACAACCTGGCCTTGAGTTCGTTTCAGCTTCCCTTAGTTTCTCACAATTCTTTCTCTAGTTCTGATATGATACATTCAAGATACAGTCCTGGCCTCAATACATTTTCTGCTGACCATGGTGGATTTACAAACATCCATTGTTCTCTTTTCAGAGCTTCTAGCAGCTGCATATTTTCACACAGAATAAGCAGAATAAATCTATTAACTTCTTTTAACCCTTAATACACTAAACTTGCATATTGCAGTTGTACATTTTAATACACTAAGCCTACATATTGCATTGCAGTTGTACATTTTAATACACTAAGCCTACATATTGCATTGCAGTTATACATTTTTCTAACAGAGATCATACCCTGGAGAAGGAGAGACTGAAGTTCCTGCAACACAGGGACACAAGGTAGTAAAAACTGGTGTGGAAACAAGACAGGCTCCAAACTTAAGATTTCAAAAAGAATGCTGGTTTATTGTAAGCGCTTTCGTAATAGTGTCATTGCATCATCAGACATTTTTTAAAAAACAACTCCCACCAATAAATATATATATATATATATATATATATATATATATATATATATATATATATATATATATATATGGGTCTACTTCATACGGTTGACATTCATATGGTTGAAACTCATTTGGTCGACGGCTCATTTGGTCAACAACCAGTACTCAAGGCACTTAACAGGGATTTGCCCCCCTCCCCAAAGTTGTGCGACCCTGGAGTTGATATATATAGATAGGGGGTGTAGGGGGAACAGCCCCCCACATTGGGGGTTGTCGGGGCAAAGCCCCCCACTAATATTCATTTAAAAGTCCTTCAAAACATGACATTTTTAACAGATACAGGTTGGTGGCTTCGCCCCTCACACCCCCCATTGTGGAGGGATGTGCCACCCACACCCCCCTAACTATATATATCAACTCCAGGGTTGCACAACTTTGGGGAGGGGGGCAAATCCCTGTTAAGTGCCTTGAGTACTGGTTGTCGACCAAATGAGCTGTCGACCAAATGAGTTTAGACCATATGAAGTAGACCCATACATATATATATATATATATATATATATATATATATATATATATATATATATATATATATATATATATACACACACACACACAGATAAAACAATTATTCAATTAAAATGTTCAAAAATTTTAAAGTGAAAGGATTTAACACAAGGCATAGTCGAAAACAGGCAATAAGAACTTCAATAAAAACTTCAAATACAAGACCCTGGAACATGACACACTTAAAACTTTTACTCTAAAAAATTCATTTCTTCAGTTTTCTGGATTTCAATACGAGTTTCAAAGAAATATAATCGTTCGGCCTGTGTTCCAAATGTGCAGCTAACCTCAAAATCCATTTTAAGTTCCAGCATCTCAATTTGATTAATAATATTACCCATCCTACAGTTCTCTTGTATTACTTGAAGCACTAAAAATAAAAAAGTATGTTCATCCCCTGCATGCTTGGTGTGTTTGGCCAGTGCACTATACTCTAAAAGCCTCTTAGTGTACAATAACTGTGGTCCCTGATTCTTTCCCTAAGTCACCTATTAGTCTTCCCTACATAGAAGACTGGACATATACTACAGTGTGTCAGGTAAACTAAGTGTTTTGTATTGCAGTTGGCATGGGCTTTAAAATACCACATATAGCCTGTATCTGGATGTCTAAAAGTTATATTCTCATCAATAAATGAACAAAATGCACAATTCTGCCATTCCTAATTAGGGCAACATAGCCACTGTTTAAGTGTCTTTTTGTTTCTATATACAAAGCTGGGTTGTGACCCCACAATACTACCTACCTTCCCATCTACCAGTAGGATGTGCCAATTATGTTGAATAATATTTCATACTTCTTGAACATCTTGACTAAAATAAAGTCATGGACAAAGTGTTAACTCTTTGCTGCTTATGAGGAGGTAGCTCACATCTATTAGAAAAATATGGTTTAGCTTGCCCTGAACTCTCTAGCCTCACAGTTCTACAGGCTTCATCTAGTTCTACCCTGTGATGAATGTTTCAGCCCATGCAGACTTCGTTCAAATTCAGAGGTTCCACATGAAAGGCGATTTATCCTTCTTCAGATATTCACATTTTAAAGCTACTTTTGCATATATTTCCCAAAGAGTACTGGCTATTTCATTAACAGTCTATATAGTGACATATCCAATACTGGAGAACAGGAAGAAATGGAAACAGGTGATCCGCTGTGGCGACCCCTAACGGGAACAGCCGAAAGAAGATGATGATCCAATACTGGATGCCAAACAAAAAGCATCTATGATGACAACTGGCCTGCTCTGCCTGGAACCCTAGTGAATTTGTCGTATTTGTGACAAAAGTAATTCCACTTCAAGTGAGGTAAGATGGACATCATATTGCATTACCCTTGATGGTGCCATGATGAGAGAAAGTATTTTTTCTACATAGTGGTCTTGTTCCACCAAGACTGTTTCATCAACAATAAGCCAGGTCTACCCCCTTACAACAAAAATAATCATGATTTTATTGCCAACCTCAAGGGTGGCTTTCATGTATGTAATAACTAGAGTAACAAAATGTGGTAAGCCACCCCATACAAATTCACCCACATAGCAGGCAAGCACTCCAGTAATATTACAGTTCCCTTCTAATAAGTAGAGTACAGCAGGGTCAACACAGCATGTCAAGAGAAAAAAAATCTAACAACATTTTATTTTCTTTATCAATAGAGTGGCACATCTGCTGGAACATACACACAGTTTCCACAATTATCTTGTACACCTTGCCACATGAGGGTACCATGCAAACATATTTACTTACTTTTTTTTATTTATTTGATATTTGTTGACCGGGTTGGTCCAGCTGGGACAGAGCCCTTTCTCATTGGAGATCCGGGGAGAAAAGCTCTGCAATTACATAGTCACTTTAAACCTATAACTAAATTAACATAGTACATAGCTAATTAAACAAAAAAATAAAGAAATAATCCAAGAAAGATGGCAATAGGGTGTTCTTTATTCCACCAGATTTATTGTAAGTGCTTTCGTTCAAGAAATGAAATGAACTTCATCAGACAAACCAGTCCCAGTGCTGAAGTATTACAGCATGTTCATCGTTGGTGTCCTTTCCACAAAATAGGCTTAAAATGGCCTGACATCCCTTTTCTGGTAACTTCTAACCTTAACTGTTCAATAAGAGCCTCTGGATATGTTCTCTTCAGGAACATCCCTTTTAAATTGTTACAGTCTTCAAAGAAATCCCTCTCTGAAGATACCATTTTAGCTGCTCTTGCTAACTGCCCTTTCATTACTGCTCTTTTTAGATAGAAAGGGTGGTTACTCTGGAAATGCAGGAAAGAGTTGGAATATGTGGATTTCCTGTACATCTTTGCTGAATATCTTCCATTTATCCTATCTTTATATAACAGTACATCTAAAAAGTTAATAGTTTCAGAATCAAACTGAAATGTAAACTCCAAAAAACTGGTAAACTCTGATATTCTAGCTGCAAACTGGCCAGCTGACCCATAATCTCCTTTCCAGATAAAGAACATGTTGTCCTGGTAACGTGTGTACCATACTACATTGTCCTTAAATAACTGACTTGTAAACAAGTGGTGCCGTTCCAAACATGCCATAACAGAATTGGCAAATCTGCCACCACAGGGGGAGCCCATAGCAACCCGGTCTTCTGGAGAAAAAATTCTTTGTTAAATAAAAAGAAATTATTCCCCAAAACAAGTTCCAACAGTGTTTCAATCAGGTTAAATTCTTGCCCATCTAGACCTTTATCAAACAAAAACCCCCGGACCCACTCGAGTCCGACATCTTGGGGCATGACCGTATAGAGGTCTTTAATATCCACTGTTAGAAAATTGTAATTCTCATGTAATTCTAACTTGTTAATTCCTTCCAAAAAACTCCAGGAGTCTCGACAGATTTGGGGCTCGGTCTCCAAAAATGCTTTAATCTGTCTACCCACTTAGTACAAGCATAGGTTATAGACCTACGTCCATCAACAACTGGATGTAGGGGGGGGGGGGGTCAATGAGAGTTTTGTGTATTTTAGGTGTGCCAAAGATTACTGGTGTTGTTGGTGCTGACATGAGTAAATAATGACAAGTGTCAATACTGATAATGGCTTCAATAAACAAGTCATTTAAAAGTGACAAAATGCGATCATATGATTGGTTGAGTTCATCAACTGAAACCCTCTCATAATTTTGGCTGCTCCAAATGGACTGCATTCTAGATGTGTAGTCCGATTCATCCATAAACACTATCCCGTCCCCCTTATCTGGTTTCATGACCCGAACCTAGTGTTTTTTTAAAAAGGTAATAAAATCCCTTTCTGCCTTACTCATGTTGTTCCCCCTGTTTGAGTTAACTGGTTGATTCAACAAGGCCCTAATTTCCATCTCGCATACTCTTTCAAACAATGCTAGAGTTGTATGCAATGGAGGACTGAAAACACTAGAAACTCTCTGATTATGAGTAATATGGGTGTTATTACCAAACATTACAGTCAAATTCAGTTTATGCAAAAATAGCTTAAAGTCTCGTATTGTATTTGCAAGGTTAGCTCTGGCACTAGGCACAACATTCAAACCCTTAGATAGAAAGTTAACAATTTCTTGAGGGACTGAAATCGAAACTGTAAACTTTAAAGACACCTTCTTGGCTCATTATTATGGTAGGTCCATTCACACCAATTCTGAATCATCTCCTGCGACAGTTGTATTCCTTCCTCTGCTGCTTCGAGTTGCCCATGGATCATATTGGGTAAGATTGCCTGGTGTTGGCATTCTGAAAATCCTGTTGGTTTGGATTATTCATGTACGTGGACCTGGCTTCATTGGGAACAGTAGACTGTTGGTTCTCCTTAATCCGCTCACTAGGTCTAATGGGTGGGTAGAAACTCTCCGCATCCTCATTCTCACTGAGATCATCAGGATGGGCGGGTACAGCGTTAGACACTCCCAAAGGGGAAAAGGCTGTTTTGGAATATTTATTAATAACATGTGGTGGTTCAGGATAAGCAACTTTGTGCTCCAAGTCAGGCTTGTCTCTATTAAGTTTTCTCATTTTAGTTGCCATGATTTTTGGTATGGTGTTGTCAATGTTAGTAAAGATGCATCGAAAATCATATTCATACCGGCCAAAGTCTGTATCCGATTTAATGTCCCTTTCTAGGAGCTCTAGTTGGATTTTAAGATCCTCCATCTGATGGTTATAGTTGGCAATTAACAATTCCAAAAACTCAAAGCCTTGTCTATCGAACATATTCAAAAGTTCAAGATGGAAGGCCGAGTTTTTAACAAGACCGGTAGGATATCGCCATTGTCTTAACCCCTCTGGAACCATTTTTTTCTGGATACATTCACGGAAGTAAACAACTTCTAACTGTATTTTTTTATATTCAACAAAAGTCCCCAACAGTGATGAACAAAAATGCTGAGTTTAACACAAATAGCAATTACACTCAACCAGTCAGCAAAGTAGAGTAGGTACAGTGCAGAGTGAAAGGTAGACAAATAATTTACATTCAAGTCAAGGCAAAGTACAGTAGGTACATTGCAGAGTAAGGTAAACAAATAAAAATTTACATCCTTGGTCATCAGTTCAGCTGAACAGTAGCAGTGGGAGAGAAGTAGTTGGGCACAAGAAGATTCTGCTAGCAACTATAGTAAAAATGTAGGTACAAGGTAGAGAAATAGAAATGTAGGAGTAGTGAAGAGAAATAGAGTAGATTAGTAAGGAAGTTGGGTGACACAGGTATGGGAAAAAGAAGAGAGGCTGGTTGGCAGAGAGGAGTAGGGTCAGTCTGGTGGATGATAACACTGACATACTCTTACTGCTCAAGTGACTTTTTACTGCATTTCTGAATTGGTGTTTGGATCTAATATGTCAAATGTCTAGTGGAAGTTTATTCCAGTTCTCAGCAGTGGAATAGCTGTAAAGGTTTTTACCAATGCTGATCTTTGGTTTGTATATGGAAAGGAGATGTCGTTCTGAGCTCCGAAGTGTTCTTGATGGAGTGTAGGAGGAGATAATAGAGGTAATGCTGGGGCAGAAAGTGGGTTAGTACAGTACAGAGTGAATTATCTAAAGCCGAGAGAGGAGAAGGTTATGGGGAAATTCTACCCATTTCAGTTTTATGAGTGCTAAGCAGCGATGAGAGGAGTATGGTAGTTCAGCAGCAAATCTGGCTACCTTGTTGTAAGTAGATTCTTGTTTAGAAAGAAGTGAGGTTTGTAAGTCGGTGAGGATTTGTGAGCCATAGAGAAGGGTTGGTAATATGTAGGAATGCGATATGGCTGTCTTGGCTTTACTGGAAAGAAAATTTTTGTTTCTATAAAGGAGTCCAAGTTTTTGGTGGGTTTTCTTAATGTTACTTAGTACATGCAGGTCAAATTTCAGCTGGTCATCAATAATGACCCCGAGTAGTTTGGTATGGTTTTCCACTGTGATGGGTGTGTTACTGTGGTAACTGATAGAGAAAGAAGGTTTCAGATGGTTCATTGTTTTCAGGACAAAGAGTAAAAGTTTAGACTTCTTTGTACTATGGAGCTCAGGGAGGGTATCAGCTATGATGATGACTGTGGAGTCATCAGCATATTATATCGGAGATGACTCTGGAGTGGAGGTAGATAATCGATTGGTGAAAATATTAAGTAGAAATGGTCCCAAAATTGAAACTTGGGATACTCCCATCTTTATAGGGGGTACAGGGGAGATAGAGAGCCATTTAACAGACTGGAAATGACTGCTGAGGTAACTAGAGAACCAGGAGACAGTAGGGGTTGATAGGTTTAGTTCAGAGAGTTCATCTAAGAGGAGTGGGTGAGAGATTGTGTCGTACGCTTTTGAGAGGTCTAGAAAGAGGCAAGAGACTCATTTATTCCGGTCTCTGACTTGTGAGATAGTGTTGATGAAGGAGATAAGAGTAGTAGAGGTGCTATGACCAGGGCGAAAGCCATGGTGGGTGGGGGTGATTAGGTTCTCTTGTATGAGGTATTGTAGGTTTTGTTTGTGTACACATTTTTCCAAGATCTTAGAGAGGGGTGATAGAATTGCAATGGGCCTAAAAAGTTGGATAGTTCGGTAGAGCTGCCTCCTTTATGGATGGGTAGGGTGTTGAACTGTTTCCAAATAGCAGGGACTTTGGCTTCAGTAATGGACTGGTTGATGAGAACAGAGATGGGTAGGGCTATGGAGTTGGCAGCTATCTGAAGAAAGAGTGGAGAGAGACCATCCGTTGAGGGAGAGCAAGGTTTAAGTTCAAGAAGCAGGGATTTAATGTATCTGATGGATACAGTTTTTAGGCAGAAAGCAGAGGAGGTGTTAGAGGGTATAGGGGGTTTGGTGGGTGGGGTAGTATTGGAGTTTGGATGGTTGGTTAGTTTGCTAATGGAGTCTATAAGGTAGGAGTTAAAGTTTGTACCAGTTTGGAGAACAGTATTTGTGGGGCCAGGTTGTGGAGAGGAGGGGTTTTCAGACTGAAGGATTTGGTTAATAGTATTGAATTTCTTAGGGTTATGTGTGTTTCGGGGGGATTTGAGTAATAATTTCTCTTGTCATTGGTAATGGCTTTCTTAGTAAGGTTGCAGAGATGTCTATACTGCTGTAGGTGGAGGGGGAGCTTGGTTTTAGTCCAGTGCTTCCAGGTTTTGTCCCTCTGAGCCATTAGGGAAGCAGGTGGAGTGCGTTATCCAAGGGGACACAGCTGATTTTATTCTGACATTGTGTATGAGGGCTAGGGAGTTGAGTAGGTTAAGGAATATGTTATTACATTCCATAGCAGCTTCATCAAGGGGTAACTGACTGAGGAAGGACCAGCTGATAGCTGAGAGTTGGCTGTTTAGTTCATTAGGGTCAAAGTTTTTTTAATTTACGACATGCTTTGATCTTATGAGGTTTACATATGGAGGACTCTGATTGGGCAGTGGTCACTAAGGATATCATGTAGGGTTTTGGGGAAGTGATATTTCTCGGGATGTGATACCAGAATCCAGTCAAGAACAACTTAATAAGTAGTAGATTTAGAGGTAATGGTAGATGTAGTTATTAGATGGGTGAAACCATGTAAATTACTGGAGGTGATTCAGTAGACAGAGTTAACCAGTTTATGCTGACATCTCCCATGTGTATTGTTTTATTGAGGAGGTCAGAGAAGAGAGAGGAAAGGATACTTTCCAGTACTGTGATGTTGTCACCAGGTGGAATGTAGATTACAGCTATGTTAAGCGAGGTGTGAGTATTTATTTCACAGTTAGCTACAAGGAGTTCTGTAGGTGAGTCTTGAGGAGAGGAGATAACTAGAGCAGTTAGAGTGAGGTGGTCAGTGTACATGACAGCAACACCTCCTCTTTTTTTGGTTCAATCTAACCTTAGAAAGATGCAACTGGATGTCTTTGTCTGGAAATAGAAGTTATGTCCTTACCATAACGTTCCATGTGGAGTGTTCATCTCGCCTTTGTTCTTAAACATGGGTTCGGAGCCGATCCTCGGCTCCGTGTCGGCCGCTTGCAAGCTCTGCATCGAGAAGAAGCTCGAGACAATCTAATACCCACAATCCCCCTCTGCCTTTACCTCAGATCTAGTTTGCAAGCAAACCAGTAGTCAGAGAGAGCACACTCGTGCTTACATCACATATGCACAGAACTAAGAGTCTATATATATATATATATATATATATATATATATATATATATATATACACATATACACATATATATACATGTCAACTATATATACACAACAACTGCAATGCAGAAGCAGAATGCCCCAGGCCAGGCACCAAAACTGAACGTTTTTCCTAAGGGTGGGAGGGTGGGAATGTAAGAACAAAGGCGAGATGAACACTCCACATGGAACGTTATGGTAAGGACATAACTTCTATATGTGATAGTGTTCAATCTCGCCGTTTGTTCTTACACATGGGTAGCGTCCCTAGCTCCTTGTTCCTGAGGAACTCACGGAAGGACGTTCTTGAGCACAGTGGAACCAAAGGTTGCCCTGTCCCTAGAAACCTTGTCTACCTTATAATGAGAAATGAATGTATGTGGCTTAGACCAAGTAGCAGCCGCACAAATAGCGCCTAGTGGTAGGCGGGCTGCATGAGCCAGGGATGTAGACACTGACCTTGTGGAATGTCCTTTGGGTTTGTGCAAAAGAGTTTGATTTGAAGAATCATAGACATAGATGATACAATCCGTTAACCACTTAGAAAGAGTTCTTTTGGTAACCGCTACTCCTTTCCTATTATCAGCAAAGGCTACAAAAGTTGATCAGTTTTTCTGTGATCTTTTGTTCTATCCAAGTAAAACCTTAGCTGTCTGTGAACATCTAATTTGTGCAACATATACTCCATTTTATTGGAGTGATTCTTGAAGAAAGTGGGTAATTCAATGGACTGATTAATATTATTAATAGAACAAACTTTAGGAAGGAAGGATGAATTAGTGCGAAGAGAAACTCTGTCAGAGTGAAAGATCAAATAAGGGTGCTTAATGGAGAGAGCTTGAAGTTCAGATACTCGCCTAGCGGATGTAATGGCTACCAAAAAGAGAGTCTTCCATGACAAAAATTTCAATGGGCAAGAGGAGGCTGGTTCAAACGGGGGCAACATTAACTTAGATAACAATAAGTTTAGACTCCAAGGTGACGTAGGAGATCTAATTGGTGGTCTAATATGAAAAGCCCCTTTTAAAAAGGCTTTACAAAGTCTGTGGGCCATAACAGGAGCCCCACATTCTTCCACATGGAAATTAGAAATGGCAGCCAATTGAACTCTTAATGTGGCAGGAGAAGCACCCTGATGGAACAAGTCTGTTAAAAACTCTAATATTTTATTCAAAGGAAGTAATGCACAAAAAACCAAAGACAAGCAAAGAATAATCCACGACCTTGAAGAAAGGAACCGGAACTCTGCTAAAGTCCACAAGGCTGTATTTTTATTTCTGAAGTATTCCAAAAGTCACAGATAAAATCACACAAGCGCTTTCGCTCAGGCAATCCTGAGCTTTATCAAGTGAAAACAAATTGCAGTGTGCAGTAACCTCCATTAAATAGCCTGGCAATTATACAATTAATTAATTAGTAAATCTAGTACTAAGGTGTGGTGCTTTAGAGTTGGGTGTTAAAAAAAGTTAGTCATTATAACAACTCAAAAAATGAAATGTTTGCAATAACATATGCACTTAAATAAAAATGACTAACCATAAAAAATATTTTAAAATGCCAGTTTCCTAGGTTTCAGAACATAAAAGTCTGAAGTCTGATTGGGGTTGAAGATTGTTAAAGAATATGCTTAAAGATGTGTTTAGGTTGTCAGTGAATTGTTAAAAAATTCATTTTTATTTAAGTGCATATGTTATTGCAAACATTTCATTTTTTGAGTTGATATAATGACTAACTTTTTTTAACACCCAACTCTAAAGCACCACACCTTAGTACTAGATTTACTAATTAATTAATTGTATAATTGCCAGGCTATTTAATGGAGGTTACTGCACACTGCAATTTGTTTTCACTTGATAAAGCTCAGGATTGCCTGAGCGAAAGCCCTTTTATTCAAAGGAGCTATAACAGGATCCACTTGCTGTGTATTCGCCCAGAATACAAATCGCTTCCATTTACTAGTATATGTTTTAGTAGTGGAAGCTTTATGAGAAGCCACTAATATACTCTGAACTGCAGGCGAAAGAAGATCAGACCTGGCTAAGTTGGGAATTGGAGCAGCCAAGCTGCTAGATGGAGGGACAAGAGCGCGGGGTGAGGAGCCCCTGACGAGTGAGTCAATAGATCTGGCTCTGGGTCCAGGATCCAGGGTCCCCGGATGCAGTGTGTCATCAGGAAGGGGAACCAAATTTGACGAGGCCAGAATGGGGCAATGAGGATTATTGTCCTGTATAGGTTTTTGGCTTTCTGGAGAAACTTTGATATCAGGGGGAAGGGAGGAAATGCGTACAGGAGTCCCGGGGGCCAATCGTGAATCAGTGCGTCCCTGGGGACTTCCCCTGGAGGGGGTAATAGGGCAAAGTAGCTCCTGCATTTGGCGTTCATTGGAGACGCAAACAGATCGCAGGAAGGCTGGCCCCACATGCGAAAAATCTTTTTCGCAACTGACTGTTTTAGGGACCACTCGTGCGGTAACAGAATTGCTCTGCTCAGCCTGTCGGCTATGACGTTGGATGACCCCGGTATGTGCGTTGCTATTAGAAAGCGACCCGTGGACTCCGCCCATTGCCAGATTCTCATGGCCTCTCTGCATAGCTGATAGGACTTGGTTCCCCCTTGCTTGTTTATGTACCAGACTACCGACATGTTGTCCGTCTGAACTGCAATAGTTCCCAGAGGAAGAAGGGGAGCAAAGTGTTGCAACGCTAGAAACACTGCCCTCAACTCTAGAACATTGATGTGCAGATTGTACTCTAAATTGGTCCATTCGCCTTGGACTGTCTGTCCCTGAAAGATGCCCCCCCACCCTATCAGGGAAGCGTCCGTGGTCACCGTAACTGTAGGCGTGGGTAGCACAAATGGTCTCCCCTTGGAAAGGTTGCACGTTTGAAGCCACCAGTTTAGGTGTGTTTTGCATGTGTTCGTTATAAGAATCTCGTGAGTTAGAGGTAGTTGTTGGAACGACCATTGTGCAAACAGTAGCCATTGTAGGACTCTCGTGCAGTCTTCCCAAGGGTATTGCAATAAGAGAAGCTGACATGAGTCCCAAAACCTTCAGTACCAGTTTTGCTGGGGATTTCCTGGACAAGAGAAGAAGACGATGCGAAGTCTGAAGTGAAAGTATCCTTTCTGGAGGAAGTCTTAGAATTAACTGATGTGTATTTAATTCCGCTCCTATGAATAAGATACTCTGTGATGGCTGTAGTAAGGATTTTCCGAAGTTTACAGAAATTCCTAGGTGAATACACAGTTGAAGAGTATAGTCTCTGGCCTGTACTAGTTGACGCTGGGTGGTGGCAGAAAGGAGCCAGTCGTCCAGATACGGAAACACCTGGAATCCTTGGCGTCTCAAGTGAGACGCTACCACTGCCATGCATTTGGTGAAGACCCTGGGGGCTGAGGTCAGACCAAAGGGCAGGGCTCGAAATTGAAAGTGACTGGCACCCAGCCGCAAGCAAATGATCTCTGGATGCCCTGGCCATTTTGATGTGGTAGTATGCATCCTTCAGAGCTATTGAGCACAGCCAGTCGGCCTTCTGTAAGAATGGAAGGATCGATTGAAGCGTGACCATTCGAACTTTTCTTTCTTGATGAAGGTATTGAGGTCGCTTAGGTCCAGAATGGGCCTCCAGTCCCCTGTTTTCTTTGGAACTAAAAAGAACCTTGAGTAAGTCCCTAAACCTTTCTGGTCTGCTGGGACTGGTTGGATGACTCTTTTTCTAGCAGCTTTGAAATTTCTATAGCTGCTGGCTCTCGCAGATGGGGCGGTACATCTGGGAGTCTTTCTTTGGAATGGGATGGGATAGAAAAGGT
Source organism: Protopterus annectens (assembly GCF_019279795.1). Taxonomy (NCBI): domain Eukaryota; kingdom Metazoa; phylum Chordata; order Ceratodontiformes; family Protopteridae; genus Protopterus; species Protopterus annectens. Next base: position 618,682,732 of record NC_056734.1, on the reverse strand, counting down.
ATATTGTAACCTCTGGTAACCACGCTTTTACCCACTTGTCTGTAGTTATGTTTTGCCAGGCCTGAGGGTATAAAGCTAAGCGACCCGACTGCCTCCAGAGCAGGACAGTCGGGCCTCCTCTCAGGAGTGCTGGAAAGGTTTACCAGGGAGTGTATCCCTGTCACCTTGATTCTGCGGACCCCTCTGCCGCCAGGGCGGCGTCTTCCACCTCTGCCCCCTCCTCTGCCTCTAGAAGGGGCATCACCCTGTGTGCCTGGGAAAGATCCTTGGGGTTTTCAAAACCACATTTTTCCACCACGTTGCCCTTTGGGGTACGGTCTGGTTGGGGTGGAAGAACGGACTCCGACAGCAGACAGAGTCTTTCCCTCCTGCTCACACCGGGTAAGGGTCTCCTTTACTTTGGGGCCAAAGAGAGTGGCACCGTCAAATGGGGCGTTAGTAAAGGAAGACTTGAAGGCTTCCGCAAATGAACATAAGCGCATCCAGGATTGTCTGCAAAGAGCAATCGCTGAAGCTGCTGCCCTACTCGAACCTTCGCCGCGTAAGAGATCAGCCTCATGGACGAGTTCACAATGGATGTAAGGGTATTAAGTTGCGCTGTCACTTTCTCTGAGACAGCAGCATCCGTAGTACCCTGGAGGGTATCTCCCAACTCTTTGACTAGATCCCTCTGTAGTCGTGTAAAGTGGGTCAAATAGTTCAGGGATCGCATGGAAAAAGCCGCTGAACTAAAAATGCGCTTCCCATACCTGTCCATAGTCCCAGAATCTTTATTAGGGGGATGGACAGATGAGGAAGATTCCGACATCTCCTTTTTCGTGGCCGCTGCCACCACCATAGCGTCCACTGGAACTCCTTTTGTTAAGTAAGTCTTGTCCTGGGGTGCAGTGATATATTTACTGGGTTTCCTTGGGACTGGTTCCACTGTGTCAGGAGCCTCCCACGCCCTTCGAGCAATAAGATCCATTAATTCATCGAAGGGCGGAGTGACCCAGGAGGAAGAAGGGCGAGCACCGAATGTCTTCAGCAAGACTGACTCATCCTCAGAAGGGGGGAGGGACTGCCAGTCACCTCTCTGTTTCAGGATCTCCAATATGTCAGAAAAAGAGACATCTTCTGAAGGTGACTTAGGGGACCCTTCTGACTCATCTAAGTCAGTATCGGATGTCAAGGATTCTTGTGGAGAATCTAAGTGTCTCCTCTTACACAATCTTTTCCTAGGGACTTCTTCGTGGGGAGCATCCGAAGAAGCCTCCGAGGAAGAGGGGGCACCCTCCAGGGGTGGCTGAGACACCGGTGCTCGGCGCTTGGATGTGGCCGTGGGTGCAGAGGAGGATAACGGCCCTTTATGGGGAGGAGAGGTTGCTTCTACTGATGTGGTTGTCTGGGTAGACAGCACCTTCCTCATTAGATCGAAAGCCCCCGGGTCCCGAGTCGAAGAATCTCCCGGTTCTGGGAAGAATCCCCGAAACAGGCACCGAAGGCATCGACCCCGAGGACGGAGCCGAATCGATCCGCGCCGAGGCCCCGAGGGGAAGAGTCGGAACCGAAACGTCGGTTCGACTCTCGGCCCCGGAACCAAGGACAGATCGTCGGCTCGAGACTCCGGTACCGGGTCCGACGGAGTCGAGGTGAGAGGAACAGACCGAGAAAAGGACGGTTCTGGACCCGAGGGCTCCACAATCAGAAGATCAACCTCCTCCGGCTCCAAAGACTGGACAGGTCTCGGAGGAGGAATGGATGGAGACAATGGGAGGCCTTCAAGTTTCGACACCAACTGGGTGGAAACTGAAATAAGTTTGGATAGGGCCGAATGCTCCAATAACTTCTGCACCACACGATCCACATCGACATCGGAGAGCTTAGAAGAAGAACAGGTCGAAGGAACCGAAGACGGAGCCGACCTTAATAAAGTCGATGGAGGGAGCTCCATCACCGGTTCCAAGACTCGAGGCTCAGGAACCGACACCAGTTGAACACTCGGCCCCGAAGTCTGTGGAACCGGTGATCTAACTTTACTCGAAGAGCTCGGAGCCGATGACTTGGGCTCCGACGTCTTCGATTCCTTCGAGGATTTGGATGCCTGGTCTGAAGCATCCAGAGCCTCCTGAAAGGAAGGTTAATAACCCTCTGTCCATGAGTTTCCTGCGCCTATCTGTCATGACCCTCCCACTAAAAGAGTGACAAATTGAACAGTCCTCTTGTAAGTGGAGAGGGCCAAGGCAGTAGACACAGGAACTATGGTTGTCAGTAACTGACATTTTTTGGCCACACTGACAACGTTTAAAGCCTGATTTAATTTTCTCAGACATTTTACAGGAAAGAGAAAAGTCAAGTCCAGTATAAGAGACAAATCCAATAGAAAAAAGTCAAATCCGATGTATATGTCAGTCCGGTTGTCAAATTTAAGAAGGGGTGGTAGGCCCCGAAAAACTCTAACCAGTTAAATAAACTTAACGGTACCGAGAAATTCTACCTACACACACACACATACACTAAGTATACCAAAAGATACTTTTAGAACAAACTTTTTCTAAAATATAACAAAAAATAAAGTTATATCTTATCTCAAGATGCTCGAGCTAGCTCCCAGCGATGCGAACGCAGCAGCGGCAAACTAGATCTGAGGTAAAGGCAGAGGGGGATTGTGGGTATTAGATTGTCTCGAGCTTCTTCTCGATGCAGAGCTTGCAAGCGGCCGACACGGAGCCGAGGATCGGCTCCGAACCCATGTGTAAGAACAAACGGCGAGATTGAACACTATCACATTGTGGGGTTTTAGCCAAGTTTCACAAAGGGCTATGATGTCTGGGAAGTGTAGAGATATCCAAGAATGGAATACAGTAGTTTTGTTCATTATACTTCTCAAGTTAATGGAATATAGAGAGATGTGTTTTAGTGGGATATAAAAGTGGGGAACAGTGGATTGTACGGAGGTACCATCATAAGGGGAGGAGAGACCTGGGCCAGGGTTGGGGTGTATGTCATCTGTGAGTAGAAGGGAGAGGAGAGTAGGAATTGGATGAGGCTTAGGGATATAAAGTAGATAGCATTTAGGTTTTCTTTTGGGGAGATGGGGCTTTAATGTGCTTAGTTTTGTGTTTGGAGGGAAGGTTTTTGACAGAGTGGAAGGTAGTATAGTCATGAATGAATGAGGGGGTTGTGTGAAGACTAGAGGATTGTTAGAAGTAGGTGAGTGGCAGTTGGGTTTGAGGGGAAAGTTATAGGTTCATAGGTAGGTACTAGGCTATTGGCCCTAGGGCCTATATAAGCCTAGCCAAAAAGGTACTCTAGCTTTCGCCATCCAAATAAATTATTTACCTGTGCCCCTGTCGAGCAGAGCCACAGAGGTGATCCCCGTGATGAATTTCATATTTCCCATCCAATCATTAAGATTTTTCTTGAAGAGTGCTAATGAGGAGCTTTGTTTGATATAGACAGGTAGTTTGTTCAAGAGTATGGGAAGTCTCTGGGACAGGAATCTATCCCTCCAGCATGTTCTGTTTATTGTAGTGACAAGGTTTAGGTCCCTAGAGCGTGTAGCTCGGAGATTTTGGGATTTCTTTAAGTGGAGCATGTCCAACAGCTCTGGGTTTGACATAGCTTTGCATGTTAGGCAGAGATCGCCTCTGAGTAGGCAATATGTGAAGGAGTAAAGCTGGAGTTTTTTTGAGACAGCCTACATAGGGCATCTGTTTGGGGCCGGTAATCCTCTTTGTGAGGTATTTTTGCGGCCTTTCCAGTTGTTGTAGATGTATTGTGAGGTACATACCAAACGGGGCACTGTACTCTATAATGGGTCTAATGAGTGACTAACTCTATAATGGGTCTAATGAGTGACGAGTAGAAGGGAACAATGACCTCTTTTTTTCCTAGATGAGAAACCTTTTGTGATGAGGTGTGCCACGTAGAAGGACTTCCTGACTACTGTGGTGATGTGATTATCAAAGGAGAGACTACTGTCCACCTGTGTCCCAAGGTCTCATCACACTTTCGGTGTTAAGTAGACTACCACCTATGTGGTAGCTCATGGGTACAGAGTTTTTACCAAAGGGGATGACGATGCACTTTTTGGCACTGAGCTTGAGGCCATGGCCCGTGAGGCCCTTTTGTAGGATGTCCACATCATTAGGAGTTTTGATTATGGGTCCTAGTTTGCAGTCTTCTGCGAACTTCGTTAGACAAAGACCTTCTGTGTTAGCCTGTACTTCAGAAAAGTAGATACTAAACAGGAGAGGACTCAGGACTGAATCCTGTGGTATTCCACTTATCACTGGTCTGAAGTCGGATTTGGGGTCTGCTACTTCCACAGTGTGGGTTCTGTCAGTGAGCCAGTTGGCAACCCATCTTGTGACATAGGGATTTATACCTAGTTTAGTGAGTTTATCTATAATTCCAGAGTGGGGGATGGTGTCAAAAGCCTTGGTGAGGCTGTGTGAACCACCTTACCCTCATCTATGGCTTTTGTGACTGCTTCAAAGAAGTCTATCATGTTTAGGAGACATGATCTGCCTTTTACAAACCCAAACTGGGTGGGGTCCAGAGTTTGGAGATTACCAATGTCTTTGTGTATAAGATCCATGATGATATGTTCCATATTGATATGATATGGCCTTGCAGACCAGGCTTGTTAAGCTAATGGGGAGGTAGTTCCCGGGGTCTGTGGTGGCCCCCCCCCCCTTTGTGGAGTGGGATAACCGTCGCTGTGTGCCATTCAGTGGGCACAAAGCCTGAGGTGAGGCTATGGCTGAACATGGTGCTTTGGTGGGGTGCCAGTTCATTCTGCAGTTCGTGTAGAATGCAGCCTGAGATGTTGTCAGGTTCCATGGATGCTGTGTTCTTGGCTTTGGAGAGTGAGGTTTTTACTTGTGCAGCCATGATTACAGGAACTTTGCATTCTTCCGGTATAGAGATGGGCCCTTTAGGGGGTGAGATGGGGGTAAAGTTAGCACTGAACCTATCTGCCAGGATGTTCGCAATATCAGTAGGTTCTGTATATTTAGTGCCATTGTGCTGTACCTCAGAGCAGATCTGAGTGTTGCCATTAAGATTCTTGAAACAGCTACAGAATGCTCTGAGTTGGCTTTAGAATCAGTGGCAATTATGTTTTCATAACTAGCTTTGGAGGATTTTATGAGGGATCTCAGCTTCTTACTGAGGCTGACCAGGGAGTTCTTCCAATCATGGGATTTTACTCATTTTTGCAACAGTTTCTTTCTTTTGTTGTAGAGTTTGTTTATGGCAGGGGACCACCAGATTGGCTTCCTTTTTTGGAGGATAGCATCTTGGTTCTGTTAGGGATAGCACGATTCATGCACTCGTGTAAGTGCTTATAAAGTGCATTTGTGTAGGATTCAGCAGTCATACCTCTATTGTCAGTCTTCATAGATGTCGTGAAGTTTGCCACTTCTGTCTTAAGAAGCGTGAAGTTGGCTTTGGAGAATTTTTTTACGGTGGTTTCCCTAATGGGGGGTGGGGGCGGGATGTGGATGTCTAGTGGGATTAACTTGTGGTCGGATCTGACCAACAAGGAATTGACCTCTCCTGTGGAACACCGGTCGCCCATGTTGGTAATGACCAGGTCTAGGATATTGCTGCCCCTGGTGGGGGTGTGGATAAGTTGATCCAAGGCATTGTAATTTATGAATTCCAGAAAACGATGAGCAAAAGAGTTGGTACAGGAGTAGTTTTTCCAGTTAATGGTGGGGTAGTTGAAATCACCCATTATTAGGGTGTAGAGTTGTACCCTAATATTTTCCAGTGCATCAAGAAATGAGTGAGAATCCTGGGGCATGGTGGGGGATCTGTAGCAAATTACAATGTGGATTACGGTCTTGCCCAGAGTTAGTCGCACATGGATAATCTCGGATGCATTATGCTGAGCAACTAGCCTGGAGGTGTGGATATCCTTAATGAATATGGACACACCTCCGCCTTTAGTGTTTCGATCCAGATTAGGTGGCCGAAAGGTGTCGTATGAATTATAGCCTGGTAATGCAGGGGTGCACTCTGGAGCCTTGAACCAGGTCTCCGTCACTGCACAGATGTCGATGTTCTCCATTTTAAGGAGTGCCTCGAGTGAATGCATTTTGAGGTTTATACTTCTAGCATTGAGTAGCATTACCCTCAGACTGCGCTTGCTTGTACCTGTTAAAGTGGTGAATTTGTCATTTGAACCTGGCCTATAGGGGTGGAAAGAGCTTTGGCCAATATCCGGAATCCCAAGGGCGACAGGTGCAGGCCATCTCTGGCAAAGCATCGTGGTCTGTCGATGATGTCGTCCCAGGCAGACAGATACTGGATCCTCTTAGAATGACACCAGAAGCATAGCCAATGGTTGAAGTCAATCATTTTGTCCTTGTAATGTGGTATCATTCTGGATGATGGCAGGATGCTACTCAGAGCTAGGGTCATACCTGCCTGGGCTACAAGATCAGAGAGCTCCTCTGTGTCTCTTTTCATGTAGTCCAGGGAGGTACATCTCAGGTCATTCACACCAACATGGAAAATGACAGAGTCATATTTGTACTTGTTGTGGAGTGACCTGAGTGCATGCGTTATGTGGCAGATCCTGGCACCTGACAGGCAGCTGACAGTAACTTTCTCCTTGTTTAGCCTGGTGAGTGAAACATCAGTTTGCCTGACTACAGAGTCACCTATGACTAGAGTGTTGGGTACGTTGTTATGCCTTATGGGCTGTGGTTGAGTGGCACACTGAGTTTATGGGCTATGTATCATTTGGGTTGTGTTGGGGGGGGGTGGAGGTTGCTTGCATTTCTGCTTTGGTGGTCTCCGTTGCTTGAGCAGACTTTTATTGAGAGTCTCTGCGAATGTAGGTGTGTGTTTTGGTGGTGTAGGTTTTGAGGGACTATATGATGAATGTGGTGTGGTGCAAGTGTTTACCTTCTCCTCTTGACTGTCTAGTCCAGTCTTGGGTGAAGAGAGCTTTGCTTCCAGTTTGGCTATATAAGTGCATCTCTCACAGGTTGTAGTGTTGGGTGGTAGGAGGAGAGAGTTGTCGTGTACATGAGGCAATTGCTGCATTGCCCCAAGATGCCCAGATTCATCAGGTAGGCAGGAGAAAACACCGGGTGTTGACCCTTAGACATGCCTGGATTGGTGCTTATTTATTAAGTACTAAAAACTATTTTCCCCTAGACAAGTGAGGAAAGTTGAGTGCTGTAGTAATTTGGAGCTTATTTAGTGCTTACAATGAGTTCTGAACAAGTGCTGAGCTCAAAGAAACAGATTTTAGTGCTAAAACTAAAAAAACTGGCTAGTTCTAAGTGAAAATTTGAAGAGCGGACTTTATGGCGCCAGGAATAGTTTAACCCTAGCTAGGTGGCGATGCATAAAGTGTGTGTGTGTGTGTGTGTGTGTGTGTGTGCGCGTGTGTATTATATATATATATCTTTTAATATAACAGTAGCAAATGAGCAAACTGATTTAAACAAATTAACCAATTAACCAATAAAAAGCTAACAACTGAGCCCCGTTCCAGCAGTCTTCGATCAGACAAATTCTAACTGCATACTCCTGCCACTAGGGTGCAGGGGAACCTTCTTCAAAAAAAGATGGTCTGGATTAGTGCTCAAGTTATACAAACAAAGCTAGATTCAGCAGGTCTGGATTTAGTCTATGCTACAGCAAATAAGGCGTACCAATTTCAGAAAGAAACAGTTCAAATAAGCAGACACAATAAGTCTTTAACCAGAAACTCCCAGCTCAGAAGGACAGAATCTACCCACTCCTCCCACAAGAGTGCAGATCACACCTTCTTAATGTAAAATAACTGGCCCAAAGCCCAAGTGCTTAAACCAGAACTAATACACTTTTAGAATAAGACACTAAGCCTTCAATCAGCAACTCCTAACTTAGAAGGATGTAAGCCACCTGTCCTGCCACAACAGTGCAGAACACAAACCTTCTTAATGTAAAACAACTGGTCTGAAGCCCAAGTGCTTCAACCAAAGGCTTAGAATAACAGTTACAATTTAAACAGGCTACTAACAAGCAGTAATAAATGCAGCAGAATAAATGCAATTAAGTACTTTTAAGAACAAGCAGCAAAAGCAAAATAAAGTAGGAAGAAACACAAATACAGTAAAAGCAGATGAATAAAGTGCAATTTTCTTTTTTATATAACAACTGCAAACGAGCAAATTGATTTAAACAAATTACCCAATTAACCAGTAAAAGGCTCAAAACTGAGCCTCTTCCAACACTCCTCAATCAGAAAAGTTCTAACTGCACACTCCTGCCACTAGGGTGCAGGGGAACCTTCTCCAAAAGATACGGCCTGGATTAATGCTCAAGTTATACAAACAAAACTAGATTCAGGATGCCTGAATCTAGTCTATGCTACAGCAAGTAATATAAGAGGAGAGGCTGTATAAGATAGGGTGGAAGTAGTTAGTAGTGTTAGGAGGAGGGTGAGGGGTGTCATGATTAAGTGTGGATGGGTTTGGTAATGACTGTATGTGTGGGAAGAGATAACGGTATAAGGTAGCTTTATGGCTAAAGAGTGAGTTGGCCCAGCTGAACGAGGTAAGTGGAAGGTACAGAAAACTATCAATAATTGTAATATCACAAGAAAGTTCTACAAGTGATAATTCTATAAAGGTGTTTTCATAGCTTCATAGGTAAGTACTAGGCTATCGGCCCTTGGGCCTATGTAAGCCTAGCCAACAAGGCTCCCTGGCTTTCACAACCCTGGATGCTATTTACCTGTGCCCCTGTCTAGCAGGGCCACCGATGTGATGCCCAGGGTGAATTTCCTATTTTCCATCCACTTATCAAGATTTTTCTTGAAGAATGCTAGTGACGAACTCTGCTTGACATAGATTGGTAGTTTGTTTCAGGGCATAGGAAGTCTCTGGAACAGGAATCTATCCCTCCAGCATGTTCCGTTAATTGTGGTGACAAGGTTTAGGTCCGTAGAGCGTGTGGCTCTGGGGGATTGGAATTTCTTTAGGTGTAGCATGTCCAGCAGCTCAGGGTTTGACATAGCTCTGTATGTAAGGCAGAGATCACCTCTGAATAGGCGATATGCAATGGAGTAAAGCCTGAGTTTTTTGAGGCAGTCAGTGTATGGTTAACTGTTTAAGTCTCATAATCCTCTTTGTGAGGTATTTTTGTGGCCTTTCTAGCTACTGCAGATGCCTTGTAAGGTACATTCCAAATGGGGCGTTGTACTCTATAATGGGTCTGATGAGACCAGAGTAGAGGGGGGACAATGACTTCTTTTTTCCTGGATGAGAACCCTTTCATGATGAGGTATGCTACGTAGAAGGATTTCCTGACTATTGTGACAATGTGATTATCAAAGGAGAGGCTACTGTCCACTAGAGTCCCGAGGTCTCTTATCACACCTTTGGTGTTAAAAGGGTTGCCGCCTATGTGTCCATGGGTACAGGGTTTTTACCAAAGGGGATGACTATGCATTTTTTTGGTGTTGAGCCTGAGGCCATGGCTCCGACACCAGGCATCAGTTTCGTTAAGGCCCTTTTGCAGGATTGTCCACGTCGTTAGGGGACTCTACTATGGCACCCAATTTGCAGTCATCTGTGAACTTTGTCAGCCAGAGGCCCTCTGTGTTGGCCTGTACTTCAGAGAAGTAGATCCCAAACAGTAGGGGACCCAAGACTTAACCCTGTGGTACTCCACTTGTCACAAGTTTGGAGTTGGATTTGGAGTCCGCTACTTTTACAGTGTGGGTTCTGTCTGTGAGCCAGCTGGCGACCCATCTTGTGACATATGGATTTATAACCAGCTTGGTGAGTTTATTTATGATACTAGAGTGGGGGATGGTGTCGAAAGCCTTGGCGAGGTCGAGATAGGCTGTGTGGATTGCCTTACCCTTGTCCACAGCTTTGGTGACTGTTTCAAAGAAGTTGACCAGGTTTGGGGGACATGATCTGCCCTTCACAAATCCGAACTGGGTGGGGTCCAGAGTTTGGCAATTACCAATAACCTTGTTTATGAGTTCCATGATAATACGCTCCATGGTTTTGCAGACCAGGCTCGTCAGGCTAATAGGGCGACAGATCCCAGGGTCCGTGATGGCTCCTTCTTTGTGGAGTGGTACAATTGTTGCCGTGTGCCATTCAGTGGGTACAAAGCTATTGAGAGGCTATGACTGAACATGGTGCTTAGGTGTGTGGGGGGGTGTAGTTCGTTCTGAAGCTCATGTAGAATGCAGCCAGGGATACTGTCCAGTCCCAGGGATGCTGTGTTCTTGGCTTTCGATAGCGCAGTTTTCACCTGTTCAGTTGTGATTTCAGGGACACTGCATTCTTCCAGTATGGATATCGGCTCTTTAGGAAATGGGGGGGGGTAAAGTTGGCATTGAACCTATCAGTCAGGATGTTGGCGATATCATTTGGTTCCGTGAATTTTGTGCCATTGTGCTGTAGCTCAGAGCAAATCTGGGAGTTGCCACTGAGACTCTTGAAATAGCTGTAAAATGCTTTGTGGTTTTCTTAGAGTCAGTGGCAATCTTATTTTCATAGTTCACTTTGGAGAATTTAATTAGAGATCTCAGCTTCTTGCTGAGGCTGACCAGGGAGCACCTCCACTCATGGGATTTTACTCTCTTTTGCAACAGTTTCTTCCTTCTGTTGTAGAGTTGGTTAATAGCAGAGGACCACCAGATTGGTTTCCTTTTTTTTTTTTTTTTTTTTTTTTTTTTTTTAGAGGATTGTGTCTTGGGTCTATTAGGGATGCCACAATCCATGCACCCGTATAGGTGCTTATAGATTGCATCTGTATAAGATTCAGCAGTGGTAACTGTACTGTCCATCTTCATGGGTGTTGTGAAACTGGCCACTTCTGTCTTAAATAGCACAAAGTTGGCTTTGGAGAAGTTTTTTACAGTAGTTTCCTTAGTGGGGGGTGGGGGCGGGATGTGGATATCTAGGGCGATTAGTTTATGGTTGGATCTGACCAACGAGGAGCTGACTTCAGGCGTGGAGCACCTGTCACTCATGTTGGTAAGTACTAGGTCTAGGATATTTTTGCCCCTGGTAGGGGTGTGGACAAGCTGATCCAAGGCATTGGAGTTTACGAATTCTAGGAAGCGTTGGGGAAAGGAGTTAGTACAGGAGTAGTTTTCCCATTTAATAGTGGTGTAGTTGAAATCTCCCAATATTAGGGTGTTTGCTTGGACCCTGATATTCTCTATTATGTCAATAAAAGAGGAGTGGGAACCCTGGGGCATGGTGGGGGATCTGTAGCAAGCTACAATATGGATTGTAGTTTTGCACACAGTTGCACTTGTATAATTTCGGATGAATTATGTTGGGCAACTAGCGTGGAGGTGTGGCTGTCCTTAATGAATATGGACACACCCCTGCCCTTACTGTTCCGGTCCTAGTTTGATGTCCGAAAAGTATGGTACGAGTTATATCCTGGTAATGCAGGGGTGCTCTCTGGAGCCTTGAACTAGGTTTCAGTCACTGCATAGGTATCTATATTCTCTATTTTAAGGAGTGCCTCGAATGAGTGCATTTTGAGGTTTAGACTTCTAGCGTTGAGAAGCATTACCCTCAGTTGTTGCTTGCCTGTATCAGTTACGGTGGTGGTTTTGTTTTTTGAGGTTTGCCTAAAAAAGGCACTATAGGGGCGGCAACAGCCTAAGCCATTATCCAGAATCCCAGGGGCAACAGGTACAGGCCATCTCTGACAAAGCATCATGGCTTGTCAACAGTGTCATTCCAGGTTGACAAATACTGGATCCCCTTTGAAGGGCACAGTAGTTTAGCCAATTGTTGAAGTCAATCATTTTGTTCTTGTATTGCAGTATCATTCTGGGTGAAGGTAAGATGCTACTCAGGGCTAGGGTCATACCTGCCTGGATTACAAGATCAAAGAGCTCCTCCATGTCTCTCTTCATGTAATCCAGGAAGTACGTCTCAGGTCATTCACACCAATATGGATAATGACTGAGTCATATTTGCACTTGTTGTGGAGTGACCTGACTGCGGGGTTATGTGGCGGATCCTGGCACCCGACATGCAGCTAACAGTAACCTTCTCTCCTCCTCTATTCTGGTGAGTGGAACATCAGTGTGCCTGACTATAGAGTCACCTATGACCAATGTGTTTGGTACGCAGTTTTGCCTTACGGGAAGCGGTTGAGTGGCACACTGAATCTGTGTGCTATGAGTCTTTTGATTGTGGTGAGGGCTGGAGGTTGCTTGAGTTTCTGCTTTGGTGGTCTCTGTTGTTTGGGCAGATTCTTATTGAGAGTCTCCGAGAATGACTTTGTGCATCTATGTGTGGGTCTTGGTGGTGTAGATGTACTGGGACTATGTGGTGTGGAGTGCATGTTTGCCTTCTCCTCCTGACTGACAATTCAGTCTTGGGTTGAGAGAGCTTTGTTTGGCTAGATAAATGCATCCCTCACAGGTTGTAGTGTTGGGTTGTAGGAGGAGAGGGTTGTCAGTGTACATGAGGCAATTGCTACATTGCCCCAAGATGCCCAGATTCATCAGGTAGACAGGAGAGACCCTTGGACATGCCTGAATAGACACTATTTACCTCTAGACAAGTGAGGGAAGTAAGTAGAGGAGCGGTTTTCCTCAAATCAAATGAGGACGACAAGTACAAAAACTGTTTTCATCCAGGTAATGAAGAAGGTTAAGTACTGTAGTAGTTTATAACTTATATAGTGCTTACAACAAGTTCTGAACCAGTGCAGAGCACGAAGAAGCAAATTCATGTGCTAAAACTAAGAATCTGGCTAGTTCCAAGGGAAAAACTGAAGAGGAGACTTTATGGCGCCAGGAATAGTTTAATCCTAGCTAAGTGGCGCTGCATGATTCGCAAAACCTCGCAAACATGATTTTTTAAGCAGAAAGATGAAAGGGATAGAAATAGCCCAAAATGGCCAATAAAACTACAGTTTCTGGGTTGAAACCACTCCTCCAGCGACAGATAGGCTGTTCCAAAGCTCATCACTCTCATTGATGAACAGAGAAGCTTCCCTCTATCTTAGAAAGGTCTGGGCAACACAGGAACTTACAAACAGCCCAGAATTCAGCAAACTCTGAAAACTGGACTTTACTAGATCTAGAAATGTGGGAAAAGAGTATAGGGATAGGAAATTTATTTTTTTTAAAGGTTGCGTCAAAAACAACAAACACTTTTAACATGGAAAATAGGCTATCGCACTTGCGTTTGTAGCATTTTACAGTTAAACAGATGAAAAACACACTTAAAAAATGAATACTTTAAAGTGCAAACAGTATTTGGTAAAAAAAAAACAGTTCAGATAAGTACCAAAGTTAATAAAAAAGCGGTTGGAACAAAGCAGATAGCAATATCAAGCAATAAAAAGCAAAACAGAGGTACTTAATCCACTCAAAGTCTCTTTTTCGCTCTCTGCTGCTGTAGAACTCTGCAGGACACCCAGGAAGGCTCTTGCTGATGTAATACAAGGGTAAAAAAAGTGCAAACACGTTTTTAAGCAGAAAGATGAAAGGGATAGAAATAGCCAAAAACGGCCAATAAAACTACAGTTTCTGGGTTGAAACCACTCCTCCGGTGACAGATAGGCTGTTACACAGCTCACCACTCTCACTGATGAACAGAGAAGCTTCTCTCTATCTTAGAAAGGTCTGGGGAACACAGGAACATACATAATATACCTTACCAAACTAAATAAAATAAACTTTCTACTGCCTTTGACAAATTACAGCCAAAAGTTGATAAACACAATCCACGTGTTATTAAAACTTTTGAAAGATTGTTTTCTGCAAAGTTTTTAAAATCCACTTGCTATAAAAGACACATTCTGCATATGATTCTTTTTGGAGATGCATTTTTGACCAACAACCTCTTTAAAAAAAAAAAATATTTTTTTCAGCTCTGTATCTCTTCTTGTCTTGCTGATTTATATATATCCCTATTTGACAGTAGTATATCATGCTCTGTATGCGCGTCAGAGAGGTGCATATGATCAGTTCCTGGTTCACCATGAATACCTTTAACATATGTCAACAGACCCTTTTGTGTTTGTAATGAAAGCCAAGTGTAAATACTTCAAGTCATAGCAATTCTTGTGTCATTTGTATGTGTTTTTATAAACCCACCCTAAGATTTAAGTTGTACATTGCAACCCTTTTTCATTTCCATAGGCCTTATTAATTCACTCTTTTTTTTAAGCCTGGGACCCATGTGGTTGCATCACTCCATAGGTACCAAATTCTTTCTTACTCAAATTTTCCATCTGAATGTTATATCTCATTTCAGAGTCATTTGGTATTCTTTCTGGTAAATTTCTTACCTATGACTTAATTTTTTGTTGATGTATTGATTCTCTGCTTTTGTCATAACTTTACACAACATGGAGTAATGCACCCTTACCCTAATAATGCCATGCTTTACAAACATCACAACTCCACCCTGGCCAGTGACAACTCATGGTCCTTTTTACACTGCACACACAGCCCTTTTTGCAGTTTGTCTCGCAATTCTAACCATTCATTTGGTTACAATTGTTTTTAGAACTCTTCAAATTGTCAATGAACCTTCTGCCTCAGTAAACAACTTTTCGTGATGTAAGTAATGTTGAAATATGCTCTCCCACTGCCATGTTTCCTGTGATCCTTTATACAGTGGGCAACTTCTCAACTTACTAGTTAGGGAGGTCTGGGTTCTATCCAAAGACAAGCTGATATGGCTGCAGCCACATTCTGCATAGCACTTTTCATCATCAGTCTCGAATCTAATGCAATTTTCAGTCAGATCACTATTACTTTTATTATCATTTCTGTTGTTGTCTCAATGCATCTTTTTAGGAGCCCACTTGCTCCAACAGCTATATACCACCATTTCTGACAAATCTCTAATTACATTGTTGAGTTTTTTTTTGTTTTTTTTTACAATTGTCAATGAATAACTTTTGAGGTGGACTATAGCAGTTTATCAATCAATGAATAAAATGTTTGCAGTTTACAACACTCTCTAAGTTCATAATGCTGTGGTATTAAAACCACCTGACTGATGATATGAAAGTACCAAGTGCCTTACCTGTTTTATAACCAGCCTAACAATTATTTGGATGCCATGTCCTCCACTATATGGAAAAAGGCATGTATACTGCCACTTCACAAAGAAGGCTGATTTAACGACTATGCTAATTTAAGGCCAGCCACTACTCCACCTCCCACATTAAAAAAAAAAAAACCTTTAAAAATGCATACACACTCAACTACTTTAACTCTGTCTAAATAACATTATTTCTTCAACACAAAATGTCTTTCGGCCCAACCATAGTAACACCAGCACAACCTTACATTTTACTAACACCATCAACCAAAACGTTTCATCTGTGTTGTCCATTTTCATTCTTCTTCAACCAATGGGTTCAAATCTGACTTGGCCACTTTTTAAAGATTCTAGGATCCGAATCTCGAGTTCCTCTCTTACCCATAATGCCCCTGACCACACCACCACCTCAGCCTGAGTTTGCTGCTATTATATACATAATATACATATAATGCAATACTAATGCTATGACAGGAAAGTAATAGCTGAAATATCAGGAGCTTAAACAGGAACTATGGTTCCTAACAACACTTCCGTTAGGTCTCTCCCAAAGACAAGGGGAGGGGGAAGGGGGGTGAGGAAGAATGAAAATGGAAAACACAGATGGAACGTTAAGGTGACTACACAAGTTCTTTTTCCGATCTTGTCATTTTCATTCGCTCCTCAACCAAAGGGACAGAGTACCCGGCTACAGTAACCTTGGGTGGCCCTCACTGAAGTATGTTCCAGAGCACCAAAAAACCAAAGGCAGCTCTATTCCTGGAAATTATATCTAATTTGCAATGTGCAACAGTATTTGACCAAGAGACAGCTGTGCAAATATCATCAATAGGGGCTCTAAACCAGAAAGCTGCTGAAGCAGACATTGACCTGGTTGAATGTGCCTTCAATTGTCTAGGTAATGTGACACCTTTCGAAGAACAGACATAGGAAATGCAATAGGTTATCCATTTGGCCAGGATAGTCTTAGAGACTGGCCTACTTGTTCTTAATTTAGAAAAGCAAACAAATAGTTGATCAGATTTTCTGAATGCTTTTGTTCTGTCCAGATAAAAAACACAAATGTATATATGTACATTGAGAAGATGAAGGGTATATTCTCTTTTATTCTCAAATTTAGGGAAGAAGACAGGTAAATTGATGACCTGATTGGTATTATTTTCAGAGGCAACTTTTGGTAAAAAAGAAGAATTTGTGTGTAAGGTAACCATCTTTGTCTATGATGATTTGGAAGATAGTGCCTGTAGCTCCAATACTTGTCTTGCAGAGGTTATAGAATCCAAAAAACACAGTTTTCCAAGAAAGAAATTTGAGATCCACCTTAGTGGACGGCTCAAAATGGGAATGTACTAAGGCTTGTAAAACCATGGTAGGATCCCAAGGTGGAGAGGTCAAAGTATGAAGGTACTCCTAAGGAAAGCTTTACACAATTTAGATGATGCTAATGAGGAAGCATTATCCCCTATATGGTAGTTGGAGATGGCTGCCAATTGAACTTTAATACTACAGAAACTTGCTCCATCCTGGAAAACTGAGGCATGAAAGTTCAGTGCTGTTGGGACTGGAGCAGTGAAGGAATCTAAATGTTTCTGTTGAGTCCAAAAAGTGAATTTTTTCCATTTAAACTTGTAGATTTTTCTAGTAAAAGCTTTATGTGAAAATACTGTTGAAAACAATGACTGAGGATCAAAAGAATGAAAACCAGATAATGTAGCAACAATGAGGTACAAACACGGTCCCGGTATTACAAACTTTATTAAATAAAAATAAAAAACAGATAAAAATACAGTGTATTGAGCACTTTCATGTCTTGCATAGACGCTTCTTCAGACTTAAATAGGAAACCTAGAACTACTCCTTTTATATATTTAATTTGTTGTTGTTGTGTCTTTTGGCTTTTCCCGGTTAGGGGTCACCACAGCGGAACTCCGGTCCATTAATGATTGGCAGTAGATTTTTACGTGCCGAGTTGCTGGCCCTGACGCACAGCCTTCAACGAAGGTATGCCCATTCATGCATGTTCTCCATACAGAGGACACTCTAGCTGAGAATCGAACAGGACAATGTCTTACTGTGAGGCAACAACGCTACTGCAGCACCACCACCACAGTTTTATATAGACAATACAGTTATAGTGCCATCTATGGGGTTTGGAATGGAAAAGCAATAGCATATAGTGTTTATGGTTTTCAGTGATGCATTTATTAAAAGTTTTAATAAGGAAGGCAGTTTGCCTTTTGTAAAGATCTTTGAAAGCTTTTAGGTGTGTGTATATCTAGATAGCCGTACAGTATCTGTTAGCATATATATGTGTGTACATCATTTGGATGTGTTACTGATGAATTGCTATTGCCTGATTAGATAATTAGTTAATGATTTATATATATATATATATATATATATATATATATATATATATATATATACACACACACTGTATATATATGTATATATATATATATATATATATATATATATATATATATATATATATATATAGAGAGAGAGAGAGAGAGACAGTAGTTTTAGAGTTCTTATTTAAGTCTGAAGAAGCAGCTATGCAAGATGCGAAAGTGCTCACTACACTGAATTTTTATTTAATAAAGTTCGTAGTACCAGGACTGAGTTTGTACCTCATTGTTGCTACATTATTATTTTAGGGGAAGATACCAACATTTTTCAAACTGGAGAGGAAAGGCTGGAATGCCGAGCCATCATTGGAATGGGAGAGACCATGCAGTCAAGTTTGAGAGCTACAAAACCTGGGTGAATTTGTCCTAATGGATGAAAGAGGAGGTCTGGACTGGGATCCAGAGTCCAAGGAGGAAGTACTAGGTGAGGACAAAGGAAGGGAACCACACATTTCAAGGCCAAAATGGAGCAATGAGGATCACTCTCTATTGCACTTTCTGAAGAAATTTTGGGAAGAGGGGTAGGGGAGGATAAGCATAAAGGAGAGCAGCAGGCCAAGCATGAACTAGAGCATCTCTCGTTGACTGTACCTGAAGAGGGATCAGGGCAAAGAACCTGCTGCATTTGTTGTTGGAGGGGGATGTAATTAGGTCACAGCAAGGTTGACCCCACATGTGGGGGATCATGTCTGCCACTGACTGCTTGAGAGACCACTTGTGAGGCACGAGAATGGTCCTAATGAGTCTGTCTGCTAGAATACTGGACTTCTCCAGTATGCGCGCTGCTACTAGGAAGCGGCTGGAAGAGCTTGCCCATTGTCAAAACCCTCATTGCTTCTTGGCAAAGGGGGTAAGATCTAGTTCCCCTCTGTTTGCTGATGTACCAGACTACTGGCATGTTGTCCATTTGTATTGCAATAGTCCCTAGAGGGAGAATGTTCTGAATGGCTTGCAGTGCTAGAAGCACTGCTCACAACTCTAGTATGTTGATATGCAAACTGGTCTCTTGTATCAACCACGTCTTGGACCATCTGTCCCAAGAAATGACCCCCCCACTCCAACTGGGAGCCGTCAGTGGTCAAAGTGGCTCTAGGAGGAGGAAGTATAAATGGATGTGGATGCCCTCACTCGATTTCTTCGGAGAGGACCCATCAAAGAAAAGAATTTCTCACACCTGAGACAATTTTATGGGATGACTCAAGGGACAGCAATTAAAGGACCACTGCACAGCTAGAGTCCATTGGAGAATTCTCACGTGTAAGTGAGCTGTGGGAATAAATAGCGGCAGGCATTGAACCTAATGCTTTGAGGGTCAATCTTGCTGAAAGCATTAGAACGGCAAGGACCTGTCGGTCATGTGTGTGTTCTCAAAGTAAGAATTCTGTTCTGAGACAAGAAAACTAGACAACTGACTGTCCAAATGGGCCCCTATGAAATCTATCAATTGAACTGATTGTAGATAAGATTTTTGAATGCTAATGGCAATTCCCAGTGCAGTTGCTAGGTGAAGCAGGTAATCTCTGGCTTGTATTAGTAGATGCCTGGTTGGCACGGACAGGAGCCAGTCATCTAAATAAGGAAACACTCTGAATCCAAGCAATCTCAAGTGAGCTGCTATCACTACCATACATTTGGTGAACACTCTGGGGGCTGTGGTGAGACCCAAGGGCAGGAGTCTGAACTGGTAATGACTGGCTCCCAGCTAGAAGTGAAGATACCTTCGTAAGCATCTGTCCATTTTGATGTGATAGTAGCCATCTTGCAGGTCGACTGTGCATATCCCTTCATCCTTCTGAAGAAGACCTAGACTGGACTGGAGCGTGACCATCTGTTGGAGTTCTTTATGAATTGGTTCAGGTAGGTTAGGTCCACAAATGACCTCAGGTCCCCTGTCTTTTTTTGACACTAAAAAGAACCCCGAGTAAATACTGGATCCTATTTGGTTTGTTGGGGCCTCCTGGATGACTATTTTGTCTAGCAACTTAGCAATTTCTTGAGCTGCTTGCTCTCTCTGATTGGGTGGGTACATCGGGGAGAACTTTCTTTGGTTTTACTGGAATTTGTAAAAAGGCAATGAAATATCCCCTAGACATTATCCTTTGCACTCAAAGGACATTGTGATGGCTAGCCAGGTGTCTTGGTGCAAGGATAAGCACCCCTGACTGCCTCCAAACAGGGACAGTCAGGCAACCTTTTAGGAGAGCTGGAAGGATCCGTCTGAGAAAGAATATCAAGATCCTAGATTCTGTGGACCCCTTCTGCTGTACAGGTGCTGTCTACCATTGTAATTGTTTCCTTCTCTGCCTGTGGGGAAAAATTCTCCATGTGACTCCTTGAAAGGACCTTTAGACTTCTTGAACCACATTTTCTTATCACCATGATGGTTCCTAGAAAAGGATCTCTGTGGGGCAGAAAAATGAATTCCACTGGCAGACAAGGTCTTTCCATCCTGTTCACTCTGGGAGAGAGTCTCTTTCACTGTTGGGCCAAACAATGATGATCCTTGAAAGGGAGCATCGATGAATGACACCTTGAAAGATTCCACAAAGTCACATAACTGCATCCACGAATGTCTCCTTATGGCTATGCCTAAACCATCTGCCCTTGAGATGCACTCCACAGCATGCAAGATTAACCTCATGGAAGTGTTTGAGATGGACTGTAGGGTGGGTTGCCATCTTTGAGGAAAAGGTTTTGTTTTTCTGCAGATATGGGCCCTGGGGAGAATTAGCGAGTTCCTGTACTAAGTCCCTCTGTAATCTGGTGAAGTGTGTCAGGTAATTCAGCGAATGCAACGTGAAAGTCACTGATGCCTACACCCACTTCCTAAAACTGTCCAAATACCTAGACTCCCTGTTTTGCTTGCTCTTTTGTGGCTGCCGCAACAACCATGGCATCTATGGGAATTCCTTTTGTTTAGTGCTGTCTATCTGTCAGAGTACTAAGGATTTTATCCAGTCATTTTGGAATACACTCCACAGAGTCTGGCTCCTTCCATGCCCTGTGGGAGACGAGATCGATAAGCTCATCGGCAGAGGGGTAACCCAAGATGTAAAAGGGCCAGACCCGAAGGCTTCCAAAAACACAGATTCATCCTGGGAAGGGTTTTGGGTAGACCAACCACCTTTCTAGTCAAGGATCTCTAGGATGTCTCCAAAAGGGGCATCTTCTGGTGGAGATCTAGGAGATCCTTCCCCTCATCGAAGGTAGTGTCTTATGTGAGAGATTCTGGAGGGGAATCCAGGTACCTCCTCATGCATGTCCTGTTACACGGAGCCTTCTCAGTGGGATGTTCTAGGGAGGCATTGGAAGAGATGGGGAGCTCTACAGATGGAACTGTTTGGAAGCTTTTCTGGGCTGGCTGTCCCTGAGGTGGAGGATTTGAAGGTTCAGCCACAGGATCTAGAGAAGGAACAGGATATGGATCCGAAGACGGGAGAATAGATGCTATTCTCGGTTGGGAGAAAACCCTCTCCACAACCTCAAAGGCAGAGGAAGGCAGAGAGACCAAGGACAATCCTTTCAGAGCAGAAACTCTCACAGCAGACAACCCCCTAGTCTCACTGATCCCTTGCTCCAAGGAAGGAGATCAAGCACCAAGGCTCCGAGGGGAAGCAATTGCTCCGAAAACTTCAGAGTTGAAGTCAACCCTTTGGACCAAACACCAATGCTTCAGTTCTGAGAGCTGTCATGCTCCAAAGCATCAGAGCTGAATGGGTCAGGGAGGTAGTCAGGAGTCAAAGTAGGAAAAACTGTTGGATCAAACATGTTGACTCCCAGGGCCTTAGGCTCACTGGACTCTGAAATGGGTGGACGGATCAGAGAAAGAGTAACAATAGGAAGAAAAGCAGGCTGGCGGCTCGCAGATCCGGTGGGGGACAGAGATGGCACAATCCCCATCTGGATCTGTGTCATGAGCAATTTCCTCATCATCCTATCCACCTCCACTTCATAGAGACTACGAGAGGACCTAATGTAAGAGGATGTGCAGGGTGGCCTAGAGGCCTTTCTAGGAGATTCCTGTAGAACTGGTGACCTTAACCTTGGGACACCGGTTCCAGGGAGAATCCGGCAACACGAATCCAATGCAGTGTACAGACAGACTGTTTTGGATCTGAAGCCTTTGGATCCAACAGTTTTTACACCTTTTTGGGAAATTCTGAAAACAAAGTCTGTGGAGGATTCCGGGCAGGAGAGGGCAGTGCTCCCTGAGCTCCTTGGATTTTTTAGTGGGGGTTTGGGCCACTGAAGAAGTACCTGTGGAGGAAGCTGAAGTGGGGAGCAGACCTTTTAAAATAAATGTATTCCTCTGATCACTAGCAGCTCTTTGATTGAAGGCTGCATAAATAGCACATAGGGATTCCAGATGTGCTGGGCCTAAACAATAAACTTCTGAAGACCTTGTTCTCACAATGAATGTCCTTAAAGTCTTTACTGCCATAATAATATGCAGAGTTGATGAATTCAATTTTACTGGTTATTTAATCCTCACTGAATTGATTTCTTTCTTGCAGAGGACTGCTCTTAATCTGTTTAAGGATATTGTACTTGGCAACAAAGGCATCTCAATTGGAACTATTGATGTAATGTGGTCCTATCTCGCCACATTCTTAACTGACTGGTTCAGAGCCGAGAATTGGCTCCGACTCGGCCGCTATTTACTAGCTCGAAGTCTCTGATTGGCTGGGCTAGCCCTAATATCCCAAGATGCACCACGTCCAAACCCCCAGATCTCATTTGCTGCTCGTAGTGTACAGACGTGGTCTCGAGCTTGGCTGTGGCTAAGTACCTTATTTAAACTGTTTTTTAGCTTATTTTTCTAAACTTTCTGTCAAAAGCTGTTCTTACAGCTACGTTGAGTGTATCCTGTGTTTTGCGACTAGTTCAGTTAATTCTTTTAGTTTTTGTGGATTCCTTGTGTTTGGTGGGCTAGGCCCATTTAATTTAGAGGGCCTTAGCCTCTCCTGTATCTGTTAACTCTGTTGGGACTTTTAAGTTAGAGTCCCTTCCTCCTGCCTTCCTTATCTTGTGTGTGGTTTATTGTGAATTACCATGTCAGGCAAAGATCAGAAGAAGCATAAGCCTTCTGGTTTCAAAAAGTGTGCCAAATGTTCTTATAAGATGTCTTTGACAGATGGCCATGCCATCTGTGTGTATTGTTTGGGCGCCATTCATTTGCAAGAATCTTGTTGTGTTTCTCACTCCTTTAGTTCTAGAGTCTTGCAAGAGAGGAAAAATAAATTGATTTTCTGGGGCCTTGTCAAACCTGCCTTTGAAGAAGCTTTGGAGTCTGCCTCCCCTAGTGGGAAATCTAAATCTAAACCAAAAAAGAGATCTCCGGCTCCATCTAGTTCCTCGGAGCCATCGGAGAAGATATTGAAGACCGCTCCACCTTCCTCGGCTCCATTGGCTTTGGAGCCTAGGGAATGAATTCCTGTGTCTGAGTCGGCTTCCTCGACTCCATTGTTATCGGCGCCGCAGGAGGTTTCTGTGACACTGGAGCCAGCTTTGGCTCCGATTCTCTTGTAGCTGATTTGGAGCCCTTCTGCTAGTCTAAACCTGGATTCTCTGGGTAAGATATCTCGACCACCTTCTGTGTCCTCCAAGTCTTCCAGGTTATCGGATTCGGATGTGGATAGAGTGGTGCAGAGGCTCCTTCAGGCGCCGGTGTTAGCCAGGTTATTTTCCGCTCCAGCCCAGTCAGCTCCAGAGCCTTCCCTCTTGTCAGTTCCGATTATTCCTCCTCCGGGCACCTCTGTGTCATCGGAGCCGAGGTGTTCTGCATTGAGTGAGGTCCTGGGGTCGGCGCCGATATCCCCGTTAGGCCTTTCGGCTCCGACCTTGGCTCCAACCTTTTCGACTCCATCTTCTGGTTGTGGCACCCGAGTTTCCTCGGTCGGACCCGAGGGGGATACATCGGGGCTTCATCCCTCAGCTCCAAGTCTCCCTCTTGGTGCCTTGGCTAAGGGAACCCCGACTCCGATTGTAGTTTCGGAAACGGGTTGGTCCTCGGATTCCGGTGGACCCGCATTCGAGGCCATGAGGAGCGCACTGGCCAGGTCTTCAGTGACTTCACTTGAATCAGCTACTGCTTCCTTTAACACTGGGGCTGGAGCCTCTGACGCCAGCGGGGCTCGAAGGCCCGAGGATACTTCCATACGTGGCCCCCAGCTTTCTGAGGGTCCTTCAGATTCATCGCCTGAGGAGCCTCCCAGAAAGAAGTCGTGCAAGAGGAAGCACATTGACTCCCCGAATGAGTCCATCACTTCTGATACCGACCTCGATGACGCAGAGGGGTCCCCCAAGTCATCCTCCGATGATGTCTCATTCTCCGATATTCTGGAGATTTTAAGGCAGAGAGGCGACTGGCCTTCCAAATCCCCATCTGAGGACGAGTCGGTCCTCCTCAAAGCCTTCGGAGCCCGACCTTCTGCCTCCTGGGTGTCTCCGCCCTTCAACGAATTGTTAGACCTTATTTGTCAAAGGGTTTGGGAACACCCTGACTCCGTGGAACCGGTGCCCAGCCGCCCAAACAAGTTTCTGTCTGCACCCCAGGAGAAAGAGTTCCTAACCAAGGAGTTCCTGTAGATGCCATGGTGGTGGAGTCTGCCACTCAGCAAGAAGTTGCAGAAGCTTCTGCTTCTGTTCATCCTCCTAACAAGGAGTCCAGGAGTATGGATTGGTATGGGAAGCGTACCCTGTCTTCAGCGACCTTTACTTTGTGGTAGTTGAACTATCTTTGCCACTTTACTAGGCTCCAAAGAGATCTCCTTAAGGAACTGGGAGATACCCTGTTGGGTAACTTGCCTGAGGCGGTAAATCAGACTGTCAACGCCCAGTTGTCTACCCTTTCCTCTATTGTCAATTTGTCCATGAGGCTCATACCCTATGCAGCCGAAGGAGCGGGTAGGGCAGCTAGCTCAGGCGTAGCCCTCAAGAGGCAAGCCTGGATGCGCCTGTGTCACTTCGCGGAAGACTTCAAGTCTTCCTTCACTGACTCCCCCTTCGATGAGTCCTCCCTCTTTAGACCCAAAGTGAAAGACACTCTCACCAGATGTGAGCAGGAGGGTAAGACTTTGTCTGCCGTAGGGGCCTGTTTCTTGCCTCCCTCTAGGCCTTATCCTAAGGCATGGAGGGGAGGCAAGATGTGGTTCAGGTAGTCTCAGAAGTCTTTCCCCGTCGAGCATGGTGACCCCCCCCCCCTCCAGGGGCAGAGGAGGGGGGAATTATTCTGGAAGGCACCGTCCTAGAGGCAGAGGAGGACCCCGCAACTCAGGAGACCGTGAATAGTTTAATGGATCCTCCTACCAACGTCCCTGAGGGACTGTCCGACTGTGCTACTCCAGAGCCAGTCGGGGGCCGTTTTTCAAGGCATCCTCTAGCCTGGGAAAGTATCACTCAGGATCAATGGGTGCTCTGAATAATTACCGGAGGTTACACCATTCCCTTTCTTACACCCCC
This sequence comes from Protopterus annectens, assembly GCF_019279795.1. Classification (NCBI taxonomy): domain Eukaryota; kingdom Metazoa; phylum Chordata; order Ceratodontiformes; family Protopteridae; genus Protopterus; species Protopterus annectens. The sequence goes on along the minus strand of NC_056734.1, from coordinate 618,657,810 downwards.
TCCCCTATCCAGAAAAATCCCAGACGTTCCACCCAGTCAAAGAGATCAAGCAGCGCTAGAGGTTTCAAAGCTGCTGGAAAAAGGAGTCATCCAACCAGTCCCCTCAGACCAGATCGGATCAGGAACTTACTCAAGATTATTTTTGGTGCCAAAAAGGACAGGGGACCGGAGGCCCATTCCGGACCTAAGCCGTTTAAACTGATTTGTACTGAAGTCCAAGTTCCGAATGGTCACTCATCAGTCCATTTTCCCTTTATTGGAAAAAGGAGTATGGATGTGCTCCATAGATCTCAAGGATGCTTATTACCACATCAAGATAAACAACGCATCCAGGAGTCACCTACGCTTCCGGCTGGGAGGCAGTCACTACCAGTTTCGTGCTCTGCCTTTTGATCTCACCACAGCCACCAGGATGTTTACCAAATGCTTAGCAGTGGTGACAGCCCACTTGAGACGTCAAGGATTCCAGGTTTTTCCTTATCTGGACGACTGGCTTCTCACCGCCCCCTCCAGGCATCTACTCATTCGAGCCATGAAGGCTACCATCACATTGGGCCAATACCTAGGGATTACCTTCAACTGGGAAAAATCTGTGTTGCGGCCATCACAGTGTGCTGCATTTATCAGTGCAGAGCTAGACTCCGTCCAAATGAGAGCCTTTCTTCCAACAGAAAGAATCAAAGTGCTACAGGCTCAGGTGTTAGCCTTACTACCCCTCAAGAAAGTCCAAGTCAGACTTGCTCTTCAACTACTAGGGTCCATGGCGGCTACCATCATGCTAGTACCGCTAGCCAGGCTACATATGCGGATCCTCCAGTAGCTGGTCTCGGTCCAGTGGTCCTTTCAGGAGTTTCCTCTGTCTTATCCCATTCTCATCACGGAACAATGCCGACAAGACCTACGTTAGTGGCTTCAGTCATCCAATCTAGACATAGGGAGACCACTGACCCCCCTGTCTCCTACCGCCACGGTGACCACGGACACTTCCCAGATAGGTTGGGGTGGCCATTATCTGGGCAGTACAGTCCAAGGCACATGGCAAGATCACGAGGTACACTTGCACATCAATGCCCTGGAAATGAGAGCAGTGCTTCTAGCGTTGCAAGCACTTCAGAGCTCTCTTCCCAAGGGGGCGATTGCTATTCTTTCCGACAGCAGGTCAGTCGTCTAGTACATAAATAAGCAGGGTGGAACCAGGTCCTATCCCCTTTGCAGAGAGGCCATAAGAGCGTGGAACTGGGCGGTGTCTTCCCAACGCTTTCTAGTGGCAACGCATATTCCGGGGAAGTCCAATGTGACATCAGACAGGCTAAGCAGAGCTATTCTGATGCCTCACAAGTGGTCCTTGAACAACCGAGTTGCAACTCAGATCTTCTCCAGGTGGGGTCAACCTTGCTGTGATCCGTTTGCCAGCCCCCTCAATGCCAAGTGCAGCAGGTACTTCACTCTGACCCCCCCCTGAGGGAGTCACCCAGGGATGCCCTAGGCCACGATTGGCCCCCAGGTCTGCTCTATGCCTTCCCTCTGTTCCCTCTATTATCAAGGGTGATTCAGAAGGCAGCTTCCTTGGGAAGCAAGATGATTCTTATCGCACCATACTAGCCTCGTCAAGTTTGGTTCCCCTTTCTTCAGAAGTATACGGTGGACGGCCCTTGGACTCTGGAACCAGTACCAGACCTACTGACTCATCAGTCGGGTCAGTTCCATCCATCTTTATGAACCCTCAGGTTGACAGCATGGCTGCTCCACTTCCATCCTTAGTTAGACTACATTCATTTTCACCTGAGGTGTTGCATATTCTGTCGTCCTCCCACAAGTCGTCTACCAGAAAACTATACTCTACTATACTTGCTATCTGGGCAGAAGCACACAATCTAGATCCCTTCACAGCCCCCTTGTCGGCGGTATTAGATTTTTTCGCTATGCTCTTCAAACAGGGTTCCGCTACCTCCACTATTAAGGTACAGCTGGCGGCCATTTCTAACTTTCACGTCTCACATGTGCCTTCCCTTATGGGCCATAAACTTTGTAAAGCCTTCCTGAAAGGAGCCTGGTTACTCCGTCCGCCATTGTCACAACCAGTTTCACCATGGGATTTAAGCTTGGTGCTTCAAACCTTAACTTCTACCCCCTTTGAACCGGCTGACACTTGTGGATTAAAATATTTGTCTTGGAAGACAGCCTTTCTTGGTTGCCATTACTTCAGCCGAGAGGGTATCGGAGCTTCAGGCCCTTTCCATAAAGCCCCCGTATTTGGTCTTCCATAAGAATAGGGTTTCCTTGAGACTCAACCCCTCCTTCCTTCCTAAGGTATCTTCTACCTTTTGTCTTCACCAATCCATTGAGTTACCAGTTTTCTTTCCAAACTTTTCAAATGAAGCGGAATTCAAATTCCACCAGATGGATGTTCATAGACAACTAAGGTTTTATTTGCACAGGACACAACCCCACAGGAAATCGGATCAATTGTTTGAGTCCTTCTCACAGAACAAGAATGGTAGCCCTGTGACTAAAGGTACTATTGCTAAATGGATTAAGGACTGTATCTCTTTTATTTACGCATCAGCAGGAAGAGATTTACCTTTCCCAGTTAAGGCTCATTCTACCAGGGCCATGGCTGCATTAGTAGCTTATCATGCTAGGCTCTCCTTGGATGACATCTGTGCTGCGGCCACCTGGTCCTCTCTGCACACCTTTGTTTCTCATTACAAGCTTGATTTGGTGTCCACAGACCGGGCTTCCTTTGGTTCCACAGTGCTCAGGAGTATTGTCAGTGAGCCTCCCAAAATGTAGGTGCTAGGGACGCTGTCCCATCAGTTAAGAATATGGTGAGATAGGACCACATTACATCAATTAGTTATGTACTCACCATAACGTCAGATGTATGTGGTCCATCTCGCCTACATTCTTACGTACCCGCCCACCGTCCCCCGACCTGTTGGACTTGGAGGAGATTATGTTCTTAGACCCTTCTGAGGATGTTATTTTTTCTCTCTTCCTCCTTGTGTTATTGCTAGGAGGTTGTGTATGTCACTCTGTTATATTGTTGGCAAACAAGATCTGGGGGTTTGGGCGTGGTACATCTTGGGATACTAGGGCTAGCCCAGCCAATCAGAGACTTTGAGCTAGTAAATAGCGGCCGAGTCGGAGCCGAGAAGTCAGTTAAGAATGTAGGCGAGATGGACCACATACATCTGATGTTATGGTGAGTACATAACTAATTGTTTCATTTTGCTGACAGTTTTTTTCTCTTGATGGAACATAGTTTTCCATCTCCAAACCTGATTGTCCCAAATAGTCATTATTCATTTTCAAAATCATATTTATGTCTCTCTGATTCAGTTTACTGATACAACTGCCCAATCATTTTTGCCCATAAACAGAACATGTGCTTGCAGTACCAATTGCAGCTACAGCCACCTTTCTGGCAAATAAAACTATGTTGCATTCTTCTATATCTTCAGTTACTTTGCTTTCCTCAATTATTTTAATTAGTTCACCTCTGTTTGGACAGTCCTTAGCCCACTGATTGGTAGTCTGACAGCATATTTGTATCTCCTGCCATACATATCTGGTGGATTCATTTCTGTTTAGGAGATTATTATGACCTAATTTATGATGATGCACTTTAAGGTTAACTTTAACAGACGAAAAACTACGTTCTGTACATACTGTTAATCCTAACCATTTATCTTTTTTATTTAAACATAGCAGCATCTAACAGGTTAAAAGCAAGCACTGCGTTTGGGAGCACCATATTACATTAAGGCAAGAAGCTATACTTTTGCTTAGTCAATTAAGTAATCTAACATAGAAACTGCCCTACAGTAGACACTATAAACCTAATCCTTTCCCCTCTCAAGAATATAGCTCCAAGTCTAGTTACTATCTTATCAGTGTTCACATCCTCTGCTGAAATTTCCTTTGCAATGTCTTTTGTTTTCCTTCTAAGCGGCAATGCAAATATGCAAACACAAAAGCCCATTTTTCATTTTTTGAAAGCTTAGTAATCCATGTCCAAATCTTAATTTTTCCATCTTTCACAGACCTTTTTTTTTTCTTTTTAATTAAACAGAGGTAGGAGTCAGTATTTGGAAACTATCCTCCCCCACCAGTGAAAAGGTTGAAAAAGTAAGTGAAATTTCAAGACAATCAGAATTTATGCTTTATAGCCTAATCTAAAGATTACAAAAAAGCACTTACTGACTGCATCAAAATACATAATTTGGGAATCCCCATTCACATTTAATTTTAAATATTTTAAAGGAACACATAATTACAGAGATTTAACTACTCTGTATCAACACGACACCGTTTATGAATCATTAACTTTAAGACTCAACCATAAATTAGACAAAGCACTCTGGAGCCAAATAAAATGCAAGTAAACATCACTATGGAATGGAGTTTTGTAATGCAAATAATAAAAGGAAACCTACCAACTTAAAGTAATGCAAGTAAACTGATTTAGGACTGCTTACTAAGGATAACAACAACAACAAGAATAAGGATAAGAACAACAATAAAACTATTTGCCAACGAGGGAAGCTCAATACACTACACCTTTACAGGGTAACCCAGTAGCAATGCCTGGTTACCTAACTTGCTCAAAAGTTACACAGCAGGCAAATGGAGGCTGCGACAGACTCAAAAGGTCTGTTGCTCCATAATGTTTACTACTGCATATTAAGCAATTCTTCAGAAAACATTTCTAGTACTTATTCTCTGGCCTTGTTTTTTCCACAACCCATTTCCTTCTAGTCACACTTTTATAAACAACTGTATGCAATACCAAGTATACTGCAGTCACTTTAGCACAAATGGTCAATTTTCTCCAACACCTACTCCTAAGATAAACAGAGATGTTAAGATCTGTTAACCCATAAAGGGGGGGGGGGGGGGCGACAGCAGCATTTGTACATTAACTAGCAAAATCAGTAGGATTTTCAGAGTTGCGGCCATGCATCGATTTTGCATGGGCTTATAACTTAACAAGCATTTGAAATATCCTTGTCGAAAAACTACAGCTGAAGACTACGACTAATATTATGAATTTATAAATTTGTTAATATAACAAACAAAGGAATCTTTTTAAATCATGCTACTTCTTGCAGAAGTGTGTGTTTTTTCAAGCAGTTATGTTAGAAGCCATGCAAAGGGGAAACAACGTGAATTAAAATATCACTAAAACTTGTTCACAGTATGGCTCAAATGCATGCACAACAAATATAACCATAACTCACGTCTTTGTACCAAAACAAAATATTTTCTAGTACTTGAAATTATGATGCCTCTGAAGGAAGGTTCGTTAAATATCAAAGAAAATGTGAAACTGTGAATAAAACAGTTGCACAAAGGAATTAAAACAATTACGTATACATGCAACATAAATTTGTTAGGAGAAAAAAAAGCAAACACTACTCTTGTACAACAACAACGAAGAAACAACATAGAACTGTTAACAGTCAGTCACCTGCGATTTTCATCCAGCACATCCAAAACCTGCTGGTAAGCCCTACGAGTGGAGGACTGGATTAGTGACAAAATACCACGAGCAGAATAAATGTTAGGCCCGTCTTCGGATGACAGTACTGTAGGACAGACAAGAGCTTGTTGGGGGGATGGTGTGATACTGTACACAGAAGCATTGCAAAGCAAAGGGAAAAAGAAGACTACAGTCAGTCTCAGATAAAATGTATCACAAAGGTAATATACTACACAAACAATACACACTGTACGTTATTTGAACTACTTTTTAACACCTTTGAAACTGCTTTATAAGAACTCCTGCCGTGTTTTTCAAATCTGTTATAATTATGAGTAAAGTACTGGGGCATTAGCCAGCCTGCCTTTAAAACTGTAATGAACTGCAATGCACAAGGTCAGGGTATGCCAGTCCTACATCAAAACTAACTAAATAAATTAAGATAAAATAAAATGAAAATGCATCCTGAGAACAAAAAACATCAATCTTTACTAAAACTTGATGGAGTGAACAAGGTGATCAAAATACTGAAATGCATTCAACACCGTGTTTTCTGTTACATAAATGTAGTTATTGTGCTATATGGGCTATACTGTTTGCACATCATCTCCACCTACTTTTCATTACTTAGATTTTTTCATCTCCTAATCCCTCTCCTGCTAAATCAACAAATGGTCAGTTCTGGCATCTTTTTTTTTTTTTTTTTTTTTTAACCGTGGCCATATCATGTCCTTGAGGGAGGCTGGCATATTGGTAAAGATGTTTACCTTACAGATGCAAGGTGCAAGGTTTAATTCTCACGTGGGCTAATTGCCTAGGCTTAAAATGGTCCACAAGGGCACTTAGCCTAGTACTAATCTATGAACCAAAGTCATAACTGCCTCTTCCGCATAAATGTGGCCTGAAGTTTTAATGTTAAACTTAGACCAGTGAGATGCAGCTCACTTTTTACATAGCGCCGGGTTTTGACTGTCATTGAACTGCATAAATATTACAGGGCATCAATTCCTTTGTTTATTCAACTCATTCTTAACTGAAAGAGGATTAGTTTTTTTTTGTTAATATTTCACAAAGTATTTTTAAGTAAATGAAATTTTATGTTGCATGACCACTAAATTACAAACATATGGTTATGACAATATAGCAAATGGTTATATTTTAATGCAAAAAAACTAATTAAAGTTGGTCTTAGAATTAAACTGAAACAAATTATTTTCACTGAAGGCTTTGTCATACTTTCTTTACTACTGGAAAAAAAACACTGGATGGCACTTCAGTTTTGTTTGGATTTGTTTTTACTCCATTCTCAGTCTGCAGTAAAAAAAACATCAGTCTTAACACATCTCTGCTACTAAGCAAAATATAATAATGCGTTAATCTGTATGACACAACATGCAGTGGGACTACTACAGCTGAAATTTTACCTTTTCTCACTCTTTTTGACAATTTGTGGTTCTAAATATTTTTCAAGTAGCTAGTCTAAGTACTGTGGTGCTCGGTGAAGATGGTTGCCTCATCAGGTCATTCTAAGTCTAAAAAATTAAAACCACTAAACTATAAAGCAAAAGCAGTTTATGAAGGTGCTGTTTTCCTGTTGGCAATGAAAGGAATGGAATGCATTTGAGCATTCTGAAGATAAAGTTAATCAAAAGTCAGCGCAAAGCAGCCAAGCTGCTTATTTCATGATCAACAAGTAGAGATATGAAAAAAATGAAACAAATGTTAAAGAGGTGGCAAACCGCTTGGAAGCAGTAAGAAACAAAACTGTGGAATTTCACTAGATTGTTTGCAGCTTATTTAAAATGTTTAAAAGTAGTTGGAGTGGAGAACATAGTTTCTGCATGATGTAAGTAGCCAAAGAAACCATTAGTATCAAACATCAGAAAGTTTGGCTAAAGCAGGAGAAACAGCATAGTAAATTCAGAAGGAAGCACAGCAACTGACTGGAACAAGGGAGAAGCCAAGGAGGTAAAATCAGGCATTCTTTGGAGCTTTAACAGGTGAAAAAGGGACAAATGTAATGGGCTATACGTAAACCAAGATGGTGGACTGGACAATTTTTTGAAAACATTTATTGATTGTAGCAGTGAAGTATTTAGTACTACCATAAGCATGGGAAACCAGGCCAATAATGTTAGAGTTGCTAACACGTTATTAAAAGGAGCATGTGCTTTGACAGTTGTAGCAAACCTGACAAAAGGTGATCAGTGGCTGGGTGACATTTCAATCTTGAGCATGATCACTCAGAGGTGACTGAAAGACAGTTTTGTGGAAGCAACAAAAGAATGTAAGAGAAAAAGAGTACAAATGTCATATTTAGCTACCCTGAAAGTGTTTTAAACTGGTGGAATTCTGATTTTTGAAAATCAAGATTAAGGAATTGTAAAAATAAAAGTACTGCTACTGAGACTAACATAGCTAGAAGCTTGAACAAGAAGAGAAGGGGACTGCCAATTGGAAAAGCAGTGATAGTACTGGAGAAACAGAAGAAGAATGGAAAGACAGTGGATTTGGGGGATATAACACAAATGTTTTTATGTGGAATCCAGGAAACAAGATGGCTTGAGAAAGACGCAATAGCTCTACTTAACTGTATGCACAATATACAAGGGGGGGGGGGGTCATTAACAAAATGTTTAAGTCCACCAGAATGTTTACCTAGTATATTATTGCGAAAGGGTAAATTTTGTCCTAGGCATCTGTTATATTATATTTTATCCTTTACAGATAAAATCAGATTTAAAATGTAGAATGAATAAGTAGCTCCGTGAAACAGAAAGATAAAAGCCTTTACTGCTCCCCAGACAGCCTGTGTTTGACTAGAGGCACTGGTACTGGGGGAGAATGGGAATGAGTAGCTTACTGTCTCATCCAAACGAGGGGTGGGCAGCCTAGGCCTCTTGAAGCAGCATCTTTAACAGCCTGGCAAGCTCTGTGCTGCAAGTGGTAAGAGGCTGCACATGGGCGGACACATGCAGGCAGTTCCCAAAGGCAGCAAATGTAGAGCTTACAAGGCTGACACAGGGTGGTGGGGGAATAGGGTCCATTCCCAGGCAATACTTCAATCTCATCACCTCTGGACATAGGTCAGGCTGAGCCCAGGTGAGGCTGAGGCAGGTCCACTAGACCTGGTGAATGAGTAGAGCTGGTGGCAGCTGATGGTCAGCTGTAGAGAGGGAAAATGTATGAGAGATGATGATACATTTTGTGGCCAAATAAAGATTTATTATAAATGTGTCAGGCTAGAAGAATAGCATGTTTTTGTGTTGCTATTCAGTTATGTATAGTAGGATAAGTTCAGTAGCAAAACCTTTGAATGAGCACTTACTTTTCAGATTACATTCATGGAGACTGCTCAAATTTCAGACTATGGTGAACTATTAATGCTATGAAAGTGTTAATCTCAAGTCTGAAAATTAATAATGTAAAGCACAAACTACATGAATGAGCAATGCTTCAGAATGAGAAAAACTGTATGGTCACCAAGTTTATTCTTCTCCTTTCTCAGAACTTAATCAGTGCTTGTACCCATCAAGTTCTGCAGACTATATTTAGTACTTAACTGGAATTCATAGAACATGAGAAAATATTAACATACAAAACTGTTAATAAAGGTTCAACCTGGAAATGTTATGGTACTGACAATATGACATAATTACTGAAGCATAACCATATAGAAATGACAAAACAGCAAACTGTGTGTTTTTTCTCTTTCTGAGCGAACACTTATATGGATCAATGTGGTTTTGTTGAGGGGAGGCACACATCTGACAACATTAACAGAATAATGATCTAGAAGGAATCAGAATGCATCTATAAATGTTGGTATCACTTTTGCCATTCTTTTAGCTATTATAGACAAACTCTTTATAATTATTGATTTAGAATCAAAATGGGCCTATATGAAGCTGCTTCTGATGGATCTTTACCATCTTTAAGTATTACTGCCACCAGAACTTTCTTCCAGGATGTTGGTGCTTCTCCTCCTATTAAAATATTGTTAAACAAAACTTTCCAGATCTTAACCACTTTTTTCCCTCCAAGCTTCCAAACATCCACAGGAATACCATCTATTCCTGGAGACTTTCCTGTAGCTTGGTTATTCATCACCATTTTATCTCATCTCCTTCTATCATAATTGTTTGTAATTGAGCCTCATCTCTCTCTAACTTTGGCAAATTTAATTCTTCCATAAACATTTCCATTTGTACATATTTTTGATTTCCACATTTCTCTGCTTTATACAGATTTTCATAAATTTTCTGAGATATTTCTAATACCTTTACAGGGTCTCTGGTTATTTTCCTTGTTACAGGCTCCCTAGGCTTGTCAACTACCCTTTCTATTTTCTGCTGCCTGAGCCTCAGTCATTGTGCTAAAATCTTTTGTGCTCTGGAGTTATCAAAAAAAAAAGTTGCTTAACAACAATCTTCCTAAACTCATGCATATTATTGTAGTCCTTTATTTTCTTTAGCACTCTGCAGTTGTGTCACTTCTTGCTCTGTGAGATTCCTCCCTATTCTGCAACACTTGAACCTTTGTCAGTCCCTCTAAATAATTCTTGATATTTACTAAGCATCTCTTTTTTTCTTTTATTTATATCTTATTTTTAAACTCCCCTTTCATTTTATCCCACTACCTAGCTATATTTTCTGAAGAAATTTCCATCTTCCCTAATAACTCCTAAATAATTTAAACTACCCTTTTCCTTAAATTCCTCTCTGTTTAAAAGATAGGTGGAGAAACACCAGTGTCTTATTTTTACTTCCTTACTCTACATTTTTATTTTAGTTATTAATGGAGTGTGATCTGAAATAATTATTGGATGTGTATCAAAACTTTCAATTAAATGCACATGTCCTGTGCAATATAATTTCTGTCTATCCTAGTCCACTTTTGTACGATTGGGAAAATGTAAATTCTCTCCTAGCTCATACTACTGAATTCACATCTTCCATACCCAATATTTTCATAAATTTCTTATAAAATCTACCTTCTTTTGTTATAACGTCCCTTCTACCCCCCACCAGGTACTTCCTTCACTGTTGCAAATCAAATTCTAGTCCCCACGTATTAGTAATATTCTCTGCTGAAATAGGATTGTTTCTCCCAGAAATTTCTTAAGCTCCAGTGTAGCAGTTTTAGGTGGAATACAGATGTCATGCCAGCATAACCCGTCTCCATTGCCAGTTGCCCCTTACTACTACCAATCTACCATTATCTCTTTTTCCCTCTTCTATCACTATCGTAGCTCCACTAACAATTAATGCAAGTACTCCCCTTTTCATTTGTCCCAGATATTTCACTGAATAACCATCCTGAAGTCCTTTTTTATCAAATTCACATGTTCAGTTCTTTCCAAATGCACAGCTATTTACATTCTCAATATAGTTCACCACTCTTTCTTTTTGCATATACCTGTGAGGCCACTCACATTAAAAGATAATATAGAAAGTGTTACCATAATGATAAGAAGTTAGTTATTCCCACCTGTTATGCATGACAGCTTTTTTTAAATGTCTAGTTTCAGCTTTTGTATTACATGCAAACACTAATGTTTGGCAGTTTGATTTTTTATAGTTATTTCTTGTCATATCCATTTGAACCTGTGTCACACCTTACAAGACGTTTTATTTTAATGAAAAACTCTCAAAAAAACCCCCAAAAAACTAAACAACAACAAAAAAAAAAATCAGAACACCCACATAGCTTATTAAATGAATTCAAACATTACCCACCCATTCTTCCCAGTCATACTTAGGGCAAGTCAGCCATTGTCAACTTGTCTTGTTCCAGTAATAAACTATCAGATTACAGTGTAGCACTTTTTCCTTCCTCTACTTTCACCTCTCTTTCCAAGGGGTTACTTGCATGCTATATCTTCAGGACAGTTAAAAGGATCATGCTTAAAAGAACTACATAGACAGGGGCTAAGTACAACCATGGGAGCTGGAAGCATGAGGTGGAGGAGTAGTAAACAGCCTACAGAAATTCAGGTACCATGTGGTAGCAGTACCTGTGGCTTATAATCCTGCCCGTTACCAAACATAGAGACACACTTTACAGATGGTGCGTTAGGTTTGTACATAACTTTCATATCTCTTGCAGGGTTTGTCAACTGGGTATACATCTAGAAAACTTTTCACTCAAGCAACCTCTGGGACCTTTAAAGATCCATCATAAATTTCAGAAATGCAGCATCCATACTGCACATAATTTCCCCAAATTCTGAGTACTGGGCATCTGACTGTTGCTTTGCACATTATATGTATGACAGAGCAGCAGAGTACTTGTAGTTATCAGCAACTGCTTGCTTTTGTAATTTTGGAAAACACACTGAAATTATCTAAATTACTGCTTTCATTTTTATAGAAATGTGTTTTTTGTTTCCCAGATTTCACATCTTTCTTATCTTACTATATTCATATTTTTGTATTCCACTGGAATATTTTTTGTAATAAAAAGTGATGGAGAGATCTTCATTCAGTGCTATATGATCAGCACTTTCACTTTATATATAGTCTTATGAAAAATCTCTACAATTAATTTTGCAAATTCCTACAATTCTTCAGTGTAATAGCATCCATCCATATACATTGGTGCTAGTTCTTTATCATGTTATTCATGTTAATTGTATGCTTCTACATTTTCCTAGGCAGCTGTCTAAGCATGCCAATATTTAGGAGACCCTATAATTAAATAACAACACACATTTCTGATCTGATGTACAATTCAGCTGGGGTGACATAGTGGATGTAGTACTCTTTCAGTTAAGTCCCAATAACCCTCCCATTTTTTAGAACATTCTTTCATAGGTTCACAGTTACGTAACTAGGGTAGCTGCCCTTGCAAGTCATTTTAAGCATAGCCAGTTTCCCTTTTGTGCTCAAAATAACCTATCCCGTTTGGTTATAGATTGGCCTTATCCATCCCACTAATAACTGTATATAAACACAGAAAGAAAATAACTGGAATCATACCACAAGTACTTTGAGGGGGACTCATGCATGGGTTAAAGCACTTAGGAACTGCACCTGTCCATAAGCAGTATAGGGGGCAGTCCTGGGGTAAATTATGTTTCCCAATCCATAGATCTAAGTTACACTTGACAATGGATAGGGATGAACTTTGTTTGATCTTTCTGTAGAGTCTGTTAAGCAGCAGTATCTTCTGTGAAATATAATTGTCCCTCCTAACCATTCTGTTGATGTTGCAGAAGAGGTTTAGACTCCTAGACTGAATATTTCTGATGCCATTTGACTTACTAATGTGTAGTGAATCCATCAGTAATGGGTTGGAGGATGCCATGTATGCCAAACACAGGTCACCACGTAATAGCCTGTAGGATACCAAGTACAGTGACAGAGCTTTGAGTCAGTCCATATAGGACATGTTGTTTAGGCCCTGTATCCTTTTAGTAAGGTATCGCTGTGGGCATTCCAGCTGTTGCACATGTCTTGGCAGATGCATGCCAAAGAGGGCATTGTATTCAATGACTGGTATAATGAGGGCGGAAAAAAGGGGGGACAATGACATCTTTAGATCTAAACCCAATCCCTTTGTTTATAAGCTGTACAATACTGAAAGACTTTCTTACAACAACAGACACGTTTTAGTCAAAAGTTAGTTCAAGATCCACACAAGTTCCCAAATCCAAAACAACTGGGTCAATTTCCCAGGGGTACATGACTTCTCAAAGTTTATAAGAATGCAATTTTCTTTTGACATTTAGTTTCAGACCATGGTTTTGACACCAGTTGTTTATCTGAGACAACCCTTCCAGCAGGAGGGACAAGTAATTTGGGGATGCAATGACAGCTCCTAGTTTGCAGTCATCTGCAAACTTAGTCAGCCATTGCCCCTTGGTATTTACTTTTACTTCAGAAAAGGAGATCCCCAAACAAGACCAGTTTCAGCACAGAACCCTGGAGAACTACACTGGTGACTGGTCTCTTTGTGGTGGTAACGTCCCCTATTTAATTAGGTGTCTCATCTGTGAGAAAGTAGGCAATCCAGCAGGTGACACAGGGGTTTATTCTCAGTTTATTTAGCTTTTATACTATGCCTGAGTGCGGAACTGTGTCAGAAGCTTTGGCCAGGACTAGGTATTCGGTGTGAACTGTTTCTCCTTCATCCATCGCTTTGGTGACTTTTTAAAAAAACATCCACAATGTTGAGTAAGCATGACCTGCCCTTGATGAATCCAAACTGAGGCAGGTTAAGTGTTCAGAGGTTCACTAAGTCCTGAATGGTTAATTCCATCATACATCTTACCATGGCTTTGCATATAAGGCTTCCCTTATTTTCATATGTCTGCCACCCTTTCTACCAGTACACACCCTTTTCTGTAATCCTCATCTATAATCCGGTTTTCTTACTACTATTCACCTTCTTTCCATACCCAAGAATGCAGTGCTAGGCTGTGCGCTAAAAAAAGCCTTTGGTCAGTATTTCTCCAGAGCTACAGTCCTGCATTCTGGCTTACTTCTCATTGTTTTGCTGTTCTGTAGGGGTAGGTGGTAGCCTTTGCATTTCAAAGTCCGCAGAAACCCCCTTACCATTACACAGTTGTTCAAGCAGTCAAGTGCAATTTTTTACTGTTATATGTCATCATTAGTCAGGACAATGTGATACGGAACTGACTCTCCTACTAAAAGTGTCCTACAGCAACAAAATCAAGACTTTAATCTACTTGCACAGAGGCCTTTTAAACTGCATTGCTCCTTTTATTTATCTCTCTCTCTGCAGACTTGTGGATGTTTAAGTGTAGTCGGACTGTTTTTCTCTGTCTCCTTGCCAAGTTTTCAACCTCATTCATTCGTCCTTGCTAATGCTTGGGTTTACTGCTCCAGCACCCTACCCCTAATTCCCACCCATCCCTTCTTACTCTACATTTATACTTCCATAACACCAACCATAAATTCCTCAAAACAATACCACTGGTTCCCTCCAAAAAAAAATCTAGCAAAAGAATTACTCCCAATAGCAGCACCCACTCTAGTTTACCAGTCAAGACTTTCTCTAAAATTGTCCTACTCCTTGCCCCCTACAAGTATCACATTACATCCCTACAATCAACCCAGTACGCACCTAACATTTTTTAATCCTAACTTACAACAAAGATAAAAAAAGTTAAATAAGATGCCCCTAACTTGGATAATTTTACTATTTCTCCACACTCTATTAGCCTTTATTGTCAATTATCAAATCCACCTCCTTCAAATACTTAGGACTTTAACCAATCTTCACAAAGAATATCAACATCTACACCTAGCCTCTCTCTCCATAACACCCTATCTCTATAAACAAGCCACATCTGATTTATCTATAAATATCTCAAAACTATGTATCCAAATTAATGCTCAAATACCAAAGACCAAAACATAATTGGCCATAGTCTTTACTCTGCAAAATATCAATTCAAAAAATTAGCAGAGATATTCACCCCGACCCAGATCCCACTGTTCATAAAACCATAACTTCCAACCACAAAATAACCCAGCCACCTAATTGCTCTCAGCAAAAAAAAAAAAAAAACAAAAAAAAAAAAACAGAACCCAAACTCACTTTACCAGTTTACTAAACATGAACCTAAGAAGCATGTGCGATAATATCCATGACATACATGTCTACATTCCCACATACACTCCCTGATATAGTCATAGCTACTGAAACCTGGCTGAAAAAAAAAGCAAAGGATAATGAGATCACCCCCCACCCCCACGATACAATATACTCAGGCATGACAGACAAAACAAGAATGCAGGTGGTGTAGTAATCGTATACAAAAATTCCCTAATCACCACATTACTCCCACAGGAACTAGCCAAATCTAAAGGGGTCTGAATGGAGAGATAAGTCAGCAAGCAAACGAGAGTAGTATTGCTGAAATTCAATTCATCCTCAAGTCTTGGTGAGTACCTTCACAAGGTAGACCCTGTTTTTTCACAAAATCTCACCAAGATAACACTGATATATAGACTGTATTTATATAGCATATATCACTGACAGAAGTATGTTAAAAATTAAAAAAAAATAGCTGGGTGCACAAGACCCAGGATAAAAAAGTGCCCAATTCTGGTAGGCGGACTGGTGCCGAGACCAGAGAAAATGATAATGCAGAATCCTCAAAATACAGAAATATTCCTATAATGGGGCCAGGCCAGGCACAGTGCGAGGATGTCCCCCCTGTTGTAGAATGAAGTAACAGTCCACAAAAATCACAAAAACTGACAGGCCAAAGAAGAACCACAAAGACAATAGAGTATACTATCGAGGATAAGAAATTATGTACTGTTACTATTATGCAAAAAGCCCAGAATTTCTAGTCACATGATATACAAAAAGACTGAGAGAGAAATTAGAGGAAAGAAAAATACTTCCACAAGAAAAACTGTCAGAAGCTTCAAATAAAAATTTATGTTCATTAATACAACAGATTTGTGAAAAACAGTATATAGACCAAGAATTTTTGATCTGTTTGGAAAAGAAGCATCTGAGGAAACGTGAAAACAAACAACAAAAGCGAGAGATTTTTGAAAACTTTAAAAAAGAAATATGGACATGGGAAAGAGAGAGATTTGATATGGTGCAATATTTATGCAAAGGTAAAAGCCAAATTAATAAATATAAAGAAGACAGCCCCAAAGATATTCGAAGAGAAATACTGGCAGAGGCATCCAGATATGGAAAATTTCACAATAAAAATATATCACAAACCGGGACTGTAGAAAAGAAGACTAATAAAGTAGAGGTTAAAAACATAGAAGTTGAAGTTATGGAGTGCCTGTGAAGTGAATGATTTGGTGCTGAAGGTCTAATATAGATTACATCACAGCATGAGAGAACAAGTCCCCAAAGTACGGAGAAACAGATCAGGAAATATCTGAAGAAGAAATATGGACATGAGAAAGAAAAAGAGATTTAATATGGTATAATATATATGCAAAGGAGAAAGCAAAACTAATCAATAAAAAAAGAGAAGCACCAAAAAGATATTTGAAGAGAAATACAGGCAAATGAATCTGGACATGGAAAACTTTACAATAGAAAAAAATAAGAAGACAAAGAGGAAAAGTAGAAAAGGAGATTAGTAATGGAGAATTTAAAGAAACAGAAACTGAGGTTATGGAGTACTTGTGAAGTGAAGGATTCAGTGTAGAAAATTTAATTCAGAAAGCACCAGGACAGAGCAATGGACCTCCAAATTAAGGGGAATACAGTGAAAGAGGAAGCAATTGGTCAGATGCCATATGAAGATATTTTGGAGCCTTCCTCAATAAACCAGTATAAATGTTCACTTGAAGTTGGACAGCAAGGAAAGGAACAGGAAACTCTGACAGTCAATGTTGAGGAGTGGTAAGCCAGTGAGTTCTCATATGACACAGCAACGGATGGCAAAGGATGAAACTGAAGAGAATGTGCCACAGGAAGATGCTATAGAACTTTCTACAGAATGCCCACAGGAAATGGAAAACAAAAAAAATGCCCTTAGTTTAGAAGAAAATGAGCTAAGAGAAAAGTTGCTCGGTTTAACAGAGAAAGACATATTAAGATCAATGAAAGAAATAAACTGCAGAAGGTCAATACAACCCAAAACTTCAGAAGTTTATCAAAACAAATAACACAGTAATTAGGACTATTCATAGAGATCCATGCGATATAACAGAAGTAAACAGAATATATTATTGTGCAGCTAAATTAATAACTGATAAAGTTCTACCACAAGAACACAGGGTAGTGAGGGAAAGGAAGGGGAGAAATTGAATACCATCACGGAAGTATTGAATAGAGAAAACTATAAAGCAATTAAGACAAGTGTCACTGTTTGAACAGTACAGAAGAGGGAAAAGATCAACAAAAATACTTAGAAAGACAGATGTGATAATAGCAATGTGCAGTATTAGAACAGATCAGAATCTATAATGCACTATCGCAAATAAACTAAATATCAGCACAGGCAGAAAAACTCAGAAGATGCACAGATAAATACAAAGGAAAAACAAAATAAGCAATTTACTGATAACCCCAAAAAGTTCTAATAGACAATTGGGAAACAAGGTAATAGGAATTGAAAGACCACCAAAAAAGAAGAAACAGATATATTTGGAGAAGAATTTGTGGCGATACTGTGGAACATAAAGATGCTAAACGGATATAAGTAAAAGAATGAATAAGAAGTTTAAAGGTACATGATATGAAATGGGATGAAGTAACAGCCACAGAGACTAAAACAACGTTAAGAAAAGCCTCTACTTGGAAAACCCCAGACCCAGATGGTTTACTTAACTTCTGGTTAAAAGTATTAACATCTCCAACTAAAGTATTAACATCTTTGCATGACTAAGAAATATTTATATACACACCCCAAACAGACACCAACCTGGCTAACAACAGGAAAAACAATGCTCCTACTAAAGGGTGAACCTGCAAGCTACCCCTTATTATCCAATAACTTGCCTTCTGACAATATATAAACTATACTTTGGAATTGATGCTGGCAGAGTTTATAGTAATTTAGTAGAAAACTCAATTATGGCAATAGAACAAAAGGGCAATAACAGAAATCATATAGAACAAAGGATCATTTCTTGTTAAATTAATTCATAGTGGAGAACTAACTGTAAAAAGGGAAGAATGTAAGTATGGCATGGATTGACTACAGAAAAGCATTTGATATCCCACATTCATGGATAAATGTATAAGATGCACCCTACACTGATCAACTACATTACAGTGACAGACCACTTTGCAATTAAAACCAAAAAATCACGGCCAGCATTCCGGAGTGGAGAAATAAATATTTACTGTGGTCGCACAATCCAGATGACAGTGCCAAGCACAAATCCACAAAATTTTGATTTTTTGGTTTGAATTCCATTTGTGGCCATTTGCACTTTGTACCTGCGAAGCTTTGATTCACAGTACTTTGCAATTAAGTCATGATAAAGGACAAATTATTATCCCAGGGATAAAAATTCAAAGGGGGATATTCCAGGTGAACTGTCACCGCTGCTATTCTGTCTTGCCCTTAACCCATTAAACGGTCTACTTAACAGCTTAGGCCATGGCTATAATTTGGCTCCTAAAAAACAACAAAGTGCAAAGACTTCTCATCTTCTCTTTGTTGATGATTTAAAACTGTATAGCTCATCAGATGTGGAACTGAAAGCACAACTGCAAGCTGTCAAAAAATTTTCAGACAATATAAGAATGTCATTTGGTAATAAAACCGCGGTGGTACAGCGGTTGCGTTGTTGCCTCACACTAAGAGGTTCTCCCGTTCGATTCTCAGCTAGTGTGCGGGGAGTGCCTTCTGTGTGGAGTCTGCATGTCCTCCCCGTGGTCAAGCGGCCTCCGGAAGACATGTGTAAATGGTCGTGCCTTTGCTGAAGTTTGGGCATCGGGCTGGCAACTCGGCACCATAAAAATCTACTGCCAATCATTAGCGGACCGGAGTTCCGCTGTGGCGACCCCTTACCGGGAAAAGCCGAAAAGACAAACAACAACATAAGAATGTCATTTGGTCTTGATAAATGTGCAAAAGCAACCTTTAAAGCAGGACAACTGCAGCACCAAGAAAACATCAGTTTGGGACAAGAATGCAATATAAAAGAACTTGAATAAGAGGGAGTGTATAAATATTTAGAAATTGATGAAGGATCAACAATAAAACATGAACAAATGCAAATAAAACTTAATAAGGAATACTTTAGAAGACTTAAATTAATCCTAAAAACAATGTTGACATCTAGGTGCAAAATTCAAGCTATAAACCAATTTGCTCTTCCTGTCCTAACTTACAGTTTTGGAATGACTGACTGGCCCCAAAATTTGTTGGGCAGATTAGACGGGAAAACAAGAAGGATGCTTCATGCTCATCAAATGATTTATAAAAATCAGTGCATACCAAGATTATATATTTCCCATTCTGGAAGAATGGGCCCCGTTGAAACTGATTACATGTCTAGATTTGCAATCGTGGGACTGCACACACATCTGCTGACCTCAAGACCCAAAGTATAAGTTTTGAATCATGAGGAGAATAAATCTAAGATGACTTCTCTGCTTAATCTAGCAGAAGCATATCGGTGTCAAGCAGGAATAGAAATCAAACCAGAAGTAAAACATCAGGGAGCAAGTGACTGTGCAAAAAACAAAAGAAAGAATATAAGGTGAAGGACCAGATGAGAAGGCAAGAAATGTGGAAAATGCATTAATATAGTTGCAAGTATAGAAAACTTCTGGAAGAACCTCATATTGATCAGGATCAAATGCAGGAATGGTTAAGGAGAGGCAAATTCAAACTAAGACATGAAAGGTTATTACTGGCGGCCCAAGACAGTGGGCTACATACACATTGGTTTACAAAGTCCACTGAACATGTGGGAGAAACAGACAAATGTAGGTTTTGTAAAACAGAATTGCAAACAGTTGCACACCTCATTGCTGGCTGTAACATACTAAAGGCAGAAGGACTGTATAGTGAAAGGCATAACAATATGGTAAGACTGTTGCACTGGGGATTGTGCAAACATTACAGTAGTGAAGTGGCTGAAAAACACTGGAAACAGCCACAAAGCATCATGGAAAATGATGAAGTCTACTTCACATGGGATCACCCACTACCAACAGTTCAAAAGATAGATGCTAGAAAACCAGATATCGTGGTCCAAAAAAGAAGACAAAAGTAGCATTGATCACTGAAATCTCCACACCCAGTGACTACATTGTCTTGCAGAGTGAGAGAGAGAGAGAGAGGGGGGGGGGGGGGGAGTCATAAAATATCAGGATTTGCAGGCAGAAACGGGAGCAATGTGGGATAAAGATACACAAGCAATTCCAATATTAGTAGGAGCAATGGGTCTCATAAAAAAGAATCTACAATTGTATTTAGGTATGTTACCAATACATGTAAGCCTGTACGAATTGCAGAAGGAATAATTACTGGGCACACTATGGGTGCTGCCAAGAGCAATTCTTGCTGACATCAAAGATTGAAACAATACTAATTTCATGAACTTTAATCATACTTTGACTTAGGAATGGGGTCCACTTCCGTCATAGTATCTGGAGAAATTAAAGAAATGCACAAATGTAACAATGCTAAACTTCTAATAAAACTCTTAAAAATCAACAATAGGAAAACTATCTGTTTAACAGCAATTTATATACCACAAGGGAATAACAAATAACATTAATACTGTTGAAAACATCCTGTACTGGATATACCAACAAATTAACCATGAAACTATAACACTTAAATATAGATTGGCAACTCATAAATTCACTACCCCCACTGAATCCATAAACATATACAACTTCAAACAATTAAAAACCACACCCACTTGAATCAATAAAACTTCAGGGGACACTCAACATTAGACTGGATTCATACAAACAAATAAGAAAACTGACAAAAAAAGGCTACCTCTCAGATAGCATAAGTGATCACATATCAACGTATGCCATTAGAACTCACCATAACCTAGATAAACATTTTCTACAATCAAATATTAAATACAACCAATTTTAGCAAAGATTTTTCAATAAAACACTAAAACATAACTGGAATGTACTTAGAACAATGCCACTAGATACTTCTGTAGAACACTTTCATAACATATTCTTACAGACTTTAAATAATCTAGCACCAGTGTGTAATAAAAGAGTAAAGTCCAATCCTGCACCATGGCTAACAAAAGAAAAAAAAAAAACTCATGATAAAAAAGGGATAAAGCCTGGAAGAATTGGTATAAAATAGAACTCAACATGCCTCCAGCAATTTAGACAGATTAGAAACCTTGCAAAACTCCATGTCGGACAGGACAAGCAAAAATATTATACCAACCTACAAGACAATCATCAAAACAACCCCAAACCTTTTGGTCATCACTAAATAAACTACTCCACCCTGGGAAGACCACCACCACTCCCTCTCCAAAAACAGACAATACTACAGGCTCTATCCCACTTTATACAATCAATATCATCTCTCTTAGACACCAATACATCTGCACCCTTCACTGGACCCCTGTCCATCCAAAACCACCCACAACTCTTCAGTTTTGGTCCAGTACCCACCTCTTTGTTAACGAAGTTGTTTCTTACACTAAAAACTACTTCCATAGCTGTAGACCAACTACCATCAGACTACCTAAAAATGGCCACAGAAGTCCGAGCCTTCCCTGTGTCCATACTAATTAATAGGTTCAGAGCAGGAAGATACATCCCATCACTGTGGAAAATAATCCTACTGCTCTACTACATTTTACCAGTATAACAAACCAACACAGAAACAAACAATGGTCTGCTTGTGCCCACCATGTTCTTAGACTTATCAAAGGCATCTGATAATGTCTCGCACCAGCAGCTACTCATTCAACTCTCCTCTAGAGCACTTTCAAAATACTCCTTGTGCTTTCTTAGTTACCTATCTGGAATGCAACAAGCTGTTAAATGGCAACATTCTTTCAACCAGTTACTACAGGTGTCCCTCAGGGCTCAATCCTAGCTTCTCTCCTATTTAATACATTTATTAACCTCCATACCACCACTCACCATGCTAGTATCGCTCAATCTGTAGACAACTTAACATTAATATGTGCAGCCTCAACAATAAATGCGCTCCAACACATTACCCAGAAATCTTTCCCCTCTGTAGTAACCTGGCTCAAACAGTCAAACCTGCTACTCAACCCCAAGAAAACTAAGTAAATGCTTTTTACCTCAAAAAGTTGCCAAAATGAAAAGCAATCTTTTACAATAAAGTCAGCAAATAATACTGTCATTGAAACTGTAACTCACAGTAAATTTGTAGGCATTACAACAGATGACAGTCTCAAATATGAACAGCATATACTGCACAGCATTAAATTTACACACAATAAACTAGGCTCCCTTTATAGGATAAATGGATACCTTACAGATACTGCAAGAAAAACTCTAGCCACCGCCTTCCTATTCCCAACTCTCTTTATATGCCGCTCCTGTTCTAACAAACTTAAACACTCGAAGAAAGAAAGAAACTTGCCTCCTGCTACAATACAATAGGTACATTTGCCATAAATCTCCCTCATAGCAGCCACAACTGTCATTGCTTAAAGCAATTAAACTGGTTTGAACCACACAGCTATCCAATGTATTCACAACTAACTACAGCACACAAACTGTTTCATCATCCATAAAAAATGCCCTGCATTACAAAATGTATTACTGCCCTCCTGTCCAGAAAGGGACCTCCACTCTAGTAACAAATTCTTACTACTCACAAAAGTCAAATAATGTTGCAGGAGACTTGGTCAACTTCAATACGTTGTTAAACTCTGGAACTGTATCCCCATACAAATAAAACTCTTCGACAACTAGGGTCAATAACTCAATTATCAACTTTATCCTGTTATGTGTAAGTTCTAATGACGTTAGAAGTGTCTTTACCGCCTGTAAACCATAACCATTATTAATCACAGTGAACAGATTGCTGACATCCAAGGTGACCATTAAATAGTCCCCTGTCAAATCCTCCTGTTTAATGTCACCAATTAACGTAAGAAAATGTCCTGTATCCATTAAGATATGATCCATAGACTAACCAGATGTTGAAGGTTAGAATTCTCCAGCACTTGTCTAATATTAAGAATGCAGATGAACGTAATGCCTTATATAGGCATGTTAAAGAATACCCTTCGCATAGGTTTACTTTTAGAGTTATTGTCAATTTGAATTTGACCCATAGGGGAGGGGATATCAAGTTGAACACTGAGCTGGCTGAATCAAAATGGATCCTGGAATTAACAGCACATAGGGATCCAGGGCTAAATGATGTTGTTCCCCTTAAGCCCACACTTTGTAAAAGGCGGGTTTTTTACTGAATTTGATTGGGCAAGGTGTTTTTACTGAATTTGATTGGGCAAGGTGTCTTATAAAAGTAGTATTCAGATGTGGTGATTTTATCTGATGAAGGGTAATAGCCCGAAAGCGCTCATTTTGCATTGTTCTGTTTTTTAACAATAAATTATTTTTATACAACAAGCAGTATCCAGCTTCGTTACTTCGGCTTACTTTAGTTATGGTATTATTCATACAAATGTTAGTTGACCTCTTGAATCTTTGTCAGGTGTGATGTCCAACATACAGCCCAGCTTCCACAGCTTTGCACCAGTCACCATTCCTCTTGAGCAGGCTGATGTCTCCCTACCAAAGACGTTAGCATGTCCTGGGTATAAAACTGGCAGAACATGCCATCTTCAGTTCTTTATTAATGTACTTCTTACTGCATAAAATCATTTATTAGTCTGATACTTTAGTTATCGACAGATAAATTCCATGTTTTGAGCCTGTTATTGTTTTGTTTTTTGATGGCCGTTTTTTTTTTTTTTTTTTTTTTATTTGGTACTGATGAAGTCACAAATGTCAGTAGACATCAATATTATGTCCTCAATAGATGCCTGTGTGTGGATGCTAAATGATCTCCTAGGACCCCTCCCATGATGCATTCTTCATGTGGTTACAAAAAAGCTATACAAAGATTATAGCAAGTTTCCCAACACAAGCAAAAGTGTACTCCTGAGAGTACTTAACCCATGGAGGTACTTGCACAGCCCTTGGCACCAGTGTTTGTTACTGCCCAGACTCCAGATCTCCTTTAGAGCCTCCCACACATTGTTACTTGGTGCCCTCTTGGATCAGAAGCACAGTAGTTGTGGTCAGTTAGTTCCCAGGCATCTATCTGTAGTGCACAATCCATGATCATGTCAGGCCAAGAGAAGGAAATATCCTTTTGGAGCGACTATGACAGGATGCTCAAATTTATTAGGCAGAGGTACAAAACCCTTGGCCTCTTGTTCTGCCTTCCAAGACCATGCCACCTGCCATACTGCAGGACTCCAGAGTCTGTGAATCAGTAACTCACCTTCCTGCAGTACTTGCCACCACCTGTTAGACACAGTAATAGTAATTTATGGCCTATTTCCTCCCACGTTCTCTTTCAAGACTGGAAGAAGTTTTAAGAATACATTGACTATTGTGGATTAACCCCCTTGTCTGGAGTGGCTCTTCCTCTTAAATAAATGAGGTAACTTAAGACATCAGATTTCTTAGACAAGGGGTAGGGGGATGTTGCCTATAGGTCCCAGATGCCCTCCCTGTTAGGGTGTGACATGATGAGGGCACTTTGTCCGGTGATCATCACCTGAGACTATCTTACTTAAGATGGACACTTTCACTGAAGATGAATACTTCAGATGGGAAGCTGAAGAGGTCTTCACTAGTCAAGAGATTATGTCTGGACCTTTAGGGTCTGAACTCACAAAAGCCACTAGTAATTCTTGCAAACTTTGAGGCCTTTGAAGTTGCCTTTAAGAGTGACTCTCTGGAACCAGACTCACAAAACCATGTACTAAGGAAGCCTTTCTGGAAAATGCTGGAGCCCCACAAGCACTTGTACAAGAATACCTAGCACATCCCATAGTGGTGCACATGATTGCTACAGTGGACTCTAATGTGGTTGCAGCCCAGAATATTCTTTCCTAGTCCAATATAAGTAAGGTAAATTACTAATTTATGAAGGTTTACACATCTGCAACTCTGGCCATCAGGGCACTGAATTATAAGGCAAACATAACTTCAGACAAATTCCTTTATCATTTGGTGGAGATGATTAAGGATGTGCTGGATGCATCTCAAAAGACAACAGTTGCCAAACTTGCACAAACTACATTACATGTCGGAAGATATGCCTGTAAGTGTGAGCAGAATGCTGTGCATCAGTCAGGGCTGCAGTAGCAGAGTAATATATTTACAGCCTTGTCTGGATGAGGTGACAGTCCCTGCAAGAAGATTTAAAGGCGAGTTTCTTAATGCAGCCTTAGGCAAGGAAATGTTCTCAAGACCCCCATCTCAAGAGGTATTTTGGATACTGGAGGAAGACGTTAAGATAATGAGTCTGTGAAACAGCTGTGCCATCCTCTAACACCTCAACAATGGATAGATAAAACTATCCCTCCAAACATTGGTCATTCTGCTGTTTCCAGACTGAGGAGAAGCAAGACAAGGACAGGAGGTTATTTCTGAAGAAAGTGTTAAGGAAATCAAAAAGGGAAGTCTATTGGACCTTTGTGACTGTGTCCTTTTCCTCCACAACTCCACCCCTGTCCTTGGCCCACCCTCAGTACCCCACCAAGATTTGAAGCCACCTAACTCTTATAAAATGCTGGCTAGCCATTACAGAAGGGTGAGGGTTGCTGTAGATTATAATCAGAATGTTAAAAAACACCATTGTTGTTGGCGACTCTTGTTGTAGAGAAAGCATTTGACAGAGTAAGTTGGGATTTTATGAGTAGGGCAATGGAAGTATTTGCACTCCCTGACAAAACAATAAGGTGAATCAGGAGGATAAGTGAGGGAATGAGGTAAAAATTAAAGTGTGTGTGTGTGTGTGGGGGGGGGGGGGTCCCATCTGATAAGTTCATTTGAACAGAGAAACCAGGAATTAGTGTATTTTCCCCCTTTGTTATTTGCTTTATATTTGGAACCCTCAGCAAAGAAAATAAGGGACTCAGAAATTCAAGGATATAATTGGTATGGCAATCAGGAAAAGTTAGTTTTATTTGCAGACATTATTCTGTACCTAATAAAAACAGAAAAGGACATTTCAGTGCTGTGGAATATTCTGAGACAGTTTCAAGTCTTTGCAAGATTCAAATTTACTGAAGGTAAAACAAACAAAGGCAACAGGTGTAAACTATGTACCCATTGGTTCAACAATATCCCTATTTAAGGGGGCACCATAAAATGGAGTATTTAGGAGTATGGGTTAAAAAATTATTATGTTACGGCAGCTAAGGATATGTGGGGAGAAACTAAACAAAAGATAATACAAGAAATTTAGAAATTGGAAGCTCTTTTTATGGATAAGTATAGCTAGACACAAACAGAGAAAATGTTTTAAGTCCCTTTAGTTTTATACACAGGTCAGGCATATTTTTTAAAAACCAGAGCAGAAGTTGTAGAGAGCAATTAATAAAGAGTTGAAAGATTTTGTCTCATACGGGAGGAGGGCAAGAGTCCAGTGAGATAATGTGATCTTTTCCAATAAAACGAGGTGATTTGGAATTACCTGATTTGAAGGGTTATTTCAGAGCCACACAGTTAAGGTGCCCATAAATAGCACAAGCACAAAGCTATAATTCAAAGTGGAAAGGAATGATGATGAACTGGGGGAAGCTCAAGAAATAAGCAGAGTCTGGGATTTTGGATGTAGATCCTTAAGGAGAAAAACGATAACCATGCAGAATATTACATTCAGAAAATATTATAAGAACTAAGCTAACATAGGAATGGAGAAAGGAGATTCTCCTGATAGGGATGACTATAATTAGGGGTACACATAATATCCAAGAGGGGGCTGGAATTTACTGGAAAAAATGGCAAAGGAACCAAGGTATTGAGAGCAAATAATTAGACAGGGAAAGGTAAAAAAACGGGGAAGAGGCCTCCCCTATTAAGGACTAATATCCAAGTACAGGCAAAGAGAAATGAATAGGGGGATTCTAAGTGAAAGACCAGCACTGGTAGAGTTTTAGTAGAATCTAGAACAGAAGCTGATGTTACAAAATTAATAATTAATAGGGCATATAAAATACTGCATAATTTCAGGAATCGATCAGAGGAGGATAGAAAGGATTGGGAAGAGAGACAGGATAAGCAATTCACAAAGAAACACCTTGAGGATACATGTATGGCTCTCTAATATGTGACAAAGTCTAGAAGATTTAGAATCTTTGCTTGGAAGTGTTTGCATAGGTATTTTTATACCCCAAGCGCACACAAAAGATTTTTTTTCCTCAGGTAGACTGCAAATGTTGGAGGTGTGATGGGGGAAGAAACCGGTAATTGGGAACATATTTTTTGATAATGTAATGAATTGTCAGACTTTAAACATTCCCTAAATACTACTCTGTCAGAAATACTGGGTGAGCAAATTGGTGTAACTAAGGAAATTATTGTTTTTTTTTTTTTTTTTGAGCTGTGACACTATGTCTACGTAATTCCAATTCTGTAAAGCCTCGTTGAGTTCAATTCTGGTGGGTGCCAAAAAGCAATTATTAGAAAATGGAAATCAAAGTCTAAAAACAATATTAGAAGTAGTGAATTTAGTAAGAGAAATAAAAGAACTGGAAGTAGGAGCAAATTACATACAAAAATTGTGGGAACAACACATGCAGAATAATGTTTTGGAGGAGGAATGCGGTTTAAGGGAAGGTAGGAAATTAATAAGCTATTTAATGTCTGACTGACAATGGCTGTATAGAAGATTAAAGGTGATGTACGACATTTGCAACTGAAAATGTCAACAGGGTTTTTCATTTATATAAATGTGTGACTATGTCATAAGGGATAATTACAAAAATGTTTTTGTTTTTTTTTTTAAACAAGAAAAACCAAGATATTATTTCTTTGGAAAACAATAAATAAAAGTCACGATTTTACTTTGTGACTTTTTCCAAGACACAAAATGCAGTCCATCTGGAAGTCCTTGTATGGGATCCATCTGCTAATTTCCCCTGACAAACATAAGAAAAACACAACTATACTTTTGTAATAAAAATAAAGGAAGATCCCAAAGGATTACTTATCTGCCCACAAAGTACACATATCTTGGCAATGGTACAGTATAGGTTAAATGTTATGTTGTAATTTTTTTTAAACAAGCTACTCTGTTAAAAATGTATTTTACTTCTCTCTTTCTGTCAAAAACATGCCCCTTTTTTAGCTTGCAACTAGGTATCCACATATCTCTGTGTCATCTGCAGCTTGCTAATGTGTGCAAGACACTGCACCCTTCTGATCTCACATGTAACATACTTCTCTTGAACTTCTGTTCCGAACAATTAGAAGCAACAAAAAATCAGATGCTTGGTTTACTACAGTGTTTTATTAGATGCCACTTACAATTTAAATATGATTTAAACCACAATCTCACCTATATTATTAAATCATTTCCTTTAACAGCAATTTTGAGCTGGGAAGCTGGTCTTTTACGGCTTTGTTCCTCAAAAGGCACTCTTGTAAGGTCTGCATTACTTTATTTTTGATGTGCATTAGTCAAGATTCCTCCAGTATAAAGTGTACGCTCCGGGTCTGCACAGTACTTTCAGTTATCCAACATATTTTTCACATTCTCTTTTTTCCAATAAGTCAGAATTTAAATATAGTACTCACATTTTCTACTTAACATATTACTTTTGATTTACCAATAAGATGATAATTTTTTTATGACCATTACTAATGTCTTGTTACTTTTTAAAGGGATATGTTGTGCTGCATCCCCTCCCCATGTGCCTGCCGGTTCCATCTGTATTTAATTTAGGACACTCTGATTGTAGTTAGTATATACCAACCTCATCTTTTCTGCAGCTTTTGACCTGGTATAAAAAATTAAATCTCACCAGTACATGTTTCCTACATTATAGAACCATGTTGAAAGTCTGCACTTATAAACAAATCAAATGCTAAAGGAGCAGATCGATAGCAGGCTGTGGTTCAGGAAGGATGGTCAACCTTAGTTTCTGTCTAGAAGTTCCAATGTTTTCATACCAAATCCCTTCAAATATATGAAATAAGTCAAATCAGCATTCCTTTAAAGAAGCTTTATTTGGGTTAGCATAAAGGGTCACATATTTATAAGCAACTTACTGTGTGCAATAGATCTCCTTCTCACTGATGCACCTGCTGGTTCATTGAGTTTTGCTTCAAGGCATTTCAATTGTTATCAGTACAGTTTAAAACTTAACCTCATTCTGTTCTTAACTCTGAATACATTACTATCTGGTACACATTTACAGCTTATTTCTTTTCTACGTATAAAATGAAAGTCCTATAATAAGAAGTTATGTACCTACCATAACGTTCCATGTTAGTTGTCTTCTCTCGCCTTCTTTCTTGCTTGATGGGTTCGGAGCCGATCCCTCGGCTCCGACTCGGCACTTGCTTTAGCTCGAGAACTCCTTTTACCAGCTCGAGGCAGCCCCATATCCCATGATGCAAGGCAGGAAGTACCCAGATCTCGTTTGTTGACAAAAGGGCAATAACACCAAGCATAAACAAAACTTCCCAAAGGAAGAAGAAACTTACAGATGGAAAAAGGACCAGGTCTGAATGGTCTTAGCATAATAGTTTCTTATACAAGGTCTGTCCAGGCCAGGGGGAAGGAGGGAGGGTCGCAAGAAAGAAGGCGAGAAGACAACTAACATGGAACGTTATGGTAGGTACATAACTTCTTAATGTTAAGTTGTCAATCTCGCCTTCATTCTTGCTTGATGGGACCGTCCTAGCACCTCTATCCTGGGTGGCTCAATGGAACAAACTCTTGAGGACTGTAGAGCCAAAACTGGCTCTGTCCCTGGAGGCCAAGTCCAATTTGTAATGGGAAACAAAAGTGTGAGGAGTGGCCCAAGTGGCCGCTGCACAAATAGTATCCAAAGGCAGTCTAGCTTGAAAAGCTGTAGAAGTAGCTAAACTCCTAGTTGAATGTGCTTTAGGTTTTGAGCACAGTTGTTTTCCCCTGATCGTATAAATTTCAGTGATGACCGAAGAAAGCCATCTGGACAAAGTCACTTTAGAAACAGGAAGGCCTTTTTTATTATCCGCATAGGAAACAAAAAGTTGATCAGATTTTCTAAATTTTTTTGTTCTGTCCAAATAATATCTGAGCTGACGGTGGACGTCAAGATAATGTAGCTTTCTTCAGCTCTATCTGAATAGTTAGGAAAGAATACGGGAGATCAATGGATTGATTCAGATTGTTTTTGAAGCGACCTTAGGTAAAAAGGATGGATTAGTTCTCAAAGATACTCTGTCTTTGTGAAAAATCAAATAGGGGGGTCGAACTGAAAGAGCATGCAGTTCCGACACCCTCCTGGCAGATGTAATAGCCACTAGGAATAAAGTTTTCCAAGAAAGATATTTCAAGGAACAAGAAACAGCTGGCTCGAAGGGGAATGATGTCAGCACCAAATTTAGATCCCACTGAGGAGGAGGATTCCTGATTGGAGGTTTTAGTAGGAAAATTCCTTTCAAGAAGGCCCTGCAGAGTCTATGGGACATAATATTATGATCTGCTATCCCGACATGAAAATTAGAAATAGCAGCCAACTGAACTCTGACTGTTGAAGAAGAGGAGCCTGCATTAAAAATCTCTGCTAAGAAGTCCAGAACTGCCTGAACAGGGGCAGTGAAAGGATCAATATTTTGGGCCTTAGCCCAATAAGAGAAACGTTCCATTTGCTTGTGTAAATCCTCCTGGTAGAGGATTTTAGTGAAGCTACTATGATATCTCTAACTGGGTTAGAGATCAAAGGAAGCCTGGCTAAGGAAGGAAGTGGAGCAACCATGCTGTGAGGTTGAGAGAAGGAATTGACCTGTGCAGCTGACCGGATTGGTGAATCAGTAGATCTGGCACTGGGTCCAGATGCCACGGCTGCACCAACAGGTGACGATGGAGGAACGGGAACCAAACTTGTCGAGGCCAGTAAGGGGCAATGAGAATCAATTTGGCTCTCAAAACGGTAGCTTTCTGGATCACCTGAGGGATCAGAGGAAATGGAGGGAAGGCATAAAGAAGTCCCTGGGGCCAATCCTGGGTCAGAGCGTCTCTGGCGGGACGGCCTGATAGAGGGAAGAGGCTGAAAAAGTCTGGACATTTGCTGTTTTGGGGAGTAGCAAAAAGATCGCAACATGGACGACCCCATTCCAGAAAAATCTCTTCCGCTATAGATTGCTTGAGAGACCACTCGTGAGGCATGAGGATAGCTCTGCTCAATCTGTCCGCTATAATGTTGGTTTTCCCAGGGATATGCGTTGCTACCAGAAACCGATGAGAGGAGATCGCCCATTGCCAAAGTCTGAGCGCTTCGACACAAGGGGTAGGACTTGGTTCCGCCCTGTTTGTTGATATACCAAACTACAGACATGTTGTCTGTGTGGACTGCAATTGTCCCTACGGGAAGAAAGTCGTTGAGGGCTTGCAACGTTAAAAGCACTGCTCTCATCTCCAGGACATTTATGTGCAGATGGTACTCGAGCGGTTGCCACGCCCCATGAACCATCCTGCCCTGATAATGACCCCCACCCGATCAGGGAGGCATCCGTGGTGACAGTGGCTATCGGGGACGGGGGTACAAAGCACCTGCCTTGGTGAACCTGAGACGATGTGATCCACCAAGCAAGATGTTGTTTGCATGTCTGTGTCACCAGAATCTGGTGATGCATTGGGAGTTGCTGGTATGACCACTGTGTGAACAGCATCCACTGAAGGAGGCGCATGTAGAATCGAGCCAGGGGAAGAAGAGTAATGGCTGCAGCCATGAGACCTAATACCTTTAGAACCATTCTGGCCTGTACTTTCTTGCTGGCCAGAATGATCCTGACATGAGTCTGAATGTCTGAAACTCTTTGTTCTGTAAGGGTAGCTGACATCCGAACAGTGTCTAAGTTTGCGCCTATGAAGGTAATAGACTGGCAGGGCGATAAGGATGACTTTTCGAAGTTGATTGAGATGCCTAAATGAGAACAAAGGTCTATTGTGTAATCCCTGGCTTGTATAAGCTGATGCCTGGTGGTGGCTGACAGGAGCCAGTCGTCGAGATACGGAAACACCTGGAATCCTTGACGTCTCAGGTGAGCCGTGACCACTGCCATGCATTTGGTGAACACTCTGGGGGCTGTAGTGAGACCAAAGGGCAGGGCTCTGAACTGGAAATGACTGGACCCCAGCCGGCGGAGAAATCTCCTGGAGCGTCTGTGAATTTTGATGTGATAGTACGCATCCTGAAGATCTATTGAGCACATCCAGTTGTCCTTCTGTAAGAAGGGCAGAATTGACTGAAGAGTGACCATTCGAATCTTGTCTTCCTGACAGACTTGTTGAGTCTGCTGAGATCCAATATTGGTCTCCAGTCTCCCGTCTTTTTGGGGACCAAAAGAACCTTGAGTAGATTCCGGGCTCTGAATGGTCTATTGTAACTGGCTGAATGGCTCTTTTTTGCAGTAGTTTTGCGATTTCTGACTCTGCAATGTCCCTTAGACCGGGTGGTACATCTGGAAGGGAACTTGAGGGAAGGGACTTTCCTCGAAAGGAATTATGTAACCCTTGGATATGATCGACTGTACCCATCTGTCTTGAGTGAGGGAATGCCAGGCTTCTGGGTACAGTGATAATCTTCCCCCGACTGCCTCCAAGGAGGGACAGCCGGGCAACACCTCAGGGATGCTGAAAGGGCTTCTCAGGAAGAGACTCCCTGTTGCCCTGGTTCTTCGGACCCCCTCTGCCTCTAGAGCGTCTGTTGTTGTTACCCCCTCTGCCTCTAGGGGTAAACTGACCACGTGAATCCGGCGTGACTCCTTGGGATTTACGGAACCACATCTTCCCACCCTTCTGTCCTTTGGGATAAGGCCTAGAAGGGGTGGAAAACGGACTCCAACAGCAGAAAGAGTCTTGCCGTCCTGCTCACACCTGGTCAAGGTTTCCTTCACCTGAGGGCCAAACAAAGCTGACCCATCAAAGGGAGAATTTGTGAAGGACGCCTTAAAGGGATCCGTAAAATCACATAGCCGCATCCAGGCTTGGCGTCTAAGAGCCACACCTGTGCCTGCGGCTCTACTCGCTCCATCAGCAGCATAAGATATTAGCCGCATGGAGGAGTTAGCAATGGAATTGAGGGTTCCTAGCTGCGAAGCAATCTTTTCTTGGGCCCCTGCAGCTGTAGGATCCTGAACTACTTCTCCCAGCTCCTTCAGGATATCTCTCTGGAGTCTGGTGAAGTGACAAAGATAATTCAGCGAACGCATAGCAAAGGTCGCTGAGGAAAACATCCGCTTGCCGTACCTATCCATGGTCCTAGAGTCCTTATTAGGAGGATGGACGGGCACAGAAGGATCTGCAAGTTCCTTTTGGTGGCCGCAGCCACCACCATGGCATCAGCGGGGACACCCTTGGTAAGGAATTGTTTGTCACTAGGGGCAGTTATAAATTTAGAAGGCCTCCTAGGGACTGGCTCTACAGAGTCAGGAGCTGTCCACGCCTTCGAGCAATAACCTGCATAAGGGGTCGAAGGGCGGAGACACCCAGGAGGTGGAGGGCCGAGATCCAAACGCCTCTAGGTATACTGACTCATCCTCAGAGGGATTGTTGCTGGGCCAGTTTCCCCTCTGTTTCAGAAGTTCTAGGATGTCTGAGAAGGAGACATCCTCAGAGGGGATCTAGGGGATCCCTCTGACTCATCAAAGTCAGTATCCGAGTGACAGACTCGCGGGAGTCTACATGCTTCCTCTTACAAGTCCTCTTCCTAGGAGGATCTCCCGAAACATCAGGAGAATCCTCGGAAGAGGGGGAAATTCCCAATGGGGAAACCTGAGGCGGAGGATCTCTGGGTCCTGTAGCAAGAGAAGTGGCAGAGATGTCAACAGGTACAATAGAGGGAGGAGCTACGGGAAGAGACTGCTGACTGATACTAGTGGCCAGTACACTCTTCATCACCTCGAATGCTCCCCTCCCAGGCAGGTCCGAGAGGCCCCGCTCCGAAGAGCTAGGAACTCCAGGGGCCACCGAAAGGGAAGTCTCCGAGGCAGATGTCGGAGCCGAGCTCACCAAGGCCGAGGCTCCAAGGGGAAGAGCGGGTTCGGACAAGGGTCCGATGCCACTCACCCCCTCGGAGGAGACCATGGAAGCCCGACCACCGAATCCCTCTAAGGAAGAGGAGATAAGAATAGGGGCTGAAGGAACAGAAGGGGGTATCCGTCCTCCAGCCATAGCAGTAACCAAGCCCGAAGACTCCAACTCCAAGCTCTGGGGTAGAGTTGAAGGAGGAACTGTAACGAGGTGTGGACCAACAGTCGTCTGCTGAGACGGACCGTGTAGCATTTGGGCCAGTACCTGTGACTTGAGCAATCTACTGACCACTCTCTCTAGGTCATGATCTGACAACCTGGATGACCTTGAAGATCGGCTCCGATGGCTCCGCTCCGATAGAAGAGGCGAGGCCGGAGCCGAAAGTATCGGCTCCAAGGAAGGAGACCTCGACCTCTTCCTGGAATGGGCCATCGGAGCCGATATTACTGATCCTGTCGGCACCGATTTCTCGGAGCCGGCAGAACGTCTCGATGTATCGGCTCCAGCCGGACCCGATACACCCACCAAAGTAGCGGTGTGGGAGCCGAGCGGACCCGACACCGATGCCTGTGCCACATGGGTGTCGGAGCCGATCGGAGCCGACACCGATGCCCGCGTGGGTGTCGGAGCCGGTTGGAACCGACACCACAGTGGTCAGCAGATTCGGCACCGATAGCCATCGGCGCCGAAAGCTTAGTGGATCAGAATCGGCTCCAGCCGAGCCGATCTCGACTCTATACGAGTCGGAGCCGAGGCCACAGGCTTAGAAACAGAAGCCTGGGTCTTGGCAGATTTAGTTGATTTTGAGGGGCCGACTTAGCCGGAGAGCCCTCCGGCTTAAGAAGACCCCTGAGAATCAACTTATTCCGTCTCCTGCAGGACTCTCTGGCTGAAGGAGTGACAAATAGCACAGGAGTCCTGCAGGTGAAGAGGGCCCAAACAGTACAGGCAAGAAGTGTGACCGTCTGTCAGAGACATCTTCTGACAGCACGAGTCACACTTCTTAAAACCTGAAACCCTCTCTTTAGACATGGTGCCTTAACACAACACACACACACCAGTCCAAGTAAATTAAACTAATACCAAAAGGTATTTAGTAAAAAACACCAACACACACACCCTAACAGGGGGGGGATGGGATAGGGAAACTAACTGACTAAAAAAAAATTAAAAGAGACAGGGAATTCTGTCAGAAAAAGTTAAATTTAAAGTTAAACTATCAAAACAAATTAGTTTTTAACTAAAAAGGGGCTTAAAAGTCACAAATGTGAATTACTTACCAGGAGCTGGTAAAGAGAAGACCTCCCAAGCGAAGCGGCAAACGAGATCTGGGTACTTCCTGCCTTGCATCATGGGATATGGGGCTGCCTCGAGCTGGTAAAAGGAGTTCTCGAGCTAAAGCAAGTGCCGAGTCGGAGCCGAGGGATCGGCTCCGAACCCATCAAGCAAGAATGAAGGCGAGATTGACAACTTAACATACACATTTTTCACATAAATTTCACAGTAGAGATAACCTTACTGTGCATTCTTTCTCGTGCCCACCATATGCACTTGCAGGTTTATGTAGTTTTCGTTCAGGTAAAGATGACTGCTGTTTGTAAATATTAGTCTCAGCTGATTTTGCAGCTGTAGGTTACAGATATAAGGTTGGATTCAATAAACCATAAAACCAGGTTAACACTGTGGTATGCTAAGTAGTGCATAAGCAGACAAATTATATGTTAATCAACCAATCCAAGATAGTAGAACTATTCAGCAAGCTATAAAACAACCATTTGCTCTGTACTCCAAATCCTACTGGAAAGAAAGAAAGAAAGAATGTTAGGGGCTGCTGCTGCTCTTGTTCATATGTATGTGCAACAGGCTCAAGTTTATACTGCTGCTATTGCTTATAGACCTCAGGCAAGGAGGAGAAGGGTATTTAGACCCCATTTAACTTTTCATGGTCTGCATGAATTGGAAATAGTAGAGTGCTACAGGGAATATAAAGATGCACTCCAGTAACACTGCAATCTCTGACATCCTCACCTGACACCAAGTGAAAACCAAAGGGAACTAATACCTGTGGAGATCACGGTATATGAAGCACTTAAAATTTTAGCAAAAGGAATCTTTCAGAGACCCACGGGGGATATTCTGTGGTGTTAAAGGCATCAGCATCCAGGATTCTACACCAATTCCTGAATGCTATGCTACAGCATGCCAGTTGCTGCCCCCCCCCCTCTCTCTATACATATATATATATATATATATATATATATATATATATATATATATATATATATATATATATATATACATATATATATATATATATATATATATATATATATATACACACACATATATATACATATATATATATATATATATATACACATATATATACATATATATATATATATATATATATATACACATATATATACATATATATACATATACATATATATACATATATATATATACATATATATATATATATTTTTTTTTTATTTTATTTTTACATTTGATGACCGGGAAAGTCCGACTGGACACAAGTCCATTTTCAGCGGAGGCCCAGGGAGAAAAGCTCCATATATAAAACAAACAAAAACAGTAGTACATTCCCATACAATCATATTGGAACATATTTAACATTTTTACATAGATGAAGTATATGTGTAAAGAAGTTATACTCACCATAACATTCCATCTGAGTAGTTGTACTTCATTTGTCTTCAACTTGTGGGTCTTTGATCCATATCGGATCTGACACGGCTGCATTTTTCCAGCTATGGATCCAAGCTCCAGACTCCTCTCCTTACCCATAATGCCTCCAGCTCCCTTCTCCCTTCAGATAGAGTTTGTTGCCTAAGAGGTATCATACACCCGACCCAATATCACCTTATCATAAGAATCTCCATGATCCTCCGAGGTCTGGACAGAGTCAAAGGCCACACACTGTATGTAAAGCTAAATGCAGACTGCATTTAACTTAGGCCACACACTGTATGCAAAGCTAAATGCAGACTGCATCCATGACAAGGTCAGGGGGGAGGAGGCGGGGGGGGGGGTGTTGAAGACAAATGAAGTACAACTACTCAAATGGAATGTTATGGTGAGTACATAACTTCTTTATCTGAAGTAGTTTACATCATTTGGTCTTCAACCTGTGGGAGAGTCCCCAGCTACCATAGATTCCTGGGTGGCCCTCATGGAAGGATATTCCGGAGCACTGCAGAGCCAAAGGATGCTCTGTTCCTAGACACAATGTCCAGACTGTAATGAGAAATGAAGGTATGAGATGAAGACGACATAGCTGCCAAGCAGATATCATCCAGAGACACCCTAGACCAAAAGGCAGCTGATGTAGCCATAGATTGGGTGGAATGTGCCTTCACTTGTCCTGGCAGGGACCTACCTTTCACAGCACAGGCTTGAGCAATGCATAAAGAAATCCAGCGAGCAACTGTTACCTTGGAAACTGGCTTGCTTAAAAAAAGGTTTAGCAGAAGACACAAATAGTTGGTCAGACTTACGAAAGGGTTTCGTCCTATGTAAATAAAATCTCATTCATCTATGAACATCAAGCAGATGCAACATGTACTCCCCTTTGTTCTAGAAGTTGGGGAAAAATCTTTTAAATTTAGTCTGATTAATACTGGCTTCTGAGGCCACCTTAGGAAGAAAAGATGGATTAAGTATGCAGCAACACTATCTTTGTGAAAGATCATGTAAGGCACTTTAACAGAAAGAGCCTGAAGCTTTGACACTGTTCTGCCTGAGGTAATGGCCACCAAGAAAGCAGTTTTCCAGGTCAAAAACTGCAAATCAACTGATGCTGCAGGTTTGAAGGGTGCAGAAACCAATGCCTGTAACACTAAATTAAGATCCCATGAATGCGTAGAGTCCTTAACCAGAGGTCTAAGTAGAAAAGCACCCTTAAGAAAGGTCTTACAAAGTTTGGAAGAAGACAGGGAAGACATATTCACCCCCACATGGAAATTAGAAATAGCTGCCAGTTGTACCTTAACTGTAGAGGAACTTAGCACCCTGATGGAAGATGCTTGCCGAAAAATCTAAGACTGCTGAAAGAGGTGCTGTGAAAGGGTCCAAAGCCCACTGAGTGGCCCATATGGAAAAATGTCTCCATTTACTACTTTACACCTTTCTGGTGGAGATTTGTGAGCCGCAACCAAAATGGACTTTACAGGTGATGACAATCCGGGAGTCCTGATAATCATGGGAACTGGAGCAGCCAAGCCATGAGCTTCTGACTGTCCCAATCTGGGTGAAGGATCTCTGAGAGATGAGAAAAGATCTGGAACTGGATCCAACGTCCATGGAGGAACAACTAGGTGAGACCACAGTGAGGGGAACCAAACCTGGCGAGGCCAGAATGAGGCTATGAGGATCACAGTGCTCCCTAGCCTTCGAGCTTTCTGAAAAAACTTCGACATAAGCGGAGGATAAGCATACAGGAGACTGGGAGGCCAAGCATGAACCAGTGGGTCTCTGGGAGCTTCCCCCCCTGGGGGGTTGAGCGCGAAAAACTCGTTGCATTTCAAGTTGGAAGGAGATGCGAAGAGATCGCAGCAAGGTCAACCCCACTTTAGAAAGATCTGTTCTGCTACTGAAGGATTCAGAGACCACTCGTAAGGCAACAGGATAGATCTGCTGAGCCTGTCCACTAGAATTTGGACAGCACCGGAATGTGCATTGGTACTAGAAAGCGGCCGGTGGAGTTTGCCCATTCCTACACTCTCATAGCTTCTCGACAGAGGGGATAAGCTCTGGTTCCCCCTTGTTTGTTGATGTACCAGACTACTGACATATTGTCTGTCTGAATGGCAATCATCCCTAGAGGAAGTCAGGCATGAAGTGCGTGCAACGCCAGAAGAACCGCCCTCATCTCTAGGATGCTGATATACAACTTGGTCTTGGAGAGAGAACCAAGTGCCTTGGACCGTCCCTCCTGAGCAGTGCCCCCCCTCCAGCTGGGAGGCATCCGTGGTCACCGTGGTTTTGGGAAAAACATGTTGAAAGGAACGTCCCTTGTGGAGATCTGGAAATTGAATCCACCACTGAAGGGAGTCCCTGCATACCCTCAAGATTCTCACTGGAAAGGAGAGAGGAAAGTCAAGGAAGGACCACTGGATCGCAAGTGTCCACTAAAGAACTCTCATATGAAGGTGAGCCAATGGCAGGAGATTGATCATGGTCACCATGGAACCCAATGCCCTGAGAACTGCTTCGGCTGTAGGGACTTGAGGGTGAAGAATCTGTAACGCATGTAATCCTAAACTGCGTATCCTGTCCAGGGTGAGAAAAAACACCATTTAAATAGTGTCCAAACGTGCCCCAATAACGTCCAGAATTTGGACCGGCCCTAGAGAAGATTTGTTCAGATTGATGGTAATACTCAGATTGCTCGCTAACCGAATGAAGTAATCCCTGGCCTGGCACAGTAGATGCTCTGACGGGGCAGCAAAGAGCCAATCATTCAGGTATAGAAAGACCTGAATACTCTGGAGCCTCAGGTGAGCTGCTACAACCGCCATCGCCTTGGTAAACACCCTGGGGGCTGTGGTGAGACCAAAAGGAAGGGCTCTGAACTGGTAGTGATTGGCTCCCAGAAGGAAGCAAAGATACCTCTGGGAATGCCTGCCCATTTTGATGTGGTAGTATGCATCCTGGAGATAGATAGTGTACATACAGTCTGTGGCCTGCAGAAAGTGCAAGATAGATTAAAGAGTGACCATCCGGAATTTTGTCTTGGTTACTGACAGGTTCAATGTGAACAGATCCAAGATTGGTCTGAGGTCCCCCGTTTTCTCTGGCACTAAAATGAACCTAGAGTAAATGTTGGATCTGGACTGGTCTGGGGGGACCAGTTGGATGACTTGTTTCTTTAGCACCTTTCCTAATTCTGGGAGCCCCTGAGCCTCTTGGGTGGTGTCTGTTCTGCCCCCCTCTGCCTCTGGGGGAACGGAGAATCCTGAGCATCCCAGGAAGACACCTGAGACTTCTGGAATCACATCTTCTTCGTTCCTCACCGATTCCTGGAAAAGGATCTTTGATGAGATGAGAAGTGGATCCCAATGGCATTGTCTTCCCGTCCTTCTCGCTCTGGACCAGTGTCTCTTTCACCGACTTCCCGAAGAGGGAAGGGCCATCATAGGGGCCGTTGGTGAAAGACACCTTGAAGGGCTCTGAAAATTGACACAACCGGAGCCAGGCATGACGTTTGATGGCAACACCTGTTCCGGCTGCCCTTGTGGCTCCCTCCATAGCATGAGACAGCAGTCATATGGACATGTTGCCAACCGCTTTTAGAGTGGCCATTCGGGCGGAGGTCTTTTTGTCCTCCGCTGACATGGACTCTGGGATAGACTCTGTGATTTCCTTCACTAGATCTCTCTGGAGTCGAATGACATGTGCCATATAGTTCAGC
Source organism: Protopterus annectens (assembly GCF_019279795.1). Taxonomy (NCBI): domain Eukaryota; kingdom Metazoa; phylum Chordata; order Ceratodontiformes; family Protopteridae; genus Protopterus; species Protopterus annectens. Next base: position 618,617,223 of record NC_056734.1, on the reverse strand, counting down.
GCCATCACCAAGAAGGTCAATGAAGCATATACTCACTTCCCAAAATGGAGAATCGCTCTTGATTCTCGATCAGGGGGAATGAACCGTGGAGCTCTCCTGAGCAAGCTCCTTCTTGGGAGCAGCCGCCACCATCATCACATCTACCGGGGACCCCTTGTTCCAATGTGTCCTGTCTGACGGGGGGCTCAACACTTTGTCGGGGTGCTTAGGAATGGGCTCTATAATGTCCGTCTCCTTCCATGCCCTAGATGTTATCAGATCTAAGAGTGAATCAGCAGGAGGGGACACCCAAGAGGTAGATGAGCCCAAGCAGAATGCCTCCAGGAACACAGACTCGTCTGAGGTCAGTTTGGGGGCTGACCACCTCCCTTTCTGGAAAAGGAGCTCCATGAGGTCTCCAAAGGAGACATCCTCGGGGGGTGACCTTGCGGAACCTTCCCCTTCATCCAAGTCCGTGTCTTCTGTGAGAGACTCTGGAGGAGAGTCCAAGTGCCTCCTCTTACACTTAAGTTTGGGGGGGTACCTCCTCAGGGGTACTCCCTGAGGATGACTCACAAACCTCTTGTTGTTCCACTGGAACTTCCTGGGGCATAGGGACCATGGGCTGTCCCTGAGATGGCAAGATGGTCGAAACCGCTCTCAGAACCAAGGGAGTCTGGATGGAGTCCGAGGACAAGATGGTCAGACACCTCGACACCGAGAGAACCCTCTCTACCACGTTGAATGCTGAGGGGGAACGAACCTCCTGGGACGTACTGGCGGGGCCCGTCCCCCCTGACCCGATAGGGGAGTCGGAGTAGAGCCTCCAGGAGCCGAGATGCCGAGTGGAACACTCCCACTCTGAAGCATTCGGAGCAAAGAGCACCGCCTCAAATCCGCCCCCGAGGCTACGGCTCCAAGAGCTCGGATCCGATCCAGTCAGATCCAACAAGTTCAAGGCAATAGCCGGCATCAAGGTACATGGCACCATTGGCTTCGACCCCTCGACCCAGAGGGTCCTCTAATCCAAAAACTCCAAACCACTGGTCGGATCAGAGAAGGAGTTATTGGTCGGAACAAAGGTTGCAAGGAGCCCCCTCTGGAGAAAGTGGGTGGAGGAAAGATGCCCATCTGGATCTGATAGCACATAAATCTCCACATCATCTTGTCCATATCTGCTTCACTGAGACACCAGGTGGAGTGGGAGGATGCCAACGAAACAGATCGGGAGAGCCGGTGGGGAGAAGACCTTACTGGGGACTGGCTACAAGTCTCCTCGGGCTCGGGTTAGAACCTGGGTGAGCGCAACTGAGGAGACTCAGGCTTAGTCAGAGGCCTAACATTTGGTGGAGGATCCACCTGTGACAAGCAGTCAGGGGCCCACTCGTGAAAAAGTACAGTTGTGTACACTTACCACAAATGTAGATATTCAAGTGTATTCACTGTTGCAGTCATCACCTGTGGGTTATCCCTGCTGTGGTAGCCCTCAGCTGGCAAAAAAATACCAGAGTCAATGTTTTTCTGCGTCGGCTGCCGTTGCCTGTAGTCTGACGTCTGGTTGTCAGTGCTATAAAGCAAGGCAGCCAACATCATTACATCAGTTTTTCTTGCCCTAACCCGTCAAAAGCACAAGGAAATAAGGTAAAGTGGTCCTGGTGGCTAAAAGCCCCTGTGGGAAGCTTATGTCCCCCTAGGGAAACAGGATATAAGGGGGATGAAGGGAGGGAAACTAGGACTGCAACAGTGAATACACTTGAACATTAAGTGTACACAACTGTACTATGTTCTTCGTGTTTCACTGTTGCAGTCATCACTTGTGGGAGGATTCCCAAAGTTGAGAAGAGGGGTGGAAGGATAGGTTAAAGCCCAAGGCATGGGTCAGCAAGCCTTACAGAACTGCAGAGGCAAACCCTGCCCTAGACTTAGAAAAAAGAGGTAGGTGGTAATGCTTTGCAAAGGTATGGACCCTAGGTCCCAAGTGGAATCTTCCAAGATGTCCCTGGTGGGGACCCCTCTGAGGAAGGCTGTGGAAAGTGGAGGCTGCCCTAGTGGATTGGGTACAAATAGACTTGGGGGGTATTTCCCATGCAGTCTGTAGCAGAAATGGATACAGTGTGATATCCATTTGGAAATAGTTTGCTTGGAAATGGGCTTCCCCTCTGCCCCTGGGGCAAAGCTGACAAGAAGCTGGTCTGTTTTCCTGAAGGGCTTAGTGTGGCCCAGGTAGTATCTGAGTTGTCTGTGCACATCTATAGTGAGTGCAGAATTCTTTCCCTCTTGTTTTGAGGGTTGGGAAAGAAGGTGGGTAGATGTATGGCCTGGTTGAGGGTCACATCAGATACCACCTTGAGCATAAAAAGGAGGGGCTAGTCTTCAGGGAGATCCAATCTGCATGGAAAATGATGAAGGGATCAACAGCCATGAGTGCCTGAAGTTCTGAAACCCTTCTGGCTGAGGTGATAGCTAGTAGGAAAGCAGTCTTCCAGGAGAGGTATTTCAATTCTGCTGAAGCAGGTGGTTTGAATGGCGGTAAGGTTAGTTTTTCAAAAACATAATTCAGGTCCCAGGCTGGCGTGTAGACCTTCTGGAAGTTTTGATATTAGAAGCCCCTCTGAGTAATTGTTTAATTGAAGGATTTGAGAAGAGGAGTAGGTATGACTCTAAATGAGCAGAAATGGCTGAGGCATGGATTTTAATGGAAGACAAGGAGCGGCCACTATTGAGCAACTTGTCTAGGTAGTCCAAGATGAGAGGGATGGAAGGATGTGAGGTACTGGCCCTTCTGGACTGGCTCCAGGAGCAGAATCTTTTCCATTTCCCTGCGTAAGATTTTCTGGTGCTGGGCCTTCTGGCCTCTGTGATAATGTCTAGGACCAGTTTGCTTAACAGGGACCCCTTGTTTGCTTTTAAAGTATTAGCCATACTGAAAGATTGAGAATCTGCAAGTGGGTACAGTATTTCCCCTCCCACCTAGGTCAAGAGGTCTGAGATCAGGGGAAGCTGCCTGGGGGGCTGTAAAAAGTCACCCTGTGCAGTAAGGGGTACCAATGCTGTCTGGGCCAGTCTGGAGCAATAAGGATGGCCTTCGGTCTCTCCTCCCTTATTTTGATCAGTACCTTGGGAATAAGAGGCAGGGGAGGATGAAGGGAAGACCCTTGTTCTTGGCACAGGCCCCTGCCCACCAGAGAAACTCAGCCCTTATACATGAGATCAGAGGGAGAGAGGTCTCTAGAGGCTGAGAGTGCTGACACCAAAGGTTCTTTAGATACCACTGACGCTTTCTCATGTGAAGCCTGGCCAGAGGAATTAGAAGTATGCACGATGCCATGTACCCCAGGGCTTTCAGGAATTTCCTCACAGAGAGGTGTCTTCTGGAAGCCAGCTGGGTAAAGTAGAGAGGCAGGAAGCAATGTTGTTCTGGAAATAGGAAGGCCACTTGGGATGCTGTGTCCAGCAGTGCTCCCAAGAAAATGATCTTCCTGGAGGGTGTTTTGATTTCTTGTTGTTGATGGTGAGCCCTAGGGAAGTTAGGAGGGTTTTCACAAAGAGAAGGTCCTGGAGCACCTCTTCTTTGCTCTCTACCTGAATGAGGCAGTCATCCAGATAAGGGCAAATCTGTATATTTCTCTGTCTGCAAAATGCTATGGCCGGGACTAAGCATTTGGTGAATACTCTGGGTGCAGTAGATAAGCCAAAGGGTAGCGCAGAGAACTGAAAGTGTTGTGAGCCTGCTCTGAAGCACAGAAATCTCCTGCAGGATTCCCTTACGGGGATGTGGATGCAGGCATATTTTAGGTCTAGGGTCACTAGCCAGGCATTTTTTGTCAGCATAGGCAACAGCTGCCGCAAAGTTAGCATTTGGAATATGGGGACCACCAGAGACGTGTTCAGAATGGCTAGATCCAGGATGGGGCACAAACTGTCCTCTTTTCTGGGAACAAGGAATAGTCTGGAATAAAAGCCTTTGCCTGATTGATCTGAGGGGACAGGTTGCACTGTCCCCTGGGATATGAGAGTTTGGACCCGTTTCCATGCTTCTGCCCAATGATTTGGAGTAAGTCTGGGTACCCTCTTGGAATTGGGAGCTCACTGATAGAGAATTTGTATCCCTGAAAAATGATCTTTAAGACCCATTAGTCCTTTGTTACAGAAAGCAAATTTTCTTTGCAGAGGGAGAGCCTTCCTCCTAGCTTTTGGTGAGTGAAAGGAGGGCAGAGGGGGGAGAGAGAATCATTGGGAGTTTTTCCATAGAAGAGTGGCTTAGAACTCCCTGCCCTTGGGGCGGAAGTGGTCCACTGTTTGCTTCTCTACTGGCCCTGGGATAGGGGCCTGGATGGTCTGTCCCTGTGGGGCTTACCTTGGCCCTGCCTGCTAGGTGCATAGAAGGGCCAGTGCTTAGAGGGAAAGTTCCTGTTGAACTTGGGAGGTTGAACCCGAAAGAAATCTTTTACTGTTTGCTTAGATTTTGCTTTGTCTTCCATCTTTTTAAGCACCTCTTCTGCTTTTACTCCAAACAAGCGTTCCTTATCCAGGGGTGTATCGATTAGTTTAGACTTCACATGATCGGGGAGTGGTTGCTCCTTCAACCATGCATGTCTCCTAATGACAAATCCTGACGCTGCTGCTCTGCTAGAGGGTTCTAGGGCATCATATCCGCAGTGTAATGAGTGCTTGGCTACTTGACAAGTAGAGTGCAGTAAATCTGCTACCTCTTTCGAATTGGCACAGTCAGGAAAGGTTGAAATCTTTTGTTTTAATAGTTCCAAGGTGTGTTGCTGATATTTTAACATACAGAACTGACAGTTGAGTGCTCTGACAGCCAAGGTTGCAGAGGTGTATACTTTTTTTTACCCCATCTGTCCAGAGCTCTGGAATCTTCGTCAGAAGGAAAATGATTATTGGCAGAACTAGTCTTAGCTCCTATGGGTCACTGTGTAATGACCTCTGGGTCTACAGCAGCATTTCTATACAGGTATGTGTGAGAATCCGGTACCCTGTAATACCTGTCATGTTTACTGGCAGCAGGTGGGAGGGTGTCGGGGGCAAATCAGGATTCATGGAAAACATCATCCATCACTTCTAAAACAGGGGGCACGGCCAGGGTCTGTGCTGGGGCAGGTCCATGAACTCTCTAAGTTTTTTCTTAAACTGGGGGAAATCCTGAGATTCCCATTGGAAATGTTCCCTGACGGTGTGAAGGGTTCCCCAAAGGAAAGATCTTCTGGAGGGGAGGCAGAAGGGATGGATTCCTCTGCATCTGAATCCTCATAAGCAGTCAGAGGTTGTTGTTCCTCTTCAAATTCTGAATAGTCAGATTCCGCAGAATCCTGTTCTGTCATAATTTCTGGAGAAGGGTGTCTTTTCCTTTTAGAAGTTGTGGCCTGACTACCTCTGATAAGGGAGAGGAGATCCTCCCCATTTTAAGCATTTGTGCTTGGAGTGGTGGAGCAGGGGCAAGATGGTGGCTAGAAGCAGATTCTCTATGAATAGACTGGCTTCTAGACCTAAGAGTATAAGTCGATCGGAGAGAAATGGTAGTCGGATGAGAAGATGTTTTTCTTTCTAGCTTTAGTAGTGCGAAAGGCCTCCTTGGAAGCCAGTGCCTGCGTCGCGGCTCCAGACCCAACCAAGGCAGAAACAGCCAAAGGCTTGGAAGACAAAAGATTGCTGCGGCATACCAGACTCCGAAAGGGTCTCGGTAGAGGCGTGCGTAGATACTGAATCGGGCATTAGGGGCTGCGAAAATGCCTCACTAAATTCTGGAGAACTGACGACCTGCTTAGCGGTAGAGTCTTTGGAAGGCTTAGCCTTGTATAGTCTGTCTCTATCTTTATCTCAACATTTTTTCAGGATGTTCACGGATTGTTGGCTGATGGATGCCATTTTGGAATGCGAAGACGGAACAACAAAATACCTGTCTACAATAAGAGCTCTACGGCGAATGGTTCTCGCATTAAAGAGGGCACAGAACCAGCAATGGGGGACATCATGGTCTGGGCTTAAACAAGTGATGCAGTAAGAATGAAAGTCTCTGTATGGGATCTGCTTTCCACTGGTGAGACAATTAACTTTTTCGGGCATTGGTTAGTGCAAGAAAAAAGGTGCCCCAACAGGGTACTTAGCTTTAGTTGTTTTTAGCGGAAATTCAAATTCTGGTAGCGATCGACCGGCACTCTTGCGAACAGCTTCTGCTACAGGCTCCACGGCAAGAAAGGCTGATGTAATGACGTTTGCTGCCTTGCTTTTTAGCACTGACGACCTGATGTCAGACTACAGGTGATGGCAGCAGACACAGAAAAACATTGACTCTGGTATTCCGGCCGGCTGAGGGCTACCACAGCAGGATTAACCCATAGGTGATGACTGCAACAGTGAAACACGAAGAACATCAGTCTTTATTAGCCTTATCCCTTCCCCCGGACATCTTGGAGGAAGTTTGAGTCCCTGAGGCCAGGAAAGAGGAAGTAGAAGCAGCAGCCACTGCTACCCCCACTGGGGAAGAATGGGGTGTAGTCCCTGAAGAGGGGAGCAAACCCTTCAGAATCAGTTTGTCCCACCTGTCCTTAAGTGCCCTGGGGTTGAAACCAGTGCAAATAGGACAGGAGGAAGGTGATCTGCACCAAGGCAAACCACACACAGAGTGTGGCCATCCACCACAGATAGCTTATGGCCGCACTCTGTACATTTCCTAAAACCTGCCTTAGGGGATTCTGCCATCCCCAACACAGGCCCAAAAAGCACACACATACACTCGCTAGATAGAGAAGTTTTTTTTTTTTTTGTCCGATGCAGACACAGGGAGGAAAGAAAAGTTGTAAGGAAGAAATCAGAGAGAAAAAAACTAGAGTTTAGTTCACATACGTGACCAACTAGCTGGAGCTCAGAAACCATGCTTGTAACCACTATGGCGGCAAATGAGATCTGACTGGAGAAAGGAGACAGGGGGATTATGGGTAAGGGGAGGAGTCTGGAGCTCGGATCCATAGCTGGAAAATGTGGCCATGTTGGATCCAATTTGGATCCGAGACCCACAGGTTGAAGACCAAATGAAATAAACTACTTCAGATATATGTATTTTCCCCTTTCCCCAAAGGACAGAGCTAGAACTCTGCAGGACACTAGAACCCTGTATCACACTTCCCTGAAGTCTTTTGTGCAAGAGCCTGCACCCACATTGAGATGAAATCACCACCTGGGAAACAGGGAAGGATCTATATCAACAGAAAGGGGTCTCAGTACACTAACTGTCATATTGTGTGTAATGCTAGGGGAATTATCCTAAATGTGTGTGCTGGCAACCCCAGCAATTATCACGGCTCCCTTATCAAGCACACCTCATAGCTCTAACAAAGGTTTTCCAGGGGTGATGTCTCAAGGCCATTTACCGGTGGATGCAGGGTATGCACTGGACATATGGCTGATTATGTCCATCAGAAATCCATACACACCCATGCAGGAACGCTCTGATAAGACACACACACCAACAAGAAGCTTCATACAGCATGTGTTTGGGCTGCCGTAGTCATGGCTTCGGTGCCTAAATACATTAGGGGAGTGGCTACGGTACAATCCCAGTACTTGTGCTGAAATTATTACAGTCTGTAAAACATCTCCTAAAAAGAAACAGCAGTCACAACCTTCTCCGTTTCAAAAGAGTCCTCTTACCTTCAAGTTACCTAGCTACACTTTTACCTTTTTAAAGGCTTGAGTCAGCCCTCTGAGCACTCTGAAAATGCAAATGAGGTATGAACTCATTAGATTTGCTGAATATAAAATAAAAAGTAAATACGCCACGCCACGACAAAGAATAATAAAATCCAAAAACAATTTATTGCAATGTCGGTAAGCACTTTCACACGGAAATACGTGCTTCATCAGACCTCAAAAACAAATTAAAACACCAAACATATATATTCTCCATATCATCAATCAAATCAATTAAAACATTGGTTTAAAAGAACCTATAAAGATTCTACATCAATTAAGAAGAAACTTCCTGCTGGCCATATATAGGTATTATGCTTCCAAGTGCAATATACCTGTTAAATCATTTAGAGAGCACGCATATTCTAGATTCTCCATTTTCTTCCTGTTATAGAGTATATAAGAGGTTTGTGGATGACCTTTTTGTCATTTGGGTAGGTATGGAAGCTTCCTTATTGGAGTTCCTCACTTATGTCAATCAGACTATCTCCTTTCTGAAGTTTACATGTAGGTACTCAGATAAGGAGATTGACTAGGAGTGATCATGCATCGGAAGTTTGCCAAGATGAATGTGCTACATCTGATGCTGCTGAAGTGTCTGCTATTGCTTTAACCACCTCTACCAGCAGTGTTGCTGACAATCTTTCTACAGTCAGTTCTGCTGGATCGAAAGGGGTGGGTTCGGTAACTTTGCCTGTTGATGCGGCTTCTACCATTATATGCAATGTGACTACTGCACCTTTAAATTCTATGCCATCAGCATCTGTTCCGGATGTACGACCTAAAAAGAGGCTGCACGACAACTCAAATGAAGATTTCCCTTTAGCCATGCCATTTCCTATTCGGCAGAAGGGGTTTCAACAGTTTCAACGATCCCAGAGTCGAGGAAGGAAATGTCAACGACCGAACGAGGATTCCAGGACACAAACCTTGAAAAAGATGTGGAGGGGATCAACAGCTCCATAGTCCTTAATTTGCCTAGTAAGATTTTACCTTCTGCTCAATTAAGTTTACTACAACATGACTTAGATTTTATTCCAGCCCAGAATTCTATGTTTAGTGAGACTATCATAGATTTTCGGCTTTTTGCTCTTAGAGTCATGCTTAGATCTACGTTTCCTAATGAAAGGCCATTGACTGATGTCAACAACTTTTTTTGTAAGAAGCCTAGTGTCTTTCAGCCTATACTCAGTCCTGTTTTGGATACATTCCTTAAGAAGTGTGAGGGTGATCTGGCTCATATGTATAACAATGGTAACATCAAGGGAACGTTTTATAACATCAGCAATGAGGAGAGACATGCTTTACATGAATTGCAGAATGAGGAGACACTCATTATCAAGCCTGCTGATAAGGGAGGTGCGACTGTCCTCATGGACTATGACTTTTATTATTCTAAAATGACTGAGATGTTGGGGGACATCAATGTTTACGATCGAGTTGACCAGGGCTTCATTGACTCTTCATTGATAGGGTACAATCTTTCATTTATGATTGTTTATCTGATGGAATTATTGATAAGCAGTTATTTGATTATTTAATTGTTGCATTTCCTGTTGTGCCTATATTTCTAGCATTACCTAAGGTGCATAAGGATCCGGTCAACTCCGCACTTCGACCTATAGTTTCAGGAGCGGAGTGGTTGATGGAGCCCTTTTCACTTTTTGTAGATAAGAAATCGAGACTGCTATTGGGGGCAGAACCACAGATACTTGGAGATAGTAAGCAGTTTTTATAGTAGTTACATGCTGATGCTAGTGATCTTGTTTTTGATGGAACTTGGTATATGATATGTCTTGACGTTTCCTCCCTCTTTACCAGTATCCCCAATGATTTGGGGATAGATATGGTGAGGGAATTTATGTTGAAAAACGAAATAAGTAGCACAAAACTGGATACCAGAATCAAACAACACACAGGAATAGTCCAATATAGCTTAAAAAGTACGGACACCAAGGTTTTAGCTCTTTCATTCACTTTATTGAGTACATCTGTTGATGGTGGATGTGTGGATTTGATATGCTCATTCTTGGAAGTGGTCTTGGAAAACAATGTTTTTAGATATGAGGATCATGTCTATTTACAGAAAGTTGGCATGGCTATGGGCACTAGTTATGCCAATAGCTACGCCAACTTAGTGATGGCTCAATGGGAGAATGAGTATATTTTAGGTTCTCAGTTTTCTTTCTGTATTAGAGTATATAAGAGGTTTGTGGATGACCTCTGTCATTTGGGTAGGTACAGAAGCTTCCTTATTGGAGTTCCTCACTTATGTCAATCAGACTATCTCCTTTCTGAAGTTTACATGTCGGTACTCAGATAAGGAGATTGATTTTTTGGATGTTAAGTTGATTGTGAATGAGCAGAACAAACTTACTACTACCCTTTACAGGAAGGATTGTTGGAGAAACACGGTGTTACACCGTGACAGTATGCATCCGAGACATGTGTTTAAGAATGTAATCAAGGGGCAGGGAATGAGGATCTCCTTCCTGAATAACAAGGATGATTTGTTTTATAAAGGTGTTGAGAAACTGGGTGATGAATTTTTGTCTAGAGGCTATGGGAGACGTGAGGTCGATGTAGCTTTACATGAGAGTTGCAGGGAGAGAGATAGGAGAGCTTGCCCTTTTTATTCTAATGGTTATACTTGCATGTCGAACACTTCTGCTAGTAATGAACTGATTTGCTCTAACCAGAATGTTCCCTTCTCCATATTCTATACCAGTGATGTTAAGCACATCCTGGGTATAGTTAGAGATACTTTGGTCAATTTTACATCTTCAAGAAGGTGGTGGGGGATAAAACCAACTTTGTTTTTAAAGACAAGAAGAGTCTTGAGACAATTGTGCTACAAGGATGTATGTAATACACCTGAGGTTGATGATGATATGCAGATAGGAACAATGAGATGCATGAACTGTAATTTTTGCGATAATATAGATGTTTCACATAATTTTATGCATCCTGTAACCAAGAAGGTTTATGAATTTGGGGCATGTGCCAATTGTAGGAGTAGGGACTTGGGTTTATTTGCCTAGCTGCAGAGCATGTGGCTGTTTTTATATTGGTAAGACCAATAGGTCCCTAGCTGAGCATATTAGGGAACATTTATATTTGATAAATAGACATGATTCACAAAATGTGCTAGCTAAACACTGCTTAGGAGTAGGTTTTGACCATGTATTTGGGTTTAGGGTTGTTGAAATAGTTAGACCCAGTATACGAGGTGGGGATTTTAGGAACTACATGGAAGAACGTGAGCTCCATTGGATAATCCGTCTACAGGCTGAAAAATATCCAGGCATCAATGGTAGGACTTCCATAAAACCTATTTTGAAGGGACATGCTCTCTAAGTGATTTAACAGGTATATTGCAGCTGGAAGCATCTGGCCGCGGTGGTGCAGCGGTAGCGTGGTTACCTCACAGCAAGAGGTCCTCCCGTTCGATTCTCGGCTGGAGTGCGGGGAGTGCCTTTTGTGTGGAGTCTGCATGTCCTCCCCGCGGTTGGGTGGACATTTGAAAGACATGCGTAAATGGGCGTGCCTTCACTGAAGGTTGAACGTTGAGCTGGCACCTCGGTGTTTGTCAAAATCTACTGCCAATAATTAGTGGACTGGAGTTCCACTGTGGCGACCCCTAACTGGGAAAAGCCGAAAGACAACAACATTGCACTTGGAAGCATAATAGCTATATATGGCCAGCAGGAAGTTTCTTCTTAACTTGATGTAGAATCTTTATAGGTTCTTTTAAACTGATGTTTTAATTGATTTGACTGAGGATATGGAGAATATATATGTTTGGTGTTTTAGTTGTTTTTGAGGTCTGATGAAGCACGTATTTCCGTGTGAAAGCACTTACCGACATTGCAATAAAATTGTTTTTGGATTTTATTCTTCTTTGCCGTGGCGTGGTGTATTTACTTTTATTTTATCTTCATTGTTTGTGTTTTTACACCACTTGTTCTTGGGAGTGTTCGTTTTTTATCCTTGACTTGCTGAATACCAAACTTTTGACTTTGTCTAACAGATGTAAACATAGTGTAGCCTCTACACCAGGGGTGTCCAACCTTTTCAGTTGCAAGGGCCGCATTGAGTCAACAGAAATGGACTAATGCACAATAAATAAATTAATAAATGCATAATATTTGCCCTAAAATTCAATATCTCATTCTAATTATTTTTAAATCTAACATCTTACACACACACACACACACACACACACACACACACACACACACACACACACAAACACACAAGCTTACATATAGGCAATTCAGTAGAAGTCTGCCTGCATTCTTTCTGGATATAGACATCCTGGATGAGAAATGATCTACAGAGCTGTGTGACAGCAATTCTAATCACTACATCACATTTGTATGGCTTCAAAGATGAGAGACTACAAAGTGGGAAGAAGGTAAACAGTATAAAACAGCTAAACATAAGATAAAACCACAAGGCAACAGTCACAACAGTAAATATTAATGGTAAGTCAAACTATACCATTACATCAAAGGAACTGAAAATAATTTCATATCACATTATGGTTGTCCAGCCTGAATAATAATATGGACAGCACTGTCATTCATGCAATCCCAATTTGCACACACATCACCTTAGGAAAAAACTTTGGACTACTATGCAATTCCATTATAACTATTCCAAAGGTAATGGTCATAGATCCATTGATAACAAGACAGCTAAAACAACATTTCTCAGTAAGAACAACACGGAGGTAATATGAAGGTTTGCAATATGTCTTGCTGAAACAATGAAAAAAATGCATTTACTGAACAAAATTAAAACTACTGACTTGGACTGTGGGATGGACTTAAGAGAAGGTGTTGTAGAAACAACATTGTAGGTAATGGAATACAGTAAAGCAGATTCAGAAGTTCACATCAAATAATCCAGGGCACATCTTGTTGACAAAGAGGTACAGCATCTGTCTCTGTGGTCATTGACTGGATTCTGACAACTGTTCTCAGGTGATGGATGATTGGCAGTGGTTGAGGACAGAGAGAAATAAGAGATTGAGACACTCAAAGGATCAAACAGAAAGTGAAAAAAGAGACACCAGTGGGATAATTTTATATTTACAAAGTTTTACTGCCAGTAATAAGAACCACGGAGATAAACAGGTGTCAGCATTATATTAACTTCTGCTTTATTTCATAATAAGCATCCTTTTATGTTAAAATGCTTCTACATTCAGCAGATATTTAAAAAACAACTTTTCAGTGTTATTCTTAAAATATTCTTACAATAACTGAATAACAAGAGGCAAATGATCAGGAAAGGTACACATGCAGCCTTCCATAAACTAACTCCTTCCTGGGCACATTAATATTCTTCCTTCCATGACACATATATTGTACACTCCTTTAACTCATAGGTTCTACTAAATATTCCATCTGTCAGCAAACTATCAATTTGCAATCTGTAAAAATGCAGACTCTTGTAAATGGTTATTTCTCTGCTTGAATCCAAGGTCATCTAATCTTGAACCTACCACTGTAGTAATTTAAATAAACTTTTCTTTCTAACTAGTAGTTTTTGCTATGTTGTAGTAGTGTAACTGTAGTCAAAATAAAATAAATCCTTCAGCTTTACCAAAACTATAAAAAGTTAAATTAAAATTAAATTTAAATTTAAATGGAAGAGCTCTGAGGGCTCCTGCTCTACACCATTGTTGGGTGCTACGGGCTTGCAACTGCGAATGATTAGTCTGACTGAAGCAAAACACAGTAATTCAGACACCCTCCCTTGAAGTGGGTGTGTCAGCGAGGATACACTTACAAAATGTGGAAGTAATTGCAGTGAGCTTTTAAACAAAACCAAAACAACTCACATGTATATTTCTTGCACAATTTCCAACCTTCAATGAAAACTGTTGTTCACGGTCATGTAATTGTATAACACCTTGAAATTAAATTGAGAGGATATGCACTCCAGACTGCATGTCTGACAGTAAAGCAGAGATAAGGGAAGAATTCTCAGAAGACAAAGAGAGGACAGAGCTGCAGTTTTGTAAACATATTAACAGATATTGTGTGATAACTCATTTCACTAAATATGTTATCTAAATATGCACAATCAACTGAGAATGTCTAACTGTATAAGCTATTTAATACTGGATGTGAAAGGTGAATTGCTTGTATGCACATTATCTGATTGTTACTGCAAAGCTGTATATGTGGCAAAGACAGAGAGCCTACACTGTGTTATGCAAGTGCAACAGTCTGTTCAAATACAGAGCTGTCCAATTGTTTAACTTTTGTTTTCCTTTATTTATTTTACTTAATTATTTTTGTCTGTACTGTATGTGTGGCGCATGGCACAGTGCAAACACTTAAGGAAAAAGTGAAAAATTTAATTTGGTGCACCTTCCTCTGTGCAAACAGACTCAGCGATGATATGTGGCTGACAGCAGTCTGGACAGTACTAAGTGAAAAAAATACACCTGCTGGAGGAGTCCAAACTACAGAGGGATTATACTGGGTCTCAGTACAAGGCTGAGGCTTGAAACACCCTATCCAAGGCTGACTCCAGTACAACTGACATACTAAGCACCGAAGTGCAGTGCAGCCACCACTACAATGACCTTAACAGGCGAAAGCAGGGAAAACTCTACCAGTGGCTGGATGAATTTAGAACTGCTAATGCCCCCCCCCCCCCCCCCCCAAGCCCAAGCATTACAAGTATACAGATCAAGCAACTTGAAATGATACAAAATAGTGTATAAAGCCAGTACTGGTATGCATAATGCTTTCATGTCTCCTCTTCTCTTTTTCTTTATTTTACAGCTGCTGAGGAATTCACTGCGAACAGAAGGCACATACCGATAGACTGGACAGACTCAGAGGCAAGAGACACATCTGCAGCACAACTGATCCTGACTTAGTAATTATTGTGATTCCATAGATCAGTAGCAACTTCAGCATGCATATCTTAATTGTAACAGCAGGCAGACATGCATGCTTTCTCCTGTAGTTGTTGTTGACTGTACTAGGCACGCATAGTAGTGTATTCAGATTATGTGGGTTCAACACCCAGAACTAACCTATAGATTCACATTTAACAAGTATTATTCTTACAGTTAAAATGCAGCAATATTGGCTTAGACGCCATGATGCTAACATACTTTGTAGTATCTATGAAAGCATCTATGGAATATGTGCATATTTCCAGAAAGTACAGTTGTGTACACTTACCATAAATGTAGATGTTCGAGTGCATTCACTGTTGCAGTCATTACATTTGGGTAATCTGCTGGCAGGCTGCCCTCAGTCAGCCTGATTAACAAAGTCTTGGGTCCTGCGTCGTTTGCTGTCCTTTCTTCCATGACGTCAGGTCATCAGGGGTATAAAACATGCAGCCAATGCCATTACATCAGTTTTTCTTGCCCCAGATGTCAGATGCCACTCAAATGGGGAGCAGATATAATTAAAAACACAAAAAATATACCTCCAATCCCAAAAGCAAATACACCAAAAGGGCTTTTAAGCATAGTGAAAAATAGCAGAGGTATAGCCAGAGAAAAATAGGGGGCTGGAGGGAGGGTAACCAGGACTGCAACAGTGAATACACTCGAACATCTACATTTATGGTAAGTGTACACATCTGTACTATGTTCATGTTTCACTGTTGCAGTCATTACATTTGGGTAGATTCCCAAAGCTATGGTTGGGTGGAGGAAATTATACAGCATTAGGACCAGCTATAAGGCCCTGCAGGACAGCAGTGGCAAAGCCAGCTCTGGATTTAGAGGAAAAATGGTAAATGGTAATGTTTGGTGAATGTATGAACTGAGCTCCAGGTAGCAGCTTCTAGGATGTCCCTAGTAGGAACACCTCTGAGAAAGGCTGTTGAAGTAAATGCAGCCCTGGTGGAATGGGATTAGTTTTTTCATGGTGCATATAGCAGAAACAAATACAATGGCTTATCCATTTGGAAATGATTTGCTTTGAAATAGCATTTCCCTTTGCCCCTGTAACAAATGCCTCCAGCAGTTGTTCAGAATTTCTTTGAGATTTTGTCCTGTTTAAGTAAAATCTAAGCTGTCTGTGTACATCCAATGAATGCAGAATCCGCTCCCCTTTGTTCTGTGGATTGGGAAAGAAAGTTGGCAAGTGAATGGACTGATTAAGAGCTACACTGGATACCACCTTAGGCATGAAGGATGGATTGGCCGTGAGAGATACCCTGTCTGCATGAAAAATGATGAAAGGCTCCACTGCCATAAGAGTCTGTAATTCGGAAATCCTTCTAGCTGAAGTAACTGCTAAAAGGAAAGCTGTTTTCCAGGAGAGAAATTTTAAGTCTGCAGTAGCAGCTGGCTTGAAAGGAGGGAGAGTGAGTTTCTCCAATACAAAATTGAGGTCCCAGGCAGGGGTTGGAGCTCTCCTGGGTGGTCTTAAGGTTTTGGCCACTCTGAGATACTGCTTTAGCAGAGGATGAGAGAAGAGGGGAGGTTCTGTGTTGTAATGAGCTGAAATGGCTGAGGCATGGATTTTTATGGAAGAAAAGGACAGGCCCTTGTGAAGCATCTCAGTTAAGTATTGCAAAATCTGAGGAATGTTGGGCACTGCTGTGCTTATCCCTTGAGAGTGATTCCAGGCACAGAATCTTTTCCATTTGTCAGCATAAGATTTTCTAGTACTAGGTCTTCTCGCCTCCAAAATGACATCCATCACAGGTTTGCTGAGGGATACTAAGGGTGAATTTAGGTGATTAGCCACGCTGCAAGATTCAAAGTTTGGAGCTGAGTGTGCAGAATTTGGTTGTTCTGCTGAGACAGTAAGCAAGGTGTCTGAGACAGGTACCACGGTGGAAAGTGTGACACAATGCACAGGAGTGGGTACCAGTGTTGGTGAGGCCAGCCTGGAACAATCAAAATAATTTTTGGTTTGTCCTGTTTGACTTTTAGTAGAACTTTGGATAGCAGAGGTAGAGGGGGAAGGCATAGACTGAGTTTTTTCCAGCTGAAGGATAGAGCATCCACCTTCCAGGCTTTTTTGTGATGAGTTTTTGTGCAAAATTTGTCCAACTGATGGTTCCGGGGTGAGGCAAAAAGATGTCTGGGCTCCCCCATTTGCGTGTCAACATGTTGAAAATCCGTGATTCCAGTTTCCATTCATGTGGGTCCATGGGATTTCTGCTTAGTTCGTCTGCCAGAGTATTCAGCTTTCCTGGCAGGAATTGAGCTTGTAGTTGTATTTGATAGGTCAAGGCAGTGTTCCACAATGCCATGGATAGTCTGCAAAGGGGGTAGGAGTGTGTACCCCCCTGCTTGTTTATGTACCACATAACAGTGGTGTTGTCTGTCTTTGTCATTAATTGTCCTGGATGAAGGTAGTCCTTGACGGTTGTCAGTGCATTCTGTACAGCTAGCATTTCTTTTTGATTGATATGAAGGTGCATTTGATTTGGGCTCCATTTGCCCTGAATGCACTTCCCTGCCAGATGAGCCCCCCAAGCATAGTCTGAAGCATCTGTAGTAAGGGTTTGGGCGGCAGGGGATGGTGTGAATGGCAGTCCCTTGCTTTGGTGGGAGGCCACTGCCCACCATAGGAACTCTAGTTGCAGGCAAGGTATGATAGGAATCATTGTTTCCAGGCTGTGACAATGCTGACTCCATAGACTTTTTAAGTACCACTGAAGTTTCCTCATGTGCAGTCTTGCATATGGAATTAGAGGAATGCAGGAGGCCATGAACCCCAAGGCTTGCAGTATTTGCCTTGCAGAAAGCAAGGTTTTTGTGGCCACCTGTTTGAAGTAAGTCACCAAATGAATTTGCTTCTCTGGCATAAGGAAAGCCATCTGGGCAGTTGTATTCAAGCTTGCACCCAGGAATGTAATTTTTTGAGAGGGTACCAGTTGTGATTTCTTTTCATTTACAGTGTACCCTAGACAAGTTAGAACCCTTTTTACAAATGCCAGATGGTTTAGAAGAATGTCCTTGTTTTCTGCCTGAATCAGACAATCGTCCAGGTATAGATATATTTGAATATTTATTTGCCTGCAAAATGCAATTACTGGAGCCAGGCACTTTGTAAAGACCCTGGGTGCAGTAGATAAGCCAAAGGGCAGTGCAGAGAACTGGTAATGCAAGAAGCCTGCTTTGAAGTGGAGGTATCTTCTGCAAGATTCCCTGATTGGGATATGCAGGTAAGCCTCTTTTAAATCTAGAGTTGCCAACCAGGCATCATTGCCTAGCATAGGAAGTAACTGGTGTAGAGTAAGCATCTTGAATTTTGGGATGTCCAGAAAGGTGTTTAGAGTAGATAAGTCCAGAAATGGACGCCAAGATTTGTCTTTTCTGGGTACCAGGAAAAGTCTTGAATAGAAACCTTCTCCCTTTTCCTCTTCTGGTACTAGTTGAATAGCCCTCATGCTCATGAGGGAAAGTACTTGTTTCTGGGCCTCTGCCCACTGATTTGGGGGCAGGTTTGGCCATCCGCTTGGAACTGGCAACATATGGAAATGAAATCTGTATCCCTGGGATACTATATTTAAAACCCATTTGTCCTGGGTTATAAGTTGCCAGTTTTTTGCATGAAGAGCCAGTTTTCCCCCAAAGGGGCGGATAAAAGGTAAGTGCTTGCTAAGTGTAAAGGGAAGTCATTGAGACTGTTTACCATAGAGAGGTGTCTTGTTGCTTCCAGATTTGGAAGAGGAGGCACCCCATTGTTTTGTTCTGAAAGTCCCTTGGGACTGAAACCTGGTGCCTTTGGAATGTCTGGGTTTGACTTGAGTGGCTCTCGAAGGAACTGGAAAGGACCAGCTCTTAGGCCAGTGTCTACTAAATCTTTCACAGTTTGCATAGATTTAGCTTTATCTTCCATCTTTTTTTAGAACTTCTTCAGCCTTATTACCAAAGAGACGGTCCTTTTCTAAAGGAGCATCTAACAATTTGGCTTTAACATGATCAGGCAGATTTTGCGCTTTGAGCCAAGCATGCCTTCTTAGCACAGACCCAGGTACAACAGCCCTGCAAGAGGCCTCCAAAAGAATCAAAACCACATTGCAAAGTATGTTTTCCAACTTGTTCAGCTGAATGCAATAAATCCTGTAAATCTTTATTTTCCACTCAATCAGAAATCAACATAATTTTCTGTTTAAGCAGTCCCATGATATGCTGCTGCTATTTTAGCATATGAAACTGACAGTTTAAAGCTCTGATTGCCAGGGTTGCAGAAGTGTAAACCTTCTTACCCCATCTATCCAGCACCCTGGAATCTCTATCAGAAGGGGTAGGATTTTTAGCAGGAGAAGCCTTAATGCCCTAGGGACCCTGAGAAATGGTTTCAGGATCTGCAACAGGATTTTTGAAAAGGAATTTGTGGGAGTCAGGAAAGTACAGTTTTGTACCTACCATAAATGTAGATGTCCGATAGGAATGCATCTGCAGTCCTTACAAATGGGTAGTCCTGTCGTCAGGCAGCCCTTCGGTCGGCCGGATTCCAAAGTCTGGGTCTGGCTTCGGCTGGTGTCGCGCTTCACCCGACGTCATAGCTGCAGTTCTTCGGGTATAAAGGCATCAGCCGACGCCATTTTCCTCAGTGTTTCTTGCCCCAGATGCCAGGTGCCCTCTTGGATGGCTAAATTTGGATAAATGCCAATGTTTCCAAATAGTAGAGAGCAAACACATAAAATAAGCATGTATGTACATATATACAAACAAATACACCATAATAGACCCCCCCCAAGCTAGCTGAAGGATGGCAAATACCCTAGGAGTACCACAGAGGCGAAGGTGGGTGGGTAATCCTGACTGCAGATGTATTCCTATCGGACATCTACATTTATGGTAGGTACAAAACTGTACTATGTCCTTCAAGGATGCATCTGCAGTCCTTACAAATGGGTAGAATACCATAGCTAAACTAGGGGAGGAGGAAAAAAGGAAAGATTATGGTGTAGTTAGGATCCCTTGCAAAACAGCAGTGGCAAAACCTGCTCGGGATCTAGAGTATAAAGGTAAATTGTAATGCTTGGCAAATGTATGCACGGAGGTCCAAGTAGCAGCCTCTATAATGTCCTTGGTAGCCACTCCTCGTAAGAAGGCTGTGGTAGTGGCTGTAGCCCTTGTGGAGTGAGGCCTGATGTTCTCTGGAGTTTTCTTTCCATGGTAGGAGTAACAAAATCTAATGCAATTTCCTATCCATTCGGAGATTGTCTGATTTGAAATTGGTTTTCCTTCCTTTCCTGTTGCATATGCTACCAGAAGCTGGTCAGTTTTTCTATTGGACTTGGTCCTGTCCAGGTAGTAGCGTAATTGTCTATGTACATCCAAGGTATGCAACAGTCTTTCTCCCCTGTTCTGAGGGTTGGGGAAGAATGTAGGTAGGTGGACAGCCTGATTTAAAGACACTCTGGATACCACCTTAGGCATAAATGTAGGATTTGTTCTCATGGACACTCTATCTTGATGGAAGATCAGGAAGGGTTGCACTGCCATTAATGCCTGTAGTTCAAAGACCCTTCTTGCTGAGGTGATTGCCAGCAGGAAAGCAGTCTTCCAGGATAAGTATTGTAATTCTGCTGTTGCTGCTGGTTCAAAAGGAGGAAGTGTCAATTTTTCTAGCACAAAGTTTCATGCTGGCAATGATGGTTTCCTGGGAGGTTTTACATTTTTAATTCCTCTCAGAAACTGCCTGAGCAGAGGATGTGAGAAGACAGGAGGATCCAAGCTGTATTCTGCTGAAATGGGTGATGCATGTATCTTGATGGAGGAATAGGACAGGCCTGTATGGAAGAGCTCTGCCAAGTACTCCAGGATGTTGGCTATGTTTACCAGTGCCACATCTTCTCCCTTTGCAGTACTCCAAATGAGATATCTTTTCCATTTTGCTGCATAATTCTTTCTTGTTGAAGGTCTACGAGCCTCAAGGATTATGTCTTTAACCCTTTGGGATAAATTTGGGTTAATTGTTCTTATGTAATGTTCCAGGCAGTTAGCTGCAGAGTTTTCAGGTTTGGATGCAGGATGTTGTAGTTGTTCTGTGTTAACAGCAATGGGATCAGAGGTAGTGCCCATATTTGTTCCCGAGACATGCTCCTCAGCAATGGGTACCAATGTTGCCTTGGCCAGTCTGGAGCTATCAGAATGATCCTTGGACGTTCCTGTTTGATCTTCAAAAGCACCTTGTGCATCAAAGGAAGTGGTGGGAATGCGTATGCTGTCAGGTTCTTCCAACTGAAAGATAGGGAGTCCACCTTCCAAGCAAGTAGGTGGTACGTCCTTGTGCAGAATCTCTTTAGCTGGTGATTGAGTGGGGATGCAAATAAGTCTATTTATGGTAATCCCCATTCTCTTGTGATGGCTTTGAAGATGTCCGGATGCAGCATCCATTCGTGGGCATCCGTGGTAGTTCTGCTTAGTATGTCTGCTAGAATGTTTTCTTTTCCCGGTACAAAAATTGCTTGTAACTGAATGTTGTAGCTCAGAGCCACATCCCATAGGTCCAGTGCCAGCCGGCATAGAGGGTATGAATTTGTTGATGTACCACATAACTGTGGTGTTGTCTGTCCTTATCATCAACTGACCTTCTTGGAGAAATGGTCTGAATGACTGGATTGCCAATTTTACTGCCAGCATTTCCTTTAGATTTATGTGCAGGCGCAGCTGGTCTTGAGTCCATAAGCCTTGTATGCACTTGTCCAGCATGTGTGCCCCCCAACCGAGGTCTGATGCATCTGTCGTGATGGTTTGGCTTGGTTGACTGTTGCAGAAGGGCAATCCTGTGTTTGATTGACAGGCCTGAGCCCACCATAGGAACTCTTGCTTCAGGCATGGAATTATTGGAATTTTGGTTTCTAGGCTGTGCTTGTGTTGAGACCACAAATTCTTTAGGTACCACTGTAGCTTTCTCATATGCAGCCTGGCATGAGGGACCAGAATTATGCAGGATGCCATGAAGCCTAGGGCTTGCAGTACTTTCCTTGCAGTTAGATGGTTCTGCTTTGTTAATGCCAAGAAGTAGAGAGGTAGTTGCTCTTTCTTTTCTGCAGTTAAGAATGCCATTTGTTTTGATGTGTCCAGCTCTGCACCCAGAAAGGTTATTCTTTGGGATGGAATCAGCCTTGACTTTTTTATATTGACTGTATATCCCAGTGCTTGCAGCAGGTAAATGACTCTTTGTAAGTCTTCTGTTAGCTTGCTTTTGTTGTCCGCTTGTATCAGGCAGTCGTCCAGGTAGGGGTAAATTTGGATTCCCTGAAGTCTGCAATGAGCAATTACTGATGCCAGGCATTTCGTGAACACTCTGGGCGCAGTAGATAAGCCAAAGGGCAATGCTGAGAATTGATAATGCTCTGATCCTGCAAGAAATCTGAGGTATCTTCTGCAATTTGGTCGTATGGGGACGTGCAGGTATGCCTCCTTGAGATCTAGAGTTACCAGCCAAGACTCCTTACCCAGCATGGGAAGGAGCTGCTGTAGGGTCAGCATTTTGAATTTTGGAACAATGAGGAATGTGTTTAAAGCGGACAGGTCGAGAATAGGCCTCCATTTGCTCTCTTTTCTTGGTACCAGGAAGAGTCTGGAGTAAAATCCCTTTCCTTGTTCCATAGATGGTACCTTTTCCACAGCTCTCATTCTTAATAATTGAGATATTTGCTTTAGAGCTTCTGCCCTTTGAGTAGGTGGTAGGTTTGGCATTCCTCTCTTTGCTGGTAGAGTATGGAAATGGAACCTGTAACCTTGGTCTATAGTTTGCAAAATCCATTTTTCCCTTGTGATGCAATGCCAGTTTTTTGAAAATAATGTTAGCTTTCCGCCTAAGGGTGCTTCCAGTTGTTCCCTGGTAGGCGGTGTCACAGCCAAGTCACTGTGATTGTGTTGTTGTAGTGGTGGTGGCTGCGTCTGTGCCTCGCTGGTTGTTACCTTGCCACTGGCGTCCCCTGTAGGCACCCGTGGATTGGTTTCTGCCTCTTGAACGCCTATTCCTGCCTCTCTGTGTCTTAGAGGACCAAAGGACCAATTCTTGGAGGGCCAGTTCCTGCTAAACCTTGGAGGTTGAACCTGTAAGAAATCTTTCACTGTTTGTACAGATTTCGCCTTCTCTTCCATCTTTTTTAGTACCTGCTGTGCAGGGGAACCAAATAAATTGACTTTGTCCATGGGAGCATCTAAAAGCTTTGATTTGACATGGTCTGGTAATGCCTGCTCTTTCAACCATGCATGTCTCCTGATAACTGTGCCAGTCATGGCTGATCTAAAGGAAGCCTCCAGTGCATCATAGCCGCATTTTAAGGAATGGTTACTAACCTGCTGTATGTTATGTACCATTTCCTGAACATATTTCTTATCTAAAGATTCTTCAGAGGACAGCTTTTTAGTTAACTGGTCTAGCATAAACTCTTGATATTGAATCATATGAAATTGGCAGTTCAAAGCCCTAGCTGACAAAGTAGCAGAGGTGTAAACTTTTTTACCCCATCGCTCTAAGGACCTGGATTCCCTTTCAGAGGGGAGGGGGTTTTTAGTAGATGTAGTAGCTACAGCTTTAGGGCCCTGGGAGATAGTCTCTGGATCTGCAAAAGGAGCCTTGTATAAATGGTGATGAGTGTCCGGGACCCTGTAGAACCTATCGGGCTTAGCAGGGGCCGGAGGTAATGAATCAGGAGCAGTGCAAGCATCATTAAATGCATCATCTACAACAGAAAGAACTGGTAAAGGCCTATGCTGTGGCAAATGTAGAAAGGTTCTAAGCCTTTTTCTGGAGTCTGAGAAATCTTGGCCCTGCCACTGAAATTGTTCCCTCATAGCATGCAAGGTTTCCCCAAAGGAAAATTCCTCAGGAGGAGAGGCTGAAGGAATGGACTCTTCAGCATCAGAGTCTTCATAAGGAGAATAAGGAGCCTCAGGAGGGTCTGTATGTTCTGAGTCATCAGAGGAATCATCTGTGGATACTGGCTCTGGGGGCTCTGCTCTAGGCCTCTTCTCTGGAGGTGGATGAGAGGTCCTGTCTGGATGAGGCTGGGATCCACGAATTAAAGAAATGAGATCCTCAGCCAAAGAAAGCATATGGGAACTGGTGCTGGGCCTGTGAGAGGGGGGCTTGACAGGCACCGTTTTTGAAGCTTTAGCTGCTTTAGCCCTGGCAAAGGCCTTAATAGACATGGCTGCAGGAGGCCTAGCAGCTCCACGTGCAGGGGTTGAAATATCCAAGGGAATAGTGTCTGATAATTCCTGAGAAACCGCAACTGCAGGTTGGATTTCAAGCCGATTCCACCAGGTTAGAAGAGGCCTCGGTAGAAGGCATGTTTTCGGCTGGGGAAAGAACCGCTTGCTCGGTTTCAGCCGAAACCGAGACACTCGTGGTTGGATTAACCGCGGTTTCGGCCCGAAACCGCGGACCGCGAGTGTCGGTCCTTTTCCTGCGTTTTGGTTATTTGTGAAGTCGGAGGATCCGACGGCATGATATAAGCAAAATCAGAGCCGAAAAACTGTTCTGCAAACTCCGACCGGCGTCTAAGCGTCCGTCGGTTAAAAGAAGCACAGGCTAGACAAGCTGCTACGTCGTGGTCTGGGCCTAAACAAGGTAAGCAGTAAGAGTGGAAATCTTTATGAGGTATTTGTTTCCCACAAGTTAAACAGTTATTCACTTTTTCTGACATCGGCTGAGGCAAGAAAGAGTCCCCAACGGGGTACTTAGCTTTTTAGAAGTCTTCGAAGTAGTATTCGGTATAGTAATCTCTGGTTCTGACCGACTGGCACTTGCGAACAGCTTCTGCTTCGGGTGCCACGCGGCAAGAAAGACTGGGGAAAATGGCGTCGGCTGATGCCTTTATACCCGAAGAACTGCAGCTATGATGTCGGCTGAAGCACGACACCAGCCGAAGCCAGACCCAGACTTTGGAATCCGGCCGACCAAGGGCTGCCTGACGACAGGACTACCCATTTGTAAGGACTGCAGATGCATCCTTGAAGGACATCCCTGTAGTATCGGTCTGGCTTACAAGGAGCTGGAGGCAGAGAATCAGGAGCCATACTAGATTCTGAAAAAAATATCATCAACAATGTCTAGAACAGGAGGTATAGCCAAAGGTCTATACTGAGGAAGAAGAAAATCCCAAAGTCTCTTTTTAGATTCAGAAAAATCCTGACTTTCCCAGTGGAAATGTTCCCTTAAGGTATATAAAGCTTCCCCAAAAGAAAAATCCTCAAGGGGGAGAAGCAGAAGGAATGGAATCTTCTGCATCACAGTCCTCATAAGTAGGTAAAGACAATTCCTGTTCATTAGAAGAGTCAGAAGAAATAGAATCCTGTTCAGAAGATTCATAATCAATGTCTTGCCTAGGTCTCTTAGAAGGGAGAGGTTGGCTACCCCTGAGCAGAGTAATTAAATCTTCAGCCATTTTGATCATTTGTTTTTTAGGCATAGGGGCCTGCACATGTGGCC
The DNA here is from genome assembly GCF_019279795.1 of Protopterus annectens. Classification (NCBI taxonomy): domain Eukaryota; kingdom Metazoa; phylum Chordata; order Ceratodontiformes; family Protopteridae; genus Protopterus; species Protopterus annectens. The sequence goes on along the minus strand of NC_056734.1, from coordinate 618,592,129 downwards.
CAGGCGTCAGTTTTTTAGGCATAGGTTGTGATTTTGGCCTTAGTTTTGAAGATGGCGTCAGTCTAATATACAAATCTGCAGGCCTGAAAACACCCTCAGAAGCCGGTGCCTGCACAGTGGCTCCAGATCCATCCAAGGTAGAGACATCCGCGGGTTCCATAATTGAAGCATCTCGCGGCATACCGGACTCCGAATAGGTCTCAGTAGAGGCCTGCGTATCAAAAGTAGCGGGTATCAGGGGCTGCAAAAGCGCCTCACTGAGTACTGGCGACTGGCTTAGGAGAAGCGTCGTCAGCAGTTTTGGACCTCAACGACCTGTCTCTGCTTTTTTCATTTCATTTTTTAGGTATTCCGGTAGTCGAATTGCTAACCGACGACATTTCTGGATAATTAAAGCGTGAGCCAAAATATTCAGAAGCAAAAATGTACTGACGTCTGATAGTGCGTTCATTAAATAAAGCACAAAAACGACAGCAAGGTACATTGTGGTCAGGACCTAGGCAAGGAATACAGTACAAATGAAAATCCTTATGAGGTAATTTGCTTCCCACAAGTAATGCAATTATTAACTTTTACTGACATCGGTAAGGAGCAAGAAAAAGTTTCCCCAATGAGGTACTTAGCTTTTTAGTTGAAAAACTTCAGATCTGAAACTCGAAAACGAAAATTTCAGGAGATGGCCAACCAGCACTTGCAAACTGCTTCTGCTTCGGGCACCGCACAGCAAGAAAGACTGATGTAATGGCGTTGGTTGCATGTTTTATACCCCTGACGACCTGATGTCATGAAAGAAGGGACAGCAACCGATGTAGGACCCAAGACTTTGTTAATCAGGCCGACTGAGGGCAACCTGCCAGCAGATTACCCAAATGTAATGACTGCAACAGTGAAACACGAAGAACATTTACGTGTAACAATTCACAATTTATGGGAGTGCAGCTCTAAGATAATAACAAATGGCAATTTACTGAAATAAAGAATGAATGTAACATATCATGGTTCGAATCATCTCTTTTCTTTTTGTCTCACCCCACCCCTTATCTTTCTCTTTTTTGACTTACCTGGAATCTCGCTGTTCTGATGTCATACCTTTCTGCCAAAAAACAAATACATTTCAGCACAGGGAGGTGGGCCAACAGCTGCGATTTAGCCTGCAAACCCTCTACTGCACCAACACCCAGTACTTCTGGGATGCAACTTGGCAGTACTGCTCCCACAAAGCCTGCCCTACCTGGTCCATCCTCGTCAGGTAGCAGTGCCATAGCTATTGGTTGTGCAGTGGTACCCTTTGGGTCCTTACTGTGAAGAAGTATACTGCACACATACTTTCCAGGACATCTAGAACTACACAAACAGTTAGCAAGTCTGATGAGTCATACTAATCATTTCAAAAGCTGTACCACTCTGTCATTTGTAGCAAGCTGTACACACAATTAACTTGTGATTTGCAGTAAGGCCTGTAAAAAAGCTATTAGTTGTGGAAGTGTGATGATATAGCCATTACTGATGCAATTTGGGGAAGACATACTTTGGTGTAGTCACTGATGGTCACACTTGTAGTCCTGATCACATTTATTTAGCTAATGACATTCTGACACCATTTGCAACAACAAAAAAAAAAAAAAAAAAAAAAAAAAAAAAAAAAAAAAGAAGAGAGAATTATCTGGATATGAACCCTGGCTCATCTGTGCTTGGACCAGGAGCTCACTGCTCTTACACTCTGTGACATAGAGAAAGGTAGGCAGCAGGTGTATTTTCCACACTTAGTACTGTACAAGTTCCAATGTCCACGCATTGACCCTGAACCTGTTTGTACGAAGGAAGGCATACCAAATTAAGCTTTTTACTGTTTTCCTTAAGCAGAGAATAGTGTTTGCTTGGCACTTAACGTCATGCAAATAGGAAAGACATACTCAACAGTTATTTATATAATAAAAATTTGGCCCCACCATTTCAAAGACAGACTACAGCATGTACATCATACTAGCAGCCAGCAATTTCTCCCATAACATATCTTGCAGGCCTGACAAATGAAACAGTAACAGATTTATTTTCCAGTTAGCCTCTCAGTTACTGCATCCTTATTTATGCACAGTTTGGCAATGAGCACCAGTGGCCACTACTACTTCACACAAGTCCAAGAAATTTGAATCACGCATGTGCTAATACATGGTCATCATCCGCACAAATCAGTTTCTCAGCAATGTACTTTATGAAGAGGTTTGAAACATGTCTAACTCTGGTTACTGGGTTATAATCCTCCACTACATTGTAAGGCATTTATAAACACAAGAGAAGGGCAGTGACATGTGCTTGACTGAATGCATACTTTTTGACATTCATGTGTACCCTGCAGCAGTGCACTTGAAAATGATATATCAGTATTTGGGCCACTGTCAAACAGACCCCAGAATTACATAGCCTACCTGCATTGTTACATTTAGTATGGGTTTATAGTGACAGTGGACACTGGTCATGTATGACAATTATCCCATTAATATCATCAGTAACTTGTATTAATGTGGACATACATTCATCTGAATATAAAGACAACTCCATCACTGCACTACTGGCGTTTCCCAAGTGAGTCTGCGTCATCTACATAACATCCTGAAAAACAAGTACATGTCTGTCTCAATTCTGCAATATACAATCATGTCAGCTTATCTGACCTAGGTTGCCAGGATTTATTTACGGGTACTTTTACAAACTGCGCTCACAAAATCATATCACAAATCCTGGCTTTGCACTCAGGTCTCATAACAGTATATGTTACCTGCAACACTATGATGATGTCATCCTGTATAAAGTGCACTGCGACACTGCTAAAATCAGACTTCAGTGGGGGTGCTAATGTTAAGTGCTGTGTTCTCTAATTTCCTCAATCACGGACACTTGACTTTGCACTGCTGTAACTTCTACGCCCATGGGCATAACTGATGCATTGCCATCAGTCTCGCATACTGCTGTACCATTCATTATTGCAGACTACTTCTCAATTCAAACAAGAATTGCAGATGCTTCAGATAGTATCCAATGCTATTACATGTGGCAGATGCATGCAATATCTAACTGTGCGTAGGGAATCCACTCATAACAGTAAGGTGTTTGCATGTGTTGCTATCTGTATGGCCCATACCTAATGTAAGACAGGGATGATTTAGTCAAGTACATAACATTTGACACAGTGAGCTCTCACATCTGGTATGCTATACAAAACTATTCCTGGAGATGCATATCCATTAGGATTTGACAGTGCAGACTTCCTTTTAAGATGTTCTACTAGATGCACGTGTGATATATCTCAGTGACAACATTAATGGCATGGGTTTGATTCCAGAGGGGGGGGGTGGCACCATATGTCATGCAAACCTCTCAACTCACCAGGATTGCCCCTGATTTGAAATCCAACTTTAATACAGTCCCTCTTAACCCCTCTGAAAAGTGGCCACTTTTAGGGAAGGGGGGGTGAACAATGCTCCTACTTGAGTGAACCTGCAAGCTACCCTAAAAACTACAGGCCAATAACTTACCTTCCAACGATGTATAAACTATACAATGGAACTGATGCCGACAGAGTTTGCAGTCATTTAGAAAAAAAATCTGAATTACAGCAATACAATAAAAGGGTAATAAAAGAAAGTCATATGGAACAAAGAATCATTTGTTGTCATATAAAATCATAGTGGAGAACTGTAAGAAGGAGGAAATCTAGGTATTGCATGGATAGACTACAAAAAAAGCATCTGACAGTATCCCACATTCATGGATAAAAAAAGAGTGCTTAAAAATGTATAAGATACACCCTACAATGATGAACTACATCATGGCGACATTGAAACAGTGGCAAACCACTATGCAGCTAAGCCATGATAAAGGACACATTATTATTCCAGGGATACAAATCCAAAGGGGGATATTTCAGGGTGAATCTGTCACCACTGCTCAGATTAGGTCATGGCTATAATTTGGCTCCCAAAAATCATAAAAAAAGTGTACAGACTTCTGATCTTCTCTTTGTCGATGATTTAAAACTGCATAGCTCATAAGATAAGGAACTGAAAACCACAATGCAAGTAGTCAAAACTTTTTCAGATGATTTAAGAATGTTATTTGGTCTTGATAAATGTGCAAAAGCAACCTTTAAAGCAGGAAAGCTGCAGCACCAAGACAACATCAGTTGGGATAAGAATGTGACAAAAGATCTTGAGCAAGAGGGAGTGAATAAATATTTGGCAAATGATGAAGGATCAACAATAAAACATGAACAAACGTGTATAAAACTCAGTAAGAAATATTTTAGAAGACTTCAGCGCTGACATCTAGGAACAAAGTTCAAGCTATAAACTAGTTTGCTCTTCCTATTATAACTTACAGTTTGGAATGACCGACTGGCCCCAAAAGGTGTTGGACAGATTAGACAACAAAACAAGAAGGATGCTTCATGCTCATTAAATGATTTATAAAAATCAGTGCATACCAAGATTATATACTCCCCATTCCGAAAAAGGTATGGGCCACCTTGAAATTGATTACATGTACAGATCGTGGGACTGCATACATACCTGCTGACCTCACAAGACTCAAACAGTGCAAGTTTTGAAACATGAGGAGAGTAAATCTAAGATGACTTCTCTTCTTAGTCTAGCAGAAGCATATTTGTGTCAAGAGGGAATGGAAATCAAACCAGAAGTAGATGAAAAATCAAGCAGCAATTGACTGTGCCAAAAAAAAACACAAGTATATAAAGGTGAAGGATCAGATGAAAGGCAAGAAATGTGGAAAATGCATAAATACAGTGGCAAGTATAGTAAATTTCTGGAACAACCTCATGTTGATCAGGATCGAAAGCAAGAATTGTTAAGGACATGCGAATTCAGACCAAAGGATGAAACAATATTGGCGGCCCATGATAGTGGACTACGTACACGTTGGTTTATAAAGTCCACTGAGCATGTGGGAGAAACAGACAAATGTTGGTTTTGTAAAACAGAATTGGAAACAGTTGCTGGTTGTGACATAATAATAATGTGACATTTTAATAATGATAATAATAATAATAACAGTGACATAATAATGGCAGAAGGACTGTATACTGAAAGCCATAATAATGTGGCAAGATTGTTGCACTGGGATTCTGCAAACATTATAATACTGAAGTAGCTGAAAAACACTGGAAACGAGCCACAAAGCATCACAGAAAATGATGAAGTCTACAGCACATGGGATCACTCATTACCAACAGTCCAAAAGATAGATGCGAGAAAACCAGAAATAGTGGTCCATGAAAAGAAGACAAAAGTAGTATTGATTATTGAAATCGCTACATCCATTGACTAGTGTCTTGCGTACAGAGACACAAACTCAAAATATCAGGATTTGCAGGCAGAAATGAGAGCGATGTGGAAAACAGACACCTAGACAGTTCCAATAGTAGTAGGAGGAATGGGTCTTATAAAAAGAATTTACAATCATATTCAGATATGTTACTGATACATGTAACTCTGTACGAATTGCAGGACGAGTCATTACTGGACACACTGCAGGTGCTGCGAAGATCACTCCTGGCCGACAATAAAGACTGAAACAATACTAATTTCATGAACTTTAATCATACTTTGACTTAGGAATGGGGTCCATTCATGTCATGGTACTGGAAACCCAAAAGAGTTGGAGAAATTAAAAAAATGGAGGGAACACATTTTCATACTTTTTCTACAATTCTAAGGTTAACTCTGCAATTAGCTTCCATCTGCCCTGGCAGCAATGCATCTTACATATTGGAGTGAACTTTACAAGTAGAGATAAGAGATGAGACATCATTTTTTTCTAGCACTGTGAGCTTTAGTAAAAATCTACATAACAATCTCAGCTGACAAATCTGCACAACTTTTGTTGACAATGTCTTCTTAACTCCAAGTTAAAGAAGAAATTTACTAAAAGGAAGGCATTATGGAGATGTTTATCTCCAATTATCACAACCTATCCCAAGGATGACCTGGATTTCCACATTATTCCTCAATTACTGTACTTAAGGAACTTGTTGCTTTCGGTTATAAATACTTAGCAAATTGTTTCGTTGGCTTTTTTATTCTTAAATTAGTGTAAGCTTGCGTTGTATATTATGGCTATGTGGCACGTTGTTTTTGGAGCATTTATATGCACATTTGAAAATATTAGCAAAAAGAAATTTGAAAAAAAATGCTTGGTCCTCAAAACTGTCAAATTTTAACCCACTTAAATTGATTTCTATTAATTTCCAGTTAGAAAATCTATGAGTCTGCATCTCACGTATTCTCGTGCAGTCGGACTATCCTGATCAACAGTCAAAAAACACATAAATACATAAATAAGTATGTATTTATTTCACCAACAAATCAAATCAAAACAGGTGAAACAAAATTTTAGAGCTCTGCCCCCAAAGAAAAAAATATGCCTGTGTGTGTATACATACATACATACATATATATATATATATATATATATATATATATATATATATATATATATATATGTACATATGTATATATATATATATATGTATATATATATATATATATATATATATATATATATATATATATATATACACATATATATATATATATATATATATATATATATATATATACATATACACATACACACACACACACTCATGTATGTATGTATGTATATATATATATATATATATATATATATATATATATATATATATATATATATATATATATATATACACACACACACACACACACACACACACACTCATATATATATATATATATATATATATATATATATATATATACACACACACACACACACACACACACACACACACACACACATGTATGTTTGTGTGTGGGTGGGGGGTCTACTTCGAAATACTGATAACCAGAAGATCAATATTTCAAACCTAGAGACGAAAATCACAAAACTGCAGAAACTCGAACATCGGATTTTTACTAGGGTAAGTAAACACTGGCCAAAGGGAAACAAAGCTCATGCCAAAGTAAGTAAAATCCACCTAGGTGGGGGGGACTACACCCCCCAACTATTTTATATATATATATATATATATATATATATATATATATATATATATATATATATATACACATACATACATACACATACATACATACATATATCAACTCAGGATCACACTACAGTGGAGAAAGGGGCATGTTGTGCAAGTATTTACTTACCTTTCTGCTGTTTTGTGATCTTCGTGTCGGGATTTTTATATGGCGATTTTCTGGGTGTCAGGATTTCAAAGTATACCCATATGTGTGTCTGTATATACGTGTATACATGCATATATAAAATTATTTGTCATCTTGTACTAGGAAATAAAACTGCCCTTCATAACTAGCAGTGTTTTGTGCATCACTGAGCCCCCTAGGTTCTCCGCGTATATCACCCAAAAATCTTGACTACAACTCCAAGCCTCCCACTCTGCTACCCCTCTCTACGTTTTCTCAGCCTACACCCATTACTTCACACTTCCTGTTATAGCCATTAATTGCCGTTATAGTGGAACAACTCTGCCTTTTTCTGTGCTCCACTCTCTCTCACTCTCCATACTTCCTCTCTCTCTCGAGTAAACCTCCCTTCCAGTACTCCCCTCTCCCCCACCCATATCTACAGTTGTACTTCTCTTAGTCTACTTGTTTCTATCTTTCTTGGTCTAGCTTTCCAGGCTATTCCGCTACCTATCTTACCTGTTTCTGATTGTTTTTCTTTTCTCCTAGCCATTCCATACCTGGCCCAACCTGCTCCATTCACCCTCGCTACACTCGGGGTCACTCTGCTCCCCTACCCTAACCCCATTACCACCTACCCCTAGATCAGTTACACTTATAGTTAAAGACCACACCTTCAATCACCTCTCAACATCTACCATACTCCAATTATCCTATCACACCACACCTCATTACCCCCCACTGAATTTCACTCTACCATACCCCCTTTACTCTACACACATCTCAAACAATCAAAATTCACCTCATATACACACTACTCATTCTCAACCTTCAAACAATGTTCTATACAGTATATATCCCACCTACTAAAAGCACTAATCTATCCATTCACAGTATCTGCTCTACTCCTTCTTTCAATCCTTATCACCTATCATAGTCAACTTCATGATACTAGCTCACCACCACAGCAAACAGAAGCAATAGGCAATCCTGTGAAACTAATAAATTTCCCCATATCACCAGGTGACCTTATCTCCTCCCATACCATCTCTTTCCTACACAATGAACAGTTAGTCAAACTTAACTCCCACTCCTCTCAAAGACATGCTCAAATAATTTACAAACTCACTAAACTCTACCTACACCTACTTAAAACACTGTCATGCTGCAGTGATATACACCCTAATCCAGGTCCCAATACAGTAACCAACCCAAACCTAGATCAACTAAACCCTCTATACCACAGACCAACCTCCTCTCTCCTCTTCCTAAACCTGAATGTAAGTATATTAAAGTACATTACCTGCATGCCCTACTAGCCCTTTACAAATCAGAGATCATTTTGTAACTGAAACATGGCTAAAACCAGAACACCTCAATAATGAGATAACAGCTCCTGGCTACAGTATTATAGGTAAAGATAGAGTAGGGGTAAAAAAGGAGGGGGAGTGGCAATATTATTCCAAAACCATCTCAACATCGAACAATTTGATGACAATCCCTCTGAAGTCAAAAATGCAGAACTAATCCTTGCAAAATTAAAACTAAACCTCAATAAACATATAAATATTGTAGGCAGCTACATTCCACCAGTTAATAATATTACAATAATGGAGAACCTACTAGACTGGATCTTAAACTCCCTTCCACAAGAAACTATACTATTAGGTGACTAACATTGACTGGCCTAACTGCTCCAGTGAATATCCCTCCACCTACCATTAACCTACATGGTTTTACCCAATTATCATCACCCCCCCACCCACACTAGAATCGACAGAACATCCAACTGGATGTCCTCTTGACTGGATTCTTATATCCAACCCCTCCCTTGCATACCAATCAGGTTGTCTACCTGATAAGTTGGTTGCTGGTTGCTTAGACTATCTAATTAGGAACAAAACCCAACACATCAGCCACACTATCTTCAGAACTGAAAGAAATAAAAAGAACTTCATACCTGATAAATTCATCACTGCACTAAAATCTTGTAATTGGACTCCCCTAAAGCAACTGTCTCTTGATGAAGCTGTGCAGTACTTTAACTCAACTTTCTTACAAATCCTGAACTATCATGCACCCTCCAGAACCATTAGAATACAAGCAAATTATGTCCCATGGCTAACTAAAGATATTAAATCTACATTGAAAGAAAGAGACAAGGCTTGGATACAATTCCACAAAAACAAAACCATTACTCTGAGACAAAACTACTTAGAACTCCACAACAAAGCCAAAAACAAATTAAACTTGACAAAACTAACTACTACAAAAACATGCAAGATAAATATGTTCACAACCCTCAAAGATTCTGGGTCACAATAAATACCATACACTTCAACCAGGAACATCCACAACCCCAACACCTGTGATAGAAAACAACCATAACATTCCAACACAATTCAATAAATACTTTACTGAAACTGTGCAAACTCTTCCCAATGCCCTAAATAATGCTAGTAGCACCAACTACTAACCAAACCCACCCCAGCACACAAAACAATGCCTCCAACTTCTCCCTGCTCCCTGTATCCACCAAAATATTTCTAAACTCCTTCATAAACTTAAACCAATCACTCTGGCTGCAGATAACTTACCAGCAGATTTCCTTCAAATAGCTGCTAAAGCTATATCCTATCTTGTTGCTTTTCTCATAAATAGGGCTCTGTCCGAGTGTATGGTACCAACCTTGTGGAAAACATCACATATTACACCACTACACAAAGGAGGTAACTCAGAACTCACTAACTACTGAGAAATCGCTATTCTATCACCCTTATCTAAAATATTGGAAAGATTTGTTCATACTCAACTAATGCAGTACCTCCATAACTTGTTATCCAAAGCACAGCATGGCTTTAGACCCTCCCATAGCACCGCCACAGCACTACTGTCTTAATTTACTAATACAGTTAACCACTACAGAAACAAGGGTCTACTCGTATCTTCCATATTCTTAGACCCAGCAAAAGCTTTTGACATGGTTAACCACAATGTGCTTCTCAAAACTCTGTCCACCCTGAACATTAGTCCCTCCTCTGTCGTTTGATTCAACTACTTAGGCCATCAACAAGCAGTCCTATGGCAAAACCAATCGTCCCCGCTGTTACCAGTAACCTTAGGTGCCCCTCAAGAGTCCATCCTTGGCCCATTGCTGTTCTGTCTTTTCACCAACCAACTCTCTTCCTCCACACTCACTGCCTCAGTAGTACAATACTCTGATGACACCACCCTTGTATGTGCTGCTCCCACAATAGAAAAACTGCACACCTTAACCCAAAGTAACTTTACTTTAGCCAAAACATGGTTTACTAACACAAAACTTATTCTTTTCAGCCCGGCTAGAGCCCCCCCCCCCCCAGACAATAATTTTTGCATAAGTGTTAAAGGTAGTATCCAAATCAGTCCAACCACACACACCAAACTGCTTGGTGTAGAAATAGACAACAACCTTAGGTTCAACATCCACATAGCTCAAATTATTAAGAAAGTTAACAAAAAGCTCGGGCTCTACAGGAATAAACACTTTACCACTAAACATACCAAAGCCACAGTAGCAAGGACTTATCTCTTATCCATCCTCCTCTATGCCTCTCCAATCCTGACTAATCTCCTCCAAGCCGATTTAAACAAGAGGGAATCTTGCTATAACAAGATTCCCAAGTTTGCCACTGAAGCCACATATAGGTCACACCACTGTCTATCCCTCAAGCAGCTAAACTGGTTTGAGCTGCCTCAACTTCTTATATTTATTTAGCTGTCAGTAGCACACAGGTTACACTACCTTCCTGACAACACCCCTGCACTCCAAGACCTAATTTAATCCTATACTACTACTAGACCCTTAAGATCTACTAATCAGTACCTCCTAAATGTCAACAAATATAACAATAATGCTGGTAAGTCTCTCTTTGGCTGCTCAATTGCTAAAATGTGGAACACTACCTAGCCATATAACTTCAAATAACTCCACTACTCAATTTAAAAAACTCCTGAAAACCTACTTCTCAAGCAACTGGCTATGCTCATGTTACTCCCCAGGTTAAAACATAATCCATTATAATGGGGAACTGTCATGGGATTCCAGTTTACCTGGCAAGACAGTAAATATGATCACACTTTACAGTTCAACTACTGTACATATCTTTTGGACAGAACGAGGACCTATTAATCATATACTCAACCTCCATCAGTTGTCAGAATCAAGCACCACATGCTACAAATCACTGCTATAATGCCATGCCCATTTTTATAATATGAATGTGTTTTAAATTTTTTTGAAAATATTGTCTCTGTTCTCATTATTGTTACCCTCTGTGTTTTTGAACTTCTACTTATGGCGTTAATTCTTTTCTCATGCATTATATCTGTTGGAGCTTTTCTCCCCAGGCCTCTGCTGAAAATACACCCGTGTCCAGTCGGACTATCTCGGTAAACAAATGTAAAATAAAATAAAAAAAATAAAGAAATATAATTCCAGTAGAACTAAAAAAAAGGGCTTAAAAGATTACACTCATTTTAAAAAGCACTGTAAAAAGTTTTAGCAACAAAGTTATAGGAATTATGTAAAATGTTAATTGAGCAGACCTGACTCCTTTATCAGCATGGTTTTTAAGTGACAAAATCCTAAGTCTAATAAGGGTATTCTCCTTTCCACACCTCTCTTCCTAATCACTGTGACAAAATACTGTTAATATTTTTGCATCCACATTGACAAAGATGTTACAGAAAATAAACTTGAATCGCTGCAGCCATAAGGGATTTACTAAAGACTGGGAAAACATGGTAGGTTAATGTACTCATAAGATATCCAATACATAATTCAGAAGTATACAATTTATAAAATATAGAGTTTTGAATATCTGGTCACTGTTTACAACAATAAATTGACTTTAATTTACATTTAGCACATGGTTTATAGTATCAAATGTGCTTGCAGTTCTGACCATATCTATCACTTACTGGAACATTACTACTTTTGGCAGTAGATACTTATTTGTCGTATGTTAGTATTTACAGTGGGGCAACAGAGTTTACTTTACTTACTTGTTGAAGCACTTAGTTAACCACTTAGTACATTTTATTTACACTACAAGGTGCTGCTTTAACTATGGCTATAGCAACTGGGAGCTTATTAACATTTAGCCTGTAGTTGGGATAAAAAGGATTATGTTGTGGGAGCAAAGGATATGTGGGAAGAGACTAAATAAAAGATAAAATCTGAGAAGCTGGAAGCTCTTGTTTATGCATATGGATAACAAGATACAAGCAGTGAAACTGTTCTTAGCCCCTTTAGTTTTATATACAGGTCAGTTTTATATACAGGTCATTTTTTTTTTTTTATCAACCAGAGGAAAAGTTGTGGACAATAATTAATAAAGAGGGCAAAGATCTGTGGGATAAAGTGATTCTTCCAAAAGAACAAGGTGGTTTAGGACTACCTGATTTGAAGGGATATTTTAGAGCTTCATGGTAAAGGCTAATATACATAACACAAGCAGAAAGCTATAATTCAAAGTGGAAAGGGATGGTTATGATGATGATTATGATGAAGAAGAAGCAAGGGGGAAATTAAAGAAATAAGGACAGGGTGGGATTTTGAAGACGACCCTTAAGGAGAGCAACAGTCATATGGAATACTATATTCATAAAGTAGCAGGCAGAAAGTATTCTGAGAACTAAGCTAACATAAGAATGGAGAAACAGGATTTATTTATTTGGCATTTGTTTACCACGAAAGTCCAAATAGGTCATGAGGTACTCATTTTCAGGATAGGTCTGGGGAGAAAAGCTCCAAATAAATATGGTTAACAGATTGAAAAAAACAGACTGACATAATAAAGTCATAACATTCAAGCACAAATATGACACAACACATTAGTTTGTCAGAATGAGAACTTAACAGACATAATGATTCTGCTGATAAGGATGACTGCAATCAGTGGTACACAGAATATGCAAGAGACTGCTGGAATTTACTGGATAAAACTGGTCAAGGAACCAAGGTATTGGAAGCAAATAACTAGACAGAGAGAAAGACAGAGAAAGGTAAGAGTGGTAAGAGGCCAAGCAGACATTTGGTCTGCAGGCTAGAGACTGCCTTCCCTCTCAGTGACTGGTATCAAAGTGCAGGCAATGAGAAAGGGATAGGGGAACCCTATGTGACAGACCTGCTCTGGTATTGTTTTTATTTGAAGCTAAAACAGAATTTGCTGTTAAAAAAGGGATAATTAGTAGGACATATAAAATATTGCATGAGAATTATGATCAGAGGAGGTCAGAACAGATTGTCAAGAGAAACTGGATAAGTGATTCACACTAAAACAACGGGAGGACAAATTTATGGCTTCCAGATATACCACAAAGTTTAGAAGATTCAGGATTTTTGACTGGAAGTGTTTGCATATGTATTCTTAAACACCAAGCAAACTCCAAATAATTTTTTCCCAGATAGATAGCAAAGGTTTGAGGTCTGATGGGGAAGAAAGAGGCAACCTGGAGCAATTGTTTTGGGAGTGTAATGAGTTGGCATACTTTACAAAATCCCTACAGAGTGTCTCTGTACTCTGACAAGAAATACTGTGAGCAAACTGGTGTAACTAAGCAAATGTTTTTTGAGCTCAATACAGGATTTGAATTACCTACACACACAGTAAAGCCTTAAGTTAAATTGTGGTGGCTGCCAAAAAAACATTACTAGACAATGGAAATAGTGTAAACCAACTGTATTTGAAGCAGTGAATATTTTAACAGAGATGAAAAAACTTGAAGAAAAGTTTAGAAAAGGGTAGGAGCAAATTACTTAGGAAAAAATGGAATAATGTTTTGGAGGAGTGAGGTTCAAGGAAATACAGGAATTTATCAATTTATGTAATGTTCTTTTATACAAGACATAGGCAAACATGCATTTAAGTGATATTTCAGTAAAGGTGTTAAAAAATGTAGTCTGTTTATATCATCAATTGTCTAAGCACTAGTTACCACCTAACAAATGCTGTTCAGACTACAAGGTGCTGTATCAATTCCGCCTTCAGCAACAAAGTGTTTTTTAATGTTTAGTCTGTAGTTTATATCAAAATATGCTTCTAACTTTGAGTTAGTTGCTCCAAGTGTGGAACACAATAGTTTATATTATTTCCTATTAAATACAATGTATTCTACAGAATAATTAGTTTTTCTTCATAGGTAATAAACTCTTTTTTTAACATATTATTAGCAATGTGCTAGCATATTTCATCCCTGAAATGGATACACTTAAGATTTATAAATTAGAAAAACCATTTAAAAATCAAACTTTTACCACAAAGTATTTGTTAAGGAGTGTATATAAAGTGAAATCATCAGTTCAACATGGCATTGTGTGTTAATATTAACAAATTAAATTAGTTAATTTGTATGTTAGATGAAAAAATAGATAATCCTGTAGAATGTTCCTGTATTAATGATACAACATTAAGAACCATTTCAGAAGTTGTGACGTAATAGAAAGGAGATACAAGATCAGTGGTACTGGTATAGAAGGTGAGTATAAATGATGACAAAACCATAAGTACTAATGAAGATCCCAAAGTTAAACAGTTAACCAACAGGAAGAAAAGTAGTACATTACGGCACAAGCATACAGCATGAGATACAAAACTCATGTTTGCAAATGATTCCGTTTAGTTTTATATTTACTAGGAAACAAACACATGACAAAAAGAAAATTAAAACATCAGTAGTTGAAATAAGTTTAGACGTGCATTATAGATGAGTCACACAAAGGATAACACAGTGTACATGTAACCGATATAGATTTTTATGTAAATAGTGGTGAACACATACCCAAAGTTAGTTTTCATCAATCAACCTGTGATGGAACCTACTAATTCTCAATCAAGTAACAATATTATGAAGCAAAATCATGCTATAGTATACACCCCACCTGTCCTATACCCAGAGATTATTATCCCCATGGTTAACCATATCCATTCTAAACATAACAGCAGTGATGTAGAAGAAGGGGTAAATACAGACCTTGTAAGAAGATGATATAACACGCATAGGAGGGGGTGGGGAGGAAATAAAATACCTGACAAACAAAATTATTAGTCCAAGTTACAACTTAGGATAAAGAAAGAATGGAAAGGACTCTCAATTAGCAATCTCAAATCCAGATGTTATGGCAAACTGGTGTACTGGAAAGAAAGAGAAAAAGCAATTTATAATAATTAAATTATTTTATAATATTTATAATATTTATATATTATTTTATAATAATGAAAGTTATGAGGTACTTACTCTTGGATTAAAACCTAAACTTAGAAAACTGGATGATTTAAACAAAACCACAGTGACAGTCTTATCATTGGCAGGTTTGAAATTAAATGGCATATTGAGACTACTAGGATAACTATTACAGGGTAAAGGTAGACATAAAAATATGCTACTTCACACGGATACAAATGACCTTTGGGATACCATTTCAAAACATTTGAAGAATACATTGTTAGAAATGCTGGAACTACTTGATACCAGTAAAAACTGAATTTGTGGTTAATGACATAAAACCTTCATTAAGATAGTGATAACATGCTTACAAAGGCACTGACATTCAATACATAGGTAACAAAACTATCCACCAATTTATTCTGTTAGGCTTAATCATACTGTGAAGAATGTATTCATGACATTCATATGTCTGCAGAAGATGGTCTTCATTAGAGCTATTATGGGGTAGGATTTGTCAGTACTAAAATGTCTGATCACATTACTTATTTTATTAGGAAATGCATAAAAAAGAGGAACAATCCATCAACAGACATAATATTTATAAGTAATATTAGGTGCTACTATTGTAATGCTAGAAGCACTGGTAACAAACATCACAAACTAGGCAGCATAACAGGACAAGAAAAAATGATTGTGGCAACTCCGGATGTCTGGGATTCCAGTGATGGCTTATTCTCAGGATAAAACAAATTTAAACATCTAAGAAGAAAATTAAGTGGGTGGGGGTGTTTTACTACTTAACACATACATCTGTCAATGCCCAAGTGGTCTTTGTGAAAAACTATTTAAAATAGCTGTAGTTAAAAAGTCTAGGATTGATTTGTACTTACAAAATGTGTACAGTAGCTACAGGAATCCATCAGTGAATTCCTGCTGCAAATTATGATTTCCTGATGGGTCTAGACAAAGTATTGGACTCTAAAAATGTGTTGTTATTGAGTGATTTCAACTACCTCAGTATACTGATTGGATAAACTTAACAGCAGAATCAAATTCTGAGGAAGAATTCTTGATTATTTGTTTTCAAGGCTTAACTCAGTTGTTCAAAGATAAGGCCAAGAAAAAGGAAACACATTATCACAGCCACTTCTGACAGCTTGATTGTCAGTGTTACTTTTAACACTCCTCTTGGGACTCCTGACCAATAACTTACTTCCTTAGATATACAAAAATATATTAAATATTTATATGCAAAAGCTACAACTATGGTAACAGAAATTATGAAGAAGTTAAAAGTCCAGCCTGGTCAAAAGTAAGTAAAATGAAAGATAATTATTAGGATACTCAACAATGGAGACTATCCTGTTGAGAAAAACTGAGTCTACAGGATAAAAAATGGAAATGGTGCAGACCTAAGAAATGGATTACCAGAGTGGGTGGTGGTGTGGGAATCCATGGAGACATTCAAAAGGGTAAAACACAACAAAAGGGTATGGAAGAAGATGGAAAAGATGGAGGGGAGGTAGAATATCACCTTCAAACTAATGTAACTTAATACTGGCAAAGGGAACACTGGATACCTGAAGTATAAGAAGGGAAGCAACTAAAGATCATTTTTATCCAAAATCAATTAACTGACTTTACTGTCAGATAAACATTAGTACCTCAAGGTCTAACTGATGACATTAAAATCTGAAAATTACTGCTGCAAACATATTCATTTCCCTTTATGAGGATGCACTTGAAATGAAACTGCTTCAGTAGCTAGGGACAACCTCCACGCATCTCACTTGTACATCTAAAAATCAACACGATTATTAAATAAATAAAATTAAATCAGAGAGTAAAGAAACAGTGTGGTGAGACAGTAAAACTAAATGACTACCAATCTAACAGTGTTTAAAGATACTGCAGAAATAAGCAGATTTTCAACAGAATAAACTCTCAAAAAACATTGGCCACTACAGAATTCTCATTCTGCACCATAACTGGTCATTCTATCATGTGTTGTCACCTGCCACAATTGCTCTCTCTAAAATAAATAAATAAAATAATCACTTTTACTCTACATATTAGTAGGCTAAAGGTAAAGGAGGTATGCAAGTATTGCATTAAAGAAATTTTAATTAATACTGAAGAGTTACATTTTTCTGTTATAATCTGTGATCTTGTGTTACACTAACTCTGCAATGCTTTTGCAATATGTCTGATTTTTTTTCTGTTTTGTATATAACCCGGGTTATGGGTAAAACAGGTTCAGGAAGAGTCAACTCACCATCCTAGTGTGCAAATCTAAATTAAAATAAATCAGCTAAGACAATTCACAGCATAAGAAGATCTACTTCTAATATAGTGGTTTCATCTAAAAAAAAAAAAACTTCCATATTAAAGAAAAAACATAATCTACTATGTTGCCTTCTTCCTATTACACATCATTACTTTTATGCACTTCCTCTTCAGCTGTATTTCAAACCTTACACTTCTGCTTCTATCTCCTTTCTGATATTCCTCTCCTTTTTCTATAACTTCACTTCCCCCAAATGTTGCTAAATTCTTCCCTTCTTGTCATTTGTCTGCATCTACTCAGGCCTTCATATAGTCTTTTCCATCTTCCTTGTCTATTTTCACTTGCAATGCCCTCTTGAAATTCTTCCCCAGGTCTTCCTTTCTTTTTTTTTAATATAAACTGTTGTTCAGTGGTACACAAACTTTAAATACATTTTTTTCAAATTGCCAACTGATGTTTTTAATTAAATTGGCAATTTAAAAAGTGGCATCAACGTAAATTTAAACTAGAAAAAAAATACTTCTTTAAGACTCACACAGAGTCATTTCTGACCATCTGACCATTCTGACGAGAAGCATTTTCACTCATTGAACGTTCCCTTCGAGGACGACCATGAGAACGAACCTGCAGAAAATATAAAAGGACAACAATGTTGCTTAAGCAGAAAACAACAAAGAATTATTTTACTTTGTGTCAAGCATAATTCTACATTTTTAAAAGAAAGCTTCATATCTTAAAACATCAGCAGCCCCATGCAACTTAACTTACACTCTGGTATCAGGCTGCCAAAAATGCTTTAAAACAAATTCTGTATCTACTAAAATTAAGTTATGTATTTAAAATAATGAGACATCTACAAGAGTAGAACCATCCTTCGTGAACTATAGAACTAAAGATGCAGATATTAGGACAGCTCAGCATTCTAAAGTTACCCAGACTCTGCACCCCTCCATTCTATCCCATAATACATTACTCTGGCTCCCTTCTCAGAAAGGAGGCAGCTAAGTTTAAATAGAGGCCTAGGAATCAAAACCATAAGAAGGCTGGAGATGATAGGAAGGGTCATTATGGAAGATGGCGCACTCCTAAAGATGGATCATTACAGTGCACAAAATTTGTGTCTGACAAGAGAGCAGCCATTCTCCATAATCTCTTGGACAGGATCATAAACTCTTCCTCATGAAAAGTCCTAGTCCAAAGCAATCGAGAACACAGTGGCATTAAACATGGCTTGGCATCTGGAAGCAAAGCTAATTTATATTGTTTGGTGAAGGTATCCTAGAAGGATCAAACAGTGTAGAAGTCACCCACTGAAAGATTCCTGAGAAAGGCTGATAAGAAAAATCAAAGCCTTTGTAGGACATACATTAGGAATACAAGGGTAAACCATCAGTATGAGAAATATAGCAAAAAATTGCTTGCTGCACAGAAGCAGCCAACTAAAAAGGGTGCCCTTGGAGACTGTTACTGAAAGACTTGGAATTACAAAACAAAAATATCTAAGAGCACTTCCTAACAGATTTCATCCTGCTTGAACATAGGCTCCCTATGATCTATGATCATCAAGGCAATGAAACTCCCCTAGGGTTAGCGTATTTTGGAAAAAAAAAACAGAGGCAAATGGAATGTCTCACTGAAGCAGAGCACCAAGGCCACCTTCAATACTAAGGAAAGATTTGCTTGAAGGGAGACAAACTCTTTGTGCAAACAAGATAAGGAGGTTCAGTGGAAAGTGCATGAAGCTCAAATATTCCTAGCAGAATAAACTGACACTAAAGAAGTCTTCCAGGAAACAAGCCTATGCCCTACTGAAGCAGCACGCTGAAAAGATCCTTGTGCTAACCTTTCCAAAACAAAAGTTCCTAGAAGGACCTAGCTTATGTAACATGCACTTTAAAGGAAGGTGTTCTTTAAGGAGCCACACACTTCAATGAAATCAAGGAGGAACCATCTTCTTCCCAATAAATGGTGGAAATGGTAGTCAAACTCTGGAACAGGAAAAATTTCAACCTGAATAAAAAAGGGCAGTGAGGTAATACAGTATGGCTAGGACTGGTGTATAAAACAGTCAAACTCCTTGGATTCATGCCTGGGATAAAGTCTATTTGTTCCTGCATGCTTTCCTTGTGCTGGGTTTCTGAGAAGAAGAGAAATTATGTTCTCCAATAAGAAAAGATCATGAGCAACTACAAAAATGGGAGGAACCAAGCTGCAGGGAACGAATGCCTGGGTGACACTTTCTCTATGGATGAGACAATATTTTTGCTGGTCTCAGAAAAGAAATCTCCAACACATAATGCAGCACAAGGAAGAACAGGGAACCAGACCCACCTGGGCCAGTAAGGGACTCTGGCAGTGATCATAACCTTGAGAAGCCCTGCCTTGAAAAAATGAATTTCATAAATTCCTTCTATTCCTGATAATCCAAACACCAGCCTACAGAACAAATAAATCTGAGAAATTGTAGGTGCAGTAAACAAAATTTATGAACTACGTCAGTTTGACTACTACATTTTTAAGGTTTACATGTGTAACTAACATGGGAAAAAAATCAGCTAGTTAAATCTAATAATGGAAGATTACAACAAGAAAAAGTTTATTACTGTTTTTTAGAAAAAAAACAACATACTGAAACTCCCCGTTACATTTTACCAGTTGACACCATTTTCATCAGAAAAGAGGAATAGTTAAACGCCAATATGTAAGTTTGGCGAGGATGATTTATTCTGCAGTGTGCGACATCTTATCGAACATGTTTTTAGCAAAGGGATACCCCAATACCTTGGTTTCTAACATTTACAATGAGGTGACCTTTAAAGAGTCCAGCATTTTTAAAGCCCACTTATTTACACAAGCAATGAAAAGGATTCTTTCCAGGAGATTACCAATACTTGGGAACCCATGACAAGAATGTGGCAAAAAACTGTGTGTGGTTTATAGAAGGGGTAGGACTATAAAAAATATTTTAGAAGCTGACTATCACAGTTCTGTGGACCTTAGTAAGAATGGTCCCTTTAAATATGGAGCCTGTTCTCAGTGTAAACACATTTTGGGAGATGCAGAGATAAAAATCAACCAACACTGGGTAAGAACGTCTTTTCGATGTACCTGTCTTTCTTTTGGTTTAGTGTACCTAGCAAAATGTCAGATGTGTACACGTTTTTACATTGGTAAAACAGAGAGAAAGTTAAAAGAATGGATTTATGAACACAAGTATGCAGTTGACATATGAATGTCAACAATTCACTGTACAAACATTTACAAAAACATTCTACCCACAAATGTTTATATTTTGGGGCTGAAAGAGTAAACAAAAACCTGCAGGGAGGTCCATGGAGTGAACTTAATGAATACAAAGAGTTACTTTGGCAAATTAAACAAAATGCTTGCAACTACCCTGGTCTTAGTGAAACTTTATCAAAGCTAAAAATCTTATATAAAGTAACTTTTTATTTACTTGTGTTTAAACAAACACTGGGTCTGTGTATTTACACATTACTGCATTTGCTACATAGTTATTTAGCATGTCACTTTAAAAACAAAAATTTCTTTTATTGGTTATTTTGGGAGAATGTAACCAATTCTTAGCGTTTGAAAACCTTACAGGATACTTGTGTTCAATTTTCTGATGAAGTCTTATGATATAAGAAGATGAAAGCGTTCAACTTTTAAGGTAAATAAAATCCGAACTTTTCTTTACTGTAACTACATTTTCACAGATTTATTTGGTCTAGAGGCTGGTGTTTGGTTTATTGAGAAAAGAAGGAATATTTGGCAGCTGTGTTTTATCGATTGTGGTTATTAAATGAATTTCAAAAAACAAAAAACAAAAAAAAAAAAAAAATGAAGGAAAATGACTAGAGGAAACAGATGAGCTGTGAACTGGCCACAGCATCCCCTCAGAGGCCTCTCTAATAATGGGATGAAGGAAAAGTCCCTGCACTTGGTGTTGGTCAGCAATGTGAACAAGTAACAGCAAGGCTCTGCCCATTTGAAGAAGTAAGGAACCACTAATGCAGCAAGGTTAGGCATCTGCTCAATCCATTTACCAATGAAATGGACTCTCTGAGGATGTGAATTACCACTGGAAAGTAGTTATCAGTCATATCCTAGTTCCAAACTCTCTCAGCCTTTTGGCACAGAGTATAAAGATTGGGCTACCCCATATTTCTTGATATGCCACACGAGAAACAAATTATCTGTCTGTATGGACAGGACCCCAGGTAACACTGAATCTTTCTCATTTGGAGTCTGGCTAGAGGAATAATGAGACTCATAGATACTATGAATCCCAAAATCCTGAGGAATTCCCTTGGTGAAGTCTTGGACTGATGTATCCAAGAAGCACCCCATGAATACAATCCCGTGAGATGGAGTAAGACAAGATTTTTGAATGTTCTCTTGGAAACCTAAGCTGCAAAGATCTCTTACCCCTATGAGAGATACCTGACACTTTGAAAAATATTCAGCAAAGATAAAGTCATCTGAATAAGGAAACCATGAATATGATACAGTCTGCAATTGGCTAGAACAGGAACTAGACATTTCAAGAACACCCTTACTGCAGTGGATAACCTAAAGCGTAATGCAGAGAACTGAAAGAAGTGTAATCACACAGAAAATCTTTAAAAAAAAAAAGTTTGAAATCTGTAGCTACAGGAAAGTGATAAGCATCTTTTAAGTCTAGAGGTACCAAAAAAATAAATAAAATGAAAGTAGTAGTAAGAGGTAACAGGTTGTGAAGAGATAACATTTTGAACTTTGGAACATTAACAAACTCAGTGAAGAAGGAAAGATGTAGGACTTGTCTCCATGAGGTTCGTTCTTTGTTACCAGAAACGTGCTCAAATAAATCCCTTTCACTACAGAAGCAGAAGGAACAGGTTTTTTTCACTCCTAAATCCAGCAGATGATGAATGACAGGGGAATATAAGGAAGTCTAATCTGATGGATAAGGAGGAATCCTTTGAAAAAGAGTAAAGAACTCCCATTTCCATAAGTAATCCTGCTGAACAAGTCACTGAACCCATTTGTCTGAGACGGTCTATAACTAAACAGGAAGATGGAAAATTAGATTTTGGGAAGAATTACAGAAATGCCATGGTGGGAATGGAGGAGGGGTTAAAATTTGTAAATGATCATTCCAACTTACCGGACTGTCCATGCCTCTGACAGGCTACTTTTTTGAACATCTGCTTGCCTGATGTTTACGGAGACTGCTTACTTTGACTTTTTATAAAATGATCCTGAATTTGGAGTGAAACCTTTAAAAAACTTGGAGAATAATGACTTAATATGAGTCACCCCTTGATCAGCTTTCCTCTCTCATCATTTTTTTTTTTTTTTTGGATGTCGGCAGTAGATAGTCCAAATACAACCTCCCTATAAAGGACAGAATTCAAAATTTCAGCTTTTACATCTTCAGGCAAATTTTGAGAACATAACCATGCAAATGTCTCATAACATATCTGATAGCTGCTACTCAGAACTCCTCCCCCTTCCCACCCTAGCATTTCTATATTTCTCCCCACTGTGAAAACAGGATTTAGCCTAGCATTATGGATGGTCAGTTTCCTTCCATTTTTTCCAAACAGCCTGATTGACATGGGTATCCTGAGGCAGTGTAGCAACTACCTCATGTACACTGGCAACCCTCTACTCCTAAATCACCCAAGTACAATTTGTGAGAGATGCATCTACACTAAGAATCTGGAATCCTTGCTCTGTCGCTCACAGAACAGTAACACTGAACAGGTTGTCAGTTCACATACTACACCTCCTATGCAAACCATGCCCTCAACACAAACTATCATACACGGGGGGGGGGGGGGTTTGGTTCTCACCAGAAACCTACCTAAACACCAGAGACCTTCCAAACACAAACATGCTACACCTAATACAGTACTCAATGCACATATAAACGCAAGCACCAATGTTTCACCAAATAAGCCTCTAAGGCAAGGCACATCTAAACTAAATTTTTGTCCTAGATGACTCCATTGTGAGATACGTAGATGCCCCACTCACCAGGCTGGACAAGGAGAAGGTTCGGTCAACTGTCTTATCAGGTGCCAGGATCTGTCAGATCACACATGTACTCAAGTCTCTGAACAAGTACTGTTAGGAATCCTTCACAGTTCATGTTGGTGTGAATGACTTGAGATGTGCCTCACTGGACTATATGTAGAGACATGATTGAGCTCTATGAATGTGTGTCCCAGCCAAGTATGTTCCTAGCTATGAGCAGCATTCTACCCTCACCTAGGATGATGCCACAATATAAACATAAAATGGCTTAGTTTCTGGTGTCACACTAAGGGGATCCATCCCCTGTCAGCCTAGGATAATATGGTTGATCGACCACACTGCATTGCCTAATATGGTCTTCACCTGTCACCTCTAGGCTTTTGGTTACTGGCTAAGGCAATTGCTTCCCCATAGTGCCTTTCTTAGGCAAGGTCTCAATAACAAAATTTCTAACGTGAAAATATCACTCAAAAATAAATTAAAGGTTATGCTGCTAAATGCTAGGAGTTTAAATCAGAAACTGCACTCTATGGAAGCACTCCTCTCCCTGGAGGACATTGGCTTCTGTGCAGTCACAGAAACTTGGTTCAGGGCCGCAGAGAGTACCCAGGCCTTGCAAGGCTACAATGCCTTTCACACTTTCAGACCACAAAATGAACGTGAAAAACTAAAGTAGGAGTATCTATCTTCAAAGATAAATACATCTCTAGAGTGGTTAGATAGGGAAAACTCCATGGAGATATAGGCCCCTTCAATGAACCCGGATACCCACACACTACTTATCTGGACCTAGTGGAGTCACTCAAATTACAACCAAACACTCTAATCATGGGCGATTTTAACTATCCCTCCACTGACTGTGAAACTTATACGAGTACCAACATGCTCACACAAAGGTTCTTGGACTTTGTTAACACTAATGGCTTGGAACAAATAGTATGCAACCCCACAAGGGGCTCAAAGATTCTTGACCTGGTCCTCACCAACATGGGTGACCGTCGCACCGCAACAAGTATAGGACCCTCAATGGTTAAATCTGATCACAAATCAGTCACATTTGAAGTAGCTATAATACCTGAACCCCTCTTAGATGAAATCAGGTTAAAAAAATTCACCAAAGCTAATTATACCCTCCTAAGGGATGGTATAAATAATTTCCAAGCTCCTGTTTCCACAGATGGCTTTGACAAGTGTACTAAGTTATACACAAATGCTATGTACTAATACTTACACAAATGCACTGACACAACTGTACCTGATAAGATCAAGGCAGGATCCTCAAGAAAAAAATAAGCCTTCCTGGTAGACATCAAGCATTAATAAGTTAAACAAGAGGAAAAAGTTGCTGTTTAAGAATAAAAAAAGGGAGGTCCCAGTACTGAAGAACACCCTCATCTGCTTGAAGAAACAAATAAAACAACTTGTAAAATCCTCTAAGGGCAACTTCAAAAAGAATTTAGCAACCATAGCTAAAGATAACCATAAGGCATTCTTCAGCTATATTCATAACCTAAAAGGTAGGACCCAGACGTGTGCTGAACTAGCTGTGGATGGCATCACACACACTGATCCTCTGAAAATAGATAACCTATTAGCCAACAGGTCTGGCGAAAATTTCACACCCCTATCCTCCCCAAACACTCAACAAAATATTCTCTCTACATCTCCCCCACCTTGCATCTCCAAAGAGCAAGTCATTAATGCTCTCTCCAGTGCCAAAAGCCAAGCCTCTATGGGACCAGATGGTATCCCAGGTTGCATTTTAAATGGTCTAAAACATGAGTTAGCAACTCCATTAGGTACTCTCTTCAACCACAGCCTGAGTACTGTTTTTTCCCTGCTGAATGGAAAACAGCAGACGTCACCCCCTCCTTCATAAAGGGGGGACAGCAACAAACTCTGGGAACTACAGACCCATAAGCTTAACCAGCCTTACCTGCAAGGCCATGGAAAGAATCATCATGGCCCTTATAAATAAGGATACAGGTGATCTCCAAACCCTTGATCCAACACAGTTTGATTTAGTCAAAGGCAAGTCATGCCTGCTAAACCTGGTGGACTTCTTTGAAAACGTTGCCAGAGCCACAGATGAAGGCAAATCTGTGCATACAGCCTACCTTCACTTAGCCAAGGTCTTTGACACAATCCCACATTCAAGCATCACTAATGAACTCTCCCAGTTGAATATCAGCCCTTATGTCATCAGGTGAGTTGCTAACTGGCTCACAGACAAAGTTGGGGACTTTATCTCACTGAGCAGACCTGTCACCAGTGGGGTTCCCCTATTGTTTGGAATATACTTCTCAGACATTCAGGCCAAAATAGAGGGGTTGTGGCTGACTAAGTTTGCTGACAACTGCAAATTAGGTGCAATCGGTGAATCCCAAAACAATATCAATACACTTCAAGAGGAGCTTACACAAACCAATGATTGGTGCCAAAGCCATTGACCTAAACTCAGTGCTAAAAATCCATCATCATCCGCTTCGGTAAAAACAATAACACTGCAGACTATCATATAAATAATAATACCCTAAGTAACAACTCAGTAGTGAGAGACATGGGAAAACAAGTTGACTGTAGCCTAAACTTGACTACCATGTGTCTACTGTGGTAAGAAAGGTATTCTCTGTCACACCCGTTAGCAAAGGCACTGCCTCAACAGCGAGAGAGGTCAAAACATCCCTGCAATTGACCCTCATCAGGCCAACAATTGAGTACAATGCTCCCTTTGGTATGTACCTTACCAGGCACCTGCAGCAGCTTGAGAGACCTCAAAGTTTCTAACCAAGAAAGAAAACTACATAGCAATCTCGGATCCAAAGCTAATGGAAATGTTGCACATCCACAAGTCAAATGGGACAAGGGTCACCTGCTCTCAGTGAGGATTTAAATAACTAAATGTCATACATTTGATTTTCAGCCTTTATTTATTGCAGAAAAATGCATGCTAATACAAATGATGTTATTCTAGCAACTTTTTTAAGTCTATAAGAGCAATATTTATAATCTGCGCCTGTTTGGGGGCCTTTGTGCCCCCCCCCCCCATTATTTTAGGCTTTGTTCATATTTCTTGTGCCAAGAGGTTGAGAGGTATGGAGGTATGGTATGTAATGTCCTAGTTGCTAATTTGTTTCATTTTAAGAGGGGATAAGGGTTCTGCATTCCTTAGTGTGCCATCCTTTGTTTAAGATGCCTAGTAACTATGAACTTGTCTGTTTCTCAGTCATTCTCTATTGCAATATTACCAGTGTACCATTTTTTTCTTTAATGCAACGTAGGCAATTAATTCTTCAAGGGCAGCAAGCACTGAATTTGTAGATGGAACAGTGAAATGTAAAGTTCTTTGCCAGTAACAGCCTCTAAACTAGTTACAAATCTCTTTAATATAGAATTATTCAGATGAATTTTACTTCTGCAGAGATTGTGCTTACTGACTGATACTGTTTAAGGAAGTTTGAGGGACCATTTATGGTTAAAATGTTCTGAAATGTGCAGGTTTGTCATTATTGGGTCATACATTTTGTTTCATTACTTACTGGAAAAATGTTCAAAACTACAAATTGAACACACTCTAACAAGTGTAAATGTTTTCACTGTGCAGCTAGCTGTTTTTTGTTTATTAAATGGCACACTGTGTTGTACAATCTGAAAGCAGTGTTAGTAGCATAATTGCCTTTGGTGCAGAAGGCTGTAGATTCTACTCCCACACCATGTAGATGAAGTTCTGATATGCAGTGCCTATATGATTGTTGATTATTTGATGCATTATAAGGGGGGATAGGGTTCTACACTCCTGAGTATGTCCTTTTGTATGAGATGCCTAGTGACTGTGAACTTGTTAGTCATTTCCTACTGCAATATTATCAACTTACTAATTTGTAATATAATATAATATAGGCAATTAATTTTTCAAGGGCAGCAGGCACTGAATTTGTGTCAGTAGCAACCTCTTCATTAGTTATACATTTCTTTAATGTGGAATGCAGATGATGTTACTTCTGCAGAGATTGTGCGTGTGGAGTAATGTTGGTGGATTGTAATGATAGAAGTCTTGAGTGGCCTTTTATTGTTGAAATTTTCTGGAATGGGTAGTTATTGGTTCATACATTTTGTTTCATTGCTTATTAAAAGAATGTTTAAAACTAGAAATTTAAAACATATTCTGACAAGTGGTGCTGTATTATACAAGGAATGTAATTCAATACAATCAGGAAAGTGAATTAAAGAATAAATACATAGATGCATTGCCCTAAAAAAAGGTTTGCAAGGAGTCTTTTTTGAAATCAACCCAAAGGTAAACTTAATTCTCCACCAACCAGATGCATTTCTATGAATGTGGGTTTTCATGCCGTTTCAATGAATGTGAGTGTCCCATTTCAATGAATGTAAATTTCAAGGACAGAGACGTTTACTGCTCTTGTTAAGTCTGTTTTCATTGCGAGACTGTAATGCTTGTTTAGCAAATGGCTATCTGTGTTTGTGCTACTTTATTTCAATATCTGTAATCATTGTAGAGGCAAATAGAACAGTATGCACGGTAACTGGTGAGATAACCAAATAATGGAACACTGGAATGGCTGAGGAGGGGGCTGCTGCTGGGAGTTCCTCTGGGGTGGTGGTCTATTACCCTTCCTAGGACTCTAATTGACCATGATCTGGCTCTGGTATTTCAAGTAGAAAATACATATGCAAAGGTAGCTGCAGTTTAACTACATTACAAGGTATCTTTTTCTTCCTAAGCATTTAAATAATTTAAGGAAATGAGTGGTGGTGCTGCGGTAGCGTTGTCGCCTCACAGTAAGACGCTGTCCGGTTCAATTCTCAGCTAGAGTGTCTTCTGCGTGGAGACATGCGTGAATGGGTGTACCTTCATTGAAGGTTGTGCGTCAGGCCTGGCAAGCTGGTCAGTCTCGCAATGAAAACAGACTTAACAAGAGCAGTAAACGTCTCTGTCCTTGAAATTTACATTCATTGAAATGGGACACTCACATTCATTGAAACGGCATGAAAACCCACATTCATAGAAATGCATCTGGTTGGTGGAGAATTAAGTTTACCTTTGGGTTGATTTCAAAAAAGACTCCTTGCAAACATTTTTTTAGGGCAATGCATCTATGTATTTATTCTTTAATTCACTTTCCTGATTGTATTGAATTACATTCCTTGTATAATACAGCACCACTTGTCAGAATATGTTTTAAATTTCTAGTTTTAAACATTCTTTTAATAAGCAATGAAACAAAATGTATGAACCAATAACTACCCATTCCAGAAAATTTCAACAATAAAAGGCCACTCAAGACTTCTATCATTACAATCCACCAACATTACTCCACACGCACAATCTCTGCAGAAGTAACATCATCTGCATTCCACATTAAAGAAATGTGTAACTAATGAAGAGGTTGCTACTGACACAAATTCAGTGCCTGCTGCCCTTGAAAAATTAATTGCCTATATTATATTATATTACAAATTAGTAAGTTGATAATATTGCAGTAGGAAATGACTAACAAGTTCACAGTCACTAGGCATCTCATACAAAAGGACATACTCAGGAGTGTAGAACCCTATCCCCCCTTATAATGCATCAAATAATCAACAATCATATAGGCACTGCATATCAGAACTTCATCTACATGGTGTGGGAGTAGAATCTACAGCCTTCTGCACCAAAGGCAATTATGCTACTAACACTGCTTTCAGATTGTACAACACAGTGTGCCATTTAATAAACAAAAAACAGCTAGCTGCACAGTGAAAACATTTACACTTGTTAGAGTGTGTTCAATTTGTAGTTTTGAACATTTTTCCAGTAAGTAATGAAACAAAATGTATGACCCAATAATGACAAACCTGCACATTTCAGAACATTTTAACCATAAATGGCCCCTCAAACTTCCTTAAACAGTATCAGTCAGTAAGCACAATCTCTGCAGAAGTAAAATTCATCTGAATAATTCTATATTAAAGAGATTTGTAACTAATTTAGAGGCTGTTACTGGCAAAGAACTTTACATTTCACTGTTCCATCTACAAATTCAGTGCTTGCTGCCCTTGAAGAATTAATTGCCTACGTTGCATTAAAGAAAAAATGGTACACTGGTAATATTGCAATAGAGAATGACTGAGAAACAGACAAGTTCATAGTTACTAGGCATCTTAAACAAAGGATGGCACACTAAGGAATGCAGAACCCTTATCCCCTCTTAAAATGAAACAAATTAGCAACTAGGACATTACATACCATACCTCCATACCTCTCAACCTCTTGGCACAAGAAATATGAACAAAGCCTAAAATAATGGGGGGGGGGGGCACAAAGGCCCCCAAACAGGCGCAGATTATAAATATTGCTCTTATAGACTTAAAAAGTTGCTAGAATAACATCATTTGTATTAGCATGCATTTTTCTGCAATAAATAAAGGCTGAAAATCAAATGTATGACATTTAGTTATTTAAATCCTCACTGATTTGCCAGAAAAAACACAAATTTTATGAGGAATATGTCTAAAATATGAGACATAGGTCTGGACAGTTGAGAGGTATGCATAGCTCTCAACCTGTTAGTGCAAGAAATCTGACAAAGCCTAACATGATGTAGATGCAATGGAAGAAAAAGTAGAGATAAATTTTAAATATTGCACTTTTGTAACTTAGAAAGTTGATTTTTTGATCCTACTCTTTTTGATAGGTTCTGTAATACCTTTTATATTCACATGAGCTACCATCAACTCGGGCAGAGAGGTTCTTAGTTTAAGGTCTAATCTGAAGGGCAGCACAGTTAGGAGTGCAGCACCCACCAAACCCTGCCCTGCAGTGTCAGCAGTCTCACCAAAATAATTGTATGCAATTGTTAAAGGAAACGTAAGAAATATTTTGTCCTAAATCTCAAAATGCTTGCCATTGTTTTCATGTTTTCTCTACGACAAAGCTGCCCATTTAGGGACTGTTCTGTTTAAAGAGGGAAAGATGGTAACGCTAGTTTTAAATTATATGAATTTTATTATGATGACTACTGCTGTAGTATAAATTAGTTCAGAGCCTGAAGATGCTGATAAGGTGTGTCATAGGGAAATATCCTGCACTTTTTATCACAGCCCTTTATCTCAGAGGTGTGTGTGTGTGTGTGTGTGTGTGTGTGTGTGTGTGTGTGTGCACTTGTTTATATGTGTGTTTTTGTTTAAACAGTTGTGCACGAGGCTGTATGAGTGTACTGTACACATCTCTATTTTTTGTAAATGGAAATTTAGAACAAGTTGTGTACGCATGACATTTGATTGACTAAATGTGTATGTGCCGGACAAGACAACGAGAAATCTACTGAATTCCCTACACACACACACACACACACACACACACACACACACACACACTTTCTCTTGCATACAGAAACCAAGTTTAAACTACACAAACACACACAAATACACTTACCTTCTTTTTAAACAAAATGGCCACATGCATACACACGGAATAAATCCCCCTCAAAGTGCTTGTTTAATTTCCACGCGCCACCATAAAACGTCTTTACATCAGTGTTAGTGATTGGCAAACGTGCGTATGACACGCATACATTTCTCCTTAAAAGGTAGTGGAAGCCTCCTCGTCACACAGCAGGTATAAAAGTGGGAGGGCACTCGCTCCTCCCTCTCGACCTACGATTCTGGCTCCCTATGGTTTATTTATTCATTTTAATTAATGTACTTTTCTTATTATGCGTTCGCATAATAAGAAAAGAAAATTAATTAAAATAAATGAACACAAACTGCGCCCTTTACTGTACGGCGCCCTAGGCGGTTGCCTAGTTCGCCTATGCCTAAGACCGGCCGTGACTAGAAAACTGTATTGACTACTACTTTGTACAGACTAACTAGAAAAGATGTATTCTGCATCTTCCTGAATGTATACTATTGTACTATCTATTACTGTATATTGCTTGCATTTCTGTGGAGCTTTTCTCCCAGAGGCTCACCTGTAAATGGGATTCTCGCTCAGTCGGACTTTCCCGGTAAACAAATGTAAATAAATAAATAAATAAATAAATAAACAAACAAACAAACTTGAACAGTATTATTTTCTGTGTGTGTGTATGTGGGGGGTATCTTCCTTTTCTGTTTTTTTTTTCCCAAATACTTTAGCACAAGTGTTTGTTGGGAACAAATAAAATGAAATCAGGGAAATGTGGCAATATCATTTTTTTTCAACTAATAATTTATGAGTCTCGTTACACTAGGCTATCTAGAAATGAGACTGATATTTTTTTTTCATCAGTTGAACTTGTTTCTTAGAGACTGAATAAAAGACAAGTTAGGGTTGGAAGCCTTTCAGAGCTTTCCTGCCAGCAGAAAGAGGGAGGTTGAACTCTGAAATGACTTTGCTAGAAACAGCAAAACAAATGCCCACAATCTATTGCTAGAAACAGAAAAACAAATGCCCACAATATAGAATAAAAAGAAAAATAAACACACCAAAAAACAAGAGGGATGTAGGGAAGGAGCAGCTACTGCAACAGTGACCATTCGAACATCTGCTATGGTAAGTTCAGCTTACACAAATGCACTATGTTCATCATACTGATCACTGCAGCAGTAGCCTTAGCTATATGGGTAGATTATAATAGCCAACTACATTTGGGAGGTGGAAAAAGAGTTCAGGAACCCCT
Source organism: Protopterus annectens (assembly GCF_019279795.1). NCBI lineage: Eukaryota > Metazoa > Chordata > Ceratodontiformes > Protopteridae > Protopterus > Protopterus annectens. The sequence continues at coordinate 618,559,730 of NC_056734.1, read as the reverse complement.
GGAGAATGATCCTAGCAAAGCCTGACCTGGACCCACAGAAGGAATGAAGCTTATAGTGCTTTGTAAAAGTATGTACAGTGGATCAAGCAGCAGCTTCTAGAATATTTCTAGAATCTAACCCTTTCCAAAACCATAGATGAAGCCAAGGCCTGGTTAGAGAGGGCCTTGACCCTGCCTGAAATACATTTATTATGGTGTGTACAACAAAAGGGAATAGCCATAAACAACCATTTGGAAATAGTCTGTGCTGACACAGGTTGGCCTTTCTTGCCTTCACATGAAATAACCAATTGATCCAAAGACCTGAGAGATTTAGCTCTGTTAGGATAATATCCAAGTTGTCTGTGGATATCCAAGATAGGGAGTACCCTCTCTCTCTCAGTTTTAGATTCAGTAAAGAAAATGTTGAGCTGGACAGTTTGGCATAAAGTAAACTTGGATACCACTTTAAGCACAAAAGAAGCATTTGTTCTCAAAGAAACACTATCTCTATGGAAAATGACATAGGGCTGACTCACCATAAGAGCTTGTAACTCACATAATCCTTCTTGCAGAGGTCAGAGCAATTAGTAAAACTGTTTTCCAAGCTAAGAACCACAAGTCAGCCAGTTTAAATGGAACAAGTATTAGCTTTTCTAATACAAAATTAAGATCCCAAGGAGGGGCCAACAATTACTTGATCCCCTCTTATGCAAAACCCCTTTCAAAAACATTGTGAAAGAGTCTGCCTTGAAAGAGGAGGATCTACAAGCAGGCTTGTTAAAATGGCAGATAAATGAACCTCGACAGAGGAATAAGAACAGCCATATTACAGTAGCTCATACAAATATTGTAAAACTAGAGAAAAATTAGCCTTGAATGGGTGTTGGTTATGTTGTTGGCACTAATTAGAAAACCTTTATGGATTTTCTAATAGCAGACTTTCTTGTCTCCATTGGTACCTGCTACACATACTCAGTAAATAGGTGCCTAAAAGGAATTAAGACCTCATCAGCCAAGCAGTCAACTGAAAATGATTGATGCCGGAGTGTATCAAACACCCCTGATTTTGTGCGAGTACATCTAGTCTGTGAGGGAGCTTGTGGTAATTACCCCTGGCCATTTCCAAAAGAAGGGACAATTACAGTTGCTTAGGCCAGAAAGGAGTCACCACAATGATCTTGGAGGATTTCATCTGTACCTTCAGAAGTACCCTGGATATTAGTGAAAAGGGTGGAAAAGCATATAGAATCATTCCTGTCCAAAGAAAAGAAAATGCATCTGTCTTCTAGGTCGTCTTAAGCACGAAAAATAATAAACAAACTGTTAAAAACACTGGCAGTCCAAAATAATAGGAAAGTGAATTGAATTTAATGTGAATCACTTTTTATTTACTTATAATAGTAAACTTCATCAGACAGGAAACAAATTCAAAGAAAGCTCTATATATACACATTACAAATTGGCACCATTACACCGTCAACAGTGATGTCATCAAACAATTAAAACCCCTCCTACTAAAAGTGACATATATATATATAAAACTATTTATATATATATATATATATATATATATATATATATATATATATATATATATATATATATATATATAATACCTAACCTTCTATGCAGACTACATAAAAAATTAATTTATCTTACATTTAAAAGTATATAGCTGAAGAATATATGCAATATATATAAAATACAATAGCAAAAATGTATATAAAATACAATATACTAAAATGTTGAATACATATATAATTAATTTAGTTGTTATTAAAGAAGGAATTGGTTGATTTTATCTGTTTAATGCCCTTAATCTTAGACTACTACTGATGTTACAAATATCATTTAGTCCTGGCCAAGCATAAGAATATAAAGTTAACTGCCAGATGAGCTTTTTCAAGCAATAGCTCCCAGGGACCACCTCTATCACTAACAACAATTTGCTGTAACACTGAAAATTTAAAATCATGATTGCTGAACTCATGAACATGCCTACCTAATGCATTATTTAAATTTTCCTTCCTTATTGCATAAACGTGCTCATAGATTCTTTCCTTTAACACTCTGGTGGTCTTTCCTATGTAAAATGCCAGACACATCTGCATAAAGCTACATAAACTACCTGTTTTGAGTTACAATTATGCTTGCCTTTTATGGTGTACTTCTTCCCTTTTATTTCAAGTATTTGACCCTGGTGAATGTACCTACAGTAGTTACACATACCACATTTTCTCATAATTCCTGCTTGCGTACACAGCATGAATGCCCAATATTTTCTTCTCTCCAATAGGTTTTTCAAATTGTTCCCTCTCCTTGCTACCATCCTGAATCTTTGCACCAATTTATTTCTAATTTGTATATCATCCTCGATAACCGTCCAGATTTTAACTATAATAGCCTTTATTCATTTCATAAAAATATACATTAAAGGAGGTTATAAATAGTGTATATGTATAAATTTTACTAACATTAGTTGGTACCATGTAATTAACTCCATTATAATTTAGAATAGGTAGAAAATGACCATTAGCTCTCTTGGTCCTAACTTCCTCATATAAATCCTGCAACATTAAATGAGGGGAACCCCCTTTTTTCAACATTTCAATCAAGTTGGCACATTTTGCTTCAAAGTCTATGTCCAAGCTGACCATTCTGGCCGCTTGGACAAATTGCCTTTTGACTACAGCTTTTTTATTTACTACTGGATGCGCACTTGTGAAAAGTAAAAAAGAATTTGAGTAGGTAGACTTTCTATGTATCTTGGCTTTATACCTACTATTAACTCTGTCCTTACTTAAATTCACGTCTAAAAAATTGATCTCATTACCTTCATGTGTGAATTTTAAATAGAAAGTTGTACCATTTATATATATAAGAAACTTCTGTAACATTTCATAATTGCCATTCCATAGGATGAAAATATCATCCAGATAACGTAGATACAGGCTAATATGTTGACTGAAATTACTATGAAATATATAATTGGTCCTCCCAAACTGCCATGACAATATTGGTAAATATGGTACCACACGGTGAACCCATGGCTACCCCAACTTGTTGGAGAAAGCATCTCTCATTAAATTGTATATAATTATTCTTAAGAATAATTTCAAACAAGTCAATATATAAATTAATCTTTGACTGACTTAACCCTTGCTTTGTTAAAAATGTTTCTAGGGCTTCAATACCCTCCTGATGGGGGATTACTGAAAACAGATCTTTAATGTCTACAGTCAAAAACAAACTTTCATCCGAATATTGTTTTTTTACCAATTAACTCCAAAAAATGCCAAGAGTCTTTACATATCTGGGGACATTCAGTTAAACATTCCTTCAAGTTGGTATCCAGAAATTTAGCACATGCATAAGTGACAGAATTACACCCATCCACTATTAGACGTAGTGGAGGGTTATTTTCACTCTTATGCACCTTAGGTGCTCCGAAAATGGTAGGTATAGTAGGAGAGATATTAAATAATTATATACATCAATACTTATTCTATTTTCAAGAAACATGTTATTAAACATACTATGTATTTTCCTATTGGCTATATTTAATTTTTTGCTGACCTCCTGATATATGTGTCAGTACTCAAGATGGCATGAATTCTCTCATCATAATCAAATGTGTCCATAATCACCAACCCCCCTCCCTTGTCCGGTTTCATTACTCTTAATGATTGCTGCATGAGAAATGATAGGTTGTCTCTATCATCCTTTGTCAACTTATCATTAAATTGTTTGTGATTACTATTAAATGTATATCTGAGGTCAAGTTCACACATTTTTTCATACAGCAAAAGTGATGGATGTAAAGGTGGGTTGAATGTGCTATGGATACGAAATGGATCTTGAACATTCTCCCCTGCATCGGCACTTTCTCCAAACAAAATTTTAAAATTAAATTTTCTTAAAAACATTTTTAAGTCTATTAGTACTGCTAAATTTGGGTGTTTTACTGGAACAAAAGTGGAACCTGTACTTAATAAATCAACCATTCCTTCATCTATAGTTGTTCCTGAAAAATTGTATACCTTAAAATCTTAGTATCGTATACAACTATTGGTGTTACTACAGATATATCATTATTAGTGTGCGTAAGATGAACTTCATTAACATAATTTTCAGTTTCAACATTTAGTTGCATCTCCTCCCCCGATACCGATACCCTCCCCTCCTCTGATTCCGTCTCGATGGTGTGTAAAAATCCTGACTGACTATCCTATTCTTATTATTGTGATAGTTGTTACGATTTTTTATTCTCTCGGATCTCTAAGAGGTGGAAATTGTTTATCATTTAGATCAAATGCTGTCCCTTGCTGTACCGCCTGTAAGCCATCTTCAGATGGTGTATGCTGTGACTGACCCTGGCTTTGATCACTGTTCCTGCTGTTATCCTCAAAATTCCCCTATTTTGTTCTAATTCTAGGTGGTTTAGGATAAGCTTGCCCTTTTGCATATTGCACTTTGTCCCTTATCAATTTATTATTCTTTTTGTGTTTCAAATCAACCAACAGTTGCTCTATGCTGACATATATTCTTTGATGCTCATACTTATATCTGTCATAACTACTTTCCGCTTGAAGCGGTTTCTCTAAATTATTACATTCCACTAACAATATATCCACTTCTTTTGTATTATATTTAATCAACAGTTCCACTAATTCAAAGCCATGTCTATCATACATAGCAAGAAGTTTCACATGCAAGGGCGAGTTTTCTAGGAGCCCTGAAGGGTAATGCCATGTGTGTAAACATTTTGGAATTACTTTGTTCTTTAAACATTCCTTTAAGTATATATTCTCTAATTGCAGTTTAATTTAAATAACTTCACATCAAGTTGCTCTAATAATAGTTTAATGGTTGTCCCTTCAGTCTGTGTATAACATTTGTTCCATTATTGTGTTCATAGGTTGATACTAGGCTATCTGCCCTAGGGCATTTATAAGCCTAGCCAGAGTGTGTTTGGCTTTCGCCACCCTTTTAGATTAGTTGACTGTGCCTCTGTATAGTAGGTCACAGAAGATAGCCCTTTTAAGGTTAGCTTACATTGCCTCTGTCTAGTAGGGACACAGAAGAGATCCCAGGGGTAAACCTATGATCTCCCATCCACTCGTCCAGATTTCTCTTGAAGAGGGTCATTGAGGGGCTCTGCCTAACATGGATTGGGATTTTGTTCCAGAGTGAGGGGAGCCTCTGGGATATGAATCTGTCCTTCCAGCATGTTCATCCACCAACCATTCATTTAAAGGTGGCGGCTTCCAAAAAAGTCTACACTGCTCCACTCGCTCACTAATCGATGAAATTCTACTATTAAAACCATTACTGCCATTGTTGTTTTCTTTACTGACTAGTGCAGGATTAATAGTATTGATGTTCACTGTACCTGCTACCAGTCCGTCGTCAAATCCAGGGTGCAGGGGTTGTCGTCCACTAATCATTAAATCCACGTCCTCAGATGAGCGTAGATTGTGTACTGCATGTGAAGAGTTGTAATTCAAACCATTAGTCTGTGTAACACCATTGTTCATTGTAGGAGAAATAGAATTGGCCTGCTGTCCTTGCGCCATAGCTGGAGATAGTGAATTGGCATCTAAAGACACGCCGGCTCCATGGAGTTGATTTACCATCACTTCCAGTTGTACTTGACCTTGCAGTTGTTGCGTGGTATGCGAGCTGGCCATGTTCTGCTGAATTAACGTAGATCCACTGGCATTCCTCATTTCATCCACCACGGCAGCCAAACCTTCCACCCGATGTGTAAATCCCGCTATAAGACCCATGAGTTTAACCATGGGTTCTTCCGAATCTTGACTATACTGCAGTTGTGAACTACTTTCCATATTGATTGGGCCACCAAAACGCGCAAAACTACCGAAGCATGAAAAATAATAAACTGTTAAAAACACTGGCAGCCCAAAATAATAGGAAAGTGAATTGAATGTAATGTGAAGCGCTTTTCATTTACTTAAAATAGTGAACCTCATCAGACAGGAAACAAATTCAAAGAAAGCTCTATAAATACATTAAAAATTGGCACCATTACACAGTCAGCAGTGACAATTTTTCATGTAGTCTGCATAGAAGTATAAGTATTATATATACATAAACAGTTTTCTATTTATATATACACGTCACTTTTAGTAGGAGGGATTTTAATTGTTTGATGACATCACTGTTGACTTTGTAATGGTGCCAATTTTTAATGTACATATAAAGCTTTTTTTGAATTTGTTTCCTGTCTGATGAAATTTACTATTATAAGTAAATGAAAAGCGCTTCACATTAAATTCAATTAACTTTCCTATTATTTTGGACTGCCAGTGTTTCTAGGTCTTCTTGCATACAGTCCTGGAAGACCATCTTGCCAGTTGATTGTTCAAAGAGGAGGCAAAAATGGGTACTTTCATATTATCGCAACCATAATCCAAACAGTTACTACTACAGCTGTCATTTTAATGCAAAAGAAAGTACAGTTGTGTACCTACCATAAATGTAGATGTTCGAGTGTATTCACTGTTGCAGTCATTACACTTGGGTTATCCTGCTGGCAGGCGACCCACAGTCGGCCAGAGTTCCAAAGTCTAGGTCCGGCATCGGTTGCTGTCGCTTCTTCCCTGACGTCAGTGCGCCAGGGGTATATAAGACGCAGCCGACGCCATTTTCTTCAGTTTTTCTTGCCCCAGATGTCAGGTGCCCCCAAATAGGTAGGCAATACATATTGCTAATAAAAGCATACAGTGAAATAAAAACAAAACCTTCATCTACAAGCAAATACACCACATAGGTTGTATAGAATAGAAAGGTATAGATAAGTCCAAGCAAAGAAAGTGGGGATGGAGGGTGGGTAACCTGGATTGCAACAGTGAATACACACGAACATCTACATTTATGGTAGGTACACAACTGTACTATGTTCATCATGTTTCACTGTTGCAGTCATTATATTTGGGTAGAATCCCAAAGCTGAGGTGGGGTGGCTGGGTCTAAATAAGATTAGGAGAGGCTACCAGGCCCTGCAGAACTGCACTGGCAAAGCCTGCTCTGGATTTAGAGTAGAGAGGTAAGTGGTAGTGCTTGGTGAAAGTGTGCACTGAACTCCAGGTTGCAGCCTCTAAAATGTCTTTGGTTGGTACTCCTCTGAGGAAGGCTGCTGACATGGTTGCTGCTCTTGTTGAATGTGGCCTAATACCCTTAGGCACTGATTTGCCATGCTGTGAATAGCAGAAACTAATGTATTGTCCTATCCATTTTGAAATAGTCTGCTTTGAGATAGGCTTTCCTTGTGATCCTGCAGCATAAGCTACAAACAGTTGCTCAGTTTTTCTGAAAGCTTTTGTTTTGTCCAAGTAGAATTGTAGCTGTCTGTGTATGTCCAATGTGTGCAGAAGTCTCTCCCCCTTATTCTGGGGATTTGGATAGAATGTTGGCAAATGGATTGTTTGGTTAAGAGCCACACTGAATACAACCTTTGGCATAAATGTTGGGTTTGCCCTTAGAGAGACCTTGTCCTGGTGAAAAATGATGAAAGGTTCCACTACCATTAATGCCTGTAACTCTGAGACCCTTCTTGCTGAAGTTATTGCTAGGAGCAGAGCAGTTTTCCATGATAAGAATTTTATATCAGCTGTATTGGCTGGCTCAAATGGAGGCAGTGTGAGCTTTTCTAACACAAAATTATGGTTCCCAAGTAGGTACTGGTGCTCTCCTTGGGGGTCTTATGTTTTTTGCCCCTCTGAGGTACTGTTTCAGTAGTGGATGTGAGAAAATAGGAGGTTCCGTATTGTAATGAGCTGAAATGGCAGAGGCATGGATCTTAATTGATGAGAAGGATAGGCCTTTGTCCAGCATCTCAGTTAGGTATTGTAAAATCTGAGGTATATTCGGAACAAGTGGTTCTAGTCCTTGTGCCTGGTTCCAAGCACAGAATCTCTTCCATTTTTCTGCATAAGATTTCCTAGTGCTGGGCCTTCTGGCTTCTAAAATGACATCCATAACTGCCTTAGAGAGTGGTGTGGTCTGAGTGGCTATATAATTTGCCATGCAGCCAGATTTAAAATTCGGAGTTGACTGTGCAGAATTTGATTGTTGTGTTGAGTCAGAAGATGAGGAATTTGAGGTAAAGGCCAGGCTGGGCCTTGAGACAAGCTCTTTAGGATTGGGTACCAGTGCTGGCGTGGCCAGTCTGGGGCAATCAAGATAATTTTTGGCTTCTCTTGTCTGACTTTTAGGAGCACCTTTGGAAGAAGAGGCAGTGGAGGAAAGGCGTAAACTGTCAGGGTTTTCCAGCTGAATGATAGAGCATCCACTTTCCAGGCTTGTGAGTGATAAGTTCTTGTGCAGAATCTCTGTAGCTGGTAACTGTGAGGGGAGGCAAAAAGATCTATGTCTGGGTGTCCCCATTTCCTTACTATCATGCTGAAGACCTGTGGATTTAGTTTCCATTCGTGAGGATCCATGAGATTTCTGCTTAGTTCGTCTGCTAGTGTATTTTTCATTCCTGGCAGGAATTGTGCCTGCAGATGTACTTGATAGATCAGTGCTGTGTTCCACAAAGTTATGCCTTGCCTGCAGAGGGGGTAGGAATGTGTGCCCCCTTGCTTGTTTATGTACCACATAACTGTGGTATTGTCCATCTTTAGTAACAGTTGTCCTGGATGTAGTAGATCCTTGAAGGCTGTCAGGGCATTCTGTACAGCTAGCATCTCTTTTTGATTGATGTGTAGATGCATTTGTTCCTTGGGCCAAGTGCCCTGAATACATTTTCCTGCCATGTGTGCCCCTCAGGCATAATCAGATGCATCTGTTGTTATTGTCCATCTGGCTGTGGGCAAGGTGAAAGGCTATCCCTTGTTGTGGTGACAGGCCCTTGCCCACCATCGAAGCTCCTGTTGCAGGCAGGGAATTAGAGTTATTAATGTTTCCAGGCTGTGGCAATATTGAGTCCAAACACTTTTCACGTACCATTGCAGTTTCCTCATATGCAGTCTTGCATATGGAATTAGTAGAATGCAGGATGCCATGAAGCCCAGGGCCTGCAGAATTTTTCTTGCAGGGAGCTGGGACTTTGTTGCCATTATTTGAAAGTAATGAGCCAGTTGCCTTTGCTTGTCTGGCGTGAGATAAGCCATCTGGGCAGTTGTATTTAAGCTTGCACCCAGGAATATTATCTCTTGAGAGGGCACTAGCTTTGATTTCTTTTCGTTTACTGTGTACCCTAGGCAAATTAGTAATCTTTTTACAAACGCCAGATGCTGTAGTAGAATGTCCTTGCTCTCTGCTTGAGCAAGGCAGTCGTCCAAGTAGGGATATATTTGAATTCCTTTTTGTCTGCAAAATGCAATTACTAGTGCCAGGCATTTTGTGAAGACCCTGGGCACAGTAGATAAGCCAAAGGGCAGTGCAGAGAATTGTTAATGCATCGAGCCAGCTATGAATCTGAGGTATCTTCTGCAAGACTGTCTGATTGGGACATGCAGGTATGCCTCCTTGAGGACCAAAGCAACTAGCCAAGCCTTCTTGCCCAGCATGGGTAGAAGTTGCTGCAGTGTTAACATTCTGAATTTTGGAACATCCAGGAAAGTATTTAGGATTGACAGGTCCAGTATTGGTCTCCAGGCTTTGTCCTTTCTAGGTACCAGAAAAATTCTTGAGTAAAATCCTTGTCCCTGTTCTTGCTGTGGTACTCTTTGAATAGCTCTCATGTCCATGAGTGCAGAAATTTGTTTTTGTACCTCTGCCCATTGGTTTTGTGGCAGGTCCGGCATACCTTTTGATTTTGGAAGGGTGTGAAAGTGGAACCTATAACCCTGAGAAACAATATTCAGTACCCACTTGTCCTGGGTGATCATGTGCCAGTTTTGTGAGAAAAGTGCTAGCTTTCCCCCTAAGGGTGCTGCCAAAAGTGAAGTGCTTGGCATTGGTAGAGGGAAGTCATTGGGACCATTTCCTGTAAGGTTGCGATTTGTCTTCTCCTCCTTTGGGGGCTGAAGCACTCCATTGTTTAGGTCTGTATGTGCCTTGGGACTGAGATCTGCCTCTTGGGCGTCTGTATCTGCCTCTTTGTGGCCTGTCTGACATAGGAAAGGACCAATTTTTTGAAGGCCAGTTTCTGCTAAACCTAGGTGTTTGTACCTGCAAGAAATCTTTTACTGTCTGCATTGATTTTGCTTTATCCTCCATTTTCTTTAACACCTCTTCTGCCTTAACACCAAACAAAGTATCATGCTGTAAGGGAGCATCCAATAATTTTACTTTAACATGTTCAGGTAAAGTTTGTTCTTTCAACCAAGCATGCCTTCAAATGACAGAGCCTGTAACTGCGGCTCTACAAGAAGCCTCTAAAGAATCAAAACCACACTGCAGAGTATGCTTTCCCACTTGTTCAGCTGCATGCAATAAATCCTGCATTTCCTTATTGTCAGGACATTCTGAGTTTGTAACCATTTTCTGTTTTAACAAAGACATGAGGTACTGTTGATATTTAAGCATGTGAAATTGGCAGTTTAAAGCCCTTACAGCTAAAGCAGCAGAGGTGTAAGCTTTCTTCCCCCATCTATCCAGAGCTATGGAATCCCTATCAGAGGGGACAGGGTTTTTTGCAGTAGAAGCCTTAACCTCTTTGGGACCCTGAGAAATTGTTTCTGGGTCAGCAGAAGGGTTTTTATAAAGAAATTTATGAGAATCTGGGACCCTGTAGTACCTGTCTGGCTTGACTGGTGCAGGGGGTAAAGAATCAGGAGACAGACTGGATTCAGAGAAAACATCATCAACAATATCAAGCACAGGTGGGATAGCTAGGGGCCTGTGTTGAGGCAATAAAAGAAAATCTCTGAGCCTTTTCTTGGATTCTGAATAATCCTGGCTCTCCCAATGGAAATGCACACTCATGGTGTGCAAGGTTTCCCCAAAAGAATAATCCTCAGGTGGAGAGGCAGAAGGTATGGATTCTTCTGCATCAGAGTCCTCATAGGGAGGGAGATAATATCCCTGATCTGAAGAGGAATCAGAAGAAATAGAAACCTGGTCAGAGGAGTCATAGTCAGTGTCTTGCCTAGGCCTTTTATCAGGAGGGGGATGAGAGCCCCTGATCAAAGTAATTAGGTCTTCAGCCATTTTAAGCATCTGTTTCTTTGGCATGGACTGTCCAGGAGAATGCTGTACTTGTTTCTTTGTCTTTAATGGCGTCTTTGACTTTGCCTTGGCTGCTGTAGTAGACCTAATAGTAAGCTGTGAAGGTCTGAAAACACCCTCAGAAGCAGATGCCTGCTCAGTGGCTCCGGACCCATCTGAGGGAATAGTTTCTGCAGGCCCAATACCTTGAGTTTCCAGAGGCCTAGGTGTCTCCACGTGGGAGTCTGATACGGCCTGTGGCTCTGAGGTAGCAGGTGTCAGGGGCTGCGAAAGCGCCTCACTGAGAACCGGTGAACCGACGACTGGCCTAGAAGAGGCTTAGTCGTCAGTTTTGAACCTCGGATGTCTTTTTCCTTGTCTTTGCGTTTTTTATGAATTCCGGTCGTTGGTTGTTCCGACGGCATTATGTAATTAAACCTTCGGCCAAAGTAATGTAAAGCAAAATCAAACCTACGCTTAATAGTGCGTTTGTTGAATCTAGCACAAAACCGACAACTAGAAACGTTGTGATCAGGGCCTAGGCAAGGAATACAGTAAGAATGAAAGTCCTTATGAGGTATTTGCTTTCCACAAGAAATACAATTGTTAACTTTTACTGACATCGGTCTGGAGCAAGAAAAAGTTTCCCCAACGGGGTACTTAGCTTTATTGAAGACTTCGGTTCTGAAATTAGTTTTCGAAAATCTCAGGAGTCGGCCGACAGGCACTTGCGAACTGCTTTTACTTCGGGCATCGCGCGGCAAGAAAGACTGAAGAAAATGGCGTCGGCTGCGTCTTATATACCCCTGGCGCACTGACGTCAGGCAAAAAGCGACAGCAACCGACGCCGGAACTAGACTTTGGAACTCTGGCCGACTGCGGGTCGCCTGCCAGCAGGATAACCCAAGTGTAATGACTGCAACAGTGAAACACGATGAACATCTGCCTTCTCTGACTTTTAGAAAACTATAATCCATAAGACTTTAATGTTTGCGTTTATATCATACTCAACGATAAACTCGGGAACAGTTCTGATTATCCACTTATATCATACAGTCGGGAACAATTTAAGCTACACAATTTTAACATTACAGCTTTGTTTATATCCAGCATACAATTTTTAAAAGTAAAGCACTGATTACAAAACTGACATGCATCCACTGGGAACAGAGACCAGTATCCCCACTTGAATTGCAATACCAAAAACTTAGAGAGAAAAAATATTGACCTTATTATTGTCACAAATTAACTCATCATGAGCTCCTGAGGGAGTAAAAATTTTTGGTACTTGCGTATTATCACAATGACTCCTTTCTCAACAACATAAATGATGATGACAGGTTTGAAATGTGGTTGCAATAACGTGATTGCGCACAAGTACCCAAAAATGTCTACCTGAGGAACTCTCTCACAGATGGATCAAATGTTGCAAAGGATGGAGGAAAGGAGCAGCTACTGCAACAGTGATAATTCGAACATCTACTGCTATGGTAAGTTCAGCTTACACAAATGCACTATGTTCATCATACTGATCACTGCAGCAGTAGCCTTAGCTATATGGGTAGATTGCAACAGCCAACTACATTTGGGAGGTGGAAAAAGAGTTCAGGAACCCCTGGAGAATGATCCTAGCAAAGCCTGACCTGGACCCAGAGAAGGAATGAAGCTTACAGTGCTTTGTAAAAGTATGTACAGTGGATCAAGCAGCAGCTTCTAGAATATTTCTAAAATCTAACCCTTTCCAAAACCATAGATGAAGCCAAGACCAGGTTAGAGAGGGCCTTGACCCTGTCTGAAAAACATTTGTTATGGTGTGTACAACAAAACGGAATAGCCATAAACAACCATTTGGAAATAGTCTGTGTTGACACAGGTTGTTCTTTCTTGCCTTCACATGAAATAATCAACTGATCCAAAGACCTGAGAGATTTAGGTCTGTCAGGATAATATCCAAGTTGTCTATGGACATCTAAGATATGGAGTACTCTCTCTCAGTTTTAGATTCAGTACAGAAAATGTTGAGCTGGACAGTTTGGCATAAAGTAAACTTGGATACCACTTTAAAGAATTATAATCAAACACTACTGTGCAATTTCCTACAATATAGACAGGCAGCAGATCTTCTGTACAGCCCACACTATGTCCAAGCATACTTATTCCACATCTGCATATGAATTTTCCCTTGGCTGACTCAATAGTGGAGCTGAATACAGAACCCAGTCTACAGTTTGAAGCATTTTTCTGCATGATAATCTCTTGGCTATATTCAGGAAGATAAGTTGCGTAAAATCTTACCATTACCATATATGTCCTTCTCTACCATGTTGCAGTATTCAGCATATGGGTTAACTCCTCTTGCTTTGCGAACATCTGACCATTATACAAAAGTATTCAATCCCTGTATAGTGCGTGGGACATCTGACGTGGCTCAAGGAATGTGGGCCATTAAAATGACGTCTGCATGCACCAGCCCTCAGAACTGTAAGCCCCATTCAGACCAGTCCTAGTAAGGGCAATGCCAGTCCTGTGCCACCCCAAAAGAGAAATGCAGCCTAACAGGAGGAAAGGAGGGTGAGAAGAAATACTGCATCATGGAAGAGAAGGACATCTATGATTATGGTATAATTTTACACAACTTTTCTATGTCCTTCTATTCCCATGATGCAGTATTCAACATATGGGTGACTGCCAAAGCTCAATGTGAAGGAGGGGGTTGTGGACTAGAGGCGGTTTCCAGGAATCCGTGAAGGATAGCCCTGGCAAAACCCGCCCTAGCCTTGGAAATTGGTCTAACTTGTAATGCTTGGTGAAAGTGTGCAGCGATGACCAAGTGGCTGCTTCAAGAATGGTAGAGGTATCCAGACCTTTGAAGAAGGCTCTTGATAAAGCCATAGCCCTGGTGGAGTGTGGTGGAGTGTATTTTGACAGTGCCTTGCAGGGATTTTCTCATGGTATTTGTAGCAGAAGTTGATGGCTTTGGAAATCCAGGTAGAGACAGTTTGATTGGTTACTGCCTTCCCCAAGGCTCTGGGACAGAAGGAGAGAAAGATTGTTGGATGGGCTTGGTTTTATGCAGGTAAACCTGAGTTGTTTGTGAACATCCAGGGAGTGAAGTACTCTCTCACTGTCCCCCTGTGGGTTAGGGAAGAAGGTAAGTAGATGGATGGCTTGATTCAGGGAGAGCTCATTCACTACCGTGGGCATGAATGAAGGGTTAGTTCTAAGAGTAACCCTGTCATTGTGGAAAACTAGGAAAGGTGGAAAAGCCATGAGGGCTTGCAGCTCTTATACTCTTCTGCCTGAGGTCAAGGCCATGAGTAGCACCATTTTCCATGTACAGTATTTTAGGGAAGCTTTGTCTGCTGGCTCAAATGGAGGGAAAGTGAGCTTTTCCAAAACATAGTTAAGGTCTCATGGGGATTGGGTGGTTTTCTGGGGGGTCTCAAGTGAAGAACCCCTTTTTGAAACAGCTTAGATGGTAGTCTGGACACTAGAGGGGGGTTCCAGGGGAAGGCATGCTGAAATAGCAGACAAGTGGGCTTTAATGGAAGAACAGACCAAGCCTGTCTGCAGTAGCTCACACAGGTAAGACAGAACTAGAGGGGTCTCTCTTGCAAGCAGGTCTAACTGTCTTTTGAGACACCATATAGAAAATCTCTTCTACTTTGAAAGGTAAGATTTTCGTGTATTTGGTTTCCTGGCCTCTTGCAGGTTGGTAAAGGTGTCTGAAGGGGAACAGAATCTAATCAGCCACAGGGTGAGGTGCAGTAACTGCCACAGTGGGTGTATTTGGGTTCCCTTGTGCTGTGTGAGAAGGTCCACTCTGAGGGGTAACTTGTGGTGATTGCCCTTGAATAGTTGTAAGCGTAGGGGGAACCAATGCTGTCATGGCCAGTAGGGAGTCACCAACAAGACTTTTGGTCTGTCCTGCTGGATTTTCAGCAAAACCTTCTGGATGATTGGGAAGGGGGGAAATGCACAGAGAAACTTCCCTTTCCAAGAGATTATGAAGGCATCTGTTGCCACTGCCTGAGGATGTGGTGTCCTGGTGCAAAATCCAAGATGTTACCTGTTGATGGAGGAGGCAAACAGGTCTATTTGAGGTGTACCCCACCAGTGGACCAGCTCCAGGAAGACATCTCTGTGAAGCATCCATTTGTGGTTGTTTGTGATGGCTCTGCTGAGATGGTCTGCCTGGGAGTTCTGTAGAAAAGGAATGTAGACTGCTTGCAGGGTCATCCCTTGTGAGGTGGCCAATTCCCATACTAGGAGAGCTAGCCTGCAAAGTAAGTAGGACTTGGTCCCTCCCTGTTTGTTAAGGTATCACAAAGACTGTGGTACTGTCTGTGAAAATCTTTAGTGGGCCTTTCTGAAGATATAGTTGGAAGGTTCGAAGGGCCAGGAGGATTGCTCTCATTCTCTCAAACCCTGATGTGTTCTTGGTTTTGTGGCTCTGACCACAGACCCTGCACTATATGATGGCCCACAGTTGCTCCCCAGCCCAAGTCTGAGGCATCTGTGTGCATGATCTGTGTGGGTAGGGGAAGACCTGTATTGAGGGTCACTTGTGTCAACCACCACTGCATTTCTAGTTTGAGGCATGGTAGGAGGGGAACCCTGTACTCCAAGGGGTGGGAGTGTTGCGTCCAAACTGACTGAAGGTACCATTGCAGCTTTCTCGTATGAAGTCTTGCTAATGGTAACATGGGGATAGTGGCTGCCATGTAGCCCAGGGGCCTGAGGTACTGCCTTGCTGTCAATTCTGCTGACTGAAGGACCAGAAGTAGGTGTTATGTCAAGTTTTCCACCTTTTGTGGGGGAAGGTAGGCTTGGCAGGTAATCAGATGCTACCTGCCCTGTCTTGAAAGCCCCCTGGCTAGAGGACGGTGTAGCTCTAAGCTGGAGGAGTTGCTTTCTGGTAGTTTTTTAGGCCTAGAGGCAACAGCAGGGAAATAATGTTTTCTAATGAACTGTGTTTTAGCTGGGTAGTTTCTGTGAAATTTAGGAATAAGGTATACTAGCAGGTGTTTCAAATCTTGCATTTCTTTCCCCTTGTGCTGAAGAGACAAACAAATCAGCCACTTTTGCACCAAACGAGGCTGTGTTATCCAGGGGGGCAATAATCAGCTTTGCTCTGAAATCATCTGGAAGGGACTGGAGGCGCAGCCAGGAGTACCTTCTTAAGGCAGCTGCTGATGCTGCTGACCTTGCTGAGGCTACAGCAGCATCATAGCTGCACTTTATTGAGTGCCTGGTGACCTGGGAGGTGAGAGACAGAAGAGAAGACAGTGAGACTTTGGCAGCACAATCTGGTGCATCAGCCAACTCCTTGGAGGCTTTCTCCAGGAGTGATAAGTTATATTTAGCCATATGTGGCTGGTAGTTAGTAGCTCTGAAGGACAAGGTGGCAGAGGTGTAGATTTTCTTACCCTGACGCTCCATGGTTTTGCTGCCTTTGTCAGCAGGAGGGATATTGGTGGTGGGTAAAAGTTTAGACGGCTTATCTGTGGAAATGGAGATGGTGGCAGGGTCTGCTGGTGGGCACTGAAGGAGGTAATTAGCAGTCTCAGGGACTTTATAAAGTCCATCAGGCCTGCGTAGGGCAGGTGGTTGAGAGTCAGGATTTAAGGATGCGGATAAGAAGGCATCCAGGAAGGCAGGAAGAATTGGTGAACAGCAGACGGGCTTGGGGAATTCATCTGAATGAGGTCAAAATATCTTTTTTGGACCTCAGTTACTTCACAAGACTCCCACTAAAAATGCTCTTTCATCTTGGAGATGGTTTCCTCAAAAGTCAAATCCACAGCTGGGGAGTCAGGGTCAGCAGATTCTTCCTTTGGGGAACCATAGCCCAAGGGAGAAGAAAGCTAGGAAGTGTAGGAAAGTGAATCCTCAGATGAAGAGTCAGAGAGATCTTCCTCTTCCCTCATGGTAGGGTCTGTGGTATGAGGCCTTGGACTCAGAATGGGAGGAGGGCTGTAAGTAGTCCCTGCAGAGGTAGGACGTAAGGCCATGAAGGCATTAAACAGACTTTGGGTGAAAAACAAAACAAATAAAACAAAAAATATATTGAAAAAAATAAACGACCGAAGAAACCAGGATCCACCACTTCAAATTTTATTCCAACCTCTAGCGCCTCGGCAATAGCCTTCCAAGGAGAATACAAACAGGAAATGCAGCACACATTTATATAATAAAATTAATTAATCAAACAAGCAATTAAACAATTTAAAACATAGATTTAAATAAGAACTCTCCAGTTGCTTTCTGCATTAATGCCACCAGGGGCTAAAGTGACATATTTTAATATAAAAAGAGTTTCCTTATACAAAAGTTTTTCTTTGAATTAATACTATATTTATTAGTGGGAATATGTCTAAAATTGTACCTAACAATCCCTGTGGGTTACTCCTATGACATTTTTTAAAATGCATTGCAAGTGGACTTTCTAATTTTTCATTTTTGATATCTCTAACATGTTTCTGTACCCTGGTCTTAAAGGCCCTCTTACTTTCACCTACATAAAACATCACATATGGACATTTAAGTGCATGCACAATGCTTTCTGTATTACATGAAAACATAGCATTGGGTTGAAAAAATAATCCCTTAATATACCTAAATGTTTTACTAGCATATTGACATGTACATCTACCACAGGGATGGGTCCCCACCAGGCTAGGATTATTACTCAAACGCATGTTGGGTCTAGAAAATCTAGCATGAACCAGCATGCCCTTTATTATTTTTACCTCTTCTGAATGAAAAATTCAAGTTCTTATCAAAAACATCCACAAGGTCTCTATATTTAAATAAAGAAGTCCAGTAAAACTGAATCATTTGTTTAACTTCTTCTGTTAATAGATCATAAGTCATAACTACATAGATCTTTCTTAAATTACTTGATCTATTACTAGACTTACCCTGACATCTATTATACCCATTACTTGACTCACAAATAATGTTCTTTTTAACTTTACCTACAGAAAGCAATATTTTATCATCATCATAACCTCTCAATAAATAATTATGTTTTCTGTAGTTCATTACTTATTTCATTAGTATTACTACATGACCTCTTTACTCTAATAAGCTCACCATAAGGCAAAGATTTTAAAAGATGTGGGGGACGGCAACTAGTTGCATCCAAAAAATGCAAGCCATCCTCAAATTTACGATACACCTTCATGATAATCATACCATTTCTACCTCCTTCTAGACAAAAGTCCAAAAAACGTACTTTACTGCCCAACTGAAAACTATCAAATTTCAATAAAAATCTATTCTCTTGGAGGCCATTCATAAAACCTCGGACTTCTTGTTGCCACCCCCCCAACAAACAAAAATTAAATCATCACTATATCTATAGTATTTTTTTAAAATTCTGTCAGATTATGAAATTCTATCTTAAAACATCCCATCATAATATTTGCATACATGGAGGCAAAGGCTGCCCCCATGGCTGTACCTATCAATTGGTGGAATATTTGACCATCAAATTCAAAATAATTATTTTTTAAACAAAGTTCTGTTAATTCAATTATATAATATGTGAGAGGATTATCTCCCAAGGTAATCCTTAATGCTTCTAACCCATGCTGGTGATTAATACTTGTATATAAACCTTTGACGTCAGCTGTCAACCAATACATATCCCTAGTCCACTGTAGGGGTAAGTACCTTATCTAAAAAGTCAGAGCTACCTTTAATAAAAGAACTTTGTTTGGTAACATATGGTAAAAGAAAACTGTGTAAAATATGCCCATATTATTAAGAAAATAATTACACGCAGACCCAATAGGGCCCGGTGGACGTTTTGGGCAAACAGTAAAATTTAGCTATCTCACAGGTGTCAGTTTTAAATTTTTTATCTATATCATCTATCTCAAATATCCCAGCTTATGTTCCCCTTGTAATAAGCACTGTAATTCTTCTTCATATTCTTTCTTCATATTCTGTAATTATAAGTAGTAGTACAATCACAATAATCTAAGCACATCTGAACATGTTGCAAAAAATGCATTATTACAACCTTGTCCCCCTTATTTGCTGGTTTTATAACCAATTCTTTATTTTTACTAAGTTCTTGCAGCCTCTTAGTTTCTAGTTTAGATTAGATTATACTGAACATGCTGTTTATTGTTTACAAAATATAAAGATTCCAATTCAAAATATAATAATAGAAAATAAACTGCAAAATTCTGTATACTTTTAAACTGAATTATACTTTGTGTGAAAAAATGTAGATGTATTGATTCATAACTATTAAAATTTGCAATTCCAAAACATCCAATAATTAGGAAATAAGCATCACTAGAAAAAGATACATTACAATTTACACTGTGAGCATTCTTTTATCTTTATGCAATGTACATACTAAAAAATACATATCCTTCTTAATAATATGCAGCCTAGGCATGACAGTAGGAATAAATTTTAAACCATGATTTTAAAACAGAGAATACAGCCTTACTCGATGTATGACCTGACAGATTAATTACATGTTTCTTTATCACAATTATTTGCCAAACTGTCATTGATAGCAAAAGTCTCTAAATATACTGTTTGTAAGTCAATTCCACCTAACTCGTTTGTACTTTTTTTGTGCAGGTGGCTCTCCTTCAAACAGCTGTCTTTCTCCCATTTCTGGAGCCGTTCTGCCCCCCCCCCCCCCCCCCCAGTTATCTCTCTGTCCGAATATTCAGTTCTTTTCTTCTTACGAAAAGTCCATTGTAGATAACGTGAACCCTGGGCTGCTGGAAGTCCAGGATAGTCTCCAGATTTGCTCTCCCACTCTGTAGAGACATCCGAGCCAATACTCACGCTGCCATAATGTCTCTGGTCTTCTTCCTGATTAGCAAACCAAACGCCTCTCTGGCATCGCTTCTTACTGGTTAATCGGGAGAAGGCGGAACCGCTGCTATAATCCTTAATATCACAATTTAATTTCTATTTCTTGGTGTTTAAAAGTTCTTTTTCAAAATCTATTAGTTTATTCTGTATGTCATGCAGACACTGTTCCATATGTTCTACCTCCAGTGTGTTTGACAAAGACTCACAGGTAATTGCAATGTCCGTTTGTAATTTTACCTGTTTCAGTCTACCTCTTTCCACCAAGATGTTGATCCATTCCATAGAGCAACGGTGGGTGGCGGCTACCCACCTTGCCAGAAATTTTTTTTCATCCTCACCCTGCATGTCAAAGGGTGTTGTAGGTTTTTAAAGGCTCTTAGGCCACGAGGTGTAATGTCCAGTTCAAGACATCTTTGTAAACTGAGATAATTTAGATGTACTGCTAACTCTTTGGACATCAATCTGTCCAATTTGTCAAACACTTCTTTAGTTTCTGCAGATAAAGAACTACCTGTCCATTGACCAATAGAGGAAAATGGATAGTTAGTTCTTCTTTGTTGTTCCTTTTGCAAGAATTTCTTCCAAAATGTAACCTGTTCTTCCTGGGTTAACCGCTCACCCATTCGTTTGCCCAGGGACATAATGAATTGATCAATGGTTTTCTGACTGGAATCCATAAAGTCCTGCCTAAGGATTTTAGGCACTGTAAGTGAAGGATCACTGGGCATGAATAACCAAACAAATAAAACAAAAAAAATATTGAAAAAATAAACAACCGAAGAAACCAAGATCCACCACTTCAAATTGTATTCCAACCTCTAGCACCTTGGCAATAGCCTTCCAAGGAGAAGAGAAACAAGAAATTCAGCACACATTTATATAATAAAATGCCAGTCAGGCATGCTTTCAGTGGAAGTAGAAATATGCTTCCTTTTCTCCTTCTTTTTTAGAGGTCTGGCGGACTTCTGAAGGGAGGAAGGCCTGGAATATGGAGTCTGAAAGGAACCGGAAGCATCCAGCGGACCTAATGAAAGCACAGCTCCCCCCCGGAGTCAGAAACCGATGCTGGTAAAGACTCTATGGACATGCCCTCCACGCAGGACTGTGGGGCTTCTGTGGAGGTACCTGCTATATCTGAGGAGGCGGAGCCCGATTCCTCTACCAGGCTGATGTTGGCCAGAGGCAGACGGTCAGATGCCAGAGGCGCAGCTTAAATGGTATGCCATATAGTCTTGGCTTTCTTTTTTGGTGGTTCCGTAGGTACGTCGGATGAACTCTCCATCCCTATAGCTATTTGTTTTAACCTCTGATTTTCTAAATGCAAGTTAAGCAAGTGCAGACAGCTGCACAATGTCTTGGGCATGAACGTCTGACAAAATGCAGCAGGTCTTGGAATCGTGCAACCGTCCCAAACAAAAGAGGTAGTGATCACAGGCATCCTTGTGAGGTATCTGACGACCACACTTACACTTGCCCTTTCTGGATGACATGAACAAACATTAAATGAAAGAAAAGGACTGAAAGATTCCCCAATGGAGCACTTATCTGATTTCTGGAATCCAACGGCCGTGAAGGCAGGAAGACTTGACGTTCGACTGGAGGTTGAGAAGTTCTCAGGGCTGGTGTGTGCAGACGTCACTTTTATGGCCCATGTTTCTTCAGCCACGTCAGACATCCCACGCACCATACAGGGACTGAAAACTTTTGTATACTGGCCAGACATTCACGAAGCAAGAGGAGTAAACCCATATGTTGAATACTGCAACATGGGAATAGACGGACATCTATCAAGTACAGGGAATTTAAAGCATCCTCAAGTTCCTGGAATGCTGTTCACAAGCAGAAGTGCAGATAATTTTAACAGGTCTGCTTTTTTCCTAGTAATTTGTATGATAGTAGCAGTTCTGGTACAGTAATTAAGTACAAACTTTCTGTAGTACCCTATTGCCTACATGGAATGCTTTCAGCTGCTTTCTGGCAGGAGGGTAAGACCATGCATGAGTATTCACTACTTTGGAAACCTCTGGCCGAATTTTGCCACCTACCACACAATGACCAAAGTAAACTATTTCTGATAGTCCTACCTGGCCCTTTTTAAACTGCTTAGCATCACTCCGACATGTCACATCCCTCCAGGACTGCCTACCAATAGCAATATCATTTATAAAAGCAACAACACAGTCACCAGTTTCAGCTAGGATAGAATACATCAAGCCTCTGGGAAAGTTGCTGGGGCATTTGTCATTCCAAAAGGCATTTTTCTGAATTCATACAATCCTAACAGGTTAATAAATGCTGACTTACCCCTTGCTTTGTCGATGGTACTTGGCAGTAATCCTTAATTTTGTCAACAGTGATTACATAATTTGCACCACTCAACAGTTGCAAAGTTCAAGATCCCCCAGGAGGCATGAGGTATGCATCTACCTCTGTGTGACGGTTTACTCTCCCATAGTCTATAAAGAATACAGTGCTCTCATTTTTTGACACCAGTATCACCACTGAAACTTGAGGACTACTAGACTCTTGGATTACCACCAGACTTAACATTTCTCAAACGTCCTCTCACATGGCTTGCCTGACTTCCACAGGTACACTATAAGGAGTCTGTTAGATTGGTCTTTGAGTTCCTGTTTCTACACAGTGCTCTATGAGCTGGGTGCACCTTGGCTTAGTACTAAGCATGCTCCATATTCACCACTGTGCTGCTCAGATTTGTTGAATTTATGAAGAGAGTTGCTGTGAGAGTACTACCTTGTCCAATGAAGTGTCATTTCTAGTAACACTCCGTGTTCAGACTCCTCTTGTAACCTGATAAGGAATCAAAACACAAAAAACAAACTAGAAAAAGAACCGAGACAAATGAACACGCCCTCACTGTACCACTTCTATTAAAGCAATCCAAATGGTATCGATATCCACCTTCAATGGACCAAGCAAAACATAAACATTTTAAAAAAGTAAAGCCTTCACTTTTAATATCCGCTTTTCGTCCTGCTCCTAGCAGGACTTCTTCAGACAAACAACAAGAATCAACAAATTTCCACTTTTTAAAATAAAATCACATTTCAATTACAGTTGAAATCACATTTCAATTAAAATGCTTAGTTCCCTGTAACGGGATTTAAAAAGGCCAACCCCCCAAAAATAAAAGATAGAGCACATTTTGTACTTTCAATAGTATTTGACTTTGTAAACAAGTAAAACATGAAAGTAAGAAATGAAAAATAGTAAAAACAAAAAGCAAAAGAAATAAATATTCCCTTCTATATTGACAAGTTACCAGCAGTACCATTCAAAGATACAAAAAGTGCAAAAACAAAACACAGTACCTGACTGTGTGTTTACCTCCTTTTTTCACTTATTCCTGACATGTTGACTAAACTTACTTCTTCACCTAAAATGGCTCTTCAGCAATCCTTACTCATAAAGTTACCCTAAGCAACTTCTCCTATTTGTATGAATACTGAAAAACATTGCTCATACAGCTGCTTTATATACCAATACATAAAAGTTCCGTGACTCATGTCTGCATTTGAATCTGTATCTTTATATTTCCAGAACTCACCTTATGTTGCTACATATTAATGTGACCCAAAGTTGTTCAAGGTATTTCACCTCGCTCTTGTTGCCACATTACAGACACCAGTGTGGTGGAGATGAATCACTAAACATCCAATAAAGCTCCACTGTTACTCCATGCTTTAAACAATTTCCAAAGTTGTCCGCTAGTTCATCTTATTCAAGCCTCCATAGCTCTTTGCTTGTGTAGTTACCCTAAAACACCACCTAGTGGTGTTTGTTGGTATTATACCTACACAAGCTGCAATGGTTTAACATGTTATATCACACAAATAAACTTCCAAAGGGAAATTTTATGAGTGAAAGGGGGGGGGGGGGGTGGAAGCCATGCCCAACCATATGCAAAATGACCTGGTCTATGAGACCATGCTGTTGTATATATATGAATGAGTGTACATTTTTCCAAAAATAATAATAAAAAATATATATAATATTATAAATAAAAAGTAAAAGAACACAGTAATTTACCTTGTGAGGCTTTTGAGCTTCAGTATACAAGAAATAGAATAAATTTCATTCAAGCCCGGATGACAACAGGCTCTAGTTTGGAGTTGCCATAACTCCCTTTTCTCCAACAATAAAGAAGTTGGACCGCCCCTCAAGTCACAAATTTGATCGTCTATGGCTTTAAATTTAAAGGAATGCTGTGGGAAACTTTCCACATGTCTGGCCAATGCGTTTTCCTTTTTTAACGTTCTAATACTGTATAAGTGTTCATAGATTCTCTCCCTCAGTTTCCTGTCCGTTTTGCCTATGTAAAAGGCAGGACAGGTATTACACTGAGCGAAATAGACCACTCCCTTTGAATTACAGTTGAACTTCTTGTTGATTTTATAACTGACATCTCTAATTGTAAAATTTTGGCCAGCATCTACCTGTGGACAATATGAACACATGGTGCATTTCTACATTCCATTTCTACTCGTTGGATTTAAAGGTTGGCAGACTTATTAGCAAAAGGACAAACTTTTGTACCATCGAGAAGAGTGTCTTTTGCTGAAACAATTCTGGACCTGAAGTTGTTTACTAGAAAACTTAATCTTGGCTATATTTTTGGCTCAAATAATCCAACAAATGATCCATTTCATGTTTCCAGTACATATTGTCCACCAATGCACCATACTTTGGGTTTGTTCGAACGTGTTTGTGAGCTAGATTTGTTTCAACTTCTGTCACAAAGTCAAACTAGGAATAATATATATAATATCACTAGTGAAGAAAAACAGGCCCTATTCCTTGTCAGGGAGGCACATGTTAGAGTTATGCAACCGGACAAGGGGGGTGGATTAGTAATCATGGACGTTGATGACTATATGGAAAGAATGGAAAAAATAGTCATGTCCGTAACTTATGAGGAAGTATCAAGAAATCAATTAAATATAGCATATAGTAGAATTCGTTCCCACCTTGAAGAACTGTTTATTGAAGCCAGAATAGACTTGAATACATATAATTTTTTTAATATGCTTTCACCTAGGCTCCCAATATTATTTGGGATACCTAAGATACATAAATCCATTGAAGACCCCTCCATGAGACCACTGGTAGATGCTAGGAATAGTATAACATACCCCCCTAGCGAAATTTATAGATTTTTACCTTAAAAAATATGTACAACAGCAGACCCAAATTTGTAAGGATTCTTGGTCATTTCTAGCAAACATGCAAAAAATAGGCTTTAGAAATTACCTTAATTTCCTTACAATCGATGTCAAGGATTTATATACTTCCATTCGACAGGATGAAGGAATAGAATGGATTAGGTTACTGTTGGGTGAATTGGGCCCCCCCCCCCCCAAATCACTTTACTATGTGAACTTTTGGACATAGTGTTAACTAACAACTATCTGACACTGAACAACAAGTTGTATATACAGAAAACAGGGGTGGCGATGGGGTCCCCCTGTAGAGCCAGTGTTGCAACTTAGTGATGGCATATTGGGAGAGGGAGTATATTTTAAGGAAACCTGACATCCAAGGGAAAATATCCTTTTACACACGCTTCTTGGATGACATATTTATGTTAGTGGATGGTGAAGAACAGGAGGCATCCAAGTTAGTAACTTATTTGAATAACACTACTAATTTCTTAAAATTTACATGTGTTTGAAAAGGAAAGAATAGCATACCTAGATGTAGACCTTAGTAAAGACCATATAAACAAACGTTATATTGCAAAGATCTATAGAAAAGAGACCTACTCCAATGCCTTACTTCACTTTACTAGCAACCATCCACTCTTCCAGAAATGATCAGTGGTTAAGGGTCAACTGGTCAGGGCAGCCTGTAAGGTGACCACTGATGTGGACTTCAACATGGAGTGTAGTAGGTTGGAAGATATGTTTGTTAAGAGAGGTTATCCATCCACCTTAGTAATAGACCTTATAAGTGAAGTGAAAGAAAAGAGAATAAGAGGGGTTTACCAACCTATTTTGGGAGACTGAGTAGGAGCAGACAGACTCTACAGTTATTCTACTGAGGTTCAACCTAGCAGTAACATAGAGAGGGATATTCATTCATCAAATTTCGTAACTACTTTTAGTATGGATGGATATGGAATTAGGTCTATTATTTATAAAAATTGGGAACTAGTAAAATCTGACTATAGCCTGTCCTCTATATGGAGAGATGTGCCCAGGGTCACCTTTAGAAGAGGTGCCAATTTAAAAAGTATACTACAAAAAAGCTGGAAACCTTTAAATCAAACGAGTAGAAATGGAATGTGGAAATGCACCATGTGTTCATATTGTCCACAGGTAGATGCTGGCCAAAATTTTACAATTAGAGATGTCAGTTATAAAATCAACAAGAAGTTAAACTGTAATTCAAAGGGAGTGGTCTATCTCGCTCAGTGTAATACCTGTCCTGCCTTTTACATAGGCAAAATGGACAGGAAACTGAGGGAGAGAATCTATGAACACTTATACAGTATTAGAACGTTAAAAAAGGAAAACGCATTGGCCAGACATGTGGAAAGTTTCCCACAGCATTCCTTTAAATTTAAAGCCATAGACGATCAAATTTGTGACTTGAGGGGCGGTCCAACTTCTTTATTGTTGGAGAAAAGGGAGTTGTTATGGCAACTCCAAACTAGAGCCTGTTGTCATCCGGGCTTGAATGAAATTTATTCTATTTCTTGTATACTGAAGCTCAAAAGCCTCACGAGGTAAATTACTGTGTTCTTTTACTTTTTATTTATAATATTATATATATTTTTTATTATTATTTTTGGAAAAATGTACACTCATTCATATATATACAACAGCATGGTCTCATAGACCAGGTCATTTTGCATATGGTTGGGCATGGCTTCCACTCCCCCCCCCCCCCCCCCCCCTTTCACTCATAAAATTTCCCTTTGGAAGTTTATTTGTGTGACATAACATGTTAAACCATTGCAGCTTGTGTAGGTACAATACCAACAAACACCACTATGTGGTGTTCTAGGGTAACTACACAAGCAAAGAGCTATGGAGGCTTGAATAAGATGAACTAGCAGACAACTTTGGAAATTGTTTAAAGCATGGAGTAACAGTGGAGCTTTATTGGATGTTCAGTGATTCATCTCCACCACACTGGTGTCTTTAATGTGGCAACAAGAGCGAGGTGAAATACCTTGAACAACTTTGCGTCACATTAATATGTAGCAACATAAGGTGAGTTCTGGAAATATAAAGATACAGATTCAAATGCAGACATGAGTCACGGAACTTTTATGTATTGGTATATAAGGCAGCTGTATGAGCAATGTTTTTCAGTATTCATACAAATAGGAGAAGTTGCTTAGGGTAACTTTATGAGTAAGGACTGCTGAAGAGCCATTTTAGGTGAAGAAGCAAGTTTAATCAACATGTCAGGAATAAGTGAAAAAAGGAGGTAAACACACAGTCAGGTACTGTGTGTTGTTTTTGCACTTTTTGTATGTTTGAATGGTACTGCTGGTAACTTGTCAATATAGAAGGGAATATTTATTTCTTTTGCTTTTTGTTTTTACTATTGTTCATTTCTTACTTTCATGTTTTACTTGTTTACAAAGTCAAATACTATTGAAAGTACAAAATGTGCTGTGTCTTTTATTTTTTGGGGGGTTGGCCTTTTTAAATCCCGTCACAGGGAACGAAGCATTTTAATTGAAATGTGATTTCAACTGTAATTGAAATGTGATTTTATTTTAAAAAGTGGAAATTTGTTGATTCTTGTTGTTTGTCTGAAGAAGTCCTGCTAGGAGCAGGACGAAAAGCGGAAATTAGAACTGAAGGCTTTATTTTTTTAAAACGTTTATGTTTTGCTTGGTCCATTGAAGGTGGATATCGATACCATTTGGATTGCTTTAATAGAAGTGGTGCAGTGAGGGCGTGTTCATTTGTCTCAGTTCTTTTTCTAGTTCCTCTTGTAACCTACTGCATACAGCAATACTGGAGTCTACCATAGTAGAGATTTATCAGACTGGCATGGCAGAGTTTATATTGTTCGTCCACCTAGCAAATCCTCATGTAATTAACATGACTTACCTTTCTAACAGCGAAATGCCCCCCCCCATACTAAACCCAACTTATTGCAATTAACATGAATAAGCCCCATTACTATTTGTCTGAATGTATACTCCTGAGCTCTCTGTCCTGACATATTTAACTTTTGTTGCTGTTCTTGTGGTTAGGTGCTCCTGTACCAATCCCATGAGCTCCCCAAAATTAATTCTGAACTACAGCACAAATTCTGCAAGAAACATCTTTCATAAAAAAAAAAAATTAAGTCTAGGGGCCCCCTTATCACTTGACCAGAGAGTAGTTCAGATGGTGAAAGATTTGTGGATTTTTAGGGCACCTCCCTGTATACAAAAAGATTGCGTAGGCACTTGTACTTATTTAAACTGGCCTGCAAATGCTCTTAGCTTGGTCTTAATAAAAACAGATTTGAACCTCTCCACCAAGTCATCTACTTGGGAATAATAAGGGATGGCTTTAACTGCTTACCCCACTGCACTTCCACAAATAAGCCAGCATGTCTGACATGAAGCTAGCCTTTTTGCCCATCAGTATTTCCCTGTGAATACACACAGTGACAGAAATTTCTAACTGAACATTTGATGCCTTTCTGCCTTAAAAAACATAACCACCATTTCAGGGTAAACTGAAGCACAGTCTGCCACCATCAGGCTATACCTCTCGACCTCAATTGTGGTGAGGATGACATTAAATGGTCACACAAGTCCTACTCCTATCCTTAGAAACAGTTCTCCAATAACAGACAGTGAAACAAAAAAGCTTGAGCTTGGTCTTCTATCTTGCCAATGTTTTGATACTGCTCATATGTTTTACAGTTCCCTCTCAACTCTCTTGCACAATCTTTTGATCTTAGACTCTTTGAAGGTGAATTCATAGAAGGCTTTAACAGGCTCTGAATTTGAATTGTATAACATTATTTAACCATACTCCTTGAAGGGTAGACAAACTGAATGAAAAGTAATTAGTTTCAATCTACTCACTTAGAGAAAGGACAAATCCACAATGATTATTTTGTGTTTCTCTGGTCTTTATGAAACAAGAATGGGCCTCAAGCAATACACAGCAACTTGCGAAGTCAATGGGACCATTCTTATTTAAAATCCTGTGTAAAATTGTTTTGGCAAATCTACAACCATTCTTGAAGAATTGGCTAAAGCAGTCTTCTAAAGGAAACTTACAGTGCAATCTGACTACAAAATATTCACTAGCCATTTGTTTGGGGAAATTTAGATCCAGGCCTGACAGAAATTTACCACGTAACAATGCTTGACAGAGAAAAGAATGGAAAATTCCATAGAGTATGAGGAGATGGGATCCAGTAGTAGAAACAGGGTTTAGAAGGAAACATCTGTAAGAATTAGCCAAGTTAGAATAACAGACAAAAGACTGAGCTACCCTTTGTTACTTGAATGCAGATCTCCTTCTCACATGCCCTTGGACACTTAGGGTCTAGACTTTCAAGATTAATGGTGAACAGAAGAGCTGAAAACCATCCTTTTTCATATAAAATGGAGAATTTTAAATAGAAGTTCAGAGAAATATATACGGCTATATACAAATAAAAAGCAGGCTTTCCTTTCTTTTCTCCTTATTTTAAATAATTTTCTAATTCTTGCTTTATTATGCTGAAAGTCATGAGGAGCTAGAGCTTCTTTTGGCACTTAACAGGTGTAAGGCAGAATACTAATCCAAAACACGATGCCATTTAATTGTAGCCAGTACACCTACATATACACATGACATGCATAACAACCAGGAAATAGAAAGATCACCATTTAACATACAAGAGGTCTATGAGGTATGGAGGAAACAGAAGCACACAGTAAAAACCCAGGAGGACACAAGGACAGGCCTAACAAACAATGCAAAGGAACCAGGACAAACTACCTATCACTATGAAACCATGGTAATACTAGGCCACTCAATTTCTTACACCATTTTTAATATCCTGTATTACAGCAGCTACCGGTGTACAAAAAAAAAAAATCAAGCTACG
The DNA here is from genome assembly GCF_019279795.1 of Protopterus annectens. Classification (NCBI taxonomy): domain Eukaryota; kingdom Metazoa; phylum Chordata; order Ceratodontiformes; family Protopteridae; genus Protopterus; species Protopterus annectens. Next base: position 618,529,694 of record NC_056734.1, on the reverse strand, counting down.
GGAAGGAAAATAAATCTGGCAACAGCAACACCAAGGTATAACAGAAACAAAAAAGCTGCATGCTAAACAAGGCAGTAGGATATGCTGTTTTATCTGTTGACCAACTCATGCAGAAATATTCAACAATTTTAATATCTTAGAACAAGTACCAGCTTAACAAGCCTCTTGAACTGGCTAAATCATGCCTGGTAATTATGTAATGATTTAAAGTTTTAACAGACACACTGCTAAAACTATGGATTTTCCTAGGAAAAGTAGCACACCACCCCCTCCCCCTTTGTCAGCCATCTTCGTCAGCAGTGCTATACAACTCTGCATGACTTTGCCATCACAACCAGCACCGAAATGAATCTGACGCTGAATAGGGGGCTAGCCTTGAATCAGAGTTCTTTATTCATTCATTCAATTTGGTAATTGGGTTAGAGCACTGATCTACATGAACTCATTTCAGTTCCAGCCTGGAGAAACAAAAATGACACAAAATTTGTAGAACAATGAATATTACAAAGATATGCAAACCTGTGTAGAAAAATGAAAAACAATGGTAACATAACAGTAAAAAATATAACATACCATACAGGGGGCAGGAGAGGACATGAAGAAGGGGTTCTAGAATGAAGAGGGAGAGAGAGGACTCCATTACGAGTAGTGTAAATGAAGTGAAAGCAGGTGAAAAGGACCGTGCACAGAAAAGATAATTATATACAATATTTACAATTAGGTAGAATATTTCAGCCAATTAATGTGTAGAGATAAAGTGATGAATGGAAAATATAAAGTGATTGGAGGCTAAAGGGGGAAAGAGGGGGTATATGACCAGTGGGAAAGCATTTGCATTCTGCCTGGGACTTGAAATGCTCTTTAAGCTGTGAATGGAATGACGGCTGAGTAGAAAGGTCTCTAACATTAGGAAGAAGAGCTTTCCATAGCTTGGGACCTAGGTTGGAGATGGCATGGTAACTGCAATGACGTCTACTTTATTTATTTGACTTTTGTTAACCGATTTGTTAACCGGGTTTGTCTGAATGGGTAGAGACCCCTTTTCAACGTAGACCAGAGGAGAAAAGCTCCACAAAACCTTTACATAAAATTCAAATGAATACAAAAATTATACAATAATAAAGTATACAAAGAAGACATTTCATAACACACATCTGAAAAACTAAAATTTTATAAATTTTTAAGGCAGGGATAGTATGAATGAGGATGAGTTATTAGAGAAAGAGAAAGCTGAACAGCATGAGATAGGAAGATAGCTAAAGAGAGGCAGAAAATGTGGGGGAGAGGGAAAGAAATAGTGTAAGTTAGGAGGAGTATACAAATTATAGTAGATAGGATTTAAATGAAAGACTATATTAGACAGGAATTAAGTAAATGACTGTTGAGAGGAAGATTGACAGGTAGAAATAACAGTGGGTAGAAACAGAAATATAAAGGTAGGATTGGAAGATAGGATTATTCTTGGGCCATTGCAAAGACACAGCCGCTGCTTCTGGTAGGTAGCTTTTAGTGCAGTTTTGAAGGAGCTGGAGTTGGTGAAAGATCTGATGTGAGGTGGAAGTTTGCTGCAGGCGCTTGTAGTGGAGTAAATATAGAGTAGTTTTTACCCACATTTGTGTTGTACTTCTGGGATAAAGAAGTACTGGACCAAAGTGATTGAAACTCTGCAGATTGTAACGGGGGGGGGGGGAGCTAAAAAGGCTGTAGGCAAGGGGAAATGATTACACTGCTTTTCAAGCAGTTTTTCTTATCAATTTCCTGTAACATATTTCAAAAGAAAGTATACAGAAGTATTTACAGGGATAACCAAATTCAGATTTCACAGCACTAGACTCTACTGCAGCTGTGTGAAAACTTCCCAAGAAAATATCCAAAATCAGTGATGAAATTTCCAAAGAAACAGCTTCAGAATTACCTGTCTGGGGCTTTCAAACTCGACAATCTTGTTATGTGTATACTGAGAAGACTAAATCACAAACCTTTCTCCTGATAAAAGTTCATTTTCTTACTTTTGCCACTTTCTGCATAACAGGTCAACAAAACTAGGCTGGAAACAAAATGAAAATATTTTTCTTTAAACATCAGCAGCTTCCTATGAAAATTACCAAAACGGTACAATTACTTTTGTGATTCAATCTTGAATCACATTTAATAACAACTACAGAGTACAATAAAATTGGAATGAATCCTTGCATACTTTCCATCATAAGGTGGAAAGATTTGCATACAAATTAGTTATAAAGAAACCTGTCTGAACAAATGAGTTTACATTACACTACCAACCTGTCCATATATGGTTATTCTGTACTACTGGTTGACTCCAATCTCATTGCAATTACAAGCCAAACTTAAATGTGTCCTGTAATGATAGGTCTGACAATGCCATTCTCTATGTTGCAATAAAATGGAGTCTGTCCGTCTCTTGAGGAAACCGTTATGAAGAACTGAGCAAACTGATGTGCATGAGGTGATCAAAATAAGCATAATTAAAATAATAGTCTGGAAGACTGCCAATAAAATATAATACACAAATATTTTTAGAATATAAACTAAAGAAGGCTGTTTTGTAAGTATCCCGAAAAATGTTGAGTCCTCCACAGAAATGTCTGTCTTGACTCCATTTATACGCAACCTTTCTATTTCGAGTGAAGTTAATGGAAAGATGACTACAAGGCTACAAAAAAATTACAATGATGTCCCACTTACCATAATTATAGATGGTCGAGTAGATCAATGTTGCAGTACTCATCCTGAGACTTCCTGCCACGTAGAAACCCACAACCATCCCAAATTCCAGCATCTTGGCATCATCCCAAGCCAACGGGCACTCAGTGACTGATGTACGGGTGTCAGGGTATAAGAAGGGCATCTGTCAGTGCCATCTACAGGTCTTTCTAAGCCAAGAAAGTAGTTTTCCAGAGGACAGTTCGACCTCCCTAGCTGTCTGTTTTTGGTTGACAATGCAAAGGAGTGAGAAACTAAGTATACTTGGGATAAGCCAAAAAGAGTATACATGGAAAAAGTAAAGACTGCCGCTACAAAGTTGAAGAGTAGGAGGGTGTAAATACATACTGCAACACTGATCTACTCAAACATCTACAACTATGATTAGTGGGAAACAAATGCACTATGTTCTTGTAGTCCATGTTACAGTACTGATCCTCAAAAATATTCCCAAAGCAACTCTGTAGGTGGAAATGATTGAAGACTTAGGCCTTGGAGATCTGTCCTAAGTTGGTGTTTAATAAAGATGTAGAGAGAATCCCAAGTGGTTGCCTCTAGGATGGTTTGGGTGGTAACTCCTTTAAGGAAAGCAGTGGTCCACTAATGATTGGCAGTGGATTTTTACGGTGCCGAGTTGCCAGCCCACCGCCCAACCTTCAAAGAAGGCACACCCATTCACACACACGCATGCACCTACCTGCATGTCTATGCGTCACTCGACCACGGGGAGGACATGTAGACTCCACACAGAAGGCGCTCCAGCCGAGAATCGAATGGGAGAACCTTTTGCTGTGAGGCGACGCTAACCGCTGCACGGGTTTGTTCCGAGGGTTACCCTTTCCCTGTGGAAGACAATAAAAGGTTCTATACACATGACAGCTTGGAGTTCAGACACTCTTCTAGCTGAAGTGACAGTTATAAGGAAGGAGCTCTTCTAAGTGAGCATCTTGAGAGATGCAGTAGCAGCCAGCTCAAAGAGTGGCAGAGTTAGTTTTTCTAATACACATTTTAGATCCTATGCTAGAATGGAGTCCCTTCTGGGAGGTCTTAAGTGAGCCATCCCTTTTCGAAACAGTTTCACATGAGGGTGACAGAAGAGTGGTGGAGTAATCTGAAAGCAACATGAGACTGCAAAAGCATGAACCTTGATGCTGAAGTAAGAAACCGGTGCGATAGCTAAAACAGTACTGAACTGATGTCTGCTTGAGCTGGGATAGTGTGTTGGCCATGACACCAATTGGAAAATCTCTTCCATTTTGTCATGTATGGTTTTCTGGTGTTAGTCTTTCTTGTCTCCTTTAAAACAGATAGCACCTCTTTTGGGTAAGGCAGCTAGACCTCTTCTGTCTTAGTGCCAAATAAATTATCTTTGTGCAAGGTGGCATCCAACAATTTAGATTTGGCATGGTCTGGCAGGGGTTGTTCCTTAAGCCATGCATGTCTTCTAATGACAGGTCCAGTGACTGCTGCCCTGCAAGAAGCTTCTAGGGCATCAAAACCGCAGTGCAAGGTGTGTTTAGTTACTTGACTTGCAGAATACATTAAGTTTTGTAAATATTTACATTCTGCCCAAGCAGGAAAGGAAGGCATTTTTTGTTTAAGGAGTTCCAAGCTATGTTGCTGAAATTTCAGCATACGGAACTGACAATTTAGTGCCCTGATAGCAAGAGTAGCTGAGGTGTACACTTTTCATCTGTCCAAAGCTCGGGAATTCCTGCCTGAGGGGGTGGGATTCTTAGCAGAGGTTGCTTTAATCCCTTTTGGCCCTTGAGAAATGACCTCAGGGTCAGCTGTTGGATTTTTAAAAAGATATTTGTGTGAGTCAGGGACTCTATAGTACCTGTCTGGTTTTCTGGGAGCAGGAGGTAGGGTGTCAGTGGTCAAGCTAGATTCAAGGAAAACATCCTCCACAACATCCAGGACTGGGGGGATGGCCAAGGGTCTGTGTTGTGGAAGATCTAGGAATTCCCAGAATCTCTTTAGACTGGTGGTATTCCCAACTCTCCCATTGGAAATGCTCCCTTAAAGTATGCAGGGTTTCCCCAAAGGCAAAATCCTCTGGGGGAGAGGCTGAAGGAATGGAGTCCTCTGCATCAGAATCCTCATAAGTGGAGACGGGCTGTATGTCTTCATAGTCAGATGCATCAGATTCATCTAACTCTTGTTCAGACAAAACTACAGGGGACAGATCTATTTTCCTTTTGGAGGGGGTAGCTTGGCTTCCCTTGATAAACATGATAAGGTCTTCTGCCATTTTAAGCATTTGAGACTGAGGCAAGGTAGCAAGCGCTTGAGAGGGGGTCGTCGTTTCTTGGGTATGGTTCGAACCCTAGGCCTAAGAAACTCAGTAGTTTTTGAAAGAACAGTAGTCGCAAAAGAAGATGTTGGTTTGTGTCACAATTCGGTAGTGTGAAGGACTTCCTCGGAAGCTGGTGCCTGCTCAGCGGGTCCCTCAGCGGGTCCGGACCCATCCAAGTTAGAGACGACCGCAGCATCCTTAGTCTAAGAAGAGTTTTGCGGCATACCAGACTCTGAAAGGGTCTCAGTAGCGACCTGCGAATCAACTGAAGTGGGCATCAGGGGTTGAGAAAGCACCTCACTGAGTACCGGAGGACTGACTACTAGCTTATCGGAAGCGTCATTGGTAAGTATGGACCTGTGCGGTCTGTCTCTGTCTTTACCTTTACGTTTTTTCGAAAGATCTGCTGTCGGATGGCTTACCGAAGCCTTATTGGAATTTGAGGACTGTAAACGAAAATATCTGGCTACAATAAGGGCCCAACGATGGATAGTTCTGGTGCTTAACAAAGCACAGAAGCGACAATGGGGGATGTCATGGTCTGGGCCTAAACAAGTGGTGCAGTAAGAGTGGAAGTCTCGGTGTGGTACTTGCTTTCCATAGGCGAAACAATTATTAACTTTTTCTGACATCGGTTAGTGCAAAAAAAGGATCCCCAATGGAGTACTTAGCTTTAGAAGACTTCAACTTCAATTCGGTAGACGAAAACTCAGACAGCGGCCGACTGGCACTCATGCGAACAGCTTCTGCTTCGGGCTCCACGGCAAGAAAGACTGATGTAATGGCATTGGCTGCCTTACTTTATATTACTGACATGATGTCAGTCCTCAAGCGACAGCAACCGACGCAGAAATACTAAGTCTTTGGTATTCGGGCTGGCCGAGGGCTACTCTGGCAGGGATAACCCAAATGTGATGACTGCAACAGTGAAACACGAAGAACATCTGAATGTGCAGTACAACTAAACATCAGTGTTTGGCCGCCTGCAAAAATGTGTATGTTGGTTAAAGTTGTTTACTTTTGGGTTTCATTGAAGTGTGCTTCGGTAGACTGACATTTCACTGTACTGCACTTTCAGTTTTGTGGAGTCCGCAATCTGGGTTTTGGTAATGTGAGATTTCAATAAAGCAAAGTAGACCCATATTATATAAATACACACGCAGACACACACACACATGCAGACACACACACACGCAGACACACACACACGCAGACACACACACACGCAGACACACACACACACACGCAGACACACACACGCAGACACACACACGCACACGCAGACACACACACGCAGACACACACACACACGCAGACACACACAGACACACACACACACGCAGACACACACGCAGACACACACACACACGCAGACACACACACACACGCAGACACACACACACACACACACACACACACACACACACACACAGACACACACACACACACAGACAGATACACACACACACGCAGACACACACACACACACACGACACACACACAAACACGCAGACACACACACACACACACACACAGACACACACACACACACACACACACACACGCAGACACACACACACACACGCAGACACACACACACACACGCAGACACACACACACACGCAGACACACACACACACACACACACACACACACACGCAGACACACACAAATCCCATAACAATGAAATTTAAATCATGGAGACAAAAATACAGAAATACCAGAAATTCCAGTATTTTAAAAGCTGAAACCCGAAGCATCGAACTACATACGCAGAATGCAGATCAACTCAAAGAACAAAGACTGGAAAAAATGGAAGACCTTTACATAGCTGTTCAAATGAATTGATATAACTTCAAAAATCAGAGGTCAAAATGAAGAAAGGGTTGACTGAGTATGAGACTGCTCAGAACAGAAAAGCTGTTTCAAAAAATGGTAGAGTTAACTGAAGCAGTGAGAGAAAGCAGCAAACACCCGTTATTAGTAAAGATGAAATCCTACAGTAGAAAGAATTGATCCTGATAAAACTGTGGCAAAAGGGCAAAGTATTAAAAATTGAAGACAGGAGACTGTTTATGGAAAATGATTATTCACTGTACACCAGGCATAAGAGAAGCAATTTTTCCCCAGCAATCAGGGAATATTGAGAGGCAGGTGTGAGATTAAAGCTACTGTAGCCAGCTGCCTTCCGAATTTTTTTTTCCTGGAGGACCAAAGTTATTTTTTGATTTAGAACAGGCTAAGTAGGAAAACAAAAGTCTTTCCAACAAAAAGTATGTTATCAAACAGAAGGGGACTCTGCTTCTCATTCTTCTGATAATAAAGCCTAGAGACAGACTTTGCCAGTGAAACCTTTCCCAGTGTTCCAAAGGAAAATGCTTGCAAGACAGAAAAAAAGCGCAGGAGCGGACTAGAAGAATTGGGAGTAAATTAGACTTGAACCAGAGTCTGGGCCTGGGAGCTACACTTTCCAGGGACCTAAACATGGCCTTGAACAGGATGTGTTGGAGGAACAGATTTGTTTCCCAGCGATTGCCACGTCTTCGGAATAGGCTGCCAATTAGTACCTCTATGACACTGCTCAAAGGGAACCTGGACGAGTGGACAGGGCACCGTAAATACTTACCGGGGATAACGCCAACAACCCTCCTGGACATGGGCAGTCAATAATGAATACAGTCCTGGGTACTGACTTGAGTATCTATAGACTGCAACAACTAGGCTTGAAATGACCTCTGGGTTGATAGCCTAGTAACCTCCTATGATCTTATGTACAGGACGAAGAACAGAAACAATGAAAATAGTGAATAAATGTTAGACTATAAAGCATCAAACATGGTTTTACTAGAAACATTGGAAAAACTGGAATTTTGTTCACTTTGTTAAACTTTGGGGGACTGAAATGCATATGCTCCACTTCATGTCATTAATGTTTAGAAGGACACTGGAGGGAAGGGGAGAAGAAGATAAAAAAAAAGAAAAGTAAGTAAAACAATTTTTGTTCTTAACATGATTTGAATAAACATTTCATAATATAAATTTCATGTTATACAGTAAAGCATTTTCAGTTACTGTTGTACGTGATAAAGATACTGAAGTAAACAAATGCCCTTTTTTGGCTTTTTTTAGTTGTAAGAAATGTAGGCATTACAATGTAAAAAGTCTAAAGAAAGGCTGGGCAAACCATGTTAAAGGTAATGTGTTGTAATCTTAAATTGGTGAGGTGGGGGATGGTGTGCAAAATGGATGTAGAGTTAATATTTTCTCTCTTACCTTTGTATAAAGCAATGTCTGGAGTAACACCTTGGACTTAATCTAATAACATTCTTTTGTGTAAGCAAGTAAATAAGATTACACTGAATGCAATGAAAAGTCTTCCTCTGGCAAATAAATGTTCATTATAAATTGAGAGGTCTTGCAGAGTTGTAAATCTGGTCCGTGATTTCCATGGAGATAAGACGCCTATAGGCAGAAGCAATAAAAGCCAAAGCACTAAGTCTAAAGGATGTTTTCTGAAAGCATATAAGCTGTTTTACATATCGGGGGGGGGGGGTGAAGAAAAAAAGACAACAGATAGCAAGTAGTTTAAGTAGGAGCACAAGCTGTAACAGGTGTCTTATAACCTTAATGTTAGGTTAAGTTATGCCCTGTGTGTGGGACAACTGTTCTTATCAGGAGGGTTAAACTTCACTATTTGAAGATCTACATCGTTTTGTTTTAAGTTAATAGGTCATGGCATGTATTTTTTTGTTTAAGGGTTTGCATTTAAAAGTCTTGTAAAATGTGACATAGGTTCAAATTGAGATGACAAACAATTGTACAAGAAATCAACCTGACAAACATTAGTGGGGCATGTAACACAAAAGCTAGAAACAGACATTTTAAAAAGCTGTTGTATATAACAAATAGGAATAACAACTTCTTATAATGGCTACACTAAATGTAGTATTTTGGAATTTGAATGACCTCACAGGTAAAGACAGAAAGGTATGAGTACTGCATTATGTTAAGAAATGCAAATAGCAATACTACCAAGAGACTCATTTGGAAAGAAATGAGCCTGAGAATTTGATAAAGGACTTCCGGATGGATATTCATCAGAATAAGAAGAGTACTTGTATTACTTGCTAGAGAAGCTCCAATAGTGATAGAAAAGGGGGAAAATATTAATAGTACATTTGTGGTAGTAAGGTGCTACTTGCAAGGGAGGAGGATTATGTTGGCATGCATTATATTCCACCTAAACCTTTT